>NC_141158.1:39193000-39809500 GCF_053477565.2 Lygodium microphyllum
AAGGAAGTTTGGCAATATGGTCAACTCAAGGCATGGAAAGATCTCACTGGTAAGCTCGCTGTGCTTTTCAAAAGGCAACTGATCATGGAGGTGGCATCAATGATTCCAATTCTATGAGGCAATTATTCCAATGGTGGTATAGGAGACTAGAGATACGATACGAGGAAAAAGAAAAGAAGTCCAAAACATCTCAAGCAGAATCTATAAGTAGGGCAATATATGAAGTGAGAAAAGCAAGATATGAAAACAGCACAACTAGACAACGGCACGCAGAATGGTTGGCAACCCAAGAGAGAGATGGCAAAAAATGGAGACCTAGATAAAGATAATAATTTTGATGCATTTAGAGTCCACAAGAGAGCACAAGTCCCAAGGATATGACACATCAATACTCAGATCTCTAACATGAGATGTCTTATAAATTTTCTTTAAAATTTCAAAGGTTTGTCACTATATTTTTCAAAGTTGATTTCGAACTTTGTTTTTTAATTATGAAAAGTCGATTTTGAAATCCTAAGACAAAGATATGAAAATTCTAGACATTGGAACATTCATTGGCCTAGAGAGAGAGGGGGGGCATGAGGGGGGTGTCAGGAGATAGAGAGAGGTAGGGATGGGGTGGAGAAATGAAATGAAATGATAAATTTAAAATTCATTTACACCACAGTAAGTTTGAAAGGTTCGTATTTAAGTCGTCTCTCCTTTTATTTTTTCCCATTGCTCTCCACTCTACCCTCCACCTTTCTATCCTTCATCATCACAGCCATGGCACGTTCCAAGCTTCCTATCAAAAAGGCGCCTGCGAGAGCAAGAGCTCAACACTCTTCCGAATCTAGTGAGCATACTGTGAGTGACAAAGATCCCCTGGTGACCGATAACGGTGGCCCTACTGCAGCTAATAATGGTGGCGCTACTGTGGCCAACAATGGTGGCCCTAGTATGGTCGATAATGATGGTTCGCCATTGTCCAGAAATGGTGGTCCACATGCTCCAACTGCTCCACCTCCCACTACTGCTCCAGCTCGTAATACACGCCCTCCAACACATAAAAAGCGAAGATGGAGACCAGGCACAGCTGCGTTACGCGAGATAAGGAAATTCCAGAAGGGTGTCGACTTGATTATTCCTAAGGCACCATTCTCCAAGTTGGTGCGAGAAATACTGCAAGATCTACAGTCAGGGCATCATCACAAGTTCTTTTCGAGGAACCAGGCAAGGAATGTGGGGCGATGGTCAAGCCAAGCCTTGCTTGCTCTCCAAGAAGCAGTTGAAAGCTACTTGATTGATCTAATGAGTGATGGTCAATTTTTAGCCATTCATGCCCGATGTATCACTATTAAGCCCATAGATCTGGTTCTTGTTCACAAGATCCGCAATAACAAGGATGCATTTAATCTTAATGTCAACAATATGCTTTGAGAAGCTACCTTGTAATTGGATCTATGTTTTTAGCTCAGGTTTGGTTGTAGATTGTAAGGAGCTTAGTTTTGGGTTATCTTTCCAGTAGACCTTCAAGTATTTGATAGTAGTGGCTTGCAAAATGGAGCAAAATTTTCCCTAGCTCTAGTTGTACTTGGTGCGATGCACTATCTACCATGTATTTCATAGTTTCACAATGCTAAATCCAATATGTGATATTCTATTTTGACCATGTTTCGCATTGTGTGAATTTTCAAGTTTGCAATTTTGTAAGTAGTTTTGTTGAGGATAAATTCAATGTGCAACCACGTACACATCGGTGATCAGTTGTACATGGGCCGATGCACTATATCCTTACTATATTTAGTGGTTTGGCAACAGTATATCCGATATGCGATATTCCATTTTACCCATGATTTATTTTTTATCAATTTTTAAGTTTCCAATGTTTTGCATTGCGAGGTTGACAATACATTTAATCTGCAGTTGCGCACACTCATTATCAATACATTTAATCTACAGTTGTGAGGTTGACAATACATTATCAGTGCAGTATAATGCAGTTAACGCATTTTCAAAAAAAGATTGAACCGTCAAATTTATAAATCGGAATCTGGTGAAACTTCACCCTCATGCTGGGCATTAGAAAAACTCATTTATATTAAAAATTTGGCCCCATCAGAAGCCTCTGGATCACCTGTCCGGAGGCTCGCATTTGGGGCCCTGAATCTGGGCCCCAGACGCGAGCCTCACGACAGGTGATCGAGAGGCTTCTGTTTGAAATGGTGGGATTCAGGGCCCTAGACGCGAGCCTCCGGACAGGTGATCCAGAGGCTTCTGTTGGGGCCAAAATTTTTTTGGGTGGTTGATGTGTCCTTGAGGAGCCTACAGGTAAAATTTCATGTGAATCGGAGCACTGGTGATATTTTTCCTAAGCATGGATTCATTAATTGAAATTTTAGGGTTTTTGAAAAGTTTGGCTATAAGTTTAAAGTTTCACCTTATTTTACACATTTCACTTTTGAGTTCTGAGTTCTCTCTCCTAGAAGACATGGTACACACCAAGCAAGCGGCCCGGAGATACCCCCCTGGAAATTCCATACGGCAGCCACGTCCTCCAGCTCCACCACCACCACCACGACGCCAGCATCGCAAGCGTCGATGGAAGCCAGGCACAGTGGCTCTTCGCGAGATCCGCCACTACGAGAAGACCACTCACCTCCTGATACTGAAGGCTCCATTCCAGAAGCTGGTGCGGGAGATCATGGAGGGCATACTGATCAGGAACAACAGGAACCAGTTTCCAGATACATCACGCGCGAAACAACCAGATTGCTGGACTGCCCAGGCCCTCCTCACACTACAAGAAGCTGCTGAAGCCTACCTCATCGACTTATTTGGAGACTCAGTCTATGCAGCGGTGCATGCAAGGAGGGTCACTGTCACTGACAGGGATCTGCGGATAGTCAGGTTCTTTCGGTGATGGAAAGATAGTCCTCGCGGAGGTCAGCAAGGATAGAGGTGTACAACTCAAAAGCACATGGAATGTAGCTTCTGAAGACATTTTGTAAAGCCTTGGTTGTAATGGACCCCATGTAAAATTGTTATTAATACAAATACAAAGTTTTTGGCGCGTCTTATTTTTGTTTAGTCACTTGATATTTATTTTATTTACGTCGTTGAGTTATCGTTACATGCGTTCGAACAAATACATGTTGCACACGAATTCGATAAAGCACTGTGTATTAAATTTAGGGTACGAATCGTGTTACGTATAAATTCGACAAATAAACATAACATTCAAGTAAAAAAAAACAGTAAATGACACGTATCACAAACTACATTGCACGCGAATCCAACAAACATCAGTTTTCATTACTTGAAGAGAAGATTACAAAGTGCAGTACATCAGTCATGCGATATCAGTAGGCACTAAGTACATCTATTCTCTCCTAGGCTTCTTGGAGCTAGGCTCCCCATGGTCAGAGCTATTCTTGATCATAGGCAACAATACATTTTGCCCCAATAGTTCCTGTCTAATGACAGTGGGGTCTTCAACACCGGCAACCATGCCACGGGCCACCATGGAGAAAAGTGGGCCAGACCTAGTACTCGTGAATAAGTAGAGAAGCTTCGAACGTCGAAGCAATACTACTTTCTCCAGGCTGGAGTTGGTCGGGATGGTCTTGAAGGGCCCAGCCTTTGTTAGTGCCCTCAACTTCAAGAAGTTCTCGGCAAAAGCAGGGGAGCATGTCTTATGAAATACAATAATGTCGTTGACAAGCTGCCCAATGTACTCCTTCAATGCCGAGTTTTGCACCCTTCCTTGGCTACCAAATCGACCACCCTGCCTAGATGAAAACTCATCTATATAGACAATCTCCTGCAACACACAAGTTCAGTATCAGACTCACTATGCATGGAGTGTGCTGAAGATATATAAATCATATTCATATGAAACTTAACCAGTAGGGCCTCTAGGGCATCGGGAGCACACACATGTGTTTTTGTCGGGATCGGGCCCCTAGATGTGCCCTGGCCAGAGGCAGATTCAGGCCCCCAGACGCGAGCCTCCGCCCAGGGCACATCTGGGGGCCCGATCCCGACAAAAACACATGTGTGTGCTCCCGATGCCCTAGAGGCCCTACTGGTTAAGTTTCATATGAAACTGAGAACATTACCTTCTCTACATCATCTATCTGCCGTTGTAATGGAGCATCCAGGTCTGCTCCTGCCACTGGGCTGCCCTCGTCTCTCTCCTGGGTAGGCACTGCATAGTCGGGTCGAGGACCAAAAAGGATTTCCTACAACCGCTCAAACTCCTCATCAGAGATCTGATACTGTGGCGCCGCATCCTCAATCTGCTCCTAGATGCTCACAATGGCAGAGATGTCATCGATGCTCGTGCCATCATAACGAGCCACCTCATCAACATGTGGTGGGGCATCCTGTAAATCAAAATCTATGAAATCACTAGGTGCATCACGTACCATGATACAGTATAGTTCTTCTTCCCTAAGCTCCAACAACTCTAGCACATCCTGCATGAGTAGATATTCCACCCCCTCGATGGTGATAGCATGGAGAGAAGAGAGGGGTGGCACTTCGCTCGTGGGCATCTCATCAGGGCAGGGAGGTGGGTGCACAATGGCCAAGCTCTGTGCTGCCTCAACACTCAGATCGAGAGTGATCTCCTTAGGCTCCCTCTCAAAGTACTCTAATAGTGGCCGAGAGGGTGCCTCGATGTCCTTGTCACTGTCCTCTTGCACCTCAGTGCACATAACATATATGGCAAAGGCAGCATCCCTCTCAATGAGATCCATCGTGACGTGGTCCTGTGACGAGGTGGGCACTGCTCTAGCGCGGAGATGTTGCCCCACATGCACCAGGGCTCGACTTATCACCTTTGCATGGCTGGATCTGGCATACAAACTATACAAAAAATCCATGGGAACCCACCTGAGAGTGGAGTCGGGAATAGAGCAAGTGAGAGGGTTCACTACATCACAAAACGATGCTAGTATACTGGAGTCAGGGTCTACAGCGGAAAGCGAGCTCTCTAGACTCAAGGTCACGCAAAACCTAGGGTATATCTGGTCTCCTATGTGCGCGTAGCATGTGGAACTGATCCATGCGGCGAAGGCGGGAGTGGTAGCCATGGCACACAAAGAGAGAAGGAATGAGAGCACAAGTGTAGGGAAGTGGAGAATGAAAGTGAAAATGAGTTTGGAGTTATAGCTTTTATGTGTTTAGGGTTTTAAATAAAGATTCTTTATAAAGTTATTAACTCTAAAGTTTCAAATTAAAACTCTTACCTTAGTTTCTTTATTTCAGTACTTTAAAGTCACTGTTAAAATTACTCATATAGACAAACGCTTCGTTCTACATTATTATATCCTCGAATATGTTTGGGTCGCTGAGTATATTCAAGTCTAACGAGAGAAAATATATAATTTTTTAAATAAAATAAATCTAAAAGGCCTTGAAATTTCCTTTGGATCCAATTTAATATTAAAATGTAAGAAACGAGCAGCAGAGATGCGCTACAATATATCATTGTGCAAAGACAATATTCTCTAGATTATAGACCTCTAACCTGCAATTTAATTATGATTTTTAACTGCACGATTGAGTAATTACAGTATGTATTATCGCACGCTTGGATCACAGTAAACTAAAATTTAAAGTACTCAGAAGTTCAAAAAAGGTATGTATTTGCTCTTTATAAAAAAAATTTACAAGGATTCCACTATCTCAAGGATATGTGGAGAAGCACATTGTTTACATGTCATGGATTGCTCACTACGAGTCCTCACTTTTCTATTATCTAACTTGAAATAGAAGTTGTAGAGGGGCTCACTGGACATTAATTGGATTTCTTGTCTCAGAAAATAAATGGGCCAATGACTCTCTGCACTGACTACGAAAGGATTATGACCACTCCACAAGATTACCACATCTACGAGCGCTGTATGTGTGTCATCTCAAATATCTTGATCCAAGCTGATCCACTCCCCTCGCAAAAGTCGCCATCTTCTATATCGAAAGCGAACGCACAGAGTTTATCTAGCAATGAAATACCTGTAATAAAAACAAAAATAATGGTAAGTGATCAATGCGACTAACATAACAATTCATCTAAGCGAGACCTATGTCAATTAAATCAAGGTATGCAAAGTAGTAAAAAAGTTTTACCTGAATGTAATATCAGATTGGTTGACCCTACACTCAATCGTCTCATCAAAATGTGTTCTTTTGACTTCCCAAGACTCACCCAATAGCTGACTCATCCATTCCTCGGATGGACACTTGCATTGATAAGTAATCTTTGTTTTCTTCAAAACATCACATGAACCAAACAAATGTGCAAACAATGAGAATGGAATAAACCAACTAGGATGCACATCTTTGGAGCCTGTGGTGGGTTTCATAGCACTATCGATGTCAGATTTTATCTTCGACTTGCAAGCTCCTGACAACTCCAAGCTACCAATGAACCATTCACCACTAGACAGTGGCGGCAATGGGACATGCTGCAATCTCTGGCTTTCTACCACATACAATGAATTATAAAAAAAGATATTTTGAGTGGCAAGTTGACTTGTAGAGGTATTATCATAGATCAAAGAACCTATCTCTTCATGCCAAACATGTATCTTGCCACTTAAACATTCCACATTCTGCCATTCATGCAAAGTCAATGGATATAGAGTTGTCAATCAAACAAGACTGAATTAGAATACTGCAAAGACTTTTAAAAACAACTCTGATACAAAAGAATAATCAATGATAAAATTTAATAACTTACTGTTTTGTTTATAATTTGCAATGTTGTTCTCGTCGTGTACAGAGATTTGTTTATGTGTATAAACATATTGAATCAACACTTCTGTTACTGCACTTGTGTCATTAAACACTTTTCTGAACTCTAGAATTCTACCTTTCCAATGTTTGCTAGGGTTTGCAACATCCTTGCGCTTGACCTTGAAACTCCCTCGAGTACTTGGGTGCATCAAAATCCAATCCAACTTATAATACTTATCACAAATCCAATTACCGCCATTATCTTTCCTGTTGAAGACCTCCACTGCAAGTATGCTACTGATATTTTTCATCCGTGAAGACATCTGTAACAACCAAATACTAAAGTTACCTATCAACATGTGTATAATTTGCAAATGTTCTCTCCAAATGAAATTAAATTTAAATGGATCAATTTAAAAAAGAAACATTGTACCTGTAATTTCTTTCACAAAGATCCCTAGATATGTTGAACAAGAAGTTGACTTATAGCAAGACCATTGTTCCTTCACTCACAGATTCCTGTAGTACAAAAACAAAAGAAATATTGGGTCAACGCATACATATAACTTATATAGGCTTTGTCCAAATGCGTTGAAATTTAACCATGGAATAGTAGTAAAAAATGGCAATATACCTGTGGCTTTCTTTACAAAAAATCCCAAAGATGTTGTAGAAGTTGAGTTCTTAATAAATCATTGTTCTTTACCCTCGGAGATTCTTGAAGTAAAAAAACAAAGGAAAGCTCAGTATGCATGTAACTTGTATACATTTTGTCTAAACGAGATACAATTTAACAGTGGAGCAACAAAAAAACAAGACAATATACCTGTAACTTTGTTTACAGAGAAACCCTAAGATGTTGAAGAAGAAGTTGAGTGTTCAAAATCCCAAAGATGTTGTAGAAGTTGAGTTCTTAATAAATCATTGTTCTTCACCCTCGGAGATTCTTGGAGTAAAAAAACAAAGGAAAGCTCAGTATGCATGTAACTTGTATACATTTTGTCTAAACGAGATAAAATTTAACAGTGGAGCAACAAAAAAACAAGACAATATACCTGTAACTTTGTTTACAGAGAAACCCTAAGATGTTGAAGAAGAAGTTGAGTGTTCAAAATATCACTATTATTGACTGTAAGAGACTCCTAGAGCATCAAAACAAAAGAAATTACATGTCAGAGAATGCACATAACTTGCACAGGTTTTCTCCAAACGAGATAAAACTTTACCATAGAACATCTATGGAAGAGAAAAATATACCTGTAGAGTTTTGTGAAGAGAATCTTAGGGCTTTGGTAAAACAAGCTCTGCTCTCATAAAACACATGAAACTCTCTCTGTGCTTGTGCAAAGCAAATGAAATTTTACAGGGTTACAGACAGGGAAAGAAACAGTGAGGCTGTAAAATTTCGTCAGGAAAGAAGAAGCGGGGAAAGAGATATGACAAATTTGAGTTCCGCCTAAGAAAGAGGGGGAAACTGAAAAGGGGAGAAAAGAAAAGTCAAACATAAAAAATAAGAAAATGAAAATTCGAGGCACAAACTTCCAAGAAGTGACAGCTTTGTACTCCCCTTTTCCCTTATTTTATTGCTGAGGGAAGATTTGGTCCAAGATATGGCTAGAAGATTTATGTTACATGAATCTGGAATCCTAGCTCTCTCATTGGTTAGGCCTATATTTGTTTATTCACTCCTTAAGGGGCAAAAAAGAGAGTCCATATTTCTCCTAATGTCCTGGTCAACTTGCTTACTAAAATAGTATCCACATCACGAAGAAACTGGGATACCCCACCCCACAAAAAGCACGCATCGCATTTGAGCTGGGCCCAATGCATAGTCATTGGCTACTCTCCCTTTCTTGGCCAAACTCTATGTCTGGGTAGGAGCCACAGTCTCAACAATAACAAACATTTCTTCATCAACCAAGATTCAATTTTTCAGATGCTATGTCCCTTGTCCATGCACAACTCACTCGAGTTGGTACCTCAATTGTTTCAATTTCTCACATGTTACAAAGAGGAACTCTAGATGGTAGGCCAACTTCTACTCTCAGAGGAAGAGAACAAGAGGTACTGATTGGCCACTAAAAAACAAGTCTACAACCAACAAAAGTACCGCATCATCAGCAATTTGAGAGAGCTGGTAAATAAGAAAGGCGCAATCAAACAAATAGTCAACCAATGTAATCTCCATAGACACATGGAGAAGGCTGGCCAAAAAATTGACCAAGGCAGATTCATAGAAATTCTAAGAACTTTGGAGAAACGAAGAAACATTAACATGGTAGCAATCAAGCACCTGACCATTCACATGTAGGTTAAAATGGCCAACATCCTCTTCTCAAGCTAGAGATGTAATGCTCTCAGCAACAAAATAGGTGTACCATTTATAGAGAGTCTTGCAAGAAATGCCTTAGACAAGGAAGATTGAAATGCCTATGTGTGGAAGACAATACCGACATCGACAAAATAACTAGCCATAACACGGAGGGTGGAAAAACACAAGTCTCCGGCTACTATAGCAGAGTCCGAGAGAAAACAACTTGCCTCCTAGGCTTTGACTATAGGCTTTAGAGGAGTGTTAACTGCCATCGTTTGGGAAACTCTGGGGGAGGCGAAAAGAGAAGTAGTAGAGAAGACATTGGAGCCATCACCAATTTGAGAGGAGCATCGCTCTCCCACCCCATCAATCCCAACCATCTCACTTTCAGCAGGAGGAGAATAGGAGGGAGATGAAGTCCACAAGGAATAGAAGGAAGATATGGAGAGAGTTACTAATAAAAAAGAGAATGACCAACTATCTCAACAACAAGAGAGCAAGAGGACAACCCATGAGCAGCAAGGTTCAAAAACTGTCAAGTCAAGGGAAGAGGAAAAGATCACACTCTCAAAATCCCCATAAGAAGAACTCGATCCACCTCCAAAGAAAACATAGAGCTACAAAGGGTGAGGAGGAATGGAAGAGACTAGAAGAAGAGTGTGACAAAACACCAGAAGAGGAGGACAAATGACTAAGGCAAAAGGGAGGAGGAGATTGCTCTAACGAAGATGGAATCAAAGATTTAACCTACAAACTGGCACATTGCTACAACATGGACTCCATGCCAGGAAACCTAAGCCTTACACTAGCTTAGGAGTAGAGGAGCAATGTGCTCCCCTAATCTCAACTGGCTAAAGCTCATAGGAACTCTCCTTGCTAGGGCTTGGGGAGCCAAAATAGCAAATGTAGCCACCTAAACAAAAGCCACCAAGGTGGTCTAGAAATAAGATTGTGACTCTAAATGAGATCAAGAAATGAAAGAACAAGTGCAAGAACCAAGTCCCCTCCATGGCCATAATAAGTACACTTAGAAGAGGAAAGGGCTCCATGCCAAGCCATGCATTCTTTGGTAAATCTATTGGGCCCCCTCAAAATGTAACTACTATAAAGCATCAGGATGATGTTAAGCGTGCCCCCTCTCAATGCATATCCAAAGAAGAAAAAAAGAGAGAAATAATAAGAAAAAAGAAAACAAACAAAAGACCCACACAAAGAAAAAGGAAAGGAACAATGAGCTTTTCCATGTATATCAGAGTGCCACAAATACTACACCTATTAAGGCCAAGACATACCTAGGGAGTTTGTGCTTGCATATGGTTAGATCTATCTCCCTAAGTGACACTTACAACAGCTCCCCTATAGACAAACTGGGTCATCAAGTGTGGGACAACACCAGAGGCTTCCTTGATGTTCGAGCCGACTCCTAGTTTCACTAGCACAGACACCATGCAACACTGCACAGTGAGGTAGACACATCCTTAGGTAGTGCACTTACTTTTTATTTTTATAGGTATACTTAATAATGGCAATCAACCATTGATATTGAAGGTCCCCACTACCCAATCAAATATAATCTCAGCCTCCACAATCTAATCTCAATGTCAATGAGCTCAATATGCTACATTGTGTTATCAAAATCACAACCGATGTCTCAAGAATCCTTCAAGTGTCCTTCTCCTCAACATCAACAAATTTTTTCCACCCCATTGAACCCTTGCTTCATCCACACATTGCTACGAGGAACTAGAATATCATTCTTCTAACTATGTGATATCTAAGTATGCAAATGCGCTTAGATAATGTCTACACCACAATCTGTACATAATTTGGGTCCTCAACTATAGGACAATACTCTCGGCTTGCTTAGAGTTTGACTTGTCTCCCAAACTAATCAAACTACATCTTGTCCTTGGTAAGAAAACTAGCACTAAACCCTACGGAGAGACCATATGAGAGGTTTTCAATTGTAGGTATTAAAGACTCCAATGAAAGTACCATCAGCTCTTCATCAACACTCAACTGTAAACTCTTATCCTTTATTATCATGCAAGCCCACCAAAGAATCATTATGTGAAAAATACCTAGAACACCAATACTTATGCCAACCATGAGTGCAACTCCCAAGAATAGCCCTATCACCAACTACAACAACCCTTTCACCAACCAATTAGATCAATGACATTTCCCCAACAACCTTCATCCGCACCACCACCAAAACTCCTCTAAGGCAATCCACAATAGTCCCTTCCACCCACGTATTTGGAGCATGCCAAAACCTGCTACCTATGACGGAGAGTGCCATGGGACTGACACTCGTCTAGGAGGTGGTTAATGTTAACCCTCAAATGAAAAAGGTGCAAAATTTAGAGAATCTAAAGCCTAGAAGACAAGGCCAAGGCAAAAGTGTAACGAAAGACAAAGGCGTGCTAATAAAAATTTGGAAACAGAAGAAGTGCAAAAATTTTCTAAATCAAGGAGAGAGGCACACAAGAAAAAGTGCAAGTCAATACTTATGTAAAAGAGTGCAAGGCACACCATGATTTATTTTTTAAAAGAGCATCAGGCTCTCACCCATACAAATTATAAATCGTTAGAGGCACAGATTGAGATCATGCCAATAGGGAAGAGGAGGAGAAGGGTTGGAGAAATGGGCCAAGCTCGCACAAAAAAGGGGATGACCGCCCAAAGGGAATTAGGGTTAGGGTATTGTATAAAAGGTAAAAAGTGAATGAAGAAGCTCATTCTTGTGTGTGGCCAAAGGTATCTCTCCTCCTCCTCCTCTTCTTCTTGTTCTTCTTGTTCTTGTTCTTATTGTTATTGTTCTTGTTTTTCTTCTTCTTCTTCTTCTTCTTCTTCTTGCTTGCTTGCTTGCTTACTTGAGCTTATGCTTGAGAGAGGGAGTGTGAGAGTATGAGGGAGTGAGTGTGTGAAGGTAAGGTACTGTGGTGGAGAAGCTCTCCATCTTCTCCTCTCTCATTATCTTCTCTTCTCTTGCTCGTGGCAATGGAGCTTGAGATGTTGAGCTTGAGGATTGAGCTCACTTGAAGCTTGCATTGGGATGGTGGAGCTATCGGAGTTCTTAGGAGAGAAGGAAATTGGATCGGTCATGGAGGTAAGCTCACTATACCCATAGGTTGAGAGCACGTATGGCTAGGTGAGAGATGGCCATTACATTTTTCTTGAAACACTTGAAACAATTAGTGGTCTATGCGTCTTGGCAATTGAGCATGAGCTCGCTTCTACACAAGCCTTTGGATGCATGGGGATGAGAAGGATATGGAGAGGACAAGGTTATGCTACTATTGGAGTCATCTGGTAGGGTAAAATTGTGAATCTCTTTGGCTTTCCATCTTGGAGAAGTGAAAACTTCTCCTTGGCCTTAGCTTGGTAGTGGATGTCTTCATGTAGTTCTCTTGGTGTGGGCCATGAGGTGGATTAGAAGAGAATAAGAGAAGGCAATAATTGATGTATGAAATAGAAAATGAACTAAAAGATCTCTATTTAGATCAAACCTAGTGTTAGGATTTAAGGGGGATTCACATGTGGTTTTACATACATGCCCATTTTGACCCTTCCCTTTGCCTTGTCATGCGCCATGTTGCATATGTATTCATTGCAAATGTATTTTGTCCCTTTTCATTATTATGCACATGGATTTATTGCCTAAGAGATTTAGCTAATGTAGTAGCCTTACCATTCTCCAATGTGATGAAGTCATTGAAGGTGGATCTATAAAACCAATCAAATAATTCTACAGGGTATCTTTTCTTCACATGACCACCTCCATGACAAGTGTTCTTGAAATATGCACCACAAGCCTAGTAATGAGACTTTTCCATATCTTGGATACCACATTTCAAGAGACCCATATTTCTCCAAAAAATATGATCCATGAGCATAGAATATGTGATGCAAAGGTATGGGGCATTGACATTAGATTTGAAGCATCAATATATCCAAATATTATAGAACATTTAAGTAGTAGAGTTGAAGGTATACCATGTAGTGGGTGATGTTGGTTTTTCTCCATGCATTGACAACTAGCTTTATAAAATCATTGACCATTGTATGAAAGTCAACTTGAGTGTAACGATCTATTGATGGTTTTAGCACTACACACACTAGCTTATCAAAAGAATGCCACTTTTGCTAGGCATTCTTAAGACTAGGGTCTCTTTCTGAATTTGTGCTACATTTGCATGAATCCTTCCACATCTCCCACTTTAACTTTGATGGCTTTCCAATTATATTGCTTAGTAATCTCTTCACTATCATTTCTGTTAACCCCAAGTCAAGATGGCGGAAAAATGGAGGAAAAAGCAAAAGGAAGATGGAAAAAGAGCAACGACATGCAGGCGGCATCTAAAGATGAACCGGGGCAAAAAGCACAACCTCAAATGAAAAGGTGCCTCAAAGAACTCGGAAAACTCTTGTAAAAGAGCACCAGGCTCCCTCCTGTGCCAATTGTAAAATATTAGATGGGTGTAGGCTAGAGGCACAAGGCTAGAAGAGGGAAATGGAAAAAGGACCTTGCCACAATGGCCGGTCATGTAAAAAAGGGATGGGTGCCCATGGGATCTTAGGGTTTGTATATATAAAGTTCAAAAAGTGAATAAGAGATCATTCTTTGGTGTGTGGCAACAAGAGTCTTCTTCTTCTTCTCTCCTTCTCATCTTCTTGTTTGGGTGTGCTCTTGAGAGAGGAAGTGTGAGAGTGTGAGGGAGTGAGTGTGTGAGAGTGAGGGATCAAGAGGGTGAAGCTCTTCACCATCCCCTCTTCTCTTCTTCTCTTTTCTTGCGCACACGGCTATGGAAGATGGAGCTTGGAGGTGGAGGAGGTTTGAGGATGCTTAAGCTAGCATCTAGGATTGTGGAGCTACCGGCACGTGTGAGAGAGGAGGCAACTCATATCGGCACTAAGGTAAGCTCACTACACTCATAGGATCGACGGTGCGTCGGCTAGGTGAGAGATAGCCATTAGAGCTCGCTTGGAATGCTTGAAACAATAAGCAGTCCGTGGGTCTTGGCAGTTGAGCGAAAGCTCCCACAATTCCACTCATTGATATTTTATGTGCTACGTCATAACTTAGGCTTGACATTTTCTTGTCATTTTTAGACTTTACCTTGCATCCATGTATACCTAATGAATTCAATAGCTCCTCAACTTTCTAAATAGTTGCTTCACATCTAGAGGGAGGCTTCATTGTGTATAAATAATTAATATGCAACTACAATATCTTGTCAAATATGCACATGAGGCAATGTAAAGTGCAAAAATGAAAATTCTCAATGTTAATTGGAAATATGACTTTACAATTCTCGTCAAGACATAACCTATTTGGCGGTGCTCTTCTATTACAAGCTAGTGATCCTCTCTTCCATGCAACATTATCTATGCTCTTAAAAGAATTGTTTATTTTCATGCAAAATGAGTAAGGCAATGATATTGATGCCTTAGTATCAGAGCTGAACATACACTTTAGAGTCTTAAGGTTGCTCTAAATTAATGTTAAATTCTCTGATTCCTTCCTCATAGAGCTTCTCCCCATATGTTCTCTTGGAAATTATATTTGGACATGGAGTACATTGGAAGATCCAAGAGAGAACGTTATGTGTCTCCTTGGGCACTTTGACTGCTGCTAGCCACCATATATTTTTTTTAATGGCGGAATTTATCAATGTAAGGCCCACCCTCTCCAACTTGCATCCCTTTATGATTTTTCATTCAAGCTTGATAACAAACTCTAAGGTTAGAAAAAAACCTGGCACACATAGTTAATACAAACTTAGAACAAAAAAGTGTACTATATTGAATCCAGAATGTTAAATTAGGACTATTCAATATCTTCCAAGCATTGTACCTTGTAGAAACAGGACATAACACATTACAACTTAACCAAGTCAACAAAAATTTTGTTGAACATCACCTTGCCACAACACAAATCCAACCATGAACCGGCTAGGGAGAGGCTATAAGCACACTTGCTAGCCACAAAAACCTGTAAGAAACCTTTCTTCCTCACCAAGAACCATGCCTCAAAACACACAAGGAAATGGCACACAAGAAATGGATAGAGGAAAACCATCCTCACCCTCTTCCTCTTCCTCACTCTTCATGAGATCTAGCATGAAGCATAAAAGAGAGAGACAAGAACAAGAAGGTAAATATTATGCCAAAATGGGAGAGGAAGAATGGAAGCGTGAGAGGAGAAGATAAAGGAAGAGAGAGGGTGCAACCACCTCCCACCTCCTCAAATCCCACGATTACAACCACCCTTTTTCCTTTCTTGAATTATAAAAGTGAGGTGCATGCATTGGCTAAGGTCTAGAAGACCCTTCATTTTCAGAATGGGATAAAGATGTTTGACCTTTCCCTTTCCTAGCACAATTTAATGAGCCTTGGACTCATATGTTTATATTGCTTCATACATCATTTTTGACAAAAGGGAACAAAAGCAAAATGCATTTTTGCAAAAGATGTTTTCATATTAAGCACATTTTGGTGCCTATATTTGCACATATTTCTTAGTTATCATTCTTCCCATGCTTAAGTGTAAAGCATCCCTGCAAACAAATTTGAAGAAGAATCACAATTAGCACTTGAGAAACTTCATCTTCAATCTTCTTTTCTTCATTTCCTTTGAATTGCCATTGGATAGAGAAAGGAGATAACACTAAAAAAAAAAACACAGCTAGGTCATAAAGCTTAGGTTTGAAAGAAAATCAAACATAAATCAGATGTAGATCACAAAGGGTAGGGCTTTTCGACAAATTGAACACAAGGTCAACATCACACTAGAGGTAGGAAAGAAACAATAACCACACCATGAAGCTCTAGAAAGAGACCCAAAAAAGATATCACTGGCAAACACACCCTTACAAAGGATTTCACAATGGAGTTCTCCCACCCAAAAAGATAAATGCAAGGAAAAGTTACGGAATTTTTTATGAAGAATAAATCTAAAAACTAAAACTAAATAAAGTAATGACTTGTGTGGATTGAGGAACACGGGAACTCTTTGGTGGTGAGGGAAGGCACAGGGAAGAATAAAACCAAGTGTGTGAAAAGGTTTTCTAAAAGGAAAATAGGTTATTGAGATTAAATGATTTATGTTAATATTATTCTTGGATTAAAATTTGAGGATAAGGCAACAAGATGTTCCTGGTCATCATGATGCCATATGAAGGAAAGCAGATGCTGATGTCGCAATGCCACATGAAAGAAGAAGAAGCGTGTGGAGAAGGATTAGAAAATTTATTGTCCATTGTGTAGATGTTATATTGTCATGATGGCTCCAAGAGAAGCCACCACAAGGACATGGTGGACAAACGACACATCTTGGAGGGTCTGCATGTCTTCATAATGCCATTTCCTCTGTCAAGCTCGCTATCAATAATGAGCGGCTCAAAGTCATGCATGTGTTCCTCCCCCTTTATAAGCTTTATAGTTAAGGATGATTATATTATGAGGAAAGTAAATATTGCACATTGTTCTACTCTGTTTACTCCATTGCTTAATAGCAGGTTGATAGGCCTTTTATATGTGTCGGAGTTGCTTAAGTCTTGTAGTAGACAAAGCCAAGAGAGAAAGGTTTTGGCTATGGAGGAGAGAAGCAATGCAACTGCATGGCAATAGCACGACCAACCAAAGGAGCCAAAAGTGACTCCTTATGGAGAGCAAAGAAGGTGCATCGCATTTGTATTTATTCAATCCATTAAAAGGGTAGACTCTGTGATCTTGGATTCTTTTAGGAGAAAAAGGATAGTTTCATGATGGTAGCATACTTTGAGATGAGGGAGAGGGGTGTAGAATTGTTGGCTCCTCATGTGCAAGGCAACAACGTGAAGGTTTTTTTCATAGCCTCATCGACTTCATCTCCTTATGATTGCCTTAATCTCTTTCTATTTTACTCAAATTGTAGCCAATGAAAATAGCATTCCATAGCCATAATGCAGCTACAAATCCATCTCTTGTAAGCTTCATAGCCACTTCTTCCCCGACCAGTGCACCAAATGAACATCACCCTACCACAACACAGATCAAACCACAAACTAGATAGGTAGAGGCTAAAAGCACACTTGCTGGCCACAAAAACCTGCAAGAAACCTTTCTTCCTCACCAAGAACCATGCCTCATTACACACAAGAAAATGACACACAAGAAATGGATAGATGAAAACTATCCTCACCCTCTTTCTCTTCCTCATTCTCCATGAAAACTAGCATGAAGCATAAGAAAAAGAGACAAGAAAAAGAAGGAAAATGTTGTGCCAAAATGGGAGAGGGAGAAATGGAGCATGCAAGGAGAAGACAAAGGAAGAGAGAAGGTGTAACCACCTCAATCTCAACCTCCTCAAATCCCACGATTGCAACCATCCTTTTTACTTTCTTGAATTTTAAAATTGAGTTGCATACATTCGCTAAGGCCTAGAAGACCCTTCATTTTGAGAATGGGACAAATGTGTTTGACCTTTCCATTTCCTAGCAAAATATTTTAATGAGCCTTGGACTCATATGTTTACATTGCTTTTTCATACATCATTTTTTACAAAAGGGTACAAAAGCAAAATGCATTTTTGCAAAAGATGTTTTCATGTTGAGCGCATTTTGGTGCCTATGCTTGCACATATTTCTTGGTTATAAATTGTTGAAGTTATCATAGTCATAAGAAATATTTCAAGCTTTTTTCCCTCCACTTCCATTTTTATAGTGATTAAAAAAATACATTCCTATTGAATCAGCAATGCATATATTTCATGCTCATCTTATAACTCTTAGCATAAATGGATGATGTAAAATCATGTGCTTTATTTTGTTGCAAGCCAATGTAGTTTCTATCATACCGTTGTCACAGCACGTAGGGTTAAAGGTCACCACATGGGTTTGGCAAGAAAACTGGACAAGATAGACAGAGATGTGTCTTCAAGAGATAAGTAGATTATAGTGAATGTTTAAAGGTTCAAGAGATACTTCACAATCAATCACAGGGGTTTGAGAGAGAAGAATGTATGGGGGTTCAAGAGCTTAGACTCTGGAGATGGTAGAGATAAGGTAAACGTTGAAGGTTTCAAGCCAAGTTCTTGAAGATGTTAATGGAGCTTGCAACTGCATGTTCTTAGAAAATATCACAAGAGTATTATCTCATAAGTTCTAACTCAAATTAAGCTTATTTTCTTGACTATAAGAGCAATCACAAATTATAAAATCAAGTACAATAAACACAATATTAGTGAGTTTGGGAATCTCCCAATTCCCATTTTTTGAATACTAAAAATGTGGCACTTGGATAATATGCACATAAGTTTCTCAAAACTATATGGTGTGACCTATCATTGGAAAGCATTTTAAAAATGGAATCTATTGAGCTATAGAGCACTCGATTTAGAGTCATAGTGTTCAAGTTATGAAAAATCCAAAGATTTGACCATGTATCCCAAACTTATGGGAAATTCCCATATATCCCCAATATGGTGTTAATATGTTGTCATGTATCATAAAAAACTCTACATCCCATCATTCAGACATGATGCCATAGCATGAATCAACTTTGCAAGATTACATTCAATGTAGATTGTTAGGGACAAAAGCTTATGATTCAATTACAAGGCTTGTAGGCAAAGAAACTTGCTTCAAGAGAGCTTCAAATTGAGTTCCTTACAAGGATAAGTTACCACAGCCAAGAAATAAGAGAAAACGCTCCTCTTAATTCAACTCAAAGCATTTATGAATGATCTAGAAACATTGTCTTGCCATAGGGGTGCATAATACTTGCATATTTTGACAAGATGACTTCTATAGAGTAAGAAATGAATTAAAAGAACAATGCTTTAGCGGCTGAAGATATTAGCCCAAATATCTTTCAGAATTCACCTTTGATGATAGCATAAACTCTCCCTAACATGGTGTCGGAGTGTTTGGCATCGAAAGTCCACCATGGGGGTAAAAGATAGGTGAATGAAGGGAGATTCAGGGAGAGGAGTAGATGGAAGAGAAGGGTTTCGAAGAAATAGAAGACGTAGAAGAACACTCACAAAAAGGAATAGAGAATATAGAAGAATACTAACAAAGATGAAGCTTGTCAGTTTATTCTTGCATTATGAGAATATAAAACTCTAATAAAGAAAAACATGTATAAAATAATACCTTTCTCTATGCTGCTCAAATCGCCAATCTGATGCCTCCATTAGCTCCAAAAGGGGGGTAAAATACCCGAACACCTCGCAGAATTCTACCAGATCACTCCTTCTTCATCTCCCACTTTGGAGTGTTATTCACTACTTGAAAACAACGATCAGGCGTCGCATGATTTTGCTAATCTTTATTTTTACATAAAATCCTCTCAAGATATCTGAAAGCTACATGCTTTTTTTTAAAACATATTATCCTAATCTAGAAGTTGTCTATAGTTTTATGGTTTTTTATAAGAGATAATATCTAAAATATCAAAAATTTACTAAAACTTGTCCAAAAATCTAATATTTTTGAACCATGGACACTAACACTAATGTCTAAAATGGCATTGGCTCTCTAAATCAATAAGAAAGCCACACTCTAGATTTTTTTTACATGGTGTGTGCATAGCAGCATGACATCATATATGGCCTCATGGCCTTGTCCACTAACTGCAGTTGTATCACATGCTATTTGAACTTCTTCTTCGAATAAAATATTAAGAACATCTATAAGAAACTCATTCAAAGCAACAAGAGAAAGGGCTTAATGTCAAGGGTCTCCCAAAATTCCAATCAAATGCTTATGTTTTAAGAATGCCTTTAGAAGATGCATTTCTTGACCCTCACTTTGGCCTCCAACATCATCAAAAAAGTTCCTAACAAAAAAATAGACATTTTTATAGAATAAACTAGATTCGTATTATTCTTCAATAGAAAATGAAAAACCTTAATGCTTACACATGTCTTTTTGGCACTCCACCATTCAAGGATAGTGATAGCATTGGAAGAAATCGACATTTTCTTTCCTTACAACCCATGGGAGTTGGCTTGCAACCTTTACAACTTTTCTTCTATAATGTTCTTATCCTTCTCCATTTGCTCCAAAAGCAATTCTAATGAAGAATTCTTCTCCTCCAAGGTTGAATTTCGTTGTGCGTCATTTACCATGTCTTGTCTCTTGTCTTTATATTACTTCAATTCTTCTTCAAGCTTCTACAATTGATTTGTTGCTCTTGTGGGGCTTTTTGAAACACATTTAAAGAACCCTAAGATTGTAACTAGGATTGATGAGTGCAATAGCAATAAAGAAGTGGAATTGAAAGGTGATTTTAGCCTAGTGCTAGGATCATCAAGATACAAGGAGCCATCCATCCAAATATGTTTATTTCCCCCTGAAAGATATTGGAAAGCAATTGTTGCATCTAGTCTATGCTTGCTATACAGGAACTAAGAATTCCCACAATAATTGAGTCATAAAGAATTCCTAAATATCTTTGTATAGGAACTAAAAAGTGGTAGATATGCTCAATGTCCAACCTGCGTAGTAGGGTGCCACCGACGATCCATGGTGCTCTAAATTGTAATGCCCCCTTTATAAAGAGAATCCATGTGTTGGGTCCTAACTTGTATGTTAGTTAAAGTACTATGTGACGAGATGGCAAAAAGGTGACCTTTGTGAATCTAGCCTTTGGGTTAGATAGAGTGGTTATGCTGGTAGCAACTCGAGGAACAATACATTGAGTTGTGCAGTATGGAAGCTATCATGAAACCCTATTTTGGGGTTCAAGGGCCTCAAAAGCATCCCTTGGTGGCTAGGGGACCTTAGGGGGGATATTGGCCCCCCTAACAAGGGTTCACAGTGGGGTAACACCCTTAGCTTAATGATAAAGGGAATAGTTTGTTGCTGACTAGGAAAGATTCATCATATGGTCGGATAGGCTGATCATAGTATTTTCTTAGGCTATAAAAGGATTACCCCTCCAAAGGCATTGCGAATGTATCTTTTTTTCACTTAGTTCTTCCAACTAGCCTTAAGCTCTTTGGCTATCATCTATATAGATCACCATCTAAGCTTCACAGTGAAAGCAAATAGGTGGAGAGAGCCTTGTTTATATAAACTTGTTTGAAATTAACGCAGTGTTTTGTCTAATCATATTTGATGTGTATTCTTTACTCCTTACCCAAATTTTATTTGTTCTATAGTGTAATCTCTCTACTTCAAACTCAAGAATAATTAAAACTCTTAGGTAATCTCTATAGAGTAAGAATATTCTATTTTTTCAATTGTAAATCATTGCAATCAATTTTTATCACTATTGTCTCATATATCATAGAACAATTAAGCATATCAAAATCTCCACTTTTCTCCAAGTCATCTTCTTTACAAGCCACATTAAGCAACACAAGAGCCTGATATCCCATTTGAGTGTTTGCAAACAAGAGGTTGAATAAGATTGACATCCACCTTTTTTTAACTTCCATATCAAACTTAGGATCATCGTAATTAGGATAAACTAAAATTTTAGGTATAAGTCCATTTATTATAGGCTTAATGATATCCACTTGCAAAGTAGTCAAAATGAAAGTTCCTTGTCTAACATCCTTCATAATCTCATAAGGTTAAGCATACTTAAGCTTTAGTTTTCCTAGGTGTTTACTAAGTTTAGAGCTATAATCCATGATAAGATCATTATCTTTCTTTAAAATACTCTTTTTGATATGCTTGTCTTCTTGCTTGCACCACAATGAGTTCCATAAGAATAATAGGTTCTACTCTATATGCCAATTTAAATAGTTTCAATCGAGTTGTAACTTGTTACTTTGAATATTGTTCTAAAGGGCCACAAAGTAAAGTCTAATTTGGTGTGTCACTCTTTCCTATTCTAACTAAAAATCTTCTTTAGGATGCATATTCACATATTGTTGTTTGAAACTTTCTGGCTATACATTCAATATGGATGATAGGAACTCTAAACCATGTGTTTTACACTCAACTCCTTAATGATATCATTCAAAAAGGTCTTCCCTCTCTCACTAATCAATTCGATGGATGTGGATAGAAAAAGTTTATCGCAATATTAGAATAAAGAAACTTATCTATACTTGCAAATATATTGTCCGTGAATTCCTTTGCTTCAACCAACTTGGTAGAATAGTTGGTACAAGATTGTTAGTTTGATTTTCCCAATAAGTGAATTATACGTTTATGAAAAGGTTCTAAAGGCAATTCTATTAGATTATCATGAATTTTGACTCTTAGTTATGTTGACCTTATTGTATAAGCATAGGACATTCTTCAATACTCCAATATGCACCCTTAAGAACAATTAGCCACCAAAAACTTGCTTGTACTTTCCTTCTTGTTATCTCAGAGGAGAAATTGCCTCTACCAATTCTACATGCACTTCCTACAAAATTGCAGTCTACTCCTATTCAAGAATACATCTTCTTATTACTTGACTAATGCCTCTTCCATACAAAACTCCCATAATGACCTAAGAGTTTTTGCTTTTCAAGGTCAATCTTCTTCTTTGATGCCTTGACAAAGTTGTTGGCACAACACTATCTGCTAGAAAATACATCTTTTCATCATAATAAAAATCAAATTCATATACTTGTACTTCAAACAATTCTCCATCAAGTAGGTGATCACTCACTCCCTACACAAGATTGCAACATTAATTCCACTTAGGAAATCCACAACACCATGCTCTACTTTTAAACTATGTACATTTATAATCAAATTCTTAAATCAAAAGCATCCATTTAGCCAATCTACCTATGAAGTAAGACTTAATAATGACATATAAGAGAGATTGATGATGTACATAAAAAATGATTGAATTTCCCACTAAATAATGCCCAAATTTATGCAAAACAAGTACCATTATCAAAGCCTCCTTTTCAACAACTTCAGGCTGATTCGTTCAATTGTTGTTAGTATATTATTAGCATAATACATGGGTTCAAATCATCATGTTATCTTTTCTTGGATCAAGAAAAATCTAATAGCAATGTCTAAGGCATCTACAAATACATGAAAAAAAGCACCAAAGCATGGCATTTTTATAGTAAACAAGGGAGAGAGAACAAAAGAGTGGGGGAGAGAGCTCAAAGATTAGGCCATCATTGCCATCGCCATCAACTAAGAAGGAGAAGAGGGATGCAATGGAGAAGGAGGAAAGATGTAAAGGCGAAGAAGGAGGAGGGAAGCTAATATCCCCTTCTCTCTCTTGGTTTTTCTATTTTCTTATTTTCTCTCTTTGTTTTTGTTTGTGGAGAGAGAGAGAGAGAGAGAGAGAGATAGAGAGAGAGAGAAGGAGGGAGAAAGAGAAAGAGAGAAGGGGAGAGACATGGATGCAAAGGGATGGAGCAAGAGCTGAAAATATTGTGCTCTCTGTCTATCTTCATTGTTCCATTATTCTTCATCTATAGACACGTTACAAGTTTACAATACTAAAAGAAGACAGAGGTCTAATTTAACATCCTAGCTAACCATTGTTGAGTTACTGACTCATCTTATTGTACCATATATGTGTACAACTAGACTACAGCTGTAGAGAGGAGTTAGTGGAGCTTGATTCGTAACACTCTCCCTCAATTTGAAGACAAACACTATGCTCCAAGTAGCTCTCCAAAGCAACTAAACTTATCTTTACCTAATGACTTAGTAAAGATATTAGCTAGTTGGTCTTCAATTTTGACATGTAAGAGATCTATCTTCCCTGCAAGCACCATCTCTTGTACAAAATAATAGTATACCTTGATGTGTTTGGTTATAGCATGATACACATGATTCTTAGCTAGAAGTGCACTACTCATATTGTCACAATGCAATGTGATAAGTGCATCTATTTGCATAACCAAGCCTATCAATAACTTCAGGAACCACGCAATCTCGCAAGCCGCTAATGTAACACATCTATACTTTGCGTGTGTACTAGAAAGTGCAAATGCTGCTTGCTTCTTGTTGCTTCAACAGATCATACCACTACCAAGGCTAAAATCATATCCACAAGTAGACAACTTAGCCAATCTGCATCAGTATACCCTATGAGTTTTAAGTGCTTTTCACTCTCATAGAGGAGTCCATAGCCTATTGTAGCCTTGACATAGCACATAGTTCTTCTCATTGCATCTAAGTGAGGTTTTCTAGGCTTTTGCACAAATTGAGTGATAATTCTAACTAAGTAACTCAGAATAGGCCTAATAATGGTAAGGTAAATGAGACCTCGTACCATTTTCATGTACATAATACTATCTAAAATTGTAGGTCCATTGTTAACATTCAGGTTAATATTCTGATTCAGTGGAGTATCCAAAGGTTTATATTTTGTCATATTGTATTTCTTTAGCATCTCAAGTGCATACTATCTTTGAATCAATCAAAGTCCATGAGATGAATTCACAACCTCAATATCCAAAAAGAAATTCAATTCTCCTAAATCCTTCATATCAAATTCAGTTTTCAACACGGCCATAATATCGTGTATTGTAGTGGTATAATACACATTGAGCTTAATATTCTAATTCAATGGAGTATCCAAAGGTTTATAGTCTGTCATATTGTATTTCTTTAGCATCTCAAGTGCATACTATCTTGCATCAATCAAAGTCCATGAGCTAAATTCATAAAATTAATATCCAAAAAGAACTTCAATTCTCCCAAATCCATCACATCGAATTCAGTTTTCAACATGGCCATAACATTCTGTATTGTAGTGGTATACTCCTCTATAATGATTAGGCCATCTATAGAGATGCCTAGTATCGCAAGACCTCCATTTCTTTTCTTAAGAGACTGTGATCAGTGTTCCCAATAACAAATCCAAGACTCTGCAAGTACTAATTTGTGTATGTCATGCTCTTTGAGCTCTTTTTAGTCTATAAAGTACTTTTTTTTGCTTGTAGACATAGTGTGAATACTCAAGATGTACATACCCATTTGGACAATCCATTAACACCTCTTCTACCAAGTATCCATTCAAAAATGCATTCTTAACATCCATTTGTTGTAATTTCTAGCCCTTTGCTACACCAATGCAATAGCTGTCTTGATTCTTGCCATTTCGGCAATAGGATTGAATGTCTTTTTATAATCTATGCCATATTATTGTGCATATCCTTTTGTGACTAACTTGGGTCTATACCTTTCAATGCTGCCATTAGATTCCATTTAACCTTATAGACCCATTTAAAACCTATTGATTTCTTACCATTAGGCAATGTTACTAGTTTCCAAGTCTTATTTGTAGCCAATGCATTCATCTTCTCATCCACTGCATTACACGAATTTTTATCCGTGATAGCGTCACTTAATGTAGCAGGCTCTCTGTGTTCCATTACTTTTGCTATATATACATAATGCTTTACTAAAAATCCAATATATGTAAGCAACGTACCTCACCCTCTATGACCATCTCAAAACTAAGGTGCATTTCTTGATTCCCCTCTTTCATGAGGTGAGACATATCTATTCTGCCTAACTCCAAGAGTATACATAGATGGAATTCCCAGTTCACTATAATCAAGAAATTTCTCTTTACCTTTGCCTTCTGATTCATTCCTCCCCCTCACTGACATAGCACTGCTAGTGGATGGTGATGCATGATTGTGTAACCTGCTAGTCCAAGGAGAAAAACTTAGAGATACATCACCGATAGGTTGAGACATAGTAGTACTCTGCTATGGAATATCAATACATACATTATCTTAAGATTGATCATTGGGAGTAGTAATAGATGAAGCATACCATGAAGCCAACTCATCAAAGATGATATCTTTGCTTATCAGAGTGTCCTGTGTAGACACATCAAAGAATTTATAAGCTTTCGATTCATGAGCGTAGCTAAAAAACAAACACTTCTATGCCTTAGGGTTTGACTTTTTCCTCTTCTCATCTAGAATGTGTACATATGCAATGCAGCCAAAGACTTTGCGATGGCTGATGTCTAGCTTATGACCATATAAATGTTTATATGGTTTCATGTCATGAATCCCTCCTATAGGAGTACGATTTAGCACATATGTAACTATCATTGGAGCTTCATCCCAATAATAAAGTGGCATGTTATTCTCATTGAGTATCATTCTAGTTGTCTCCATAAGAACCAGAATTATTCTTTCTACTACTCCATTTTGTTGTGGAGAATAATTGTAAGCAAGCTGCTTGCAAATGCCATTCTTTGCCACGAATCTATCAAACTCATTGGAGACATACTCACCTCCACTATCAAATCTCAAAAAAGAGATAGAGCAATAACATTCATTCTCAACCTCCCGCTTAAAATTAAAAAAAACAGCAATGGATTCATCCTCATGCTTCAAGATATACACCTATGTATACCTGCTAAAATCATCAATGAATGTGACATAATATTTGGATCCACCAAGAGAAGCATTATGTGCTAGCCTCCAAACATTTGGATGAACCAATTGCAGTAGTCTAGAGCTATTCTGAACATGCTTCATGAAAGGAAACTGAAACTACTTTCCAAACTGACATGCATCACAAGCATGTTCTAAATTTAAGTAGGAAAACTTTTGCAAGCCTATAACTAGTTGCTTCTTCTACATAGCCTTTTGGCTTTGGAAACTGATATGTTTAATGTGCTTATGCTAGATCTCAAGATCTCTAAATGTACCCTCAACAACAAGAATATACTTACATAGATTCAAAGGCATATCAAACTACTAACATATTTTGAAACATAATCTGAGGGGCTATAAATGATTTGCTTATTTGCAAAATGCATAAAAATTATCCATGAAAACTCTCATGAAGGTTGTAAGGTAAGGATCAAAACTTTTATGGGCTACTTCTTGAAACTCTAGCCAATCACTTCTTAGGTCAAAGGGCATAACTCTATTTATATAATGAATATTGTTTCATGGCCCCCTAATTTGCTTCTATCATGAAAAACCATATAGAAAACTATATATTTCATGTCCAACTACATCATCCAATAAAGAATTTGTGAGAGAAAGAGACAATGAGGCTCTAATTGTAGTTAATTGAGCTTTCTATAGTCCACACAGACCATGAACTAACCATTCTTTTTTGTCACAATTACAAAAGGGGGAAACCATGTAACTTCATTCATTGCTTAAATAAATCAAACTCTGAGCAACTTGTCAATCTCCCCTTGAATTTGGTTTGTGTAATCAGGGTTCATCCTAAAAAACTTTTTTATAATGGACTTAGCATCTACTTTAAAAAAATTCACATATCTTTGGGTCAAAATATTTCATATCAGTGTACTCCCAAAAAAATGTGTCCTAAAATTATTGGCACAATTACACCAATTTCTACTTGTGCTCTTCATCCACATAGATGCTCATGTTAATAGGTTCAATATCACCCATAGTATCAAAGTTCACTTATTATACCTAATCTTCAAGTACTCCAGTAGATTTATTCATCATATATTCAAAATTCAACTTCACTTCAATAATCACTTGTTGATCAAAATTACTAAAGGGTTTCTCATTTTCTGTTTGTTGTTTTCCTACAGATTCTATACTTCCTCATCAGGCTTCATGTACTCTTGTTTAGAAATGCTAGTTTTTGCCTCAAATTTTCTAATTTTCCACATGGAGTTGGTGAGGATTATTGGTTTTATGTAAATAATTTTTGGTTTAGGAATGCTACTTTTCACCTCAAATTTTACAATTTCCTACATGGAATTGGGAGTTTTCTATAGAGCATGATTGGTCTTATATAGGGGATTCTTGGTTTCTCATAGAGGATTTTTTAATTTCTATAGAGATTCTTCTAGTAAAATCCTATATTTGGCTAAAATATGATCAACATCCACTTGAAACCCTAGAACTAAAGTTTGATTAGCTTAAAGAAACAATTCTTCCTCATCATCCTCTATTTTTGGGACTACGTTAGTAGGTTGGGCCATGAGAGTTTTAAATTTGAGCTTTAAAATTACATGGTTTGCTATTGAAAGTCTTACCTCCTTGAAGCCATCAGGAATTATCAGTATGTCCACTCACAAGTCCTACTTTAGCTTGGGATAACCTAAACAAAGGTCTTCCCAAAAGCATTTAATAAGGACCACCTAGACTTTTCTTTGCATAGCACAATAAAGATTACTTTGAATATCAAACACGTATCTTTAATCAATTTATTCTTCAAAATTTCCAAAGATTGAAGTCTCCTCTAGCTATCCATTTTGACCTAAAAGAATGATATCAGTATCCCTTATACTTATTAGCAAGATAAAATTCTTAGAATGATGTTAACTCATGATCCACCATCTAATAAGGCAACATCCGCTTTTCTTTTCAAGTACTCCACTTGAATGGTGAGTATGTTATAATATACTATCTCTATCTAGGTAGGAATGAATGTTTGACAATTTGAAGTTCTTTTTGCATCCTCATCATACTTTTGTTACACGTTTTCTTGATAATAGCTTTTCCTTGAAAGAAAATTATTTTAACTTTATCTCTGTACATATTGTTAAATCCATGTCAATTCATATTGTTCCAGATCACTCATATGATAGTTTGGGTCCTCTTTTCTTCTCCCTAAATCAACTTTGGACATGGAGCTCTTCCTTGATTGCAACAACTTGGCAGAAGGTGGATGGTATAGAAACTCTTTTGGTGGGGTTAGCATGGGAGACTTGATGATCACATAGAGGGATGTTGTCTCACACTTGTCAGGTCATACTTCAAGATGCTAATATTCTTGTAGTGCTCAATTGTGGTGATGATTATGGATTCAAGGGTCGTAGCTTCATGGTGGAGTATGTAGTTCAAGAAGTTAGTAATAGAGCTACATAGTTGGTTCAAGTTTTCAATAGCACATGAGTCCTTAAGGATTAAATTTTTCACATACAAAGGGAGTATTTGACACTTTTCTAATTTCTTTTGTGGGATATCCTATGTCATGAGAAGAAAGACTTGGTAACTCAAGGCTACAAGTGACATGATGTAGGACTTAGAAGAAAGGATACAACTTGTGGAACCTTGGCAAAGTTGGGAAAGTAGAGTAACGGGGGGATTTTGTGGTGCAACAAACATGGAGAAAACATGTGCATTCTTGCCTAAAGGGGGGTTGCTCCAATTGTGGACTAAAAGATGGAGAGTCTATCTATTGTTACCAGACTATCAAACCCTAGATGGCAATGATGTTGCCCAAGATTCTATGCTCTATCAATCGTTGCTCCTTAGTTCATTGTTTCCATGTTGATATGGTGATGAAGTTGTCTAGGAAACCTGTGATGATGGCACAAGCCTCCAGATGTTGCTAACAAAGTAGGATGCTTGTTGAAATCATATGGGAGATGATGGCAATGATGCCTGGATCATGGCAACAAGCACTTACTCTTAGGTAGGAGATGATGATGATAAAGATGATGGTGATGGTGATATAGCCATAGTAGCAGCTGCCTATGTTCAAGCATGACACAATGATGATGAAGAAAATGAAGAGGATGATGGGGATGATGATAGGCAATGAGGCTATTGGCTCAATCGATTGGGATGAGATCCAAAAAAAGAAGGGAGGTGGCACATGTGCTCCTATTGATCTTTCTTTATCTTCTTTGCTATTTAGCCTTGCTTTTTGACCATAAGACTTAAAAAATCAATCCTCGCCTCTTATTCCCGTGCAAATCTCTCTCTCTTCCTTTCATCCTCCCTACTTTCCCCAATAATCCCCAAGACACCCAAGGGTGTGTAGTATCAACGAGTTTTTTCCAATTAATGAATTTTGTTATTGATTCACCTCATCCTTGTTGTACAAATTAAATATATATCTCTCTATGATTTATTTCTATGATTTGTACACATCAACAGTAGTGTGTTTTCTTAATTATTATGCTTTTGCACTTTCTCAACTTCATTCTCAACCAAAATGAACATTTTGATATTTTATCCATCTCGAATCAAGGACTCTGTTTACATGAAACCATGAAATGATGGTCCTAACTATCTGCATGTGTATTTGGAGGTGGGGGTCACCCACCCCTCCTATTCTACAATGCACACCACATGAGTGACTTCATGATAGTCTTATCAATGGAACCAAAATGTTTTTCTCAATGTGCTCAACAATGGGATGTTTTATACACTCCTACCATTTTAAGAGCTTCTATCACAAAGATGGCTCTTTCATCTAGCTATCCACATCAAGAATGCTACAATCCCTTTGTAATGAGCATGCAAGCCTTTCTTGAGTACAAAAGATGCACAATGCTAACTCTAGGTTCTATGATATACTACCCCTTTTCCAAATCTTCTACAGACTTCACATGCAAGAAGAGATGAGAATGGAAATTAACATGAGAGAGTGCTAGAGAGAAGAAAGGGGCTTCACCACTTGGTCTCTCACTCTCTTGCTCTCAATCTCATACTCTCTCTCACTCTCTCTTGATAACTATTTATTTTGAGCTATTTTTACACTATTTTTCATGCAAATTGAAGCATGTCTTTGACTCTATATTACACAATATTTTTTAAACAAAACCTAATACAAATAATATCATAAAGTCATATTTTATCATGCTAAGGTGGAGTTATAAGTAGAGAGTTGGGATATTTTTTACGAGAAATTTTCGGGAGCAAAAAAGTAGTAAGTGATAGAAAGCATATGCGGCGAAGGATTCTTAGTGAAAAGCATAGATATATTAGAGATAGAACCACATATTCAAGAATTTTAAATTTGTCATAAATTCTGGGAACTTGTAATGTGATTAATACTTGGACACATGATCAAATATTATCCCCTTACTTGAATGTGGAATTTTCTCTAGATACTATATAAGTGATACCCCAAGTTCCACTCTCAAATATGGGGTTAAGATTTAGCTACTTGGTCAAATCTTACTCCTTATGTGAAGGATTCATGAGCGGGGCAATCCTGAGATGCGGTTTTGCTGTGAAATTCTACACTAGAGAAGGAAACTTTGACATGGTTGGCAATAACTTTCTGGTGTTCCTGACACAGTGAAAAAGGGGTCACTTATTCAGACGTGCTGCTGCAGATCTGGAACTAGTGTATTGACTTGGGCAATCTATATCATTTTGCAAAAGGTGGAAAGGGCCATTGCAGCTGAGTGAACAGTACTTCTTGACTACAATTTTACTACTCTAGATCTCACATTAGAGTCCTCCATAGGCTGGTCAGCATAGGGGAGGCTAGAAGGATTATGGCAGTTGTTCAGTCTGAATAGCAGTGTCAATCAAGGTACTACATTGATCTGGACTCATCATCATGCAAGATTCGGGAAGCTATTCAGAAGCAAATGCAGTGTCAGAGGTGTTCAGAGTTTATCGTGCAAGATTCAGAGGTTTTTGATGTGGAAGAGGGGATCACCATAGACCTGGAGTTGATCCAGTACAATGGTGCAGAAGAGATTCTTGTAAATTGGACTTGCCAGTCATTCCCTTTTCTTGCCAGCCTATTTTAAGAGGAATATCACCACAGAGTAGCCAGCAGAGGAGAGTATAATATCCTTGATGCAATTGCTCATTTGACCATACAGTGTCATGCGAATTAGAGTTTTGTATTGGATCGCATCTAGCACCTACAGATATTTCTCAGATTAACATTTAGTACTAAACCTCTTCAAGAAGGCTGGAAGGCCAACTATTTCCCACATTCTCATGTATGTTGGAGTTTGTGACGTCCAATATTAATCAGCTTTGCAAAACTTACAAGAGCCATGTGCGGATGCCATAATCCATTCGTATTGTAATGCTGTCATGAAATCTGAAGGATTAACCGACTTTTCCATGGTAGATGCTCCCCATAATCACATGTCCAAGATGTCTCTTTGCGATTTATAGTGGAATGTATTGGTTTAATAGGGCAAAAACATGCCATGCGCTTGAAATGTTGCTAATACTGATGGGCAGGAAGGTGCTACGCTTGTAGAGGTAGTAGCTCTTTACGTATTACTAGAGGAAGAACCCAAAAGGATTGGTGAAGACCCTGTAGTTGGGAGCTTGGCAGATCTATTACTGCTCACAAATCCTCTCATTTATTACTGTAGTTGGGAGCTTGGCAGATCTATTACTGCTCACAAATCCTCTCATCTTGCTTATTCATATGATGGATCTTCTATCCTGAAATTAGTCAAGGTCCTCTATGGTTGCGACTTTACTTTCAAAAATCCTTCGACACCACCCACTCCCCCATCAATTTTCCCTACCCGTCAATTTCCTACCTCACCACCCCATAATACCCATTTCTAGCCTTGGGTTTCTCTTACCTAGCCCCCATTCCCACAACCCCACCTGCACCAAACCCAATAAAAACATGAAAAACACAAATTCACGCCTTTAATGAGACCACCAACATGGACACCAGCATGATCTCTTCCCCTTCTGACATTTTCTTATCAATCATTGTTCACGTGTAGGCTTTTGCTTAAGTTTCTACGAGTTTTGGTCCATATGTGTGTGTTTGTAGTTTTATGCTGCAGTTCATGTGTCAGTATGCATGTGCGGTTTGTCCATGTGAGAGGGCTCATTTTGCTAATGTTCACATTTTTCAAGTGTTTGGGGTCGAAAGTCAACCACGAGGCTAAGAGACATTATGGTGAAGGGAGATTCAAGGAGAAGAGTAGATAGAAAAGAAGGGGTTTAAAGAAATAGATGATGTAGAAGAATACTCATAGAGGTGAAGCCTGCCAATTTTTTTCTACATCCTGAGAAGATAAATCTCTTGTAGACCAAAAATGTGCATAAAATAGTAGCTTCCTCTCTCATGCTCAGACCACAAATCTAATGCTTCCATTGGCTTTGAAAGGGGGGTAAAATGCTTGGACACATGGTCAGAATTCTCCCAGATCACTCTTTCTTTTTCTCCTAGTTCAGAGTGAAATTTGCTTCCTGTAAATTGCGATCACGCGTCGTGCGATTTCACCAATCCTTGTTTTTGCATAAAATCTTCAAAAATTGTTGAAAGCCACTTGCTTTTTTGGCATGTCAATCTATTCTAGAAGTTGTTTACAGCTTTTGGATATTCACAAGAAATAATATTCAAAATATCAAAAATAGATAAAACTTAACCAAAAATCTAGTATTCTTGCACCATCCACACACTAGGACACTAATACTAATTACTAATATGTTATTGACTCTCTAAATCAATAAGAAAGTTAAATGATGATGCACTCTAGAGTTTTTCTCAGTGTTCGTATAGCAGCACGACATCCACCCCCTCTTAACCAGCAAATCCATTGGCATGTGCCAAAGTCTTCTGGATCTGTAGTGTCCGAAGAAGTATCCTTTGCCATGTTAATGTCTTCATCTTCTACCTCTTCTTCTTCCATATTCTCATGTTCATGCTTAGTATCCAACTCCTTCAAATCATATGTTGAAGACCCCCTACGTTTAAAGAGCTTGATATGCTTTCTAGCCATTTGAATCCTTAGAGATATCATATCCATCTCATTTAATGCATAGATAGCATTGTAAAAAACAAATCTTACCACATATGGACCAAACCATTGCTTTGCCATCTTTCGACTGGCACTATGTTGATTTTCCAACTGCTATCATAAACTAATACCTAGTCCCCTTCTTGTATAGCTTAGGGTCGAAGTCTGTGTTGCTTGTCAAACCTCTTCTTGTTCTTGATCCATATAGTCTTCAGCTTTTTCATGGTTGTCTCAATGTCTTCATGCCTTCTTTCTAACTATCTAATGTGCAGGACTAGCAACTCTTCTCTATTCAAACCCTCTTCCCGTGGTATAACACTCCAAGTAGCAATAGTCTCCTCAATAGGCATGATTGGTTGTTGTTCCCATACATCAATTCAACAAGTATATACCATGTAATAGCACTATGGGTGGTTCTATTAGCCCCCATAAAGCAAAGGGTAACATTCTTGGCCACTCTTTTATCCTACCCTTGCATGACTTTGCTAATGCCTTAATGATAGGCTAATGACCTCTTTTACTTTTGCCATTTACTTCAAGATTATAGACTGAAGTTAAATCCATCTTGATACCTAATCATGAAAAGAAGTCTTGAGCCTCATCGGCATCCAATTCTCCTCTATCTACAACCACTTTACCAACACAACCATATCTACAAAGGACTTCTTCCAATAAAAACCTTCAAACTGCTTGAGTAGTCTTTGTACTAAGAGATTGACTATCCGCTTGATTTGTCAAGTCTTCCTGTAAGCACAAGATATCTCATATTCCATAAACCTGTAGACAACTTCTAGAATAAGATGATATGTAAAAGAAAGTAGATAGTTTTCTGCCATTTTTAAAGGATTTTATGCAAAAACAAGGATTGGCAAAATCACACGACATGCGGTCGGAGTTTGCAAGTAGTGAACAACACTTCGAACTCGAAGAAGAAGAAGAAGAAGTTATCTGGGATAATTCTGGTTAAGTGTCCTAGTATTTTACCCCCCTTTTGAAACCAACAAAAGTATCAGATTGGCGGTTTCAGCAGCAAAGAGGAAGTTATTGTTTTGTGCATATTTTTGTCTATAAGAGATTTATATTCTCAAGATGCAGAAATAAATTGACAGGCTTCACCTCTATGAGTATTCTTCTACATCTTCTATTTGTTTGAACCCCTTCTCTTCCATCTACACCTCTCCCAGAATCTCCCTTCACCCTACTGTCTCTTACCCCTGTGGTAGACTTTTGACTACAAATGCTCCGACAATGGTGAGCTTGACGTGAAAGTCGACGTAGCAAGTGTGTAAAGATGGGAGATTCCGTAGGTTCAAGTGGTGGTGATGGTTTACAACACATGATTGCTTTGTTGTAGCAACAACATCAGCACTTATTGTTACAATAGCAGATGCAAACTCGATAGGAAGTAGAAAGAATTGATTCCTTAGCTATGAATGCATTGGAGGTGTAGTGGCACATGAGTTAAAGCAATTTAAAGCTCAAAATGTTTTGGCCTTCATCCCATTCTATGAAGAAAAGCTATTGTTTCATGGGGTAGCACAGTATGCATGGAGTCAATTTTTCTCCCATTTGGCCATGTATGCATTACATGATCAGATTGATGAGATACATAGAAGAGATACTAATTGGGTAGTTTTAAAGAAAGCTTTGAGAGAAGGGTTTTTCTTAGAAGATGAAAGGCAGTTACAGATTGGATTAAAAACCCCAATAAAGGGTTGGCTACTACAACTTGACTCTGTGAATTTGAAAGTCTGTATGCGTAGTTGGATGCCGATGAGTAGCAATCATTAGAGAGTTAGAAAATTTATTTATTTCTAAAGGTTATAGATCCTGTCTTGTAGGAGAAGCTAACTTGTCATTTAGAAGATGCCTCTTCTGAAACAAATCTAAAATCAGATTGGGCTAATGTAACTGAGGCAATGCATATATTGGTAAAGAGAAAGCATATGAAATTAAGATGGGGTACAAGAACCACACTTGCCAATGCTCAAAAGAAGGCTGAAATTGTAGCCAAGACACATATCGCTATGAAGGAACAAGCAGCTATACCTATTGGCCCGGATATTAAAGGTGATGTTGTGGATGAATTAATCAAAGGCATGCATGATTTGAGACTGAATTTGATAGAAATCTATGCAAAGGTCAAAAAGTTGGATGTTAAGTTAGAAGAGAAGGCTCGGAAAATAGTCCAAAGACCATAGAAGTAAGGATACAAGAGGAGATGCATTTGGTGTGAGAGTTTACAACATGAAAAGCGACACTATACAACCTATTGTGAAGCTGAAGTTACAAATTTAGTCTTTTGGAAAGATGGTAAAATATATACAATAGAAACTAATCTTCCAATAGAGCCAAATTTTGGAAATGGTGTCATGCAGAAGAGGTTGAAAGAGATGGTTGCAAGGATAGGATTTGTTGCCATAGATGCAGCCACATATGGGTTGAGAATTGAAAGGACTGATGAAGCTTGTAAAAGAGGCAAAAATACATTCATTTGCAGCCATCAAACCATATGTCTTCAGCTCTTTTTCAGCCCATTCTACTTTTTTTTTTTTAGAGCCCTGCACATGGCTAAAACATTCTTAAAACTCCTAAGACTACATGCTATCGATTCCTACAATCTAGACACAAACACAGGTCTTGGAGGCATAATTATCTTCCTAGAGGCATTGCCATAGCCTCCCCTTACAGCAGTGCTATCTAAAAACCCTTAAACTCTCGTGCATTAGGTGGCATGGGATTATCATGTAGCTTATCCCAATTGCGGGGATGATTCACACAAACAGTGAGAAACTGTACTGCCTTTGTATTATATCTTTACTCTGAACTCGAGCATATGAAGAACCATCATTCAAGGCTTTTGTTTCTAACCTTGATTTTGAAATATAGGGATACCCCAAAATCACTGGATAACTACAAGAATCTTGCACAAAAAAATGATATTCATCCCTAACATCTCTAATAGTTATGGGTACATTCGGAAAAGCTACATAAAGATCCCTTGATGAATTGTTTGCCGCATGCATGCGCCATCCTAGATCTACATTAATTGGCCTACCTCCATTCTCATACAAACTGCATGCCATAACATTGATTTCAGAACCATGATCCAAGAGAGCTATGCAAGGCGTCTCTCTTTCTTCCACTTTAACAATTGTCTCTATTGTAGCACGAGCCCAATGCATTTGTGAATAATGACTGCTGGGAATAAAATGCATATCTTCTTCTTCATGTGCTTGTTGATGGACATCCCTATTATACATAGCCTTTTCTCTATGCTTAAAGCTACCCATGATACCATTTTTGACCACAAGCTTGCTCTCTATACTTCCATCTAATCCATTTTCAATATCAGCCTGTTCCAAAACAACATTACATACATCATCATATTCTCTCTAAAGATGTTTCTTTATGTCTTTGTCAACCTGCATCAATGCTTGCAAAACTTCACCATCAAACTGTCTTTTTCATTTCAGCATATCAATGATTGCATCATGAAATTCAAGCTTTGCGATTCCAAGAACTTTGCCAAGTGTGAATTTCACTCTAATTCCAAGTATGCAATCTTCTAAGACTTTTTTAAGATTTGTGGCAATCTCAAGATTTGATTGTAACTTGTAATCGTGCTGCTTACCCCTTTTCTTCCCTTCTTGTTTCTTCTCTTGAGATGCATCATCCAAAACATGCTCAAGTATGGCTTTTTCAGTCTCTTTTTGTTGCTCCATTTTACTTCGTGTTGGTTTTGCATTTAGATGGGCCTGAAGAGGAAGGACTAGCAGTGTCCTCATCTCTTCTTCTCTTTTCTTCCACAAGAGCTTCTTGATTATGAACCTCAGCCAAATAAGCATAGGCTGAAAATGAGTCCACTGGTGCACTCCATCCTGTTCTCCCTCGTATACTCTGACTTGCATCATTCAATTCAGACTTTGTTTTTTTACCCTTTTCCATGCAATCTAATGCTTGCATCCAAACATGAGATTTTGCTTCAGCCATGCTTCCTTTATGAGCTTCATCATTCCTTTCAATTCTCAACCCATATGCGGCTGCATCTATGGCAGAAAATGCTATCCTTGTAGCCATATCTTCCAACTTCTTCTACATGCCACCATTTCCAAAATTTGGCTCTATTGGAAGACCAGTTTCTGTTGCATGCATTTTTCCATCTTTCCAAAAGATTAACATTTTTGCTTTCACTTCACGGTAAGCTGTACAATCTTGCTTTTCATGTTGTAAACTATCACACCAAATGCATTTCCACTTGTATCCTTCTTTGTACGGTCTTTGGACTGTTGCCGGAGTCTTCTCTTCTACCTTAACATCCAAATTTTTAACCTTTGTATAGATCTCTATCAAATTCAGCCTCAAATCATGCATGCCTTTGATTAACTCATCCACAGCATCACCTTAAGAGCTGGACCAACAGGTATAGCCAGTTATTCCGCCATAGCTACAGGCACCTTGGCTGCAATTTCAGCCTCCTTTTGAGCATTGGCAGTTGTGGTGCCTGTAGCCCATCTTAATTTCATCCACTCTCTCTTTACCAACATATGCACTACTTTAGTTACATTAGCCCAATCTGATTTTAGCCCTGTTTCAGAAGAGGCATCTTCTAAACGATCAGTCAGCTTCTCCTACAAGATAGGATCTGCAGCCTTAAAAAATAAATCAATTTTTTGACTCTCCAGATTGTTGCTCATCGACATCCAATTGCGCATACCGACTTTCAAGTTCACAGAGCAAAGCTGTAGCAACCAACCCTTTATTGGGCTTTTCAATACAATCTATAAATGTCTTTTTATTTGTCAATCATGCATCTTCCAAGAAAAACTCTTCTCTCAAAGCTTTCTTAAAAGTTGCCCAATCAACATCTCTTCTATGTAACTCATCAATTCAATCATGTAAAGCATGCATGGTCAAATGGGAGAAACACCGACTCCATGCATACTGTGGTACCCCATGAAACAACATCTTTTCTTCATACAGCTAGATAAAGGCCAAAACATTTTGACCTTTAAACTGCTTCAATTATTGTCCCATTGCCTGTAATGCATTCAAGGCTAAGAAATCAATTCTTTCTGCTTCCTACCGAGTCTACATCTGTTGTTGTTATTGCTGCAACAAAGCAATCATTTGTTGTAAAGCATCACCACCACTTGAAGCTATAGAATCTCCCATCTGAGCACACCTCTACTACCGACTTTCACGTCGGGCTCACCACTATCTGAGCGTTTGTGGTCGAAAGTCTACCATAGGGGTAAGAGAGAGCAGGGTGAAGGGAGATTCAAGGAGTGGAGTAGACGGAAGAGAAGGGGTTGAAAGAAAGAGAAGATAGGAAAAAATACTTGCAGAAAGAAATAGAAGACGTAGAACAAGAGCCTATTCATAGGCGTCAAAGGAGCTACATCACTCATGAATTACAATATCAACAAAGAAGGAGCTACATCACTCCTGAATTACAATAGCCTATTCTGAGGCATCAAAAGAGCTTTGTCACTCCTAAATATACAACATGTAAAATAAGGATAAGCGACATCACTGCAACAGATAAAATCTCCAAGAAATTCCTTCAACTGAACTTGGGATGTAAGCAATATATCTGTCACATCAAAACTTAAAGAAAAACGTTACAGCGACATTAGAACAACATAAGGTCTATAGAGATGGTTCGCGACGCCGCTCTATAGACAACATAGCACATGTGGGGCCCCATGAATAAAATATAAATAAAACAATTTGTCATCAACTAGAATATAGACACTCATCGACTGGAAAGAATATAAACGAAACAATGTATCATCAGCTAGAATATAGACGCTCATCAATGGAAGAACGAACGAGGACGATCATCATGAAGCATGGCAATATCAACATCCAAAAGTATCAACTAGAATATAGACGCTCATCCAGCTGGAAAGAATATAAACGAAATAATGTGTCATTAGCTGGAATTTAGATGCTCAGAGTTGGAATTTAGATGCTCATTAGAAAAGAATATAAATGAAACAATTTGTCATCAGTTGGAATATAGATCCTCATCAACTAAAAAGAATATAAATGAAACAATGTATCATCAGCTAGAATATAGATGCTCATCAATGGAATAACGAATGAGGACCATCATCATGAAGCATGGCAATATCAACATCCAAAAGTAGGGAATGAAGCAACAATGGAATAACGAACGAGGGCAAGCATCATGAAGCATTGCAATACCAACATACCAAAGCATTGAATGAAATAGTAATTGAATAACATTGATTGAATGAAAAATATAAAATATAAGCTATGAAACTTATGAAACAATGACATGACAAAAAATCCATAATATAAGACATGACATTGCTATTGTTGGTTCTTTTCGTAATGTCGATGCTATTGATACTGAAGCTAATTAACAATAACCTGGATATAATAACATTATTGCTTGACAAGGAGTATCCTGTCGAATCTAGGTAGTTTATACGTAGAAAGACAAAACCATAATTATAATCACTTTGGTGATGCGCTGATGTAAAGCTTTGGATAAAGCTTTTGAGAATAAAGATTTTGAATAATAAGAAGACAAAAAAGATGGACAATCTGTTAGTGACACAAAAGCGAAAGAGATTAGCTAGAGTAGATGAAGGGTTTGCTGTTGTCATGAAAGCTGACAACATACGAAATTTGATAGAAAAATCTTCGTTCGTGATAATAATAGGTGTTTCCAAGAATAGTATGCATGTTTTTTTATGAAACACTAATTGGAGAGGAAAGACTCGTGTCCTCTCCACCTCCTACGTCAACTATTGCAAGCGGACGCACCCCATGAGCACATTCATAGGGGAAGGATCCTCTCTTGTTGCGTCTCCAGAAAAATGCAAAGCAGAGATAAAATCTCTTTGTTTCTCTCTCAAGATCTAGTAGCTTCAGGATCTGAAAACACCTCGTTCAGATAGAAGCTGAGGAAAAACAACAGATCTGAAATCATCTCGTTCAAATCAGATCCGCCTACTCTGCTTCAGGATCTCTCAAGTCTCCACCGACACACAGTTAATATCCCGAAGATCTGTGAGATGCTCGTGAGGTTCATATCGAAGGTTGATTGAGAAGGATGGGACCCAGAAACGAAGGACAGCAAGTATGGATCAGAATAAGACAGGGCTTCGGCTCTAGAAACCAGGGCAGATACCAAGGTTTTCAAGCCTACCCAGAACTTGAATGCTAGGGATGAGTGGGAACGAGCCTACCGATAGGGGAACTCGGTGCACACAGAAATCCTTGTCCTCCTTGAAGCCAAACGCAAGGAGCAGGAAATGTTCTCCGGTTCCAGGAGATGATTTCCTCGTCCTCTCTCTCTCTTCCATGAATGTCCTCTCTCTCGCTTCCATGAATCAAACCATGAGGAATAAAACATCTCTCTATTCCACAAAGCAAACCATGAGGTATAAAACATTTTAACAATCTCTCGCTCTTCCACGATTCAAACCATGAGGCATAAAACATCTGAACAATCAGATGGTGTGGGTAGAGAAAGCCTTTTAATAGCTTGACAAGCGATATGCAACACGAGCTGCATGAAGCATAATTCAAGCCTAATACCATGACGGACTTCAAAAAATCATAACTTAAGCTTCATAACTTATAACAAAAGATGAAAAACTATTACCTCAGCTTAAAAACAATTACCATGTTGAAAAGAATTACCATGATCGAAAGTGGCACAACCCATCAACGCGAAAGTGGCACGACCCATCAATGAAATTGACAAAATGTCATGAAACAGAGGTCTGCTAATGGGCAAAGAAATAAAACAATAAAGAAAACTTATCTTTGTGATTTTGTAGAACCTTGCTTTGATACCATGTTGGAAACTGCGAGGAAGACGAGAAAAAAGGAAGAGAGGAGAGAAGAGAGATATGAGACACCAGAAGTGGAACCCCAGAAGTGTGTCAACTGAGCACACATGATAGGAATATATAAAGGGGACCTGGTGTGCTATATATAGACATACTATATATAGCTAACTGTTAGCTATATATAGTATGTCTATATATAGCACACCAGCTTCCCTCTATATATTCCTATCATGTGTGCTCAATTGACACACTTCTGGTGTTCCACTTTTGGTGTCTCAGATAGGCTATCTATATATAGCACACCAGCTCCCCTCTATATATTCCTATCATGTGTGCTCAGTTGACACACTTCTAGGGTTCCACTTCTAGTGTCTCATATCTCTCTTCTCTTCTCTCTTCCTTTCGTCTCTCGTCTTCCTCGCAGTTTCCAACAGAATAACACTCATAGAATTGAAACCTGTCAGTTTATTTCTCCATTATGAGAAGACAAATCTCTTATACACAAAAATGTACACAAAATAATACCTTCCTTTGTGCTACTCAGACCGCCAATCTCATGCTTCCATTGGCTCCGAAAGGGGGGTAAAATGCATGTACCCCTGGCTAAAATTATGCCAAATCACTCCTTCTTTATCTCCCACTTCGGAGTGCTATTCATTGCCTGAAAACAAGCGATCGCAACGCGCGCGATTTCGTCCATCTCTCTTTTTACATAAAATCCTCACAAATGGCTGAAAGCTACATGCTTTCTTTTGCATGTCATCCTAATCTAGAAGTTGTCTACAATTTTTTGCTTTTTCTTTACAAGAGATAATATCTAAAATATCATAAATTGGCTACACTTGTCCAAAAAACCAATATGTTTGAACCATGGACACTAACCATAATGTCTAAAATGGCATTGGCTCTCTAGATCAATAAGAAAGCCGCACTTTAGAGTTTCACATGGTATGTGGAATCAATAAGAAAGCCACACTTTAGAGTTTTTTACATGTTGTGCGCATAGCGGCACGACAACGGGTAACTTTTTTATGAATATTTTCATCACTTTAGACATCAATATATGGCATGTGTCTTGTACTGTAGGAAACCATCTCATCATCAATGTGTTAAGCAAGAATAAGGTATTGGAATACATCAATATGTCATTAGTATGTACAACTCTACATCCTATTTACACACCTCTCTATAGTCAATAATCCTGTAGGAAAACTAGATTCATTGATTGAACCTCAAACATCACCCCCTATTAGACAAGGATCTTCTAAAAGGAGAACTCCATGTTGTACGTCATCTAACTTATCCAACCTACTCTTGGATATCATTGCATACCTTTACATATTACTATGTAGTTCATTCAATTTAGATCCCTTGGAAGACCTTCAATATAATGCAACTTTCTACAATTGTTAGATGATGTCTAAGGCCTACTATACATAAAAGAACTTTAAACACCACAAATACTGCAAGTTTTTTTGCTATTTGCCATTAAGTATGCCATACCCTTAGAACACTAGAAAGCATTGCAAATTTTGTTGTGCAAGGGGAGATAGTTTTGAGTTTAAGCTAGTTGCACTACAAGGATTTGAGCTAGTAGCGACGCCGATTAGCGACGGCGGATAGCAGCGTCGCTATTAGTGTCGCTAATAGCGTCGCTATTTGCGTCACAAATGTGACGCAAATAGCGACGCTCCACAGGGAAAAAAAGCGACCGAAACCGAGCGCGGTTTCCATTTCGTGTTTGCGGCTTGTGAGTTTTGAGAGCGAGAGCAAGGGAGAGAGCGACTGTCGTGAGAGAAGGAGAAGAAGAAGACTTGCCGCCGCCGCCGTTGTTCGCGAAGGAGAGGAGGAACCTTCATCGCAAAGAGGAGCCACCCCACGCTCGCCATATCTCATCGGTGAGTCTCCCTCTCTCTTTCTTTTGTTTGTTTAAGGTTTAAAACACTCTCTTTTGCTTGTTTAGAAGAGGAAATGAGAGAGAAAGAGAGGGAGAGGGAGAGAGAGGGAGAGGAAGAGAAAGAGAGGGAGAGGGAGAGGGAGAGGGAGGGGGAGGAAATGAGAGAGGGATAGAAAGAGAAAGAGAGGGAGAGGGAGGGAGAGGGAGAGTGCATTCTCTCTCTCCCTCTCCCTTTTGCTTGTTTAATGTCTAAATCACTTTCTTTTTTGCTTGTTTAGGAGAGGAAACGAGAGAGTAAGAGAAAAAGAGAGGGAGAGGGAGAGAGAGGGAGAGAAAGAGAAAGAGAAAGAGAAAGATAAAGAGAGAGAGAGGAAGAGAGAGGGGGAGGAAATGAGAGAGGGAGAGAAAGAGAAAGAGAGGGAGAGGGAGAGAGAGTGCATTCTCTCTCTCCCTCTCCCTTTTGCTTGTTTAATGTTTAAATCACTTTATTTTTTGCTTGTTTAGGAGAGGAAATGAGAGAGAAAGAGAGGGAGAGAAATAGAGGGAGAGGGAGAGGGAGGGGAAGGAAATGAGAGAGGGAGAGAAAGAGAAAGAGAGGGAGAGTGCATTGTCTCTCTTCCTCTTCCTTTTGCTTGTTTAATGTTTAAATCACTTTATTTTTTTCTTGTTTAGGAAATGAGAGAGAAAGAGAGGGAGAGAAAGAGACAGAGAGGGAGAGGGAGGGGAAGGAAATGAGAGAGGGAGAGAAAGAGAAAGAGAGGGAGAGGGAGAGGGAGGGAGAGTGCATTCTCTCTCTCACTCTCCCTCTTGCTTGTTTAATGTTTGAATCACTTTCTTTTTTGTTTGTTTAGGAGAGGAAATGAGAGAGAAAGAGAGAAAGAGAGGGAGAGGGAGAGAGAGGGAGAGGGAGGGGAAGGAAATGAGAGAGGGAGAGAAAGAGAGCGAGAGGGAGAGGGAGAGGGAGAGGGAGGGAGAGTGCATTCTTTCTCTCCCTCTCCCTTTTGCTTTTGGAGAGTGTTAAGATATATTGTGAGAGGGAGAGGAAATACGAGAGAAAGAGAAAGAGAGGGAGGGAGAGGGAGAGAAAGAGAAAGATAACAACATATATTGGAATGATAGCATATCCATGATTATGGTAATGGTATCCACTTTACTTTTTTTATGGGTACCATTACATCGACTCCTTAAGGGGGCTAAAAATTAGTCATACCATTTATAAAGTCTAATTAGGAGATTTAAGATGCACGACAATAGACTTATCGATAATGGTATGCAATGTGCTTTTCCATGGGCCACGTACATTGGTGACTCTTTAAGATGGCTTAAAATTGGTCACGTCCTTCATAATGTCCAAGTAGGGGATCTAATTGTGATATGCATAATTCATTGTTTTTGTATTAACTTTATAGACATAACAAATTAGAAATCATGCCAACTAGTCAAAGGAAGGACTAAAAGAAAATGATACCCTAGCTAATGGTCATTACGGTACTTCATCAAAATGAATCCAAAAGTATTGTTATAGAAGAAGAATCCCTTAAATTGAGTATAGGATATTTTCTCTCAGGTCTTATGACTATGAGTAGAATTGATTGAAATAAATTTTATTACTATAGTTGATAAATTTCATAGATGGCATTAATTTTAATACGCGATCCTAGGACAAAAAAACCACATTTCTAAGATGGTTTTTGTTGAGACTGATTTATTATTAGACTAAGAGATCCTCAATGATGCTCATAAATGGATTATTTATACTCAAAGCCCTCTAGTGCAGTTTTTTACAATAAGGAATAATTATCTACTGGAACAAACAAATCCTTGAGCATTATACAAGGCCGAGATGTAACATCAAAAAATCTCTCAACTACTATGTACAATGCAAGATTTATGGTCAACTTGCAACTTGACGTACATCTCCATAAAGCTATCCATTTAAGCCTCGTTTGTTGTAATGTAGATAAGATGGAAAACGAAGAAGGTCTTATTATTCAAGATTGCGAGACGTATCTTAATCAGCGTGTCCCATGTTCTTGCTCTCAATGCAAGTTGGGAATTAGATGAAAACGCCGATTGTCTATAGAACATGTACGACAATTTGGCGAGTTTCAATCTGAGATCATTGATCAAGCAATTCCGGATTTTCAGCAAACGGTAATTTGAAGTTAATATTAATCATGCATTGTACTCGCAAGCTAATTAAAAACCATACACAATAAGATTGGGTCTTTTTGGCAAATTTTCTATCCAGGGGGGTGATGTCTCGACCCAAGGGGGAGTGCACCCTTTGCGGCCAATTAGAAGAGTTCGTGGACGTGCGATGGATGGATTGCAGGAGCCAATCCACCACTCGCAAGGCCCATCTATAGCGTCAATGCCAGAGGAGACAGACAACCTTCCCGACCTACCTACAAACTTGGAGCCTGAGATGGAGGCAATGATCAATGCATTGATTCCCATGGATGTTGAGACATCTGACCCGCTTAGAGAGAAACCATCCATATCATTATATGATGGGTCCCAAGTATCTCGGTTGAAGACATTGCTTGCACTCTTAAGTGTGCAAGCAAAATACGGTTGGAGCGATAGGAGTGTGACTGAGTTATTTAGGTACCTTGCATATAGGCTTCATTGATTTTTATTTTTTACAGTATTATTGTAAACATTTGTGCTTTTTCAAGGTGTTTTATGATTTTTTTCACGTTATTGAAATATCATATATTACCACCTGCAAATACCATGCCTGAGTCTCGTGATGATGCACGACATGTTTTACAGAAGCTTGGCATGGACTACAATAACATCCATGCATGTATCAACGACTGCATATTGTTTCGAGATGAATACGAGACTATGGAGACATGTCCAAAGTGTGGTGCTCACAGGTATCGATAGGACTTGCAAGGGCAAATCATCCCTCAAAAAGTTCTCAAACACTTTTCGCTCATCCCCTGCATAAACCACATGTTTCACATGTCTGGCATGGCAAGCTTGACAACGTGGCATGTGCAGAATAGGTCCACGAATGGAGTTCAACGAATATCAGTGGATTTGCGCGCATGGAGCCACATTGACTCTACCTTCCCAGGCTTTGCGCGAGAGCCAAGGAATCTTCGGCTCGGTCTCGCCATGGATGGTGTGAACCCATTGGGCCTGCGCTCGACTTCTTACAGTGTGTGGCCTATAGTGCTTATCAACTACAACATCCCTCCATGGCTTTCTACGAAGAAAGGACATCTCATCCTTAGCTTGCTCGTCCCGGGCCGCTACAAAGTACAAAATATGAACGTGTATCTTTGTCCATTAGTCGATGAGCTTAAGATTTTGTGGGAGGAGGGGGTCACTGTGTGCAAGATATGAGCAGGCGCGATGGTCGGCGGCCAGCCAACATTCGAGCCATTCTCATGTGGACGATGCATGACTTTCCGGGATTGGGAGAGTGCTCGGGTGAGCAGACCTCCGTTCTCGCTGGTAATATCTATATTTTATTTCATTCAATCAAGTATTCACTAGGTCGTGGCTCGCCTTACAGGTCTGGTTACCTCAGGTTATCATGCATGTCCATTGTGTGGGCCACAGTTAGACTCCCGAAGGTCACGAACCATGAAGAAGATGGTATATCAAGGACACGCCGCTTTCTTGCCGGAGGATCATGAACTCAGGGAAGGTTTTCTTGGACGACCTCCAACACGTATGAACGCTGCAAGCTGGTACGAGTTGAAAATGGTAAACCCAGAAGCACATCCAAATGGAATACGACGGTTCTCAGTTTTCTACGAGTTGCCATATTGGATCCACTTACAAGTCAACCACTTGTTGAATCCCATGCATATTTTCAAGAATGTGGGCAGCTTGCTATGGGACCACATCACAGGAAAGAGAGACATTATAGGGTCACGAATGGATTTGAAGGAGGTAGGTAAGATGGAGGCGCTTTGGCTGTAGTCGAGTGCTGAAGGGGGAGTGCAGCTTCCTCGCGCTCCTTGGGTTTTATCCACCAAAGAAGAGCGCATTGTGAAGCAAGTAATCAAGTCTTCCGCACTCCGACAAGTATGATGCGTTCTCTCAGATCCGCATTTTCTAAAGATGACCAATTGTCAGGGCTAAAATCCCATGATTGGCATAAGATATGTCAGGTTTGTGAACAGAATGGATTGTAATTAGCGTGGGCATTTTGCAATTTGAAAAGTGGACATTATTCATAATGCTTTCTCATTTGTGGCAGTTTGTCCTACCGATCGCGATCGCAGGACGCCTTACTCCAGAAATTCGCGGGGCCATTTACAAGTTGTCAACTTTGGTGCAATGGATCTCACAGAAAGAGATTAAGACGTCCTCTATTGAATCCACAAGGCGGGGAGCAGTGGAGACGGTTTGTCTCTTTGAGAAATATCTGCCCACTAGCATGCTCACGATACAAGTTCATCTTCTTGTGCATCTTGTGGACGAAGTGAAGATTGCTGGACCTATCCATATGTGATGGATGTTCTTCTTGGAGCGCTTCATGAAAACCCTCAAAGGCTTTGTGCGACAACGAGCTCGTCCAGAAGGTAGCATGGCGGAAGGTTGGTTGGTGTTAGAGGCGTTATTACATATCTCACAATGGCTACCAACAGTGGAACTAGACAATGAAATGCTATGGACGCTAAAGGATGATGATAGACTGACTGGAGATGTGGTGGTTGAAAATGGGGTAGAAAAAAGAATGGATGCCTCAATGGAAGAGAAGGTGAATCGCTTTTGTATGTTGCACCATGCCTCCATGGAGACGTGGCTCGCCAAGTACCAGATTGCAAGGCAAGATCGAGAGGAAGCGCGAGCTGAATTCCGACGCAGTACGCGTCATCGACCGATTCGATATCCCGAAGGCATGGAGGAGATACCGTGGTTTATGTCAACACGATGGTTGCATGGAGCCTTGACCGCAGCATCCAGCGAAGGGATAGAGGTCTCAATGGAGGAGTAGGAGTTCTCGAGGGGATGTCGTCCAAAGGTGATGAGGGGTTTAGAATATGTCATATCTAAATTTTATATGCGACATCTAATTTGAGTGTTTCAATGTACAGTACAAAATATATAGTGCAACGTGGTCATGTGGACGGCATTTTCACGTGGAGCGTATTGACAAAATGCGTTCCACAATGGACTGTGGTGTCATGGCAAGGTTTGAGCAAGAGAGTCAGCGACGAGCAACGGATCCGAACACGGTTGTGAATGAGATGGAGTATTTTGGGAACTTGCAAAGTATTATTACAGTGGATTACCGTAGCTTCTCCATGATACTATTCGATGTGCAATGGTTCAAAGTGGTACTTGGAGGAGCTAGAGCAACAGTTCGACGAGGTCTATCTGGATTTCTCGAAATAGATTCCGAAAAAAATGGACGGATTTGCGCGACACCTTTGTGTTGCCGGCCCATTGTGAACAAGTGTATAGAGTCATTTGCTTGCTAATTGTAATACGACATCGTTTATGTCACAATGGTTTGAACTCGCTTTGTACGTGTTTGTGAACATGTAATCTTCTATCCAAACCCCCAACAACCTCGATGGTGGTATGTTATACCTTCAACTCCTCGAAGTGCGAGAGTATATGATCAAAGTGATGTTCCGGGCATAGATGAAGATAATATGAAAATAGAGGGGTCGATATTACAAGGGGTGGAGGCCACCGCAAGCTTGGAGCCCGCATCGGCTAACAATGATGGAAATACAGTAGTCCAAGAATTTTTTGAGAACGAGGCAGACTCGTTCTTTTGTGGTGACATGTCTATCGACCTTCCAGTGTATGCAGAGTTGTGTCGGGAGATTAACATGGGACCATAGAATACTTCATTCTTGGAGAATTGTATTACTCAATTCGTTGTTTAGATCTTCCATAAAGATATATAAGATATGCATTTTAAGAGGGATTTTTCAAAAATGATTTATATTACTGTGCTTTGTATAGTTTAAATTGATTATTCTAATACCATTTTTTATCTGTGCAGGTGACATTTTCAGGATGAGTCGAGGGATGAGCGATGAGGAGTTTTAGGACATGATAGCACGCATGTCTCCAGACCAACTCACGAGATTCAGAGAGATGGCAGACCAAGAGCTGTCTCGTTCTTCGTCAGGGCACTCTGCTAGATCTGCTTCAGCGCGATCAGATGCTTCAGCTTCCAGCAGACGATCTCGACGCTCACGACTTGGGCTAGAGGGAGGGACTGCATCAGGATCAGGGGAGTGCTGCTGTGGAGACACGGATGTGGTGTCTTTGTCTCGTCGTTCAGCTGGAGCTGCATCACCTCCAGGATTTGTCACACTTGTGGGGACGTCTACTCCAGTTACTCCGCGGCTTTTGCACAGCCGTCATTAGTAGGTGGCAACCCTTTTGGTGGCACCCCTTTTGGTGGCACCCCCTTTGGTGGCACCCCTTTAAGTGCCACTCCGAGAGAGGTTACCCCCCTCAGTACACCGGATGTACAGGGGTCTCCTGGATATGCCCAGGAGCGTGGATGGAGATGGGAGAGGACCCATCTTAGGCAGACTCCTAGGGGTTATGGATACCTGGTTGATAGTAGGTCAGGAGCCATCATCATGAATGATAAGGGGAGGAGGGTGATGGCTCGCATGAGAGAGTTGTGCCAACAAGTTTTTCGGCACAACGTCCTGGATCATTGGAAGAAAATACCAGAGGGGAGCAAGGACTACATAGTAGCATCCTTGCACGAGGAGTTTCCGGTGCCAGCCGCCCGCAGTAGATAGATTCTCTACGGGCTGGATGATGGATTGCATGTGTGCATACATGTCACATAGACGATCCGACGCACGCAAGGCAATCAAGAGTGGGGCTGCAAAGCCCGAGTGGTTAGATGTAGACGACTGGCGCCGACTGAGGGAGGAAGCTATAGATTCGCCAGGACGTTCGAGTCAGCAGCGGGAGGCAGCGAGGGCACGACTCGAGGCCGGAGTGGTCCATCATCTTGGGAGTGGCAGCCACAGGACATATTTGGAGGACTTTGTAAGTTTCTCTTTTGTTTTGCTTGTTTGTTTTTTTGAAATATTATTTGTACTGACAATCATGTTTTTAACAGTTAGCATTTTGTTTTCTTTGCAGCACTCCATTATAAATAGCGATCCGCAAGGCCTTGAGACTCGATATGCACAGAGGCACGATCTCAATGCATTGATCGACCGATTGTATAGACGCGGCGGCCCTGTAAGTCACTCATCTTTCTTGTCCGTAGTTACCATGAGATATTTGAATGCATTATTGTATCGTGGATTGATATGTTGTTTCTTTTTCTGTAGAATCCGTTCGATGCTCCTTTGCGGCGGGACGAGCTTTCAGGGGACGAGGATTTATAGCTCGCCCTTGGATCCTTGGAGCTCACACACCTTTAGTTTTTAGTCGCCTGATCTATGTAGACATTTTCTATGTATTAGTGATATCCTTTCATGATTGTACCAATCGCATTTTATGCGATCATGTATTTATTTCATGTATCACTTTTATGATTTCAGTATACATTCTTTTTGTTTGCAAGCGCTTTGTATGCAGTAGTGCAGAAACTATTTTGTATGGCTCTCATACAGCATACAGTGCTATATGTGGCAGGGCAGCTTGTTGCCCTGCCACAAATTTTTTTTTTCCCTGTTACCGTCGCTATTTGCGTCGCAAATTTACTGCTCGCATCGTTATTGGTCTCGCTATGTGCGTCCCAAATTTACTGGTTGCGTCACTATATGAGTCGCTATAGCGACGCATATAGTGATGCCAATAGCGACGTTTCTATGGCGTCGTCAATAACGACGCTTTTTGCGACGATGGGGGCAAATTTTGTTGTTTGTATTTTCGTCGCTTTAAACGTCGGTATAAGGTCTATATCTTGTAGTGTTGGGACTTGATTTTTTTGACTTTATTTTTTATATTAGGATTGGAAAATGATTTAAGAAAAGAAAATTTATTTTTGTATAGATGGTAGAATGCATAATGATTTCCCATTGGAGAAGCAAAGAATGAAGGTAGAATCAGTTTCAAAGTAGAACTACAAGCTCAATACAACCATAGAGTTGGAACTTTGGAGTGACATTGACATGGGAATTGCAAGGGATGACAAAATAAGAAGAACTATGGAGCAATATCTTTCTAATTCTGCTCACCTAGAATCCAAAACTTGGGTATGATTTTGTCACCTCCTATTCTCACCACATCACTCTTCTATACATTGTACACATGCATCACCATGCCCCCCTTAACATATGTTCAAGGACCTTGTAGGTCTTGTTCTCAACTTGAATGAGAACTTCACAAGAGAAAAACTTATCAATGCAATTCTAATGAGCTTAATAGAACCTTAGTTTTCAAATATACATTTTTTTCCTTAATGGAGGTTGAGGTTTCTATCTTAGTGGAGATTGAGATTTCTTAGTTTGTAATGGGAAAAAGTGTTTTGGTGATATGGTTTTTATTCTCTAGATTTATACTTGTTGTAATATCAACTTCCACTAAAATGTGTTTGCTACTACAACTATAAAATCCCAAGCTAATTGGTTACTTATGATTTGGAGAAAGTGAAAATATAATATAAAGGGTGGCATGGACAAGTACTTTCTCCAATCGTTGATAAGTTTCTATTTGTTAAAATGTTTGAGGAGATTGACATCACTATGTTGCAGGGATTTCTTATTCATTTTCCATTTTTTTCTTGAGGAAGGATATGCATTATTTTAAATGTCAAGTCTATAGATAGTCTTAGGCTTTGGATTAAAAAAGTTTCCCTTTGACTAGTTAGAATGGCAAGGTTCCTATAAATCCTTATATAAAATCCTACATATTTGTTTGTTTTATAGATTTTCAATTTATTGGGACTCATGAGTCTAATGTTGGTACTACCTTAGGAGTACATGGATGGATAGCTTTCAAATATATTAGTGACTTTATATATGTTATTGAACAATGAGATTTTTAGCAACTTGGTAGAGTTGATATGGCCTATTTATGTCTACTATAGCTGGAGGTTGTACTAGTCATGGAAATGGACTTGGTGGCCTAATCTTAAAATCTTGTCTAGATACAAAAATTGAGAAAGCTATCTTAGTTATAACAAGTTGATGTATGGCTTAATAGACATTTTGGAGGCAGTTTTACCAAAATTTAAGTTGTTGAGAATAAATGCACTAAAACAAGAGGTTGGGCATGATACAATAGTTATTCATTGTGGGTTGATTAACGTAGGCTAGTAGGTTTAAAGACACTAGATGCCACACACCATAGATGGTGGGGAAGACTAGTTGATGGGTTAATGTTTTAAATTAAATTTCTAATATTCTTTGATAGTAAAGGAAAAGTTGGCTAAGGATTCTAGGAACTTCAAAGTAGCATTTACATAATTTTCAACTTTTAGAAAAGTATTTTATAAGAATATTCCACCAAGCTCAATAAGGTCTTACTAAATATACATAGAACTTATCAAATCTATGAACGTGTATAGTGTATAAAGGTTCATACTTCCTATTGACATAAAAACATCTTCCACATCTTTGGTTTTCTTGAATGTTAGGGATTTCTCAGAAAACCATGTTACATTCTAACTTGGTGGATGTGCAAGTGTCCTTGCTATTTAGTACTATTGCTTCCCTAAGAGGATGAAGTAACACACAATGTAAAGTTTCTTTTTGCAGTGCGGGATATCATTATCCACAAATTGAGTTTCTCCATTTGATATTTGGAATGAGCCTACCCATGAAGATAAGACCATGCTGTAGCAAAACTCAATCGTTAGAACAAACTGACACATTTGAATAATTATTTCCAAGATCATGCAGGAGCATAGTTTCACTCACGATGAGTGTCCTCGCACAGCAAGACATGAGTTAGTTGTCATTCCGGGATTCATATTGTGTAGCAAACTCACAAGGAAGGTCCATCCATGGAGAATCACATTGCTAGACTGGTTAGCAAGATTTGCAATAATGGTGAATTCTTATACGATAGCCTTATTGGACTTTTATATCTCACCCACAAGTGTTCTTAACTTTTGTTGAAGTAGATTTCTTAGATGTTTATGGTACACTATACTAAACAATCCCTTACACATGCCCAAAGAGAATGGAAAATAAAGGATCTAATCATTTGATATCTAATTCATGTCACCTTTGTAAAGTACTATCTATATATTTTGAAATAAATTTGACATTATCATGTAGATATAAGGGTTCTTTGTCCATGAAATGTACTCTAAGCTACTTGAAACCCTCTTGGCAATCCCCATAAGAAAAGGGATTGCTACCATCATCCTAAAGAATGAAGCTTTTATGTATAAGTTGCCTAGATATTGTAGGAATTCCAAAGTAGCATTTGCATACAAAGTCTTTTTTGAGAACAATACACCAACCTTGATAACATCTTATTAGATGTATATAGAACTTATCAAAGCTTTGAACATGTATAGTGTATTTTGAGGCCTCTTTTCATATTTGCATGATTGGTTTCTTAGGTTTTAGGGATTTGTCAAATACTTATGACATTTTAAATAGATGAATGTTCTAAAGGTCATAACATGTATTTATATTGTAATGATATGATATAGTCTAGCTTGTTGTTTGTGATTTGGGATGTTGTGACCCTCAACAAAGTAAGTATAGTTTCTCATTTTAACATGTGGAATAAGTCTACCCATGAACTCAAGTCCATGCTATAGCTCCCGAAACTTAGAACTAAACCCTAGGAACAAATTGACACATTTGAAGGGTTGCAAGGTCATTTGACAGCATCATCATGTCCACGAATAGCGCCATTAACAAATTGACAGATGCGTTAGACCTTACCTCCAAAGGGGAGAGGCATCATTTTGCTCGAATGGTAAGAGAGATGGAGATAGACATGGAGTACGAGTAGCGTTTCTGTTCGTCCAAAGGTACTTGCACATACCTGGTGCGATGCCTTATAGAACGAGACTAGAGTAAGAAAAAGAAGAACAGCAACGAATTTTACGTGGGGAATGAGATTTGTCTTACAAGAAGTCTCTCATGAGCCATGATCAGTTGGAGGGAGCCGTGGACGCCGGTTCCTAAGAAAGCTTTCCCGCGTTTCCATGGGCTCAGAGATGATTCTTCCGAACAAGAATAAAAAAGAAAAAAAGAGAAAAAAGTAGATCCAGCTAGTGCATCAGTACGAATGTAGAGGGTCTAGCCTACACGCTAAGCAGACGCAAGAGCGGCCGAGCAAGCAAAAGAACTTAGAACATGTGGCAATCCCACTGCAGCTCGCCCATGTCGGAGACGCCGATGCACAAGTCAAGGTCGAGGGTTGCGTGGGCATGGGAGCCGTGGCCATCGCCGCAGTCAGCCGCCAGCTGGTGGCCGTCCAGCAGCTGCACATTGGTGCAAGAGTGTGAGAACTCGCACTTCTCCGGCCAGCCAAATTTGCTGCTGCACAGGTGGCAGAAGAGGCGGCCGTTCACGTTCTCCACGTTGTCGTTGAGGTAGATCTGCGATTGTGCGTATTGGATGGTTCCCCTGCTCTCGTCTATGTAGGAGCAGGTGGCCTGGAGGGTAAAGCCATCGGCGAAGCTCACCATCTGGATGTCCGTGCACTTATGACTGAAAGACGTCACCTCGGAGCACTGCAGCAATATATATGTATATGTATTATGTATCCGCCATTGGACATGAATGAATACAAAAAGCGTTATATGAGTAGCCGCTTAATTTTTAAATACGACACGACGCGCTCGCGAGCATAGCGCACACAGGCAAGCACATTGACTATGTTATCCACTCAAACGCAACGCCGCTTACCTTGGCGTCGGCGGCCTCCAGGCTGATCGAGGCTATGAGCGCCACGCTCAGTACCCACAACACTAGCAGCCTCCTCGTATCCTGCGCCATTTGACCCAATCAGATTCGAACAGAAATAATGTGCGTACGCCGATATCCAGGTGTGCTGCTGGTGGCTGCGAGGGAAAGAGTGGGAGCGAACAGACCTTTATATACACCAGATACTCTCCCATGGTACAAACCCTAAGTTAATACCTAATAAACCATAGGGCGCAGCCCGCCGACCCTAAACGAGGTGCCGAATTCCCCTCCATATATGTTTACTCGCCTTTCCTTCGGTACTTTTATGCAACCATGGAGGTTCCACCAAACCTAATCCTTTATCTATTCATATCTCCGCCTTAGCCATGGTACATTTCTGCAACCATGGAGGATCATTGTATGCACATGGTATCTCCACACTTGTCAAAGCAAAACTTCACTATGAAGATATAGGTTAGGCTAGACACACACACCCATCTAGTTAAAACATGATGATGTTTTTGGGTGTGCTTGTTATCACCACCTTATCTTGGTTTCATAGGATCAAGTGGGCAGTGTTGATGTAATAAAGACTTCAGTAACAAATCCCCACTTGTAAAGATATAGCTTAAACTTGAGCTCATCCATGATATGAATTGGTGTAGCCCCATGCACTCTCTATCATTAAGAAATCCTACTTACCTCATCTTGATTGTCCATGATCTCTCTAGATTTATCTAGGCTAATACCTTAAAGTTCAATTTAAAGTCATCTTAGAACTCCTATCATGGTAGGAGCATAGTGTAGAGCCAATCTATTCAAAAAGTTGTGATGGGGATTAGATCTTAATAGTGAGCTACTTCTAATGCTTTTTAGTAGACTTCTTCTTATTCCCATGACATTTTACTCATTCAATCTTGAGCTTTGTTATGCCCTTGGTGAAAGTCCCTTGGAGAATGATGTTGGTAGAGAGGTAGAACAAGCTGACATTTTAGAAGAAACACTCTATGGTTGACTAAGGGGATTACATCATTCTTTTTCTCCGATATTTCATAACATAGAGACACATTTAGGACTTCTCTTTCTCTATGATTCTTGTGGATATTACTAATTCTGCATCTTATGTTGTGCCTTAGACATTTGTTACTCACCTCTAGTTCTTTCAGGGTTATGCTCCACAATGGCTATATGTAACTTGTTAGAGGATATTAGCTCCAGAATGTGTAGATACCTTCGATTAGCATGAGGAGAAACATGGGCTTCCTTGAGACACTATATAAGAAAACTTCTTGATCACATTCTTCCTTTTGTACCTACATGCTTGTTCAAAGGAGTGTTCCATTTATTTTTTAATTTCTGAGTTTATAGCAGGCTGGGATGATGGGGCAATAAGAGGCCTAGGGAACACCACATTTGACATTCTGCCTTCTGAGAAGACAGTGAGCTTGAGAGCGAGGGAGAGAGCAAGAGAGAGAGAGCTGCGGGGAGATCACGAAGTGCTTATTGATTCGAGCGCCACATCGCTTCAAGGTATGCCAGGTAGTTCCCTTCATTGCTTTGCACCTATTTGGAGGGCACGACATGATTCCGTGGAGTAGGCGTTGACCTTAAGGCATCGCATGCAACCCACGGGCCGTCGTCCGCGCCATCGGACCAGTTTGTTGGAGTCCTAGATTAGGACTGTTCGATTTCTGGAGTCGGACCATCCGACTCCGAAAATCGGACCACTTATCTAATCCGATCTTCAGAGTCGGACCAGCCCAAAAATCAGACCACTTATCCGATTCGATCTCTAGAGTTGGACCAGCCCGAAAATCAGACCACTTATCCGATCCGATCTCCAGAGTCGGACCAACCCAATAATTGGACCACTTTTTCGATTGGATCTCCAGAATCGAACCAGCCGTCTGACTGTTATAATCGGATCCGGTGTCAAAGTTGGACCACGTATCCTAGTCTCGGACTTGGACCACTCGACCCATTGCACTAGTCGGACCTCCCTTGTCCGACTAGGAAAATCGGACCAAAGTAGAATTTGACCACCATTCCTAGTGTGAAACTTGGACCAACCCGTCCGATTCCCAGAATTGGACCAATTCACGAGAACTTTAATATAAGGATTTTAAACCTGTCCCATAGTCCTGGCCACCTTGGTCACATCTTTGATCCCCCAAGGAACCCAGTTTAGCCTTAGAAGCTAGAGGCCAGACAGGATGGCCGAGGATTCACCCCGAATAGCTAGACACTGAGCAGATCAAATTTAGAATTTGATTTGACATTTGATGACCAACCAACCAACCAATCTTGAAGCAGAATAGAGAATGCACCAGGGTCTATCAGTAAAACTTTAGATCAGCAGATGCTGCGCTTAAAGCCACATCAGGCTACGAACGTGAGGGGTAGAGTGGAGTTTGCATTGAGCATTTCGTGCATCCGCACCTCACCTTTTGATTTCACCACCTAAGGTGCACTACAAGAAAAGAAAAAGACTATTTTCGCACTAAGCACTAGAAAGCACGAAGCACAACTTGTGAATAAGATAGACGACTGCTTCCAATAACAAGGAGCTCATTAAGAGATATAATAACATCAAGGAACCCACTACTAGGAGAAGATACCAAAGCATAGTTGGCTACTTGAGAGCCCCATTAGTAGGACCCTAAGAGGACACGAAGATCTGGAAGGCAGCAACATAGAGGATTGGCGCTGCCGGAGCTACTCAAATTGATCGACGACTTTGTGGAGCTGGAAGTGGAAGCAATGTCAGGATCACAAGGCAGGCAAGGAGAGGACCGACTGGACTTGGGAGAATTCCCAGTCATAGTGCAAGAGTTAGTCAGTGAGTATGACTTGTTGACTAGGACGATAGTTCAGGACATGCCAGTAGAGGAAGTGGTAGCAAACCTAGAAGAGGAAAGAAAGGCGATTAGAAAGGTGCTAGAGAGCATAATTGCCTATTACCACGAGCAAAAGGCTAGGAAACTCCAACATGATGTAGACATGTATAAGGCCGAGTGTGTGCTAGCCCTGGTTGGTGCAGCCAAAGCAGGACCGAACACAGAGAGAGAGCAGGCAGTAGAGGTTGACTTATCATTCAGTGAACTTGTAGCCAAGCAGCTCATGGACAACACGTCCGCTAAGCAGAGCGCAAGAGCCTTAGCCATAGCATTACTCTCGGGATTAGGGGTCACACAAGGGGCAAAGGGGCAATCTAGGATCCCTAGTAGAGTGCCTGACCGATAAACTGAAGGGCAACATGGCTGCTAAGCTAAAACCCCTAAGTGATCTCCTAGCTAGGCATGAGTGGAAATGGACCAAAATTCAGGATCTTAACCTGTTATACAATTGGGCTTTAGTCACTGACGAAAAGGAGATTGGAGAGGAGAACTTGGGGGATAACGAGAAGTTACACGGGCAAGATTCTGATGGTGAGGGGTGCGAGGACTGTCGCTCTGTGGGGGATGAGAGTGAAGAAGAGTTAGATATGATAGAATATGACACTGAAGGGAGAGCAATTGAACACATCAAGGCAGACTCTAGGCCTAGAAGGGAGAGGGCAAGCTAGAATGAAAAAGGAGTCATGCCAATGGAGTGCGATAGATCCTGGTTGGAGTACATGGGAGCCATGGATTACAAGTAGGCAGGGGTGGTACAGCCACTCGTAGCTCGAGTACTAAAGACGAATTCACCTACTCAATTATGATCCCCTAGCGAAACTGCTTTCTCAAGCAAGGGATGTGAGAACTAGGAGTCTGAAGTTAGTACAGAGAGTGATCCTGAAATACCCCAACCCTCTAAGGTCAGACGCACCAAAGGGGACTTGCCAGTCCACCTAAGGCGCAAATGCTTAAGGGAGGAGGCTAGGAAGCAAACTAAAGACTCAGAAGTAGAGAGGTAAAAGAAGCTGTAGGATCTCCCCAAACGCTTCACGAAGTTTAAGAAGGGTGATAGAGTGGTGATTTTGCTAGGAGCAAAGAGACAAGGGCAAGCCAGTGAACCAATTGAGGGACCCACTAGGGTCAAGGGATTTGACCTGGCAGGGGAAGGAGAGAAGCCTTGACCTATGTTCATCGCTGACGACCTGACCAAGGATGAGTAGGCTAGACTTATTGCTCTCCTACGAGAGTATATCGATGTGTTTGCCTGGTCCTTCGAGGAACTTAAAGGAGTCAATCCTAGGGTTGTGACCCATAATATTCCAATAGTTCTAGATGCGGTGCCAACAAAGCAGCGACCTTACCCTATGAATCCCAAGCACGCCCATGCAGTGAAGGAAGAAATCGATAAGCTCATGAAGGCAGGATTTATATATGAGATTGAGCACACGGATTGGGTATCACCCATAGTGATCGTTATGAAAAAGAATGGTAAAATTCGGGTGTGTGTGAATTACAAGAAAGTTAATGCCACTACGAAGAGGGATAACTACCCCTTATCGTATACCGAGCACATACTAGAGAGGGTGGCAGGCAAAGAAGCTTACATCTTCCTCGATGGTTTCTTTGGCTATAATCAAGTGCAAGTGCACCCTGACAATAGGCACAAGACTACCTTCGCCACGGAGTGGGGTGTATTCGCCTACATCGTTGTGCCCTTTGGGCTAATGAATGCGCCTGCAACCTTCCAACGATTAATGTGCACCATCTTTAAGGATATGCTAAGACACGAGTTAGAGGTATTCGTAGACGACTTATGCATACACTCTAGTTGGGCCGAACACTTAGAAAGGTTGAGAGTTGTCTTTGAACGGTGCCGGTTATACAACCTCTCGTTGAACCCCTTGAAGTGCCAGTTCTGGGTGAAGCACAGATGCATCTTAAGCATGTAGTGTCAAGCTTCTTATTAAGTTTTCTTATAAAGAAAGATCCTTCATTAGTTCGCTCTGATACCAACTGTAATGTGTCCACATGTTCCCTTTCAGGACACGTCTTAGCAATCCATAGGAAAGAGAGTCTAGAAAGCTCCGCCTGGCACTCCCATGGAATGTTACGGGGTTTGCGATCTAGGACTTCTCGATTCTTCCACGTAGCGGAAGTATTCAGACCGTTCCCACTTAGGACCGACCTGAATCATGGTTTTTCCTAATGGTCACTTTCCTAAACGACAGCTAGCGTCGAACCCTAGGTGAACTACTTTATGCAGAAATGCCAGGGGAACGAAGGGAATTCATGCTGCACTTGGTTCGAGGAGAATGGGAAACGAGAGGGATGCAAGGCTTGACCTCTCTGCCCATAAGGCATAGTCCATTAGCGATTAATTCGGCGAAAATTTTGGGAAATTTGATGGTCATAAACTCGTAGTCTTCCCAAGTGCATGGCAACCTGCGAACATCAGAAGCAAGAGGTTCATCAAAAAGTCCTAAAGCCTCTCATAGCTCCTAGCGAATGTGGTGAAGGTGTCATCCAACTCCTTGATGCATGTCACTATGTCATTCCTCGAGGTCTCAGTGAGATCCTTGGCCACTGAAAGGAAAGATCGTCTTTCGTACAAAGGCTTAAGACCTGCTGATGGTGATGGTGCAATTGGACTGGACAGTGGTGACTCCATTGATGGCGTCACAATTGGGGCTTTGCACTCTGGAGCACTTCGAGATGTTGCAGTGGACCTCAGTGGCATAGGAGGCGTACTGCATTCTATTCGAGCCGGCATAGGGGTGCGCAACGCGTCTGACCTGGATGATGCTGGGGCATCTAGCTTGGGATGATAAATGTGTTGGGATTCAGAAATCACAACTGGTGTTGGTTCATGTTTCTTTGCAGTTTGCGCTTTGTATGTGCCAGCCTGTCTAACTGGAGTGGGGTTGCTCAGAGTTGAGCTTCTTGAATGTCCACTCTTAGGCACCCATATCCAAGGGTTTCCCTCATAATATCCTTGTGCTCGCAAGAGATCTTTGGGGATCCATCGTGGCGTGGTAGTGCGCCTACGTCGATAGCATCTGAGCAATCTCTTAGGCTACGACTGATAGTTTTTGCATTTAGAAGCATGTTTCTACGGTTTACAAGGAGGTGGCCCTCGTCCTTTTGGCACCCATATGAGTGTGGACTCTTTGGCCTTTTGAATGGCCTGGGTGGGCTTGATTCTAGCAGTTTGAGCGTGGGGTGAGATATCCTTGCCCTTCTCCTTAGGCGTGGTCATGGGCATGGCCATTGGGGTCTCTATCGATGGCTGTGTAGTTGTAGGAGGCGTAAGACAACCCTTGCTGAAAGTAGTCACTATGCGCACATTTCCCATAGCAAGATGGAAGCGATCTAGGTTGTAGTCCACATTGCAGCTCGTTTGGTTTTTGAAGGTGTGGCCTAGTAGTGACTTATCACCGGCCCCTTTAGTGTTTGGTAACACATAAAAGATGACTGGATACTTTCAGACTCGATCGAGATAGCCACTTTGCATTTTCCTAAGAGTGAGTAAGCGTTGCCCCCAAATGGGCTCAGTTTAGCATTTGTGGACTGTAATTTAGGCTAACCAATGCGTGTCCGATGGTCATGCGTCAAAATATTACAGTCGGCACCTTCATCGTTCAAGGCGTCAAAAGAATACGTCCGTTCCGCAATGACCATGATTCGTAGGTAAGCGGGTGCTACTGCTCCCTCATCTTGATCCATTAGTTCAGTAATTGTGGCCATGCAGACGTTGACATGGGCTTCAAGCATGGGCGGCTCATGCAATGGATGGGAAGGAGGATAGAACTTCTTCATGCGATTGCCATTGAAAAAGCCTATTCCTTCCCCTTCGAGCATCTCCAACTCCACATTGCCCATTCTACTAATTGCACGCACCCGGAAAGGTCCCAGTCCTCAAAATTTCATTTTCTGTTTGTGACCTTTCACAGAGTATAGTAGAACGAGGTCTCCTTGATCAAAGTTGCGCTGGTTGACATGCTTGTCAAACCACATCTTTCGTCATGCCTTCTCACAAATCAGAGCATGGGTGGCTAAGAGTCGAGTCTCCGTGAGATGCTCCAACTTCACTAAGCAGTTGGTCCAAGCTTCTCTTCCCTCCCAACGCTCCTGAGCTGCTATCCTTAAGCTAGGGACAAAGAACTCTAAGGGTAGAATGGCCTCCGTTCCATAAGTCAGCCTAAAGGGCGTCTGTCCTACAGCCGTCTGATAAGCTATACGATAGGCCCACAAGGCTGCCATCAATTTATTATCCCAGTTTCTTCATGATTGGATACTATTTTAGTAAGCAAGTTGACTAGGATTTTATTTGTGGACTCTGCTTGGCCATTTTCTTGAGGATAGTAGGGTGAGGACCTTCTATGAATGATTAGGAAGGTCGAGAGCAGGTGGGATATCACTTTATTGATGAAGTGCATGCCCTGATCACTCAGTAATTCAATTGGACAACAAAATCGTGAAAAGACCTGCTCCCATAGGAACTTCGAAGTGGTTCTAGCATCGTTCTTTCTAGTGGCTCTTGCCTCCGCCTACTTCATCAGGTAATCAGTTTGCCACAATGATGTAGCGTGCCTGGGAGTATTGTGCCGAACGACTGATAGGTCTAATGAAGTCAATGCCTCATTTTTCAAAGGGCTGTCGGGCTATTACGGAGGTCAAGTCCATCTTATCCTTGCGCATGGGCACCTTAGTCCTCTAGTACTCATCGCAATGTTTGACAAACTTAGCAACATCACAGAATAGGGTGGGCCACCATAGTTGGGATTGTAACACTTTACGGGCGGTCGTATCCCCACTAATGTGTCCTCTAGCTATCCCGCCATGCGCTTCTCTTAATACATCGTGCATCTCGTGCTCGCATACACATCTACGCAACAAACTGTCTTGTCCTAACCTATAGAGTTGGCCCGTGATTAGTTGGTATGGCTGGATTTTTAAGATAAGCCTTCTTAACCTGGCTTTCTCAATAGGTCTCTCAGGAAGACCATTCTCTAGCACTTGAACTACATCATTGGCCCAATATGGCGTCAAATCAACCCTAAGCAAGTTTCCTTTGCTAGACAGACCAAAGAGATGAGCGTCCAGTAAGTCGTTCGGTATGCCTTGTCCAACAGCTTCTCCTGTGGGTATGCAAGACATGTGAACCGCCATGTAGTGCTACTTTCCCTTACGTAAAAGCACAGAGAAATCAAACTCCAACAAGAGAAGTAACCATCTCGCTATGCGACCTGTAGCACATGGCTTGTTCACAAGATATAGCAAGGCTTGATGGTCAACGAAAAAGATGAAGGGTGTGGCCAACAGTTAATGCCTAAATTTCTTTACAGCAAACACCATGGCTAACCCTTCCCTTTCTATAGTGGAATAGTTCATCTCCGTTTCGGTGAGCTGCCTACTGGCAAAGCTCAGGCATCTATGTGTACTTGGAATGTTATACTCCAGTCTGGGGCTCGTAAGATTGGTGCAGTGGTGAGAGCCTTCTTCAACTATTCATACACATGCTAGCATTCCTCAGTCCACTTGCATACGATCAGCAGCTTGTACAATGGCCTAGCAATCAGCATGTAGTTCAGTACAAAGCTTCGGTAGTATCGCATATAGCCCAAGAAACACTGAATTCCCTTGTAGTTAATGGGTGGTGGTAGGTCGACAATGACCCTAACTTTTGAGAAGTCAGAAAGCAAATGTTGCTGTTAAGAACATTTCCTTACTTATCGATGCTATCTTGCAGAGTCATGAAGCATGCAACAGGTTCATGGTGTTCGAGGTCATGTTTATGACTGCGATGCATGCCTCAGATTATCGACGAAGGATCGATATAGAAGGGATTTCCTTAAAAGTTGAGGAAAGGGGGGGGAGCAAATGAGAGCCAAGTGATGAACCAAGTGAGGATGAAAATGATCAGCTGAATTCAAATATGAAAGAATGCAAGGAGGGAAAACTGTCACATGCATTCTTTCTTGGGTTTTGCTAGTAATGAATCAAGTTATAATGCTAATGTTGACTTGATGTGATGACAGGCACCTACCATGGCAGGACATGGTAAACTCCCATTCACAGAAGCGTAGCTGACAAGGTATGGAATCAGCGTCAAGACGCGTGGATTTAGCTAATTCACGTTTAAGCATACCATGAATCTAGATAAAGCCATCCTAGAAGAGCCCGCTGTGAGGGAGCTGGTGGAAAAATGTAACCTCCAAAAGTACGTGGAGAAGGTCACACACTGTAGACTACAGCATGTGCACGGATTTCTTAAGGAGCTTCGATGAAGGAAGGAGCTGTGGCATGGTCACAAGATGGGTGGGTGACTAGGGAAGAAGGATGCAAGTGCCGCTTAACGCATACATTGTCGAGAGATTCCTAGGGCTTGTGCCCAGGAAAGAGAGGCGCCCAAAAAGAGATATGTATGCCATGATGGGAGTCAAAAAAGAGGACGTGCACATGATCGATGTCTCCAGCTGCAGCACCAGCTGGTAGGGAATCTCTGGCCTCTACCGCATGATCCACAAGAAAAAAATTGCCAAAAAAGCTTTCGAAACCTTCTCTTCCACCTTAACATCCAACTTTTTGACCTTTGTATAGACTTCTGTCAAATTCAGTCTCAAATCTTGCATGCCTTTGATTAATTCATCCAAAACATAATCTTTAATAGCCAAGCCCACAGGTAAAGCCACTTGTTCTGTCATAGCTATAGGTGACTTGGCTACAATTTCAGCCTTGTTCTCAGCACTAGCAGATGTGATGCATGTACCCCATCTTAATTTCATCTGCTCTCTCTTGTATCCTTGTTTCTACGGTCTTTCAACTATTTTCGAAACCTTCTATCAAATTTAGTCTCAAATCATGCATGCCTTTGATTAATTGATTTTGGAACCGTGATCTAAGAGAGCCATGCAAGGTATCTCTCTTTCTCCCATTGTAACAATTATTTGTGTTGTAGAACGAGTCTAGTGCGTTTGTGAATAATGACTCATTGGAATAAGATAAGTAAACTTCTTCTTCATGTGCTTTGCTGATGGACATTCCCATTATACATAGCCTCCTCTGTATGCTTATTGCTACCCATAAGACCAATTTGAGCCATAAGCTTGCTCTCTACACTCCCATTTAACCCATTTTCAACATCAACCTGCTCCAAATCAGTATTACATGCATCATCATGTTCCCTCTAAAGTTGTTTCTCTATGTCTTTGTCAACCTGCATCAATGCTTGCAAAAATTCACCATCAAACTTTCTTTTTCGTTTCAGCATATCAATGATTGCATCATGAAATTCACGCTTTGCGATTCCAAGAATTTTGCCAAGTGTGAATTCCAATCTACTGCCAAGTATGCAATCTTCAAAGACCTTTTTAAGGTTTATGAGTGTCTCAAGATGCGATTGTAACCTGTAATCAGGCTGCTTGCTCCTTTTCCTTCTTGTTTCTTTTCTTGAGATGCATCCTCCATAACATGCTCATGTATGGCTTTTTCAATCTCTTTTTTTTGCTCCATTTTACTTCGTGTTATGCATTTAGATGGGCCTGAGGAGGAAGAACCAACATTGTCCTCATCTCTTCTTCTCTTTTCTTCCACAAGAGCTTCTTGATTATGAACTTCAATTGAATAAGCATAGGCTAAAAATGAATCCACTGGTTCACTCCATTACATTTTCCCTTGTATACTTTGACTTGCATGAGCCAATTCAGACTTTTTTGTTTTACCCTTTTCCATGAAATCTAATGCTTGCATCGAAATGTGAGATTTTTCTTCAGCAATGCCTCCTTTACGAGCTTCATTAGTTCTTTCAATTCTCAACCCATATGTAACTGCATCTATGGCAACAAATGCTATCCTTCCAACCATCTCTTTTAGACTCTTCTGCATGCCACCATCTCAAAAATTTGGCTCTACTGGAAGAGTAGTTTCTTTTGTATATATTTTACCATCTTTCCAAAAGACTAACTTTTTAACTTCTGCTTCAAGATAAGTTGTATAGTGTCATTTTTCATGCTGTAAACTCTCACACCAAATGCATGTCGTCTTGTATCCTTCTTTCTACGGACTTTCAACTATTTTCGAAACCTTCTCTTCTACCTTAACATCCAACTTTTTGACCTTTGTATAGACTTCTGTCAAATTTAGTCTCAAATCATGCATGCCTTTGATTAATTCATCCAAAACATAATCTTTAATAGCCAAGCCCACAGGTAAAGCCACTTGTTCTGTCATAGCTATAGGTGACTTGGCTACAATTTCAGCCTTGTTCTCAGCACTAGCAGATGTGATGCATGTACCCCATCTTAATTTCATCTGCTCTCTCTTGTGTCCTTGTTTCTACGGTCTTTCAACTATTTTCGAAACCTTCTATCAAATTTAGTCTCAAATCATGCATGCCTTTGATTAATTGATTTTGGAACCGTGATCTAAGAGAGCCATGCAAGGTATCTCTCTTTCTCCCATTGTAACAATTATTTGTGTTGTAGAACGAGTCTAGTGCGTTTGTGAATAATGACTCATTGGAATAAGATAAGTAAACTTCTTCTTCATGTGCTTTGCTGATGGACATTCCCATTATACATAGCCTCCTCTGTATGCTTATTGCTACCCATAAGACCAATTTGAGCCATAAGCTTGCTCTCTACACTCCCATTTAACCCATTTTCAACATCAACCTGCTCCAAATCAGTATTACATGCATCATCATGTTCCCTCTAAAGTTGTTTCTCTATGTCTTTGTCAACCTGCATCAATGCTTGCAAAAATTCACCATCAAACTTTCTTTTTCGTTTCAGCATATCAATGATTGCATCATGAAATTCACGCTTTGCGATTCCAAGAATTTTGCCAAGTGTGAATTCCAATCTACTGCCAAGTATGCAATCTTCAAAGACCTTTTTAAGGTTTATGAGTGTCTCAAGATGCGATTGTAACTTGTAATCAGGCTGCTTGCTCCTTTTCCTTCTTGTTTCTTTTCTTGAGATGCATCCTCCATAACATGCTCATGTATGGCTTTTTCAATCTCTTTTTTTTGCTCCATTTTACTTCGTGTTATGCATTTAGATGGGCCTGAGGAGGAAGAACCAACATTGTCCTCATCTCTTCTTCTCTTTTCTTCCACAAGAGCTTCTTGATTATGAACTTCAATTGAATAAGCATAGGCTAAAAATGAATCCACTGGTTCACTCCATTACATTTTCCCTTGTATACTTTGACTTGCATGAGCCAATTCAGACTTTTTTGTTTTACCCTTTTTCATGCAATCTAATGCTTGCATCGAAATGTGAGATTTTTCTTCAGCAATGCCTCCTTTACGAGCTTCATTAGTTCTTTCAATTCTCAACCCATATGTAACTGCATCTATGGCAACAAATGCTATCCTTCCAACCATCTCTTTCAGACTCTTCTGCATGCCACCATTTCAAAAATTTGGCTCTACTGGAAGTTTCTTTTGTATATATTTTACCATCTTTCCAAAAGACTGACTTTTTAACTTCTGCTTCAGGATAGGCTGTATAGTGTCATTTTTCATGATGTAAACTCTCACACCAAATGCATGTCATCTTGTATCCTTGTTTCTACGGTCTTTCAACTATTTTCGAAACCTTCTCTTCTACCTTAACATCCAACTTTTTGACATTTGTATAGACTTCTGTCAAATTCAGTCTCAAATCATGCATGCCTTTGATTAATTCATCCACAACATCATCTTTAATAGCCGAGCCAACAGGTAAAGCCACTTGTTCCATCATAGCTATAGGTGACTTGGCTACAATTTCAACCCCGTTCTCAGCACTAGCAGGTGTGATGCCTGTACCCCATCTTAATTTCATCTGCTCTCTCTTTACCAACATACACATTGCCTTAGTTACATTAGCCCAATCTGATTTTTGCCCAGTTTTAGAAATTTCATATTCTAAACAACTAGTTAGCTTCTCCTGCAAGATAGGATTTGCAACCTTTAGAAAGAAATAAATTTTCTAACTCTCCAAAGATTGCTGCTCATTGGCATCTAACTACGTATACCGACTTTTAAATTCACAGAGCAAAGTTGTAGTAGCCAAATCTTTATTGGGCTTTTCAATCCAATATGTAATTGCCTTTCATCTTCCAAGAAAAACTCTTCTCTTAAAGCTTTCTTAAAAGCTGCCCAATCAACATCTCTACTATGTAACTCATCGATCTGATCATGCAATGCATGCATGGCCAAATGGGAGAAATACTGACTCAATGCATACTGTGCTATCCCATGAAACAAGATCTTTTCGTCATACAACCAGATGAAGACCGAAACATTTTGAGCTTTAAATTGCTTTAATTCATGTCCCACTACGCCTCCAATGCATTCATAGCTAAGGAATAAATTCTTTCTGCTTCCCACTGAGTTTGCATCTGATGTTGTAACAACAAGTGCTGATGTTGTTGTTGCTATAACAAAGCACTCATGTGTTGTAAACCATCACCACCAGTTGAACTTGTGGAATCCCGCATCTTTACACACTTGCTGCCAACTTTTGCATCAAGTTCACCATTGTCGAAGCATTTGGGGTCGAAAGTCTACCATGGGGATAAGAGATGGTAGGGTGAAGGGAGATTCAGGGGGATGAGTAGACCAAAGAGAAGGGGTTCAAAGAAATATAAGATGTAGAAGAATACTCATAGAGGTGAAGCATGTCAATTATTTCTACATCTTAAGAAGATAAATCTCTTATAGACAAAAATGTGCATAAAACAATAACTTCCTCTTTGTTGCTCAAACAGCCAATCTAATGCTTTTGTTGGCTTTGAAAGGGGGATAAAATACTAGAACACTTAACTATAATTATCCCAAATCACTTCTTCTTCTTCTGCTTCTTCCAGTTCGGAGTGTTGTTCATTACTTGTAAACTGCGATCGCATGTGTTTTGCCAATCCTTCTTTTTGCGTAAAATCCCCCAAAAATGGTTGAAATCTACCTGCTTTCTTTTACATATCATCCTATTCTAGAAGTTGTCTACAGTTTTTGGATATTTACAAGAGATAATATCTAAAAAATCAAAAATTTGCTAAACTTGTCCAAAAATCTAGTATTTTTGAACCATCCACACTATAGACACTGAAAGTTGAATGACGATGCACTCTAGAGTTTTTCACACAGTGACTTCCTCACGGCACGACACCATAGATAATGATCTCTTGAGCCATGTTCTCTTGACCTAGCAATAGGAAACAAAGAAACAATGGAGATTGTCCCCACATCCAAAGCTTTTGGTCTCTTCTTCATGAAAAGTAACTATTTTAACTAGATTGTGATTCATAAATGTTTTATTATAAATAGATCTAAAATAGTACTAATTACTAGCCCGCCAGAATCAAAGATGTAGGGATGCCATTCTGTTGAGCGAATATGCAAAGATATTGCATATCGCATTACCATAGAAAGAGGGATACTTAATGATTAGTTAAAACCCTCTCTCTCCCTCCCTCCCTCTTTATCATTCCTCTCTCTCTCTCCATCTTTATCACCTATATTTTCTAAACCATGTCTCTCCCTCTCTTCCTCTTCTATTAATCCATCTACTTGGCTTGAAATATCCCCATCATTGCAAACCAAGATAGCTTCATACCACATTAAATATTGCCAATAGGTCAACTTTCATTCAAAGGTCCTATGCCTAGTGTTATTCAAGGGAAAGAACTAAGGGGTTGTCTCTATTTCTATATCACTTTAAACTATATTTCTCTATGGTTATATATCTCTATCGTTATACTCTCAATCTCTATATCTCCTTTTATGTAACCGTATCTCTCCCTACCTATCTCTAACCCTAGGTCTCTCTCTCTAACTCTCTCATTTTATAACTAATTTTCCCTACCTAATAAAACTAATTTTCCCTACCTATCTCTATCCCTGCCTCTTTTATCACTAGCTCTACCTCCCTCTCCCTCTTTGTTTCTCTACTCTCTCATTTTAAAACTAACTCTCCCTGCCTGTTTCTAGCCTACCTCTTTTATTACCAACTCTCCCTCCCTCTCTCTCTAACTCTCTCCCTTTCTAACCCTCGTTTCTCTCGCTCACTCTTTCCTCCTCGCTCTATTTTCACATCCTCTCTCCCTCTCTTCCTTTCTCTAACATATTTGTGGCTATCCCTCTTCCTTTCGGAGCTGCAGATTCGTCGAGTGCATCAAGGTGCAAGCGTGCAGAATCGTCGGCCTCTGCGCTTCTGTCAGGCTGCCTACCCATCGCCATCTCCAAAACCACCGTCCTTCAGGGCGCCCAACACCACCCTTTGCTGCAGCTCCTGCCATTTCCATTGCCTCTCCTCGACCATTGATGGCCATGTCAGTGAGCTTCTCCACGCTCTCGCTGCCTCATCCCATCCCCTTCCCGAGCCACAACGCCACCCATCCACCGCCTTGGCCTCTTAGATGTTCCCCAGCCTCTTGCCTTGCCGTTCGGCTCACCACTGTCGTGCCTAGCCCTCCAAGATCCTCCTCTTACTTCTTCATACTCGACCTTCACTCCAACAGGTAGAATATAACAAACTCTAGAACACGTACTATATAGAAAGTTCACACTATCACTAGGAAGAATAGCAACCAAACTAAGAAGAATGTAGAATTTTCTAGTTAATAACTTTGTCATCATGAATCTCTTCTATCTAATAAATCCCTATTTCTAGATAGTATCTTCTAGATAGTATCTAGAAAATTGAAGTCTTATCTAGTAACATTATCTAGTAAGTTATTGTATATCTAGTAACAATATCATCATAATTAGGAAATTTTAGTTTTCACTAGTCATAACTAGCAAGTACTATCATCTAACTAGGAAATTATGGATAGTCTTTCAAGTTAACTTAGACTCATACTTTTGCTAGGTATAAGTAGTAAAAAATATTAGTTGATTAGAAATTTACATTTGTATATTACTCACTTATGAGCGAAGCTTTCAATTCCACGCTTATAGCTATACTCACTAGTCTGCGTAGTAGTCGAGCCTATCCATAGATTATACCTAACCTAGCTTATACATTAGGCATAGCTAGGTTAGACATTGGCTCGATATAAAGTAAGAATTTCTATGCTATGCATTAGAATACAACTTATATGAGGCATTTTCTAGGCACAAGGTAAGCATTAAATAGGATAGGGTTGTGTTAGGTGTTGGCTCTTAGCATATGCTTACCCTATATCTAAAATATGCCTAGATTATTCATAAACATAGGATAGCCTTAATCTCTTCCTACAATATTCTTAGACTATGTATAAGCATAGGATTGGCTTATGGTATGCCTAGTTATTGCCTAACTTGCCATATGTGTACCCTATGCCTACGCCTTGTGTATCTTAGACATATGGCCTATGTTTGGCTACTCTATAGCCTCTATTAGCTTGTCTGTATGAGGAGCCTATGCATATGCATTGCCCATATCACTAACCCAATCTAAGCCTAAGCCTAAGCTTAAGCTCTACCTTACTAGGAGCCTAGCCCTAACACTAACCTTTAACATAGTCTAAGCCTAGTATATATTGAGTCTAATTCTAATTTAAGGAAACGAATACAGAGAGTAAGATAGACTTACACATCATGTGTTACTTCTATAAAAATAAGTTGTATTTAGTTATTTTGTGGATTCTCATTAATGTTGACCTATTTGTAGTACTGTTCTAACTTTTTATATGTGTGATGATTATCATATTGTGCTAGACAAACGATAGTAGAGGCAATTAATTTGTTTTGTACTTCTGGTGAGAAAATAACTAAACAAGTATATAGATGTAATGATTGTAATATCGATCTCACTAGTGGAGTGCAATGTGAAATTATTATTATTATGGGAACTATTATCACATGAAGTTATTTATATGCTTTAGCTTTAAAGCAATTGCACTCATCTATTTAGAGTACATTGTTGTCTCTATTTTCTTTTATGTTATTCATATTCATTAAATTTTTATTAATTAATTATATTTATAATATCAAAAATAAAATATACATGCTAATTTTAGGCTTATGTTAGAACAAATCATTTTGAGTGTGATTGAGTCATTCTTATTTGCAGGGTTTTGCTAGTTATATGCTTTTGTAATTAATTAGGCGGCTCAATTTGCCATTGCAATTATCGCTCTGATACCATGGAGTTGATTCTTACACATGGTCCATGATCAGAGCAACAAAGTAATGGTTGAAATATTGGTAGTGAACCACTAAAATATTACACCACATACTCCAGAGATTATCTTAGGGGATAGAGCATTAGCAAGATTAGTTGAAGAAGCTGATCTCTCACTTGTGCACAAGTAACTAGCTTATTGACGAGTGGCGTGTTGTTCCCATTGCATCAAGTAGCATTTTTCTCACTTGGCTATAGGTTGAGGTGTACATGGCATCTCCCCTATATCATAAGTACCTACATGAGTCTCCCCTTATAGCATATCTACAAGCTATCAATATTGTATGGGTATATATTTGCATCAACCACGGCTATGCATGAGCATTCTCACTACATTGGTTAGTACCCATGAACCACACCGTCTTTTCCCTCTTCATCATGCGGACCACACCTTTCTTTTTCACCCAACCACTTAAGCACCTTAGTCCACTCAACTACTATGCAGATAGGTGAGATGATTGTTTAGCCACATTGGAGCACTCGATCGCTTGAAGCACGTTCTAACTACTTGGCGCACTTTGGCCACATGCTAAATTAGGCAAAAATTCAAGCATACTCTTCCATGTGCCCATACTCAATCAATAGTCACATAGTTTCACAATCATGCACTTTATTTCAACTCACTTGACCATCTCCACTCTCTTATCCTCTATGACCACATTGAGAACTTTGTCTTTTCTGATCACAATAGCCTCACTTGACAATTTAGGCCACATTAGGCACTCATGAATCACTCTAGGTGGCCTTAGCACATGATTATACAATACTTTGACATTATACCACCATCACGCTCTACTACTTAGTGCTCATAGCATAGTGATGTGGATGGTTTTGGGAAAGGGAATGGGAATGGTGACATGGACTAGAATTGTCCTCCTTTGTCACCATCAGAGAGGGCTCTAATAAGTGGACGCGATTGGCCTGTTGGTGTTAGAAAGAGTTGATCTAGAGCATGGAAGGAGCTATGGAGGATGGAAGATGAAAACAAGACTCACGTTGACATAGGCAAAGAGAGACCAATTGTTACACATGTGAATTAGGTTCCAAGATAGATTAGCTTGGACTCATAAAGACAATCTTGTGTATTGAACTAACATTGACAAGACACTAAGTGAAAGTATAAAGCATCATGATATTGTACTCATTCCATGTGAAAGTGATAGTCAAGTACAATGCTTTATAGAAGTTGCATTTGTTCCACTCTCCTCACTATGCATATGGGATTTAGGACGTCTCTTCTCGGAGCATGTATCATTTGTCTATTTTCTCAACACCCCCTCTAAAATGGTGAGTTCCTACACTTGCTGGCATTTGCCCCTCTTCATGATGACATGGCCTGGGAGACTAGCTCATAAGCAGCCTAGTTAAGTTAAAGTTTGAAACTTTACATCTTTGGTAAGGGTTTTGTTTTACAAAGAAAATCCACTAAGGGAAAGATAGTTTCTTCAAAATAATCTGTTAGAGGTGGTGTTGATGGTAGTGGAAGCATCTTCTTCTTCTTCTTCATTCATGAATTAGTTCTAGTGGTGATCATTTTGCATCTCCTTTGCTCTTTTCTTGTGGAAGCATTCACTGGCTATATGGCTAGTCTTACCACAATAATGACATGTCATCCGATTTTTGTTGTCGATGTTGAATCCCTGACCTCTTCCTTTGGGTCCAGCAGCTCCTTCGATGTATAAGAGATTTTCCCTAGATGATGGGATACCATCTTTTGCATTCTTGTTCTTCTATTTATTCTCTTCATCAAGAAGAGAGTGCTCAATATCTTTAAGTGAGAGACTTGGAATATTACTTAGTGTGGATACAAGATTCTCATATGGATCCTTATTTATACTTGCAAGAAGTATGGCTATTGCTCCATCTTCATTAATATTCTTATTAAGAGTTGCAAGCTAGGTTTTTAGGATCTTGAACTTGTTGATGTGTATGGTCATGGAAGCACTATATTTTATATCCAATTTATAAGACTGCATGAGTAATTTTATCTTTGAATTCTTTGCTTGGGTACCAAACATCCTGTCAAGTTCCTCGCAAGCAATTCTAGCATCTCTAATGCTAGAGATATGATGTAGCACATCATCACTTAGTCCCCAGGCATTGATGCCTAGTGCCTTGTTATTCATCTTCTTCCATTCTTTGGTTTTTGGTTGATCTACTGCAAGGATCCCGCTTTCTAAATCTTCTTTCTCATCATCTGCATCACCTTCATCATCTTCAAAGAGATCCCAGAGGTCTTTCCTCATGAGGTGGTATGTGGTCTTTTCCTTCCAGGCACGAAAGCCTTCTCCATTGCACTTAGCTATTTATTCGAGCTCTGCTATTTTTTATTAGTAGAAAATCAGCCACCAGCAAAGGAGTTGTTCCTCATCAATGTGTCAAGAGACATAAGTAATAGTAGTGTTAAAAAACACTAGCTAGTATCAAGAGATACTATGTAGTGGAAGTTTGATGTTGAACTTTGATAGTTGATGTTTGAACTTCCAATCTTCTTCTTGGATATTTCCCTTGCTGGAAGTTGAGTAAATCTGAGTAGTAGTGGCCTCAATGTACTACAAATAGTGAGAGAGTAAGATGAGAAATGAGCTTGTAGTTGAAGTGGCTATGGTGGAATTAGGGTTACACAGGTAGGTGGTTGGTTTTTCACTTAGGGCAGCTTATAGGCACATTCATATGACAAATCATCTAATGAGGAAGAAGCTTATGAACCAAGCTTTCAAAGTCCTATGGTCTTGGCAAGGATCGTGTTTCAATGTACTACAAACAGTGAGAGAGTAAGATGAGAAATGAGCTTGTAGTTGAAGTGGCTATGGTGGAATTAGGGTTACACAAGTAGGTGGTTGGTTTTTCACTTAGGGCAGCTTATAGGCACATTCATATGACAAATCATCTAATGAAGAAGAAGCTTATGAACCAAGCTTCCAAAGTCCTATGGTCTTGGCAAGGATCGTGTTGCATGCACGGAGTACAAACATACAGACAACTAGCAGGTGCATTTCAGGGAAACGTGACAAATTTCGTTAATGCTAAAGTCAAGGAGCAGCAATGTCCCACTATAATGTGCCAAGAAGGAGTGCATGGAATTCAGGAATGTTTCTCCAAAAGAGATCTTGGAGAGATATGGCATGTATGTAGAGATCCAAATCCTCCAAGTCAAGTAGGTGCTGGTGTCCACAAACACTGTTATAGCAACAACTTTGAAAAGAGGCAATGCTGAGGCTATAGTTGCTCAATGTCAATGATTGAGATGCAAAGGAGGAGCTTGGGAAGCAAGAACACACTTCTTTAGAAGGAAGTTTAGAGAAATTTGGAATGTGGAGAGAGATAGGAAATCTTCAAGCTCAGAGGGTGCTACTGGCTATGGCTACCATGGAAGCTTTATTGAAGGTAGATGCAAATGAAGTTGGAGATGAGATCCAGCACTTAAACTGAGCTGAGAAGACATGGAGATGAGCTAAGCCATGGCCAAGAAGGCTCTAGTACCATGTTAGAAAAAGCGGATCTAGAGCATGGCAAGAGATATAGAGGATTGAAGATGAAGACAAGACTTATGTTGACACAAGCAAAGAGAGAGCGATTGTTACACAAGTGAATTAGGTTCCAAGATAGATTCGCTTGGACTCATAAAGATAATGTTGTGTAACAAATTGACACTGAAAAGACATTGAGTGAAAGTATAAAGCATCATGATATTGTATTTATTCAATGTGAAAGTGATAATCAAGTACAATGCTTTATAGAAGTTGGATTTGTTCCACTCTATTTACTGTGCATATGGGATTCATGACATCTCTTCCTGGAGCATATATCATTTGTCTGTTTCTCAATAGTGGGTTGGTTTGAGGATACGCTAGGATTGGGATGGCAAGCTGGAAAATGGCTATCCCATGTCATTATGGCTCATAGCATTTTACTAAAATAACACCTTAGCTACTCGAGACATATTGAAGCACATGATTACCTTATGCACTTAGGTAATATATAAGGCCAAATTTTCATGATTCTTGGACAAGAGTGTAAACACATTCACACATTGTAGATGCATTTGTACACACACTTTTTTAAAATTTGAACTCTTCTTCAAGCTTCTATCTAGTTCTTTGAATATGATATAGCTCTCTTATAGATTAGAAACCCTTCACATTAGCAAATGTTATAGGAAAAAAGATAGCATGCAATCTATGGATTTCAGTGGGGATTAGAAGAATAAGGGTATATAGCACATGAAAGACAATGTGGAACAAGAGGTTTTACTAATGGCTAGTAGGGTTTTGCATGTTTTCTACCTAATTCGCTATCAAGCGGAAGAAGCTTTGTAGGACCTCCATTGGGGCAACATGATGCATATAGATATCATCAAGATAAGGTTTCTTAAAAATGACATCTATGTTGGTATTGCCCAACTCTATGTGTATTCCAAGTGTGTTGCACTTGCAAAAGGAAAAGAAGTGTTTGACAAGTTCCCAGTACCAAAACACAAACACTTGGAGTGGCTTGATCACTAGAGATAGGCAAAGCATGGACATGGCGTTGAAGCTTTGAGATGTTTTGGCAATATTTCAGAGGTGAGTGTCACTGTTTTCTACTCGCCTCCTCTTCTGTGATCATGGACATCACCCCCACATAAGCTTTTTGTATCATCCTTAACAATCTCATTACCAGAGATTGCACTTCATATTTCACAAACTCGATGCCTCTTTTGTCCATAAATTCATAAGGATCAACAAAATTGACCGTCTTATTAGAATACATACTTCAATCCTTTTCAGATTCACACAAGCAATTGGTATAAATGTGATAGCTCATCCATAGCTAAAAGATCTTGATAATCCTTTTTATAACAATAGAAAGGTGATGCAAAAAACTACATCACTCTAGAGTATGCACAAATGCTCTAGAACCTTAGAAAGGTGATGCCAAAAACTACATGACTACAAAGTAAGCACAAAAGCTCCAAAATAAGCCAACAAACAGATACAAAATTTAATATTGCACTTTTGGTTGCAGCTACCAATTGGTTGCTCTTGCAACTGCCTAGTACATACTTCAATCCAATTCAAATCACATAAAGAGCTGGTATAAATGTGACAATTCACCCATAACTAAAAGATATTGACAATAATTTTCAAAACAACAAAAAGTTGATGCCAAAAACAATATATATCTTCAAATACATCCATGTTGAGGTATAAACTTCAGAAACATATCTTCAATGTTTTTTAGAAGAATGAAACACTGAAGAGTTGGAGAATAGATGACCTCTAAACACAAGTCTTCAATCTTTAGGTACTTCTATAGTAAAAGCATAGCAACTCCATCCTCCTCATTGTCCATCCTCCTCATTTTTTCTGTCATTGGTCATGGCTTTCTTCCCCTTAGTCTTGCTTTTCTTAGGGAGAGGAAGGGTAAGCGACACATTATTGGGTGCCACTACACGCTTCTTTGTTCCCCGAGAGATTGGAGGTCATTGAGGTAATGGCACACTTGCCTCATGATGGTCTAGATTGTAACCTTGGGTAGAGAAGGGTTGAACCCCTAGCAGATTGTGTAGCTTGATGTGTTGACCTTGGTAGCTTGAGAGAGAGAGAGATGCACCGATTCACACTATCGTAGAGAGAATGCACCTAATTGAGAGAGAGAGAGATAGAGAGAGAGAGACACGCCGGGACTGTTCCCATGGTCATGTGCCCCAAGGAGGTCAAGGGCTATTGCACACGCAAAGCCATCGAGGGCATCTTCCGCCCTGGACACAGTCCTATCTCGTCATTGAGGACCTCGTCACCAGTGGCGCCTTTATCCTCGAGACTGTCGCTCTGCTCATCACTGATGTCGGGCTCACAGTCACCGATGTTGTTGTGCTGTTTGACCGACAGCAAGGGGCCATGCAAACCTGCACCAGAACGGCGTGAAGCTTCATGCTGCGCTCAAACTAACTTAGATGGTGGAGGTGCTCGTGTGGCATGGGAAGCTAACGAAAGATGTGGCTACCTTTGTGTGGCAGTTTTTGGTAGATAATCAGACTTCCTTATCAAGCCCAGCACAAGGATAGGTTTCCCATTCTCCAAAGAGTAGGATGTCTTTACAGCCAACATTCTCTTCTTGCATAGAATGCAACAACAAAGATACTTTTTGAGCTCATGGAGAGGAAGAAGAGCAACTTGTCATTGGTCTTGTAGATGTGAACACAGTAGAAGAGATGTTGGCTATTACTGAAAAGGTATGTATAAGATTTTTGTTTCAGATAGAACAACTGTGAGATCTAATGGTATAACTTAATCAATAACACAAGTGATTGATCAGTGTGAGCTTTTTTGTCCTTTACATTGATTTTAAGTTGCATCATTGGAAAACACAGTAGTTCAAGGAAAACAAAATGTATGCCTTTTAATTGTTCCTTGGAACTTAAATACACCAACACTTCCAGTCCAAAGACCTTCTTGATGCAGTAATTTTCTCCACATGAGTACAATCATCTAGCCAAGGAGGAGCATTTCATCAAGGAGCTATCTGATTGGACCTAAGAGTGTGGTATAATTGAAGCCATCTTTATATATCTCAATTGTATATATCTATATGTTGGATGATGTCATGTACATGTTATGTGAATTTATTATTGATAAGGCCTTGGTTAGAAATAGCACCATAATATTTGATCAAGGGAGTTGCAGTACGAGTTATGAGAGTGGTTGCCAAAGCAGTCATTGGACATATTCCAGAATCAAAATATTATGTCAAAGGGATATTGGAGAATGTCAAATTCTTGATAGTGTTGTTTGGTATTTTAGAACACCAAGAAAGCATAGGTTCAAAGGCTTGTTGAAGGAGGAGTCTCAAAGTATTGCGATCATCCATCATTCTTATGTGGATTACCAAACTTTTTTTCCTCTTTGTGATGACGTATTTGAGCTTGTGCAAGGCCTGGATTTTGGTGTAGTCTTGACAGACTTGTACTTAGAACCACCTCCTTAACTTGGATCACAACTCAATTGTTGGCAGTGGCCTATTGTCCCACAGTGGACAATGTGGTAGATCTCTTCATGAAGCCTTTGTGCAAGGCTTCTATGCTTTATCACATGAGGTTGTTGTGTCTTCAAATGCCCCTAGGATCTGAGAGGGGTAGCCAGCTTGCCTATTTTATCATGGTAGTCTACCATCTCTTGGTTGTGAGCTCTAGTTAGAGTCTAATAAAGACATGGGAGCTATGACAGTTTTTTAGTGTGCACTTTTGGTTCATTTTTTGCATTTTTCATCATGTCATCATCTGCTTGACATTATCCAATCAATTGACATTTTTGCCACATCAGCATCCTATGACTTGTAGTTAGTCGGCCACTTTTGGCCATGTGGAAAGGTTTGCCAATTTTAGCATATTTTTGCTATTTATAGTAGTCACTAGGGCTGGGGCAGCATTCACTCATCTTGGCACTCTCTATCTCTAGTGTTGCCATCTTCATCAACCTCATTTGGTGCAATGTCATTCTTTTGATATCATTGTCATCCACAATATGAAAAATAGTCATTAAAAAAAGGTATTGCAATGCTGTGTTTTGCACAAAATTAGTTTGGTAATAGACCTCACTATGTGGCTCTTACTCAAGTCTATTCTTATAATTCCTCTATAGACAAGGGAGTTGAACCAAAAGTAATGATAGTTTCGAATGAGTCAAGCAGTCCTTCAGACTCATGTAAGGGATTACGTTCGTTAAGTGTTAGCTTAAATGGTCATTATCTAGTAGCTGGTGATTGGAATGGCAATCTTCATCTATATGATCTACAATCCGTTCAGATTGTAAACTTCAAGGTAAACAATGGTTGATCAAATGTGTTTTTTTTTTCAGTAAGCATCATAGTTAGAGTTAAAGGTGCTAGGAAGCCACTACTTAAAAACATTATTTGATATGTGGTTGGTGATATTGTACTCGAACTTGTGGTAATACTTGCCATGAAGCCCACGATGCAGGGATTCTTACTCTGAGCTTTGGCGCTATGGCCCTCATGGGTGCTAACATTAATGCCATTCAAATTCCCCTTTTGGCATTTGGTGGTAGAGACTGTCTTGTACATATATATGATGTTTGCATCTATTGTGACTTGTACATTCATAGCCTGTCATTCCTTTGTCAAAATGGTGGTCATTTAATTCACTTTCAAAGTTCATGTTTTGGAGGTAGATATATTTATTGCTTATGCTATTGAAGAGTTTGTCTTATAGAGTACTTCTTTGAGCACGCTTGATTTTTGAATTAGGAACTTTGATGTCATCGAGACATGAGATGATCATTCATCTTCAATCAACACAGCAAAATTTGCTTGTGGTGGTTTCAAATTGTTGAGAGCTAGTGCGGACAAGTATGGCTTCCTCCTAAAGTCATGGTTTTTACTTTGAATTTTTAGATTCTCAGGTCTATTTTATTTTGGCTAAATTGTAAAACCACTTACATGTAGATCAGTGGTGTTCTGCAACATAGAGGCAACAACAATGGGCATCAAGAGTACACGTTATCATCAAGAAATGGCTTCTCATGGCATAATTTATGATATGGATATTGATCCATACAACAAGATAGCAATAACTGTTGGACAGGTTGGAAGTTCTTTTCATGGAAGGTTACCACAAGTTTTATATTGAAACATGATTGGCTAATATGTTAAATTATTTGTCTTGTATGGTTTCAGGATAAGAAGCTGAACATGCTCAATCTTGCTAGTGGAAAGTTTGTAAGATGCTTCAAACCAGAAGGAGAAGTTGGTGAGCCCATAAAAGTATGAACAATGAATTCCTTGTTTTAACCTGCTCAATTTACTATCACATGGTGTAAAGAACATGGCAAAAAAGGTATGTGTGTTTTGATGTTTTACAAATGGTGCATAAGATCAAATTGATGTTGTTTTTACAATGATTTCTGCTCTCTTCAAATAAGAAAGCTCAATATAATAAGGATTGAACCTTGTTCTTCTTAAGGTTGACCACTTGAAGATAATTGGCAAAGCCACATCTCTTTATATCTCACTTTTTCTATTTGCAGTTTTGCTACTTTTGATCTTTAAGACATTGGGTTTGTGTACAATATTTATCATCATAGTTTCTGATGTCTTTTGCTCCTTTCTGTCATAGGTTCGCATTGATCCTAGTGAGTCATAAGTAGTCTGATCACATTCTGATAAGAGCATGCACATGTATGACATATCAGATGGAAGCATTTTATCCCTGGGGCAAGGTCATGCTGAAGTAATAACAGGGATAGCTTTCATGCCTGATTGCAAGCGGCTATTATTGGTAAGTTTAAGGTGGCCTTTAGAGTTGTATATATGTTGACCTTGGCTTCTTTACTATAAATTTTTCACTTGGTGATGCTAATTTATTGTTTTCAAAGAGTTCAATGGAGAGAGTTGCATATTTGTTTGGAGGCTTCCTAATCTTCTGACTAAGATGATGTGGAAGCACTGTAGTTCTGACACAAAAGGGCAACTAAACAATACTTCTTCAAACCCCTTGAGACATGACAAGTCTCAGACACAAGATTTGGATACTTCTAGTACTCTTATTACTACTGGACCTCAGAATGCAAGCAGTACAACTCCTGCATTTTAGTTCAGTGTGTCCCTGTGCCGCATTGGGCACAGGCCAAGGTTGCAGAGACCATTCTAGAAAATGATGAGGGTGAATCAGAAGATTTAAGTTTTCATTATTTTGAATCAATATGGGAGGCCAAAGTTTGTATTGCAACATGTTTTTGAAATACTGACATCAACATATACGTTAATAGGAATAAATATGGAAACTCCAGCTAAATTTTTTTGATGCCTTTGGTGCCCAAGAAAACATCTTGCTTCAATTGGATTTCCATATGATGGTTTAGTTTGCCTTTGGGATTTCAAGTTTGCAACATTGATAGCCAAAGTCAGAGCAACAACTATATCCATGCCAATAAGTGGGATTCATGTTGCTTCAGATGGAAGTCTTTTTGTTACAGCAGGTGCTAATCACTTGAGACATTGGACTATCAGGTCAAATGCAGGACATCAATGATCTGGAATAGGCTCAGGTCTTGTCCTAGATGGGAGAAATGTTCATGTTGGTAGTGTGTGAAAATTCTTTTGCAGTAGTAACATCTTTAGAAGATTCACGAGATGGAGATGTCCAACCGGTTTATGCCTTGACCTACACAGGCATGCCCAAGCAAGCTTTAACCAAATTTTTTTGTTTGGCACTATTCTCAATTCTGCTACTAATTTAGTATAATTAGTGAATTGAGTATTGTGGTTGACACATATGATGTTCAACATGAATAGTATGCCTTCTACATTGTGAACTTGCATTGAAAAAATGGGTTAATCTTAAGGTATCCTCTGATATGCAAGCAAGGATCTCTCTGTGGTTGCCTATCTACAAACATCAACAACAGTTTCAGCTACTTGTTACAGGTTCGACAAGGCCATGGTTTAGCCATTTCAAGTTTGCACATTGCTTTTGCATGTAGTGATGGTATTGTGCAGATTTTCATGCTTGAGTCTCTTGCATTTGCTGCAACTTTTCCTTGACCAGCACCATTTGGATTCCATGACTTGACAGATACAAACACAAGCTCCTGAGTCCTACCTTGCCGCACATAATGTAAATGGGATCTCATATCCTGATGCTGTTGCTTGTCAATTTGCAACATCGCACAAGCTTGGTAAGTTTTATTTTGAGATAGCATTAGTGAGTCCTTACATTGAGAAGAAACTTAAAGCTCTTAGGCATAAAGTGCTTCAGTTTTGATATGGTGCAAAAACAAGTTATAATCAAAGATACAGTCATTGGAAGCTTAAGCCTAGATGATGTTAATGAAGTAGAATAGGGACAATTTGGATTTCACATTATAGTTTGCTACTTTTGTATTATGGACATTGGTAAAAATTCTATTATTCACTTTCACTTTATTAAAATCACTTTTTAAATCAAGTATTTTTCTATTATTATTTATATAAAAAATATTAAAATGACATTCTATGAGATTTGATTATGTCATTATATGCCTCCGATATGCTAAGTTCATATGATAAAGTTACTATATAGATAGTTATGATAATAAACTTAATATATAGTAAGTTAACTAAAAAAAGCTTTCTACATAGTAAGTTAACTAGAAAAATGTTATTATATTAGAAACTGTGTTTCTAGATTGGCAATCTAATAAAGGTTGATTTTTCCTATATTAGACTCTTTCTAGTTATGTGGAAATCTAACTAGCAAATTCTCTTTTTTTTCCTATATAGTAAGTGATTTAGAGTTTCTTGTGAAAAATGAAAAAGAAAAAAAAAGAGAAAAAAGTAGATCCAGCTAGTGCATGAGTACGAATGTAGAGGGTCTAGCCTACACGCTAAGTAGACGCAAGAGCGGCCGAGCAAGCAAAAGAACTTAGAACATGTGGCAATCCCACTGCAGCTCGCCCATGTCGGAGACGCCGATGCACAAGTCAAGGTTGAGGATTGCGTGGGCCAGGGAGCCGTGGCCACCGCCGCAGTCAGCTGCCAGCTGGTGGCCGTTCAGCAGCTGTACATTGGTGTAAGAGTGTGAGAAGTTAGAACTCGCACTTCTCCGGCCAGCCAAATTTGCTGCTGCACAGGTGGCAGAAGAGGCGGCCGTTCACGTTTTCCACGTTGTCGTCGAGGTAGATCTGCGATTGTGCGTATTGGATGGTTCCGCTGCTCTCGTCTATGTAGGAGCAGGTGGCCTGGAGGGTAAAGCCATCGGTGAAGCTCGCCATCTGGATGTCCGTGCACTTACGACTGAAAGACGTCATCTCGGAGCACTGCTGTAATATATATGTATATGTATTATGTATCCGCCATTAGACATGAATGAATACAAAAGCGTTATAAGAGTAGCCTGTTAATTTTTAAATACGACACTTACGACGCGCTCGCGAACAAAGCGCACACAGGCAAGTAGATTGAGTATGTTATCCACACAAACGCAACGCCGCTTACCTTGGCGTCCGCGGTCTCCAGGCTGATCGAGCCTATGAGCGTCACGCTCAGTACCCACAACACTAGCAGCCTCCTCATATCGTGCGCCATATTGACCCAATCATATTCCAACAGAAATAATGTGTGTACACCGATATTTAGGAATATCGGTTTGCTGTTGGTGGCTGCGATGGAAAGAGTGGGAGCGAACACACCTTTATATTAGAGCTCCTGTTGAGACTTGGGGTTGTTGATTCGAGTGGGTAAGATTCCATTGTTGTTGAGTCACTATACTAGAGGAATTGTTTGAGACCACTGTTGTTGTGGTTGAACCATTATTTGAGGCATTATTTGAGGCATTGTCGTCTGCGACCACTTTGCATTAAGTGTATTGTACTACAGCACTATTTGCATTTGGGGGTAGGGGTAAGGAACTGTCCCTGGGACTGCATTTGGTGGGTATACCATTCCTGGTATGGGAGGAGGTAAGACTCCTCTTCCTGAGAACATTGATAACCTTGCTTCAACTTCGTTATATAGTCTTGCACCTTCCATTGCAGCTTGCAGATTGACTAGTCTTCTCAATTTCAGGAACTTGTGAACCTCTAGTTGTAAGCCTCTTAGGAACACTCTTTTTTGGATGCATTGCATAACAATGCCTAAAGAAATAGTCAACCAAAATCGTAGGTAATACAAATTAATGAAGGTAATGATCATAAAGACATGAATGCTTCATAAACTAGATTGCTCATGAATGATTGTATGAGCTTCAAAACTAAATATTTCTATCATTGGTTGATTTGTTGGTTGTCTACAGGATCCACTATTGTATACACATGGCCTACTAAAACATTGACTATGTCTCATAAATTTTATACACTGTTAACTCTCTAATCTTGACATCTAATTGATATATGATAATATATCTACAATATTAGATCAAGGAACATCAATGGTATTTTAAATATCCATTTTAGTATCATGATTTCCTCCCTACAAAGTAGACATAACCTAAACCAATTAGCCATCCTTTAATTGCATATTTTCCACCATTTCTTGTGGTGCATTCATTTCATCAATTAGACTCTCAAGATTCTTTGACATGAAACCCTATTGTAATACACTATAGGGTATAGCACTTACTTGAGCCATCCTTCTGGAAATCAACTACCATCACTCATGCATATGCTTAGTCAAAGAAATTTTAATGACATGTAAATCTTCTTACAATAAAACCAAACCTTTCAAATCTACTTCCATGTTCTACATGAGTTGCATTTCAATTCGTATTAAAGGTTGCAACCAAGTATCAAGAAATTTTCTCTGAGCCCTTAATCTTGTAATAACTTGAATAACACTTTGAAATTAAATAGGAAACTTGGCTTGCATATTCAATATCCATTTCTTACGTATTTTAGGAGAAGAAAATTTGCATCATCCAATGATGCCACTATAATCATCAATTTGTTCTTTGAAAGATCTACAACTTTACCATGATGCATTTCCCTACCTTGTTTCAATTTGGACTCCAACATAGAATTATTTCGAATTTCTTCTTTCAACTACTTTTGCAAGGTTTGTGCCTATCAAAAACTTATGTAACCTATTTTTCCATAAACAAGCATAATGAAAATTAGATGGAACACATGATGAAGATGGCATCTCACAATTATGGATGGACATAGCATTCATAGAGCAATTTACTTTGATGTAGAAGACTCAATCTTCACTTGGCTAATAAGATCCCAATTTTTTATATCCAGAGACATGTTGGCATTATGCAGATTTGGATCATAAGACCCCAATTTTTTATCATTATCCTTGTCATTATGATCAATATGGTCACCTTACAATCCTGCATCATGAGAGTTACTTGCATGGTTATGAGTATTTTAGGCCTATTTCACACCTTTATTATGAGAACCATGCATTGAATTTTCATGAGACTCCCACCACCTACTTCTAACAATTTGATACAAATCCACAAGCTTTGGCATTATGCAAATTTGGATCATAAAACCCCAATTTTTAACCATCATCCTTGTCATCAAAATCACCATGGTCGCCTTACAATCTTGCATTATGAGAGTTACTTGCATCCTTATTGGTAGTTTTGGCCTATTTCACACATTTATTGTGAGAGCCGTGCATTGAATTTTCATGAGACTCCCAAAACCTATATCTTAGAATTTGATAAAATCCATGAGCTCTGCACACAATAATGCTAATAATGGGCTATCCCTACTATTTTTTTGCATGCACCTCATATATGGGATATAAATCTGGTGCATAGATCGGACGCTGTATACTCGCGTAGTGAATGCTGGAAGGTCCCCAAGAACAATGAACTCTACTTTTTGAACAAGTTACAAGGTAAAAAGCATGAACAACAAGAGCAAGAGACCAATTGGGTGCAATCTCCCCCCATGCCTTGTGTGAGCGCTTCACAAAGCATGTATTTTATGTATATTTCTTCTTCATGCTCAATAATAGCCCAATTTACAAAAATATATCAAGCTTTTAGCTTTTGAGTTTGCTTTTACAAAAATAGGAATAAAGCTAATGGACGGTGCCCATAGAATCTGGCACGCCCAATACAATGTCCAAATAAAAATAACATAACCGTGCGCACGGGCGCATACAAAATAATAATAAATAATCGATGCCTCAATAGACATGATAAAATATAGGCGTCGTGCCTATCAAAATATAATCCATAGATCGAATACTCGCTATCCACACACCAATGCTTTCCTCCGCCACTGTTGCTATCTCTACACATCAACTGAAGCATTCACAATCGTTAGTAAAATAATACAATTAAACCGACAAAAGTGAATACCTAGCAGTCTTCAGCTACATAAATAAATCAACTGGTTAGAAATAAATCCTAACCTTAATTTATTACGAGTGCGCACTCTAAACTCATAAACGTTTATTAATTTAATATGTATTTTGTGGAATCACCTGCTATGGAATCACCCATGTACACACTAAATTAATGAAATGCCTGAAAAGGACAGGCGTCCCCATCAACTTCTCGCACAAAGAATCCACTTTGTGTATGAGCCCGGGTCATCAAAGTTTACGGAATCCACCGTAAAACCTCACAGAATCCACCGTGGCACGGAATCCACCGTGAAATATGCCTCCTGGCATCATACCCCCGGGGTGGGATAGAAATTGTTGACCTCAATTGCTATTAGCTCAATGTAGAGCTAACAGAGTGGGGAAAGCATTTAAGTCTCTAGTGTGCATCCATTGTGCTTCCTCTACAGGATGGCTCTTAAATTTAACTAGATATCTAGAATACCTTCGGCCAGTTCTAGTGGTCAAAAAGTCAGTGTCTATAATAGCTTCTGGTTCAAGTATTTCAGCCTCTTCCTCTAATAAAGGTGGTTTTCATAAACAAGGTGTACAGGTAATTGGCCTCTAAATGGTCTCAATAAACTAATGTGAAATGTGTTGTGAATTTTCCAATGAGGTGGTAATTCTAACTTGAATGCATCATCATTAATTTTATGAATGATCCTAAATGGTCCATAGAATCTAGGGGCTAATTTGACAACTGGATGTCTATCTACACTTTGCAGTCTACGTTTTTCTATTCTCAGCCAAACATAATCATCAATTTTGAAATTCATTGCTTGTCTTTTCTTGTTGGCTTATTTGGTATATGATTGCTGGGCTTTAGCAATCATATCTTTAACCTCATCAAAAATAGTGTTATGCATACTAGCAATATCATCAGCACTTTGAATTCTATTTGACAAAGATGCAATAGGTGTAGATAATCTATATCCATAAATGACTTCAAACGGTACTTTCTTTGTAGATGTGTGTGGTGTATTGTTATATGCAAACTGTAATAAATGCAAATGTGTGTCCCATGTCTGTGGTTTGGAGATAGTATATGCACATAAAAGATCTAGAATTGTGTTGTTAGTGGCTTCTGTTTGTCCATTAGTTTCTGGATGAAATGCAGATGAGAAATCAATCTTTGTGCCTAGGTTAGCAAACAAAGTAATCCAAAAATTGTTACAAAATCTGGAATCATGATCTGAAATAATAACTTTTGGCAATCCATGGTTAGTAAAAACAGTTTTCAAAAACAATTGTGCTGCTTGTGATGCTGTTAAAGTTTTCTTACATGGAATGAAATATGCTTGTTTACTAAATCTATCTACAACTATCCAAATAATATCATGGTTAGATTTAGTATTAGGTAAACCAGTAATGAAATTCATAGAAATTTGTTCCCAAGGTTTAGATGGAATAGACAAAGGCATAAGTAATCCATATTGTTTACCATGATGTCTCTTAACTCTTTGACAAATCAAACATTCAGAAACAATGTTAGATACATCAGCATCCATATGCGGCCAATAAAAATCTTCAGTTAACATACGTAAGGTAGATATGATACCTCTATGACCTTGATATGGGGGACAATGAATTTCATTCAAAACAAAAGATCAGAATGGAATTGTAACACACAATCTCTTTTCATAAAACATAAATCCATCATTATATGACAATGAATCAATAGGAATCAAAGTTTTTTGAACTAATTTATTCCAATCAGCATGAAAAGTAATATCCTGGTGATATGTATCTTTCATAGCAATCAAAGAATCAAAAGATATAACATAAATATTATGAATGGCAGGTCTTCTACTCAATGCATCAGCCACTACATTTTCTTTTCCAGGTTGGTATTGAATGATAGAATGAAAACTTTGAATAAAGGAGGCCCATTTGATATGACGGTCAGAGATTTGGGGTTGGCTAAGTAAATGTCTAATACTTTGCTGATCGGTCTTAATCATAAATTTTGAACCCATTAAGTAGTGTTTCCACTGTCTTAATGCTTGTACAACTGCTAATAGTTCTTTGTCATATGTGGAATATTTCAGCTCAGAAGGTTTCAACTTACAACTAGAATAGGCTATAGGATGATTGTCTTGCATAAGTACAGCTCCTATTCTTGATCCACTAGCATCGGTCACTACTAGAAAGAATGGTCTATTAAAGTCAGGCAACTGTAGAACAGGGGCATGTGTTAATGCATGTTTCAGTAAGTCAAAGGATTTCTGTTGATTTTCGGTCCAATGATAAACAATTCCTTTCTTCAGAAGTTTAGTTAATGGTAAAGCAAGTAATGAAAAATTACGTACAAACTTCCTATAGAAACTAGCAAGACCAAGGAATGAGCGTAACTCATGCACGTTTTTAGATACAGGCCAATTCAATATTGCATCAATTTTCTTAGGATCAACTTTAATTCCATCAGACGATACAATATGACCTAAATACTCAATTTCTGTTTTAAAAAATTCACTCTTTTCAGGGTTTGCATATAGTTGATTTTCTTTCAATAACTGAAAAACCAATGACAAATGCTCATAATGTTCTTTCTCATTTCGACTAAACACTAAAATATCATCAAAGAAGACAATTACACGATACTGATATTTCAGAAATATACGGTTCATCATTCTACTAAACGTAGCAGGTGCATTAGTCAATCCAAATGGCATGACTAAAAATTCGTAATGACCAAACTGTGTTCTAAATGCAGTCTTGAATATGTCTGACTTATCTAGTCTCACCTGATGATAACCAGACTTAAGGTCAATTTTACTAAATATAGCAGATCCTTGCAGTTTGTCCATAAGGTCATCAACTCTAGGAATAGGATACCTATTCTTTATAGTGATCTTATTTAAAGCTCGATAGTCAATGCACATACGGTAGGTATTATTCTTTTTCTTGACTAACAGAATACATGCACCGAATGGAGAACTGCTAGGTTGAATCAATCCTCTATTTAGTAATTCCTCAACTTGACTCTGAATTTCTTTTTGCTCTATCTGGTTATGCCTATATGGTGCTTTGCAAGGTGGTTGTCTGCCAGGGATCAAATCTATATTATGGTCTTTTGGACGTGAAGGAGGTAAACGAGGTGGTAGGTCTTATGCAAAATAGTCCTTAAAATATGCAAGAAATTCTTTATGCCTAGGGTGCATATGATTTTCCTTTACTTGCAATTCATTCACCCAAATGAGATAGAATTTACTACTCTTGCATAATGTACGTTTAGCTTGAGTATGCGAAAGCAGTGGAAAAACATTAGATGCATGCATACCATATAATATAATAGATTTTCCTTGAAAATTAATATTCATTGTGTGTGTGGAATAATCTATATCTAGGTTATGCTGGTGATGCCAAGGCATACCTAAGCTAATGTCACTCGACTGTAATGGAACAACTAAGAAATTTCTTCTTTCACTGTATTGACCTGTTTGAATCTCTAAGTCTTGCACTTCCTGTGTACCATTATACCTAGTACCTAAGAATGCAGCTTTTATGCGATAATGCGTAGGTACAATCTGTAATTTCAATTCCTTTACCAATTTTACTGAAATAAAATCATGAGTGTTACCGTCATCATGTAAAATAGTATTTTCCTTTCCATGCACCAAACATTTCATAGTCAATAAAGAATGTGGAGTAGGCATACCTGGCAAAGTATCGGAAGTAGTAGTAGTGTCGTCCTCATCTTCAGTGAAATCGGGCATATTATCATGTTCGTCTTCGTCCATTGCTCCAAGGTAGTTGATATGAGCTGGTGGCTTCTTTGAATGACAATTTGCTGCTAGATGTCTAGGCTGGTGGCATTTATAGCATACTATTGGCTTGGCTTTGGTTACATTGTTTGCAATGGCAAGAAGTCTAGGTACATTTGGATTTGGCTGTGGAATAGGCTTAGGGTTTTGATTGACATTGGATGGTAATGCAGGTGGTTTTGCCCAATTTTTACGGAAAGATGATGAAGAGAAACGACCTGGATTAAATCTTCTAGAATTGCAATTGAATTGTTTAGATCCATAGTTACCATTGGCTTGGAATTGCTATGGTCGTCTGTCTCTACCTCGTAGCTTATCTTCAGTGTCGTGAGCTAGTGAAATAGCGTCTTCAAGGGTAGCAGGCTTGAACATGTTAACTTTAGCGTAGTAATGCCCAAGGAGTCTAGACATATACTTGCGCTTGTGTGTCGCCTCTGGTACGTCTTCAAGCATGCGTAGCTGGAGGAGTGCATTCCAAAAACGCTCTGTATACTCAATTATAGGCTCACGATCCCGTTGTTGGAGAAGATCCCATTGCTTAATAGCTTTCTCATGAAATTGTGGTGGAAGAAAATTCTACATGAACTTCTTCTTGAAATCTTCCCAAGTAGCACGACAATCTATGCTCTTGCGTACTACAGTCCACCAAAGAGATGCTCTGTCTACTAAATGATTAGTAACACACTTGATTTTATCTTTTTCTGCATAGGTTTCCTCATGGAAATAGTCATCAAACTGACTAATGAATGCTAGAACAGTTTTTCCTTCTCGTATGCCATTGAAAGTATGGAATTTGAAACTTCTTTTACTTATCTTGGATTCCTTGCGAATGGTTTGAGCTTCAAGAGTTGCGTCGATGGTACGTCGAATAAGATCTTCAGCTTGAGGTTCTTCTTTGTCGGTAGACACTCTTTGTAAATTTGCCAGTTGCGCTTGCAATGCTTGCCTAGCCCTTCGTTCTTCTTCCAATTGCATCACGATTAAATCCAACTTTTGCTCCATCGTAGGCTCAAGTAGGTCGCCTTCAGCCATAAGATCAACCATATGTAGTTCCGTCATCCTGCAAAACTCAAAAGACCTTTCTCACTTAAAATCAGGTTAGCGGGATGAGCGTAGCTCAAGTTCGGGAATACAAGGCTTATGTGTTTTTAAGTATAGCTTTCTTAATCTTCTAAAAATCTGCGATTTTTCCTTCTTCGTATGCTGAAAATGCTTCAGTAAACCTGCGTATGGGTAGAGTACCTTCCAATGAACAACTTTGCAGTTCGGAGTTTGTGCGCAGGAACAGTCCTTCTAGGAGTTTTGAGTACAAGCCAGTTCTGACTCCAGTTGACTAGTCTGACTTGCAGAGTTGCAGACTTGCAGAACTTATTCGATTTACGGGACTTGCAGAACTTGATCAGGAAATACTTGCAGAACTTGACTTTGTTGGGTGTGACCTGAAGTTTATGACTTGTAGAGGTGATTTGCCTTAGATGACTTAAGGGAATAAGTAGCTTAGTGCTTGACAGTAAACGACGAATTTCATGGGGGGGGCCATTTTTTCAGCCGTCGCGAAAAAAACGGAGGTCTTCTGATACCTCGCTGACGAATTTTGAAGCTTTTAAAGCTTCCTAAAGCTTTTAAGCTTCACTACTAAGCTTTTTGAAGAGAATTAGATATGGAAATTATGAAGCTTTTCTCTGGTTGTCCACGACTTGATGAAGGAGATGTAGGAGTGGTCCTCCGCCTGTATAGCCCAGTCCTTCGCGATCTAATGACAGAAACAGGGGTTCTTGATGGCCAGAAGTCTGCCTGTATCGACGGTTCGCGATGAGATTGACCGTAGAGCCCGATCGTTCCAGGAGCTCCGCCTTCGCACGAGATGGGTAGCGATTGGAAGCTCTTGATCTCAGCTCCGCTCTGATACCACTGGTGCGTAGATCGGACGCTGTATGCTCGCGTAGTGAATGCCGGAAGGTCCCCAAGAACAATGAACTCTACTTTTTGCACAAGTTACAAGGTAAAAAGCATGAACGACAAGAGCAAGAGACCAATTGGGTGCAATCTCCCCCCATGCCTTGTGTGAGCGCTTCATAAAGTATGTATTTTATGTATATTTCTTCTTCATGTTCAATAATAGCCCAATTTACAAAAATATATCAAGCTTTTAGCTTTTGAGTTTGCTTTTACAAAAATAGGAATAAAGCTAATGGACGGTGCCCATAAAATCTGGCACGCCCAATACAATGTCCAAATAGAAATAACATAACCGTGCGCATGGGCGCATACAAAATAATAATAAATAATCGATGCCTCAATAGACATGACAAAATATAGGCGTGGCGCCTATCAAAATATAATCCATAGATCGAATACTCGCTATCCACCAATGCTTTCCTTCGCCACTGCTGCTATCTCTACACATCAACTGAAGCATTCACAATCGTTAGTAAAATAATACAATTAAACCGACAAAAGTGAATACCTAGCAGTCTTCAGCTACATAAATAAATCAACTGGTTAGAAATAAATCCTAACCTTAATTTATTATGAGTGCGCACTCTAAACTCATAAACGTTTATTAATTTAATATGTATTTTGCGGAATCACCCGCTATGGAATCACCCATGTATACACTAAATTAATGAAACGCCCGAAAAGGACAGGCGTCCCCATCAACTTCTCGCACAAAGAATCCACTTTGTGTATGAGCCCCGGTCATCAAAGTTTACGGAATCCACCGTAAAACCTCACGGAATCCACTGTGACACGGAATCCACCGTGAAATATGCCTCCTGGCATCAAAATCTTAGCCATAAATTTTCCATGAAGAATACCTACTTAGTTTGGAACCACACTATGTCAACAAGTCAAACTATGTGATATATATCCTTAGTGATACTATGTGACCTGATAAACAAAAGGAAGCATCCATAAAGCATCAAGTATAATGTTTCTGTAGAGAATCCAATTTCTTGGCATTTATTCATTCTTGGTTCTTGTTGGTGGCCCAAAGTCAATCTTCATGGATTCATTTATGCATTTAAAAAATTCTCATTGAAGTTAATCTAGAAGACTTCACTTGGAAGAGTTGGTGTGACTCTTATTCTCTATGGCCACTTTTCATGTTTCCTAATTATATAAATCTAAAGTAAAATATATAATTATTGGCTAGTGATCCCATGGAAGCTCAATGCATTACAATAAATTGATTTTCATTAACCATTCCTTGATATTTGCATCATATATACCAAAGTGAAATGTATATTCTAGAAATGTTGCAAGCTCACTAGGAGATCTTTTGAATACATGTTGATTTAGGAATCAACATTTCATCTCACTGTGTTGGATGAGATATTAAGAGGGCTATCACTATATCTTGAAGGCCGTATTAAAAGTGTTGTGTGCGTCCACCATCACCACAAATGCACACAATATCATTCTTGTTAGGAAGGAGTTGGTGAAGCACATATTTGGTATATGCCTGCATGAAAGGATACTGCAAGCCATGGGGATGAGCAAAGCCATAGGAGTTAGTGAGGCGGCCATGTAGAAGAGCATCAAGGTAGGGTTGCTCCCAAATATCAACAGGAGATGGAAGTAGGCCCATGAGAAAATCAAGTGCCTAACATGACCTAAAACTTGTATTGAGTTCTAGGATTCTAAGCATATAGTCCTATAAAGGAAAAGCCCTTTATACTTTGCACTATAAAACAAATATATTTTTATTTTAATCTATCTCTTGAGAATATTTATCTATTTTTTAGTGTTCAACTGTGATAAGATTGAAAGAATTTACAAACTCACATTATGTGATACCAATGTGCATATTTTTAGAGTACAATAGATAACAAAATACAATAAAATTTTTTATGGTAAAAAATTTGTAGTTCGACACTTGTCCTGCCCATTCACATGTTGCATTGTCCAAGGCCTCACGGATAGCCTAAATCACCTTTTTGATGGCATTTTTGGACATTTTGGGCCAAAACTAAGCTGATTGGCCTATTCAACCACAAATTTTTGATCGAATTTTTTTAAAAGCTTTCCATGTACTTTGTCACTTGTTTGACGCATGCTAACTTATCATTGGCTTGATAATTGATTTCTCATTCTACTTCATTTTCAAGTTTTCGATTGAGATTGCAAATTTAATCATAATACCGTCATGCACTACCAGAATATGAGACATTCGAGGAACAATAAAAAGGAAAGGTTTTTCTTTACATATTGAAGTTCACAAAGTATATTGCATTGCAATGTGTTACAAATATTCTATGTCCTTGGCAGCTCTAATCTCTCTCCCCTCTTATCTATCAAGCTAATTGCATGTCTCTCTACATGATGGTCAACTGCTTGGGATGAATCGTGTAGAGGTATGCACCCTCAATAAGGGTGACAAGGTATGCTTTTGTAGCTTCTTGTATAGTCTCCACTACAATCCCTTACATGCAAAATTGATATTCATAAGAGTGAAGCATTTTCTTCACTAGCGTGTAAAGGGTACTTTCTTGATCAATATGTCCATGCTCCTCTCATACTTGTGGATTTCCCTAAGAGTCACTAGATGATAGTTCTTCCTCCATTTTAGCCTTTTCCCTGGGACTTGTCTCATTGGGCCTCACCACAATTGTTATCCTTGTCCTTATTAAGCTTGGATTTGGGGCTCAGGTGGGGGTTGCTCAACAAGGGTTGGCTCTAGAGTGAGGAGGAGGGTTACCATATGACGAGGAGAAAGTTATCTGGCTTGCTTTTTTTTTAGCTTGGGGTGTCACATGGGGCTCTTACCACCTATTGAGTGCCCCTCGGTTGCATCTCCACTAGCCTCCAGTCGTTCTATCTTGTCCTAGAGCCTAGTGATATTGTCATCAATATTTCCCTCATCATCATGGTTTTCACCGTTCTCATCCATAGAAGCATCACCCTCATTGTTCTTTGGCTTGTTCTTGTTAGCTTCCACATCCTTGCTTGCTTCTTCATCTTTAGAAGAATCTTGTTTCTAGAGAGCTCTTTTCAAATACTCAAATGCTAATTGAGGGAGGATCTTCAAGCTCTTAACCCTTAAACAAACAAGATGGAAATTTCAAAAAATCTAAAGAAGAAGATAAGGCCAATGAAAAAGCGAAATAAAAGATGAAGGCATGCCAAGAAAATACTCGAAACAGAAGAAGTGTGAAAAAATCCTAAATCAAGGAGAGAGACGCACAAGAAAAAGCACAATTTAATACTTTTTTAAAAGAGTACAAGGTGCACCATGATTTATTTTGTAAAAGAGCGTTGGGCTCTCACTTGTGCATAAGGTAAGTCGTTAGAGGCACAGGTTGAGGCCATGCCATGGACCAAGCCTGGAGATAAAAAAGGGGACGACCCACTGAAAGGAAATTAGGGTCAGGGTTTTGTATAAAAGGCAAAAAGTGAATGAAGAAGCTCATTTTTATGTGTGACCAAAGGTAGCTCTTCTCTTATTATTATTATTATTCTTCCTTTCTTGAACTTGTGCTTGAGAGAGGGAGTGTGAGAGTGTGAGAAAGTGAGTGTGTGAGGGTGAGGACCATGGTGGAGAAGCTCTCCATCTTCTCCTGTCTTCTTCTTTTCTATTCTCTTCTCTTCTCTTACTCACGGTAATGGAGTTGGAGCCTGAAGCTTGAGGATTGAGTTTTATTGAAGCTTGCACTTGGATTGTCGAGCTACAGGAGTTGTTAGGAGAGAAGGCAACTCAATCCAGCATGGAGATAAGCTTTCTACACCCAGAGGTTAAGAGCACGTACAACTAGGTGAGAGATAGCAATTGCATTCGGCTTAAGATGCTTGAAACAATAAGTGATCCATGGTTCTTAGCAGTCTAGCATGAGCTTATCTCTACATTTTTCTTCCGTTTTTAGGACCACTAGATAAAATCCTCGAGTGCCTGCATGCTTCGAATATCAAATATTGAAGTAGGGTTGTCTCCAAACTCATGCTTAAGGTAGATAGGTAGAAAGACAGGGGGCTTGAAGAGGTATTCGATCTCCTTAGCAAGTAAGTTTTTGGTTTTTTAGATTTGGGAAAGCAAATTGGAGTAGTGTAAGTGTTTGCTTTGTGATCTGGATGTATTCGGGTAGGAAAAAACAAAGAAAAACAAAAACAAAAGCATTAGAATTTTTGTTGTGAAACAGGCCCAAACAGGGTACAAACATGGAAAAAAAAGGAGAAAGGAGTGCTTAGAGGTGTTAGAATCTCATGGAGAGTGATTGGGAAGAGTAAGGTTGAGCCCAACAAGGGTTAAAGACACTTGAGAGAGAGAGAGAGAGAGAGAGAGAGAGAGAGCTTTTTGTTGGGATCACGTGTGTAGAAACCTTTGTGTGTGTCTACCCTTAGATTCTGGAGAATATTGCTTATGGGCATTGCCCAAAAATTGTTTCCCCAAAGTGATTTTGGTTGTCGTTATTTGTGTGCCGGCGGTAGAATCAGACATGGTCTGCAAAGGTCCAATTCCCAAAATTAGACACTCAAACCAACCCAATCGGACATCCCATAATCAGTCATAAAAATGAGACCATCCAGAATCAGACACATGTCAAATCGAACGTGTGATTCCTAGAATCCAACTCCCAAAATCGGACTCCCAAAATTAGACACATAAAAATTGGACCAACCCATAATCGGACCACTAGAATTGGACTAGGACCACTCAAACTCGGATCATCTGATCGACCGATCGGACTGACCAAAAATCTGAAGTCCAATTTTGATCATGGGACTCATGAGAATCGAGCCTCTAAGAATCAGATAGAAAACTACCAAAATTGGACAGGTGAACAGAATACAAATTTGACACATCTAACCCCTGAAATCAACCTAGAGACCGTATAGAGCCAAAAGCATATCGTAGATCTATCATTGGGCTGAAATCTAGAGCAATTAGTTCAAAACGTGACTACGAACAGTCCTAAAAATTGTGGATGGTGTTTAGCGTAACAGCTCTGCGGGCCGAGGGGAACTAGCCTCCCTAGACCCCATAGAGGGGGCTCTACCGCCTCCACACCTCCCCCAAATAGGCAAGAGAGAAAACACACATGGTCCAATTCTGATAATCGGACTCCTGATTCTTAGGAGTTCAATTCTGATAATTGGAATCCTGAGAATCGAGCCTCTAAGAATGAGATAGAAAACTACCAAAATTGGATAGGTGAACATAATATAAATTTGACACATCTAACCCGTGAAATTAACCTAAAATGTAATATTTCCACACAATAAAAGTTATTTGGTTAGTTTGAAAGTTAGTTAGTCAATTAATAAGTTAGTAAGATCACTAACTAAAGACTAACTTTTTTTAAAAAAAATAACTAACATAATTGCATAATTGCTAAAAGAATATGACATTAAGAATCATGAATAGAAAGTACTAGTTTAGATACTTCAAAAGTACTTAGCTTGAGAGTCGAAATATTAAGAAGAACTAGATTCTAGCTCAAGGCAAGGCCTATTGGAGTCTAATTACTTGAGATAATCTCACACTTATCTTATCAAGTATTTACATGTTATGCTTATAATATATTTTGATATATGAGGATAATTTTCTATTTGCCTCATGACTTGACTAAGAGCTAGTACAAGAAATTAATCATAAGGGTTAAAACTAAGATGTCTTGAGATCCATTGGATAATGATGACTTTTCCTGTCCAAATTTAGGGTTGGTTTATCAATCAAGGTAAGTGACCTATAGAACTTACATCATGAATAATGTTTGAACCCTTAACATATGCCCTGGCCGAAGGAAGGAAGTGTTAAGAAATATTTTTGCATAGTATTGCTCTTAGATCCCAAGGGGGAGAGCAAATATATGATGGAAATGTTATATCGTCTATTCTTGCATTGTTTGGAAAGAATGCAATTGGTTTTGTTGGTTGATCAAACAACATTCTAAATGTTTTTACATTCAACTGGTTGCTAGTTGTTGTTTGGATGATTGTTCAAAGTGCTTGTGATTTATGGTAAATGTATGGCAAGGGTCTGATGACAAGTTGCCATGGGAATAAATGAATGATTTCTTGGAAAATGATATTAGGGCTGAATGCCTTGTTTGTGCTTGATTTTTAAAGGATTTAATTAAGAAAGGATATTTTGCATGGGTGGATCACCTCCATGATCACACCGTGGATTAACCCAAAGAGGGCACTGGTCAATTCATGGGCCAAAGGTTGAGTGGTGAAAAGGCCAACCATAGGAATGATGTTTCACTCCTAGATAGCTTGCGGGTCAGTTGGAGCTCTAAACACCCCTTGCTAGGTCTAGAATGGAGTTGAAGACCTCCACGGCCCCCAACGTCTGGGCATGTTGGGAGATCCTATTCTAGATAAAGGATTAAATTTGTGGTGCCATGTGATTTGGACCAGTTACTTTTGCAGGGTAGAAGGGATACTTCTGTTGGACAAAAGCGATATATAATTTCTCCTGTATGGGTGGGAGATAAAGATTAACTTGAAGATAAGTTAAGGAACTTGTTTGTCAATAGATTGCTTTACTCTGTTTTCATGTCCGTGCTATAAGTTATGCAAACGAACTTTGTTCCCTAAAAGGTTTAATTAATGAAGCTGACTTTAAGTGTCACACATAAATGTGATAGGACCTCATTAGAAAACTAAAGCTATTAAGGGAAGTGGGTGGGCGAAACCCCCGATGGGTCCGTCCTACAGCAGGTTGGTCCTACAGAATTGGGAGGATTCTCACAAGATTTTACCGTCGTTTGACCGTTAGGTATTGTTAGGTTAGAACCAGATTCATGCTGTTTTAGGGGACCAAAATGTGACTATGCCCTACGGGCAGAGAGGTTGAGCGGCACATCCCTCTCGTTTTTCATTCTATTTGAACCAAGTGCAGCATGGTTCTGCTTCGTCTTGGATATCTATGCGTAAAGTAGGATGTCCAAGATCCGATGCTAGAATGCTGTTAGAAGACCTTGGCTACTAGGAGCCCAAATTTCAGGTCGATCCTAGTGGATTTGGCCGTGAACGTTCCGTTGCAAGGCGGATTCAGGAAACCCTAGGTGACAAAACTCGAAACATTCCCTGGGAGTGCCAGGAAGCGACACTTAGATTCGTTTCTCAATAGACCGCTAAAAGAGTGCCTGGAAAGCCGATGGATAGACACCTTACATAAAGACCATATAGAGCCGAAAGCACATCATAGATCTATCATTGGGCGGAAATCTAGAGAAATTAGTTCAAAACGTGACTACGAATGGCCCATCAAATTGTGGATAGTGTTTAGTGTAACGACCTTGAGGGCCAGAGGGGACTGCCCCCCTTGAACCGCATAGAGGAGGCTCTACCCCCTCTACACCTCCCCCAAGTAGGCAAGAGAGAAAACACCCATGTTGGCAGATCCTCCAAATTTGATCCTTGTGTAGTAATGGCTCTGCACAAGCATAGATTCTCACTTGCCAAATAGCAAGAAAACAAAGACAAATGGACCCTAGAACCTCAATGGGCCAATCTAGCCCAACAAGGGCAAAAAGGCAAAACCAGAAAAACATGTATATAGTGCATTTGGACTACATCTAGTCAAATAGGAATGCAACAACATCGAGCTACAACTATGAGGATGACTAGACATGACACTCCTGATGATAGATGCACCTTGAACGACACTGTATAGATGACCCAAGACATTAGTAGAGAGTCCATTGTTGGTTGTGCAGTTGGGGACTCAAAGGCATGTATCTGAAGGCTTAAACTTATAAGTCAAGACCGAGAAGATAGTACCGCCTACTTATCTCAGGGTCAAACTCATCACAAAAAGAGACCAATGTGTCGATGCTCTCATCGATGGAGTAGATTTTAATATCTTGACCTATGAGTCATCGACTCCACTAGCCCAACTAGAGCTCACACTGACTAATGTAACTCTTAATCCTTACAATAGACATCCACAAGCACTTATAGAGAAGTGCAAAATCCTTGTAACTATTGAAATTGAAAGCTTGCCTATCCTATTCCATGTTCCTCCAAATAGTACAAATTGTTGAAAGGAAACCCTCCTAGGAAGACCCTTCAAAAGGGCTATGAAGTGTGAGGCCAATTAAGTAGCACTGAGGATACACTTGACAATATCTGGTGTGAGGATAATCACAACCTTTAGCAAGGGTAACCTCATCAAACCTTCAAATATTGTGACATACCAAGAAAGCCTAGTAACAAGAGCAAGTACTTGTTGAAAGAGTTGATACAAGCGCATGTTGAACAAAGAGAATGAGTGAGCGAGGCTAGGCTTGAAACAAGAAGATCAGGAGACAATGCAAAGGATAGTCTTTGGACCTACAAATTTCATAGAATACCACGAAAGAAGGCCAAGCCTTATAGACAAAGATATTGATAGAGAGAAAGCACAACACAATGATGGATATCCAAAATTTTGCTATGTGCTCAAGGATATTAAACAGCCAACCCATGGATTTGGATATCAAAACCTCTAACTAAACCACCTCTATCAGCTAAAGACCAGATCATATCAAAAGTGAAGAATCATAGGACGAAATCTAAATGAAATTCCAAGCCTTGAGTCCAAAACATTGGAGTGACTGAGCCCCTCATGATTGAAACCAAGAAACCAAACATGACTATTCGAAAGCTAGATCCTTAGCTTAGCATGTTTAACAAGCGGATATAAGATGTAACTATTGAGTGTGCACAAAGACCACTGGGGCCCAAGGAACCTTTGACTTCCCAAGAGGATAATGAGCACCACATGCACAACATTGCTCATGATAAGGCTCATTGCTCAACAAAGCAAATGGCAAAATCATCTCACAACCACGAGCAAATCTTCTAGCTAGTGCCAAGTCCACCTAAGAGCCCCAAATCACCTACACCCACTTTTCCTAAACCAAATTAGGAAGCACAATAGTAGTGATCAAGTGTAGCTGCACAATCCCAATCTCTATCTCCATCTGAGCTTCCAAATGTCCAAGGTGTGGGACATGACATCACCTGTAATTCTCAACCTAAGAATATGTCTATGCAATCCACCATGACTAGTGATCTGCACAACTAAATGTCTAAAGGGAAACAAAAGACATGACCACTTCTAATATGCTTAAGGTCTTTACGCGGTAGTCTACCAACAGTAGACAATCCACTGAACTACCTGGTACTACTTCCAATCAGCAATCACAGTAGTCACAACCGTTGGCCGTGACAATGGCCCTTAGCAATTCACCGACATAAGAGATGTCACAACCAACATCCTTGACATCTCTAACACTTTTGAAGCACCTAAAGCCTAGGCCTGAGGTGAAATATCTCAAAGATTTGGCCAAAGAGATAGCACATCTGACCAATGAACTAAAGATGAAGTGCATGATTAAGATGAAGTGCATGATGAAGCTTCATCACAAGCTGATAGCTATCACACATGCATACATCCATATGGACATCAGAAGGCCAACACCGAAGCAAAAGAAGCTCATAGCCAAACCCCTGACTTGGGACGAGCAACAACATGTTGTCTCCCGTTATGTAGGGGTTGCTGAAGAAGTCATAAAGGATATCCCACAAGCCATAGTTAGAGAATCGTGCATTGTACCCTCACTCCATACTACTCAATGTGAGAGAAACAAGAAAAGCTTGAAGAAATCAAACAAAACGGGAAAGGACAAAGTAACTTTGTGCAGAAATGGTACTCTAACCAAAGATTGGTAGCCAAAATTTGCCACTAACTAATGACACTGATTGAGCAAAGGAAAGCCCTTTGGACATCAATACATGATCCCACGTATGTTGCCTCGACCTTATTAAGAGTGTTGGCAATGGTGCGTGAGTTATAGCTTTCTACCACTATCCAAAAACATCCCTTGTGTGCAATAAACTACTTCTAGAAGAAGGTCTACATGTGGCTAGGAGGTTAGGAGTAGGGAGGATGCTACTTGATGTTAGCGCATATGTCTTTTGCCTCACTCAAGTCCCTACAATCCTAGATCTCTATGCTTCCCATAAATACAACCTTGACTTCTTCAGCTAGTTTCATCCAAGTCTACATGACAGGAACCCTAAACTGTCTCTTGGTTCTACACTAGAGTCACTTGAACCTTTAGATCAAGATAAAAATAGGTCTAAACACAACACCGGCTCTGATAAGAAGCAATGGAGGCATGTTCAAATTGGTAAGGACAAGAGTCTAGAGCAAACACCTAACCAAGAGCACCTGCCAATGTTATCGGATAAGGAGTTAAATGGAGGGGAATAAGTTGAAGAGCTAGACTCTCCAAAAAGAGAGGTGGTTGCAACCTCAAAACCTAGTAAGGCTATTCAACAGGCCACAACTATGTCCCATGAGGACACACCAAAAAAAGAGAATGTTGAGGCCCAACCAAGAACATCAACAGCTGACCTAGTTTCAGGGTCCTAAGTCTTTAAAGGATACACTTGGATTGCCCAAGAAAATGAAGAGAAAACAATGGCAATTGTAACTGGTTGTAGATGTTAGGAAGATTCAAACCAAGAGTGTTGAAGAGCTATGGAATAAAGCATCGAGTCCACCCATGAATGAGCCCATTTCCATCTCTCCTAATGGTGCTAAAACCTCATACACATTTTTGTATTTTGATAAATCAAACCAACCACTATCATCAACGGTTACTTGTAATGCTCAATCCACTAACAATAAAACTTACATTGACCAATCAAGAGTGGATACAACACTGTTACAACATGTTGATAAAACTATACCAGTCACATTCGAGAAGAACCATGACACAATAGCAACAAAGCCTCATGAGAAACATGAAAACCCTGAGGAAATAAGCAATCCTAGCATTGACCAATCTTGCTCATCTAGGCCTAAGCCCCAAGCTATGCTAAATCCTAGGGAAATTCCCAGAACCTTGCATGAGACAGTGACCAAGCAAGCCCTCATCAAACATAGAAGTGTCAGAGAGTTCTTAAATAAGTTGGATGCTAAACTCAAATTATTCTCACATGCCTACATCCTTGCGAACATGGGCATATTCCCTAGGGAGCCGCCTGAGGAATATTTATCATATCTGCTACCCTGAGAAGAGCAAGAATATCTTAACGAGCACTATGGCAAGCTCTTACATAAATTCATGCAACTCATCTCTGACGAGGAAGTCAATGAACTACGCTTAACTATGACATTCAATGAATGAAGTGCTTTGCCAAGAACCCAATTTCTTAAAGATAGAGAAACTAAAGCAACAATTAGAGAATTGAAGTCAATTTGAAAAACATTGTTTTGAAAACCACACTACAATGGCCGAACTTAAGAGCCCTCGGAGGAGCAGTTGGCCAAATCGGTTTCAAAGAGACCCGGCCTATGTGGCACCAACTTCCTTTCGAGTAGTGACTACCATTCTAGGTATGGACTTAGTTAGAACTAGCCCAAAGAACTCTCTAATCAATAAAATTCTCACTAAGAGGAGGAGCTACATGTTGCTAGTAGACTCAGATAAGGCACCATGCTACTCGATGTTGTAAAATATTTGTTGTTATTGAGTAGGCTACCACAATTACTAGATATGTATGCCACACTCCAATACAATCTTGAGTTCTACACTTGGTTTTTATCCTCATGAAGTGACATGGTATCATAAATGTGTACATAAATAAGCAATGTGTTTTGTGATTGTGTATAAATAATACCAAAAGAAGCAAAGCTAGCACACACACAAGCAATGATAATCAAGGGTAAGTGATATGCATCACTATGGGATTCAGATAAGTGATGTCTTTTTTAGCTGCACGCTTTTATTATGGCTGAAGCATATGACTTGCATGTACTCTCACGAGTTGCCAAATGAATGTAGGACCACACAAGTCTCTTTACGAAAGCATTTAATGTCCAAGTCACCACAAGACCACCAACCCCACAATAACCATTATGGAGAAAGTGACAAAAATAACAAGAAACAAAGAGCTGTGACAGAAGCCCCACTGGAAGAGAAAATCACCCCACCCCACAAAAAGCACACATCGCATTTGAGCAGGGCCCAATGCATAGTCATTGGCTACTCTCCCTTTCTTGGCCAAACTCTACATCTGGGTAGGAGCCACAGTCTCAACAATAACAAACATTTCTTCATCAACCAGGATTCAATTTTCCAGATGCTATGTCCCTTGTCCATGCACAACTCATTCGAGTTGGTACCTCAATTGTTTCAATTTCTCACATGTTACAAAGAGGAACTCTAGATGGTAGGCCAACTTCTACTCTCAGAGGAAGAGAATAAGAGGTACTAATTGGCCACTAAAAAACAAGTCTACAACCAACAAAAGTACTGCATCATCAGCAATTTGAGAGAGCTGGTAAATAAGAAAGGCGCAATCAAACAAATAGTCAACCAGTGCAATCTCCATAGATACATGGAGAAGGCTGGCCAAAAAATTGACCAAGGTAGATTCATAGAAATTCTAAGAACTTTGGAGAAACGAAGAAACATTAACATGGTAGCAATCAAACACTTGACCATTCACATATAGGTTAAAATGGCCAACATCCTCTTCTCAAGCTAGAGATGTAATGCTCTCAGGAACAAAATAGGTGTACCATTTATAGAGAGTCTTGCAAGAAATGCCTTAGACAAGGAAGATTGAAATGCCTATGTGTGGAAGAAAATACCGACATCGACAAAATAACTAGCCACAACACCAAGGGTGGAAAAAAACAAGTCTCCGGCTACTATAGTAGAGTCTGAGAGAAAACAACTTGCCTCCTAGGCTTTGACTATAGGCTTTAGAGGAGTGTTAACTGCCATCATTTGGGAAACTCTGGGGGAGGCGGAAAGAGAAGTAGTAGAGAAGACCTTGGAGCCATCACCAATTTGAGAGGAGCATCACTCTCCCACCCCATCAATCCCAACCATCTCACTTTCAGGAGGAGGAGAATAGGAGGGAGACGAAGTCCACAAGGAATAGAAGGAAAATATGGAGAGAGTTACTAATAAAAAAGAGAATGACCAACTATCTCAACAACAAGAGAGCAAGAGGACAATCCATGAGCAGCAAGGTTCAAAAACTGTCATGGGAAGAGGAAAAGATCACACTCTCAAAATCCCCATAAGAAGAACTCGATCCACCTCCAAAGAAAACATAGAGCTACAAAGGGTGAGGATGAATGGAAGAGACTAGAAGAAGAGCGTGACAAAACACCAGAAGAGGAGGACAAATGACTAAGGCAAAAGGGAGGAGGAGATTGCTCTAACGAAGATGGAATCAAAGATTTAACCTACAAACTGGCACATTGCTACAACATGGACTCCATGCCAGGAAACCTAAGCCTTACACTGGCTTAGGAGTAGAGGAGCAATGTGCTCCCCTAATCTCAACTGGCTAAAGCTCATAGGAACTCTCCTTGCTAGGGCTTGGGGAGCCAAAATAGCAAATGTAGCCACCTAAACAAAAGCCACCAAGCTGGTCTAGAAATAAGATTGTGACTCTAAATGAGATCAAGAAATGAAAGAACAAGTGCAAGAACCAAGTCCCTCCATGGCCATAATAAGTACACTTAGAAGAGGAAAGGGCTCCATGCCAAGCCATGCATTCTTTGGTAAATCTATTAGGCCCCCTCAAAATGTAACTACTATAAAGCATCAGGATGATGTTAAGCGTGCCCCCTCTCAATGCATATCCAAAGAAGAAAAAAAGAGAGAAATAATAAGAAAAAAGAAAACAAACAAAAGACCCACACAAAGAAAAAGGAAAGGAACAATGAGCTTTTCCATGTATATCAGAGTGCCACAAATACTACACCTATTAAGGACATACCTAGGGAGTTTGTGATTGCATATGGTTAGATCTATCTCCCTAAGTGACACTTACAACACCTCCCCTATAGACAAACTGGGTCATCAAGTGTGGGACAACACCAGAGGCTTCCTTGACGTTCGAGCCAACTCCTAGTTTCACTAGCACAGACACCATGCAACACTGCACAGTGAGGTAGACACATCCTTAGGTAGTGCACTTCCTTTTTATTTTTATAGGTATACTTAATAATGGCAATAAACCATTGATATTGAAGGTCCCCACTACCCAATCAAATATAATCTCAGCCTCCACAATCTAATCTTAATGTCAATGAGCTCAATATGCTACATTGTGTTATCAAAATCACAACCGATGTCTCAATAATCCTTCAAGTGTCCTTCTCCTCAACATCAACAAATTTTTTCCACCCCATTGAACCCTTGCTTCATCCATACATTGCTACGAGGAACTAGAATATCATTCTTCTAACTATGTGATATCTAAGTATGCACATGCGCTTAGATAATATCTACACCACAATCTGTACATAATTTGGGTCCTCAACTATAGGACAATACTCTCGCCTTGCTTAGAGTTTGACTTGTCTCCCAAACTAATCAAACTACGTCTTGTCCTCGGTAAGAAAACTAGCACTAAACCCTAGGGAGAGACCATATGAGAGGTTTTCAATTGTAGGTATTAAAGACTCCAATGAAAGTACCATCAGCTCTTCATCAACACTCAACTCTAAACTCTTATCCTTTATTATCATGCAAGCCCACCAAAGAATCATTATGTGAAAAATACCTAGAACACCAATACCTATGCCAACCATGAGTGCAACTCCCAAGAATAGCCCTATCACCAACTACAACAACCCTTTCACCAGCCAATCAGATCAATGATATTTCCCCAACAACCTTCATCCGCACCACCACCAAAACTCCTCTAAGGCAATCCACAATAGTCCCTTCCACCCACGTATTTGGTGCATGCCAAAACCTGCTACCTATGACGGAGAGTGCCATGGGACTGACACTCGTCTAGGAGGTGGTTAATGTTAACCCTCAAATGAAAAAGGTGCAAATTTTAGAGAATCTAAATCCTAGAAGACAAGGCCAAGGCGAAAGTGTAACGAAAGACAAAGGCGTGCTAATAAAAATTTGGAAACAAAAGAAGTGCAAAAATTTTCTAAATCAAGGAGAGAGGCACACAAGAAAAAGTGCAAGTCAATACTTATGTAAAAGAGTGCAAGGCACACCATGATTTATTTTTTAAAAGAGCATCAGGCTCTCACCCATACAAATTATAAATCGTTAGAGGCACAGATTGAGATCATGCCAATAGGGAAGAGGAGGAGAAGGGTTGGAGAAATGGGCCAAGCTCGCACAAAAAAGGGGATGACCGCCCAAAGGGAATTAGGGTTAGGGTATTGTATAAAATGTAAAAAGTGAATGAAGAAGCTCATTCTTGGGTGTGGCCAAAGGTATCTCTCCTCCTCCTCCTCTTCTTCTTGTTCTTCTTGTTCTTGTTCTTCTTGTTATTGTTCTTTTTGTTCTTCTTTTTCTTCTTGTTCTTCTTGTTCTTCTTCTTGCTTGCTTGCTTGCTTGCTTGAGCTTATGCTTGAGAGAGGGAGTGTGAGAGTATGAGGGAGTGAGTGTGTGAGGGTAAGGGACTGTGGTGGAGAAGCTCTCCATCTTCTCCTCTCTCATTCTCTTCTCTTCTCTTGCTCGTGGCAATGGAGCTTGAGATGTTGAGCTTGAGGATTGAGCTCACTTGAAGCTTGCATTGGGATGGTGGAGCTATCGGAGTTCTTAGGAGAGAAGGAAATTGGATCGGTCATGGAGGTAAGCTCACTATACCCATAGGTTGAGAGCACGTATGGCTAGGTGAGAGATGGCCATTACATTTTTCTTGAAACACTTGAAACAATTAGTGGTCTATGGGTCTTGGCAATTGAGCATGAGCTCGCTTCTACACAAGCCTTTGGATGCATGGGGATGAGAAGGATATGGAGAGGACAAGGTTATGCTACTATTGGAGTCATCTGGTAGGGTAAAATTGTGAATCTCTTTGGCTTTCCATCTTGGGGAAGTGAAAACTTCTCCTTGGCCTTGGCTTGGTAGTGGATGTCTTCATGTAGTTCTCTTGGTGTGGGCCATGAGGTGGATTAGAAGAGAATAAGAGAAGGAAATAATTGATGTATGAAATAGAAAATGAACTAAAAGATCTCTATTTATATCAAACCTAGTGTTAGGATTTAAGGGGAATTCACATGTGGTTTTACATACATGCCCATTTTGACCCTTCCCTTTGCCTTGTCATGCGCCATGTTGCATATGTATTCATTGCAAATGTATTTTGTCCCTTTTCATTATTATGCACATGGATTTATTGCCTAAGAGATTTAGCTAATGTAGTAGCCTTACCATTCTCCAATGTGATGAAGTGATTGAAGGTGGATCTATAAAACCAATCAAATAATTCTACAGGGTATCTTTCCTTCACATGACCACCTCCATGACAAGTGTTCTTGAAATATGCACCACAAGCCTAGTAATGAGACTTTTCCATATCTTGGATACTCCACATTTCAAGAGACCCATATTTCTCCGAAAAATATGATCCATGAGCATAGAATATGTGATGGAAAGGTATGGGGCATTGACATTAGATTTGAAGCATCAATATATCCAAATATTATAGAACATTTAAGTAGTAGAGCTGAAGGTGTACCATGTAGTGGGTGATGTTGGTTTTTCTCCATGCATTGACAACTAGCTTTATAAAATCATTGACCATTGTATGAAAGTCAACTGGAGTGTAATGATCTATTGATGGTGTTAGCACTACACACACTAGCTTATCAAAAGAATGCCACTTTTGCTAGGCATTCTTAAGAGTAGGGTCTATTTCTAAATTTGTGCTACATTTGCATGAATCCTTCCACATCTCCCACTTTAACTTTGATGGCGTTCCAATTATATTGCTTAGTAATCTCTTCACTATCATTTCTGTTAACCCCAAGTCAAGATGACAGAAAAATGGAGGAAAAAGCAAAAGGAAGATGGAAAAAGAGCAACGACATGCAGGCGGCATCTAAAGATGAACCGGGGCAAAAATCACAACCTTAAATGAAAAGGCGCCTCAAAGAACTCGGAAAACTCTTGTAAAAGAGCACCAGGCTCCCTCCTGTGCCAATTGTAAAATATTAGATGGGTGTAGGCTAGAGGCACAAGGCTAGAAGAGGGAAATGGAAAAAGGACCTTGCCACAATGGCCGGTCATGTAAAAAAGGGATGGGTGCCCATGGGATCTTAGGGTTTGTATATATAAAGTTCAAAAAGTGAATAAGAGATCATTCTTTGGTGTGTGGCAACAAGAGTCTTCTTCTTCTTCTCTCCTTCTCATCTTCTTGCTTGGGTGTGCTCTTGAGAGAGGAAGTGTGAGAGTGTGAGGGAGTGAGTGTGTGAGAGTGAGGGATTAAGAGGGTGAAGCTCTTCACCATCCCCTCTTCTCTTCTTCTCTTTTCTTCTCTATTCTTGCGCGCACGGCTATGGAGGATGGAGCTTGGAGGTGGAGGAGGTTTGAGGATGCTTAAGCTAGCATCTAGGATTGTGGAGCTACCGGCATGTGTGAGAGAGGAGGCAACTCATATCAGCACTAAGGTAAGCTCACTACACTCATAGGATCGACGGCGTGTCGGCTAGGTGAGAGATAGCCATTAGAGCTCGCTTGGAATGCTTGAAACAATAAGCAGTCCGTGGGTCTTGGCAGTTGAGCGAAAGCTCCCACAATTCCACTCATTGATATTTTATGTGCTACGTCATAACTTAGGCTTGACATTTTCTTGTCATTTTTAGACTTTACCTTGCATCCATGTATACCTAATGAATTCAATAGCTCCTCGACTTTCTAAATAGTTGTTCCACATCTAGAGGGAGGCTTCATTGTGTATAAATAATTAATATGCAACTACAATATATTGTCAAATATGCACATGAGGCAATGTAAAGTGCAAAAATGAAAATTCTCAATGTTAATTGGAAATATGGCTTTACGATTCTCGTCAAGACATAACCTATTTGGCGGTGCCCTTCTATTACAAGCTAGTGATCCTCTCTTCCATGCAACATTATCTATGCTCTTAAAAGAATTGTTTATTTTCATGCAAAATGAGTAAGGCAATGATATTGATGCCTTAGTATCAGAGCTGAACATACACTTTAGAGTCTTAAGGTTGCTCTAAATTAATGTTAAATTCTGTGATTCCTTCCTCATAGAGCTTCTCCCCATATGTTCTCTTGGAAATTATATCTGGATATGGAGTACATTGGAAGATCCAAGAGAGAACGTTATGTGTCTCCTTGGGCACTTTGACTGCTACTAGCCACCATATATATTTTTTGATGGCGGAATTTATCAATGTAAGGCCCACCCTCTCACACTTGCATCCCTTTATGATTTTTCATTCAAGCTTGATAACAAACTCTAAGGTTGGAAAAAAACCTGGCACACATAGTTAATACAAACTTAGAACAAAAAAGTGTACTATATTGAATCCAGAATGTTAAATTAGGACTATTCAATATCTTCCAAGCATTGTACCTTGTAGAAACAGGACATAACACATTACAACTTAACCAAGTCAACAAAAATATTGTTGAACATCACCTTGCCACAACACAAATCCAACCATGAACCGGCTAGGTAGAGGCTATAAGCACACTTGCTAGCCACAAAAACCTGTAAGAAACCTTTCTTCCTCACCAAGAACCATGCCTCAAAACACACAAGGAAATGGCACACAAGAAATGGATAGAGGAAAACCATCCTCACCCTCTTCCTCTTCCTCACTCTTCATGAGATCTAGCATGAAGCATAAGAGAGAGAGACAAGAACAAGAAGGTAAATATTATGCCAAAATGGGAGAGGGAGAATGGAAGAGTGAGAGGAGAAGATAAAGGAAGATAGAGAGTGCAACCACCTCTCACCTCCTCAAATCCCACGATTACAACCACCCTTTTTCCTTTCTTAAATTATAAAAGTGAGTTGCATGCATTGGCTAAGGTCTAGAAGACCCTTCATTTTGAGAATGGGATAAAGATGTTTGACCTTTCCCTTTCCTAGCACAATTTAATGAGCCTTGGACTCATATGTTTATATTGCTTCATACATCATTTTTGACAAAAGGGAACAAAAGCAAAATGCATTTTTGCAAAAGATGTTTTCATGTTAAGCACATTTGGGTGCCTATATTTGGACATATTTCTTAGTTATCATTCTTCCCATGCTTAAGTGTAAAGCATCCCTGCGAACAAATTTGAAGAAGAATCACGATTAGCACTTGAGAAACTTCATCTTCAATCTTATTTTCTTCATTTCCTTTGAATTGCCATTGGATAGAGAAAGGAGATAACACTAAAAAAAAAAACATAGCTAGGTCATAAAGCTTAGGTTTGAAAGAAAATCAAACATAAATCAGATGTAGATCACAAAGGGTAGGGCTTTTCGACAAATTGAACACAAGGTCAACATCACACTAGAGGTAGGAAAGAAACAATAACCACACCATGAAGCTCTAGAAAGAGACCCAAAAAAGATATCACAGGCAAACACACCCTTACAAAGGATTTCACAATGGAGTTCTCCCACCCAAAAAGATAAATGCAAGGAAAATTTACGGAATTTTTTATGAAGAATAAATCTAAAAACTAAAAATAAATAAAGTAATGACTTGTGTGGATTGAGGAGCACGGGAACTCTTTGGTGGTGAGGGAAGGCACAGGGAAGAATAAAACCAAGTGTGTGAAAAGGTTTTCTAAAAGGAAAATAGGTTATTGAGATTAAATGATTTATGTTAATATTATTCTTGGATTAAAATTTGAGGATAAGGCAACAAGATGTTCCTGGTCATCATGATGCCATATGAAGGAAAGCAGATGCTGATGTTGCAATGCCACATGAAAGAAGAAGAAGCGTGTGGAGAAGGATTAGAAAATTTATTGTCCATTGTGTAGATGTTACATTGTCATGATGGCTCCAAGAGAAGCCACCACAAGGACATGGTGGACAAATGACACATCTTGGAGGGTCTACATGTCTTTATAATGCCATTTCCTCTGTCAAGCTCGCTATCAATAATGAGCGACTCAAAGTCATGCATGTGTTCCTCCCCCTTCATAAGCTTTATAGTTAAGGATGATTATATTATGAGGAAAGTAAATATTGCACATTGTTCTACTCTGTTTACTCCATTGCTTAATAGCAGGTTGATAGGCCTTTTGTATGTGTCAGAGTTGCTTAAGTCTTGTAGTAGACAAAGCCAAGAGAGAAAGGTTTTGGCTATGGAGGAGAGAAGCAATGCAACTGCATGGCAATAGCACGACCAACCAAAGGAGCCAAAAGTGACTCCTTATGGAGAGCAAAGAAGGCGCATCGCATTTGTATTTATTCAATCCATTAAAAGGGTAGACTCTGTGATCTTGGATTCTTTTAGGAGAAAAAGGATAGTTTCATGATGGTAGCATGCTTTGAGATGAGGGAGAGGGGTGTAGAATTGTTTGCTCCTCATGTGCAAGGCAACAACGTGAAGGTTTTTTTCATAGCCTCATCGACTTCATCTCCTTATGATTGCCTTAATCTCTTTCTATTTTACTCAAATTGTAGCCAACGAACATAGCATTCCATAGCCATAATGCAGCTACAAATCCATCTCTTGTAAGCTTCATAGCCACTTCTTCCCCGACCAGTGCACCAAATGAACATCACCCTACCACAACACAGATCAAACCACAAACTAGCTAGGTAGAGGCTAAAAGCACACTTGCTGGGCCACAAAAACCTACAAGAAACCTTTCTTCCTCACCAAGAACCATGCCTCATCACACACAAGAAATGGATAGATGAAAACTATCCTCACCCTCTTTCTCTTCCTCATTCTCCATGAAATCTAGCATGAAGCATAAGAAAAAGAGACAAGAACAAGAAGGAAAATGTTGTGCCAAAATGGGAGAGGGAGAAATGAAGCATGCAAGGAGAAGATAAAGGAAGAGAGAAGGTGTAACCACCTCAATCTCACACCTCCTCAAATCCCACGATTGCAACCACCCTTTTTACTTTCTTGAATTTTAAAATTGAGTTGCATACATTCGCTAAGGCCTAGAAGACCCTTCATTTTGAGAATGGGACAAATGTGTTTGACCTTTCCATTTCCTAGCAAAATATTTTAATGAGCCTTGGACTCATATGTTTACATTGCTTTTTCATACATCATTTTTGACAAAAGGGTACAAAAGCAAAATGCATTTTTGCAAAAGATGTTTTCATGTTGAGCACATTTTGGTGCCTATGTTTGCACATATTTCTTGGTTATAAATTGTTGAAGTTATCATAGTCATAAGAAATATTTCAAGCTTTTTTCCCTCCACTTCCATTTTTATAGTGATTAAAAAAATACATTCCTATTTAATCAGCAATGCATATATTTCATGCTCATCTTATAACTCTTAGCAGAAATGGATGATGTAAAATCATGTGCTTTATTTTGCTGCAAGCCAATGTAGTTTCTATCATACCGTTGTCACAGTATGTAGGGTTAAAGGTCACCACATGGGTTTGGCAAGAAAACTGGACAAGATAGACAGAGATGTGTCTTCAAGAGATAAGTAGATTATAGTGAATGTTTAAAGGTTTAAGAGATACTTCACAATCAATCATAGGGGTTTGAGAGAGAAGAATGTATGGGGGTTCAAGAGCTTAGACTCTGGAGATGGTAGAGATAAGAGAAACGTTGAAGGTTTCAAGCCAAGTTCTTGAAGATGTTAATGGAGCTTGCAATTGCATGTTCTTAGAAAATATCACAAGAGTATTATCTCATAAGTTCTAACTCAAATTAAGCTTATTTTCTTGACTATAAGAGCAATCACAAATTATAAAATCAAGTACAATAAACACAATATTAGTGAGTTTGGGAATCTCCCAATTCCCATTTTTTGAATACTAAAAATGTGGCACTTGGATAATATGCACATAAGTTTCTCAAAACTATATGGTGTGACCTATCATTAGAAAGTGTTTTAAAAATGGAATCTATTGAGCTATAGAGCACTCGATTTGGAGTCATAGTGTTCAAGTTATGAAAAATCCAAAGATTTGACCACGTATCCCAAACTTATGGGAAATTCCCATATATCCCCAATATGGTGTTCATATGTTTTCATGTATTATAAAAAACTCTACATCCCATCATTCAGACATGATGCCATAGCATGAATCAACTTTGCAAGATTACATTCAATGTAGATTGTTAGGGACAAAAGCTTATGATTCAATTACAAGGCTTGTAGGCAAAGAGACTTGCTTCAAGAGAGCTTCAAATTGAATTCCTTACAAGGATAAGTTACCACAACCAAGAAATAAGAGAAAACGCTCCTCTTTATTCAACTCAAAGCATCTATGAATGATCTACAAACATTGTCTTGCCATAGGGGTGCATAATACTTGCATATTTTGACAAGATGACTTCTCTAGAGTAAGAAATAAATTAAAAGAACAATGCTGTAGCGGCTGAAGATATTAGCCCAAATATCTTTCAGAATTCACCTTTGATGATAGCATAAACTCCCCCTAACATGGTGTCGAAGTGTTTGGCATCGAAAGTCCACCATGGGGGTAAGAGATAGGTGAGTTAAGGGAGATTCAGGGAGAGGAGTAGATGGAAGAGAAGGGTTTCGAAGAAATAGAAGACGTAGAAGAACACTCACAAAAAGGAATAGAAAATATAGAAGAATACTAACAAAGATGAAGCCTGTTAATTTATTCTTGCATTATGAGAATATAAAACTCTAATAAAGAAAAACATGTATAAAATAATACCTTTGTCTATGATGCTCAAATCGCCAATCTGATGCCTCCATTGGTTCCAAAAGGGGGGTAAAATACTCGGACACCTTGCAGAATTCTACCAGATCACTCCTTCTTCATCTCCCACTTTGGAGTGTTATTCACTACTTGAAAACAACGATCGGGCGTCGCGTGATTTTGCTAATCTTTATTTTTACATAAAATCCTCTCAAGATATCTGAAAGCTACATGCTTTTTTTTAAAACATATTATCCTAATCTAGAAGTTGTCTATAGTTTTATGGTTTTTTATAAGAGATAATATCTAAAATATAAAAAATTTACTAAAACTTGTCCAAAAATCTAATATTTTTGAACCATGGACACTAACACTAATGTCTAAAATGGCATTGGCTCTCTAAATCAATAAGAAAGCCACACTCTAGATTTTTTTTACACGGTGTGTGCATAGCAGCATGACATCATATATGGCCTCATGGCCTTGTCCACTAACTGCAGTTGTATCACATGCTATTTGAACTTCTTCTTCGAATAAAATATTAAGAACATCTATAAGAAACTCATTCAAAGCAGCAAGAGAAAGGGCTTGATGTCAAGGGTCTCCCAAAATTCCAATCAAATGCTTATGTTTTAAGAATGCCTTCAAAAGATGCATTTCTTGACCCTCACTTTGGCCTCCAACATCATCAAAAAAGTTCCTAACAAAAAAATAGACATTTTTATAGAATAAACTAGATTCTTATTATTCTTCAATAGAAAATGAAAAACCTTAATGCTTACACATGTCTTTTTGGCACTCCACCATTCAAGGATAGTGATAGCATTGGAAGTAATTGGCATTTTCTTTCCTTACAACCCATGGGACTTGGCTTGCAACCTTTACAACTTTTCTTCTATAATGTTCTTATCCTTCTCCATTTGCTCCAAAAGCAATTCTAATGAAGCATTCTTCTCCTCCAAGGTTGAATTTCGTTGTGCGTCATTTACCATGTCTTGTCTCTTGTCTTTATATTACTTCAATTCTTCTTCAAGCTTCTACAATTGATTTGTTGCTCTTGTGGGGCTTTTTGAACCACATTTAAAGAACCCTAAGATTGTAACCAGGATTGATGAGTGCAATAGCAATAAAGAAGTGGAATTGAAAGGTGGTTTTAGCCTAGTGCTAGGATCATCAAGATACAAGGAGCCATCCATCCAAATATGTTTATTTCCCCCTGAAAGATATTGGAAAGCAATTGTTGCATCTAGTCTATGCTTGCTATAGAGGAACTAAGAATTCCCACAATAATTGAGTCATAAAGAATTCCTAAATATCTTTGTATAGGAACTAAAAAGTGGTAGATATGCTCAATGTCCAACCTGCGTAGTAGGGTGCCACCGATGATCCATGGTGCTCTAAATTGTAATGCCCCCTTTATAAAGAGAATCCATGTGTTGGGTCCTAACTTGTATGTTAGTTAAAGTACTATGTGACGAGATGGCAAAAAGGTGACCTTTGTGAATCTAGCCTTTGGGTTAGATAGAGTGGTTATGCTGGTAGCAACTCGAGGAAACAATACATTGAGTTGTGCGGTATGGAAGCTATCATGAAACCCTATTTTGGGGTTCAAGGGCCTCAAAAGCATCCCTTGGTGGCTACGGGACCTTAGGGGGGATATTGGCCCCCCTAACAAGGGTTCACAGTGGGGTAACACACCCTTAGCTTAATGATAAAGGGAATAGTTTGTTGCTGACTAGGAAAGATTCATCATATGGTCAGATAGGCTGATCATAGTATTTTCTTAGGCTATAAAAGGAATACCCCTCCAAAGGCATTACGAATCTATCTTTTTTTCACTTAGTTCTTCTAACTAGCCTTAAGCTCTTTGGCTATCATCTATATAGATCACCATCTAAGCTTCACAGTGAAAGCAAATAGGTGGAGAGAGTCTTGTTTATATAAACTTGTTTGAAATTAACGTAGTGTTTTGTCTAATCATATTTGATGTGTATTCTTTACTCCTTACCCAAATTTTATTTGTTCTACAGTGTAATCTCTCTACTTCAAACTCAAGAATAATTAAAACTCTTAGGTAATCTCTATAGAGTAAGAATATTCTATTTTTTCAATTGTAAATCATTGCAATCAACTTTTATCACTATTGTCTCATATATCATAGAACAATTAAGCATATCAAAATCTCCACTTTTCTCCAAGTCATCTTCTTTACAAGCCACATTAAGCAACACAAGAGCCTGATATCCCATTTGAGTGTTTGCAAATGAGAGGTTGAATAAGATTGACATCCACCTTTTTTTTACTTCCATATCAAACTTAGGATCATCATAATTACGATAAACTAAAATTTTAGGTATAAGTCCATTTATTATAGGCTTAATGATCTCCACTTGCAAAGTAGTCAAAATGAAAGTTCCTTGTCTAACATCCTTCATAATCTCATAAGGTTAAGCATACTTAAGCTTTAGTTTTCCGAGATGTTTACTAAGTTTAGAGTTATAATCCATGATAAGATCATTATCTTTCTTTAAAATACTCTTTTTGATATGCTTGTATTCTTGCTTGCACCACAATGAGTTCCATAAGAATAATAGGTTCTACTCTATATGCCATTTTAAATAGTTTCAATCGAGTTGTAACTTGTTACTTTGAATATTGTTCTAAAGGGCCACAAAGTAAAGTCTAATTTGGTGTGTTGCTCTTTCCTATTCTAACTAAAAATCTTCTTTAGGATGCATATTCACATATTGTTGTTTGAAACTTTCTGGCTATACATTCAATATGGATGATAGGAACTCTAAACCATGTGTTTTACACTCAACTCCTTAATGATATCATTCAAAAAGGTCTTCCCTCTCTCACTAATCAATTCGATGGATGTGGATAGAAAAAGTTTATCGCAATATTAGAATAAAGAAACTTATCTATACTTGCAAATATATTGTCCTTGAATTCCTTTGCTTCAACCAACTTGGTAGAATAGTTGGTACATGATTGTTAGTTTGATTTTCCCAATAAGTGAATTATACGTTTATGAAAAGGTTCTAAAGGCAATTCTATTAGATTATCATGAATTTTGACTCTTAGTTATGTTGACCTTATTGTATAAGCATAGGACATTCTTCAATACTCCAATATGCACCCTTAAGAACAATTAGCCACCACAAACTTGTTTGTACTTTCCTTCTTGTTATCTCAGAGGAGAAATTACCTCTACCAATTCTACATGCACTTCCTACAAAATTGCAGTCTACTCCTATTCAAGAATACGTCTTCTTAGTACTTGATTAATGCCTCTTCCATACAAAACTCCCATAATGACCTAAGAGTTTTTGCTTTTCAAGGTCAATCTTCTTCTTTGATGCCTTGACAAAGTTGTTGGCACAACACTATCTGCTAGAAAATACATCTTTTCATCATAATAAAAATCAAATTCATATACTTGTACTTCAAACAATTCTCCATCAAGTAGGTGATCACTCACTCCCTACACAAGATTGCAACATTAATTCCACTTAGGAAATCCACAACACCATGCTCTACTTTTAAACTATGTACATTTATAATCAAATTCTTAAATCAAAAGCATCCATTTAGCCAATCTACCTATGAAGTAAGACTTAATAATGACATATAAGAGAGATTGATGATGTACATAAAAAATGATTGAATTTCCCACTAAATAATGCCCAAATTTATGCAAAACAAGTACCATTATCAAAGCCTCCTTTTCAACAACTTGAGGCTGATTCGTTCAATTGTTGTTAGTATATTATTAGCATAATACATGGGTTCAAATCATCATGTTATCTTTTCTTGGATCAAGAAAAATCTAATAGCAATGTCTAAGGCATCTACAAATACATGAAAAGGTAAATCCCATTGGAAAGGCTATAAAGAAAAAGCAATAACACTTCAAGAAAATGCAACCATAACAATGATGGTTCCCAATGAGAATTGGTGATTTCCTAAAAGCCTGGTTATATATATGCATATTCCATGCATATAGTGACGCTTTGCAACAAACATACTGACACTTTGCAATTACTAAGAGAAAAAAGCACCAAACACCCAAGCATGGCATTTTTATAGTAAACAAGCGAGAGAGAACAAAAGAGTGGGGGAGAGAGCTCAAAGATTAGGCCATCATTGCCATCGCCATCAACTAAGAAGGAGAAGAGGGCTGCAATGGAGAAGGAGGAAAGATGTAAAGGCAAAGAAGGAGGAGGGAAGCTAATATCCCCTTCTCTCTCTTGGTTTTTCTATTTTCTTATTTTCTCTCTTTCTTTTTGTTTGTGGAGAGAGAGAGAGAGAGAGAGAGAGAGAGAGAGAGAGAGAGAGAGAGAGAGAGAGAGAGAGAGAGAGAGATAGAGAGAGAGAAGGAGGGAGAAAGAGAAAGAGAGAAGGGGAGAGACATGGATGCAAAGGGATGGAGCAAGAGCTGAAAATATTGTGCTCTCTGTCTATCCTCATTGTTCCATTATTCTTCATCTATAGACACATTACAAGTTTACAATACTAAAAGAAGACAGAGGTCTAATTTAACATCCTAGCTAACCATTGTTGAGTTACTGACTCATCTTATTGTATCATATATGTGTACAACTAGACTACAGCTGTAGAGAGGAGTTAGTGGAGCTTGATTCGTAACACTCTCCCTCAATTTGAAGACAAACACTATGCTCCAAGTAGCTCTCTAAAGCAACTAAACTTATCTTTACCTAATGACTTGGTAAATATATTAGCTAGTTGGTCTTCAATTTTGACATGTAAGAGATCTATCTTCCCTGCAAGCACCATCTCTTGTACAAAATAATAGTATACCTTGATGTGTTTGGTTATAGCATGATACACATGATTCTTAGCTAGAAGTGCACTACTCATATTGTCACAATGCAATGTGATAAGTGCATCTATTTGCATAACCAAGCCTATCAATAACTTCAGGAACCACACAATCTCACAGGCTGCTAATGTAACACATCTATACTTTGTGTGTGTACTAGAAAGTGCAAATGCTGCTTGCTTCTTGTTGCTTCAACACATCATACCACTACCAAGGCTAAAATCATATCCACAAGTAGACAACTTAGCCAATCTACATCAGTATACCCTATGAGTTTTAAGTGCTTTTCACTCTCATAGAGGAGTCCATAGTCTATTGTAGCCTTGACATAGCACATAGTTCTTCTCATTGCATCTAAGTGAGGTTTTCTAGGCTTTTGCACAAATTGAGTGATAATTCTAACTCAGTAACTCAGAATAGGCCTAGTAATGGTAAGGTAAATGAGACCTCGTACCATTTTCATGTACATAATACTATCTAAAATTGTAGGTCCATTGTTAACATTCAGGTTAATATTCTGATTCAGTGGAGTATCCAAAGGTTTATATTTTGTCATATTGTATTTCTTTAGCATCTCAAGTGCATACTATCTTTGAATCAATCAAAGTCCATGAGATGAATTCACAACCTTAATATCCAAAAAGAAATTCAATTCTCCTAAATCCTTCATATCAAATTCAATTTTCAACATGGCCATAATATTGTGTATCGTAGTGGTATAATACACATTGAGCTTAATATTCTAATTCAATGGAGTATCCAAAGGTTTATAGTCTGTCATATTGTATTTCTTTAGCATCTCAAGTGCATACTATCTTGCATCAATCAAAGTCCATGAGCTAAATTCATAAAATTAATATCCAAAAAGAACTTCAATTCTCCCAAATCCATCACATTGAATTCAGTTTTCAACATGGCCATAACATTTTGTATTGTGGTGGTATACTCCTCTATAATGATTAGGCCATCTATAGAAATGCCTAGTATCGCAAGACCTCCATTTCTTTTCTTAAGAGACTGTGATCAGTGTTCCCAATAACAAATCCAAGACTCTACAAGTACTAATTTGTGTATGTCATGCTCTTTGAGCTCTTTTCATTCTATAAAGTACTTTCTTTTGCTTGTAGACATAGTGTGAATACTCAAGATGTACATACCCATTTGGACGATCCATTAACACCTCTTCTACCAAGTATCCATTCAAAAATGCATTCTTAACATCCATTTGTTGTAATTTCTAGCCCTTTGCTACACCAATGCAATAGCTGTCTTGATTCTTGCCATTTCGGCAATAGGATTGAATGTATTTTTATAATCTATGCCATATTATTGTGCATATCCTTTTGTGACCAACTTGGGTCTATACCTTTCAATGCTGCCATTAGATTCCATTTAACCTTATAGACCCATTTAAAACCTATTGACTTCTTACCATTAGGCAATGTTACTAGTTCCCAAGTCTTATTTGTAGCCAATGCATTCATCTTCTCATCCATTGCATTACACGAATATTTATCTGTGATAGCGTCACTTAATGTAGCAGGCTCTCTGTGTTCCATTACTTTTGCTATATATACATAATGCTTTACTAAAAATCCAATATATGTAAGCAGCGTACCTCACCCTCTATGACCATCTCAAAACTAAGGTGCATTTCTTGATTCCCCTCTTTCATGAGGTGAGACATATCTATTCTGCCTAACTCCAAGAGTATACATAGATGGAATTCCAAGTTCACTATAATCAAGAAATTTCTCTTTACCTTTGCCTTCTGATTCATTCCTCCCCCTCACTGACATAGCACTGCTAGTGGATGGTGATGCATGATTGTGTACCTGCTAGTCCAAGGAGAAAAACTTAGAGATACATCATCGATAGGTTGAGACATAGTAGTACTCTGCTATGGAATATCAATACATACATTATCTTAAGATTGATCATTGGGAATAGTAATAGATGAAGCATACCATGAAGCCAACTCATCAAAGATGATATCTTTGCTGATCACAGTGTCCTGTGTAGACACATCAAAGCATTTATAAGCTTTCGATTCATGAGCGTAGCTAAAAACAAACACTTCTATGCCTTAGGGTTTGAATTTTTCCTCTTCTCATCTAGAATGTGTACATATGCAATGCAGCCAAAGACTTTGCGATGGCTGATGTCTAGCTTATGACCATATAAATGTTTATATGGTTTCATGTCATGAATCCCTCCTATAGGAGTACGATTTAGCACATATGTAACTATCATTGGAGCTTCATCCCAATAATACAGTGGCATGTTATTCTCATTGAGTATCATTCTAGTAGTCTCCATAAGAACCAGAATTATTCTTTGTACTACTCCATTTTGTTGTGGAGAATAATTGTAAGCAAGCAGCTTGCAAATGCCATTCTTTTCCACGAATCTATCAAACTCATTGGAGACATATTCACCTCCACTATCAAATCTCAAAAAAGAGATAGAGCAATAACATTCATTCTCAACCTCCCGCTTAAAATCTTTAAAAATAGCAATGGATTCATCCTCATGCTTCAAGATATACACCTATGTATACCTGCTAAAATCATCAATGAATGTGACATAATATTTGGATCCACCAAGAGAAGCATTATGTGCTAGCCTCCAAACATTTGGATGAACCAATTGCAGTGGTCTAGAGCTATTCTAAACATGCTTCATGAAAGGAAACTGAAACTACTTTCCAAACTGACATGCATCACAAGCATGTTCTAAATTTAAGTAGGAAAACTTTTGCAAGCCTGTAACTAGTTGCTTCTTCTACATAGCCTTTTGGCTTTGGAAACTGATATGTTTAATGTGCTTATGCTAGATCTCAAGATCTCTAAATGTACCCTCAACAACAAGAATAGACTTACATAGATTCAAAGGCATATCAAACTACTAACATATTTTGAAACAGAATCTGAGGGGCTATAAATGATTTGCTTATTTGCAAAATGCATAAAAATTATCCATGAAAACTCTCATGAAGGTTGTAAGGTAAGGATGAAAACTTCTATGGGCTACTTCTTGAAACTCTAGCCAATCACTTCTTAGGTCAAAGGGCATAACTATATTTATATAATGAATATTTTTTCATGGCCCCCTAATTTGCTTCTATCATGAAAAACCATATAGAAAACTATATATTTCATGTCCAACTACATCATCCAATAAAGAATTTGTGAGAGAAAGAGAAAATGAGTCTCTAATTGTAGCTAATTGAGCTTTCTATAGTCCACACAGACCATGAACTAACCATTCTTTTTTGTCACAATTACAAAAGGGAGAAACCATGTAACTTCATTCACTACTTTAATCAATCAAACTCTGAGCAACTTGTCAATCTTCCCTTGAATTTGGTTTGTGTAATTAGGGTTCATCCTATACCACTTTTTTATAATGGACTTAGCATCTACTTTAAAAAAATTCACATATCTTTGGGTCAAAATATTTCATATCAGTGTACTCCCAAAAAAATGTGTCCTAAAATTCTTGGCACAACTACACCAATTTCTACTTGTGCTCTTCATCCACATAGATGCTCATGTTAATAGGTTTAATATCACCCATAGTATCAAAGTTCACTTATTATACCTAATCTTCAAGTACTCCAGTAGATTTATTCATCATATATTCAAAATTCAACTTCACTTCAATAATCACTTGTTGATCAAAATTACTAAAGGGTTTCTCATTTTCTGTTTGTTGTTTTCCTACAAATTCTATACTTCCTCATCAGGCTTCATGTACTCTTGTTTAGAAATGCTTGTTTTTGCCTCAAATTTTCTAATTTTCCACATGGAGTTGGTGAGGATTATTGGTTTTCTGTAAATAATTTTTGGTTTAGGAATGCTACTTTTTACCTCAAATTTTACAATTTCCTACATGGAATTGGGGGTTTTCTATAGAGCATGATTGGTCTTATATAGGGGATTCTTGGTTTCTCATAGAGGATTTTTTAATTTCTATAGAGATTCTTCTAGTAAAATCCTATATTTGGCTAAAATATGATCAACATCCACTTGAAACCCTAGAACTAAAGTTTGATTAGCTTAAAGAAACAATTATTCCTCATCATCCTCTATTTTTGGGACTACGTTAGTAGGTTGGGCCATGAGAGCTTTAAATTTGAGCTTTAAAATTACATGGTTTGCTATTGAAAGTCTTACCTCCTTGAAGCCATCAAGAATTATTAGTATGTCTACTCACAAGTCCTACTTTAGCTTGGGATAACCTAAACGAAGGTCTTCCCAAAATCATTTAATAAGAACCACCTAGACTTTTCTTTGCATAGCACAATAAAGATTACTTTGAATATCAAACACATATCTTTAATCAATTTATTCTTCAAAATTTCCAAAGATTGAAGTCTCCTCTAGCTATCCATTTTGACCTAAAAGAATGATATCAGTATCCCTTATACTTATTAGCAAGATAAAATTCTTAGAATGATGTTAACTCATGATCCACCATCTAATAAGGCAACATCCGCTTTTCTTTTCAAGTACTCCACTTGAATGGTGAGTATGTTATAATATACTATCTCTATCTAGGTAGGAATGAATGTTTGACAATTTCAAGTTCTTTTTGCATCCTCATCATACTTTTGTTACACGTTTTCTTGATAATAGCTTTTCCTTGAAAGAAAATTATTTTAACTTCATCTCTGTACATATTGTTAAATCCATGTCAATTCATATTGTTCCAGATCACTCATATGATAGTTTGGGTCCTCTTTTCTTCTCCCTAAATCAACTTTGGACATGGAGCTCTTCCTTGATCGCAACAACTTGGTAGAAGGTGGATGGTATAGAAACTCTTTTGGTGGGGTTAGCATGCGAGACTTGATGATCACATAGAGGGATGTTGTCTCACACTTGTCAGGTCATACTTCAAGATGCTAATATTCTTGTAGTGCTCAATTGTGGTGATGATTATGGATTCAAGGGTCGTAGCTTCATGGTGGAGTATGTAGTTCAAGAAGTGAGTAATAGAGCTACATAGTTGGTTCAAGTTTTCAATAGCACATGAGTCCTTAAGGATTAAAATTTTCACATACAAAGGGAGTATTTGACACTTTTCTGATTTCTTTTGTGGGATATCCTATGTCATGAGAAGAAAGACTTGGTAACTCAAGGCTACAAGTGACATGATGTAGGACTTAGAAGAAAGGATACAACTTGTGGAACCTTGGCAAAGTTGGGAAAGTAGAGTAACAGGGGGATTTTGTGGTGCAACAAACATGGAGAAAACATGTGCATTCTTGCCTAAAGGGGGGTTGCTCCAATTGTGGACTAAAAGAGGGAGAGTCTATCTATTGTTACCAGACTATCAAACCCTAGATGGCAATGATGTTGCCCAAGATTCTATGCTCTATCAATCGTTGCTCCTTAGTTCATTGTTTCCATGTTGATATGGTGATGAAGTTGTCTAGGAAACCTATGATGATGGCACAAGCCTCCAGATGTTGCTAACAAAGTAGGATGCTCATTGAAATCATATGGGAGATGATGGCAATGACGCCTGGATCATGGCAACAAGCACTTACTCTTAGGTAGGAGATGATGATGATAAAGATGATGGTGATGGTGATGAAGCCATAGTAGCAGCTGCCTATGTTCAAGCATGACAGAACGATGATGAAGAAAATGAAGAGGATGATGGGGATGATGATAGGCAATGAGGCTATTGGCTCAATCCATTGGGATGAGATCCAAAAAAACAAGGGAGGTGGCACATGTGCTCCTATTGATCTTTCTTTATCTTCTTTACTATTTAGCCTTGCTTTTTGACCATAAGACTTAAAAAACCAATTCTCGCCTCTTATTCCCGTGCAGATCTCTCTCTCTTCCTTTCATCCTCCCTACTTTCCCCAATAATCCCCAAGACACCCAAGGGTGTGTAGTATCAACGAGTTTTTTCCAATTAATGAATTTTGTTATTGATTCACCTCATCCTTGTTGTACAAATTAAATACATATCTCTCTATGATTTATTTCTATGATTTGTACACATCAACAATAGTGTGTTTTCTTAATTATTATGCTTTTGCACTTTCTCAACTTCATTCTCAACCAAAATGAACATTATGATATTTTATGCATCTCAAATCAAGGACTCTCTTTACATGAAACAATGAAATGATGGTCCTAACTATCTGCATGTGTATTTTGGAGGTGGGGGTCACCCACCCCTCCTATTCTACAGTGCACACCACATGAGTGACTTCATGATAGTCTTATCAATGGAACCAAAATGTTTTGCTCAATGTGCTCAACAATGGGATGTTTTATACACTCCTACCATTTTAAGAGCTTCTATCACAAAGATGGCTCTCTCATCTAGCTATCCACATCAAGAATGCTACAATCCCTTTGTAATGAGCATGCAAGCCTTTCTTGAGTACAAAAGATGCACAATGCTAACTCTAGGTTCTATGATATACTACCCCTTTTCCAAATCGTCTACAGACTTCACATGCAAGAAGAGATGAGAATGGAAATTAACATGAGAGAGTGCTAGAGAGAAGAAAGAGGCTTCACCACTTGGTCTCTCACTCTCTTGCTCTCAATCTCATACTCTCTCTCACTCTCTCTTGATAACTACTTATTTTGAGCTATTTTTACACTATTTTTCATGCAAATTGAAGCATGTCTTTGACTCTATATTACACAATATTTTTAAAACAAAACCTAATACAAATAATATCATAAAGTCGTATTTTATAATGCTAAGGTGGAGTTATAAGTAGAGAGTTGGGATATTTTTTACGAGAAATTTTTGGGAGCAAAAAAGTAGTAAGTAATAGAAAGCATATGCGGCGAAGGATTCTTAATGAAAAGCATAGATATCTTAGAGATAGAACCACATATTCAAGAATTTTAAATTTGTCATAAATTCTGGGAACTTGTAATGTGATTAATACTTGGACACATGATCAAATATTATCCCCTTACTTGAATGTGGAATTTTCTCTAGATACTATATAAGTGATACCCCAAGTTCCACTCTCAAATATGGGGTTAAGATTTAGCTACTTGGTCAAATCTTACTCCTTATGTGAATGTGGAACTTGGAATATTTTACAAATTCTCTAATATGATATTACGAAAAGAAATGCAAGTATAATTCAGCATGCATACATATATAGAATGCGGGTCGAGAAGCCTTGGGTGGGGTTAAAAATAAGTCTAGAGATGTGGAAGGGTGCCATAAAGATTTGGTCTTGAAATTTGAAAAGAGATTGTTCAAGAAGTTGGAGGATGTCATGGGAAGTTGGGGTCAAGCAAAAAGAGAGAAAAACAAAAAAAAAACAAGGCACCATATTGTACGAGTGCATTGATGATTTTGTTGTAGCACTTGGCCTCATTTTCAGCATCATTTGGTTGTAGACAATCACTTCTCTCGTCTCATTCCTCATCATTCTATTCTTAAAGAGGATTCTTGGGTGTAGGGAGAGAAATTTTTCAAAAAGATTAAGGAAAAATTAGGAGATATTAGAGAAAAACATGGGATATTAGAAGACTTGAAGAGGAAGGCAGAGGAGGAGTGGACACTAGCATCATGAAATACAACTAAAGACCTTATTTTCTCTTATTAATCGGGCATGTAAAGTTCTATTAAAGATTGAATGGAAAATTCATAGTTTGAATGATTTAGTGTTGAATCTATTGAATTTATGATCTCTAAGTTTCAAATGTATGAAAATGAGTTGAATTCTTGCATTGGATGGATTAAAATTATAAGAAAATGATACAAAATATGATAAAAACTACATTTCTAAGCCATAATTGAGAAGTATTAATAATTTTGAGTGGTATTAATGAAAAATGAATGGAAATAGAGTGCACAATAAAATAAACCTAAGGTTGAAGTTTTACCTTTCGGAGATGAACCCATTAAGAGGTATAATAATTTTAGTGATAAAAATGAAATATTAGTGAAGGATTAAGAGTGAAACATAAAAAAAGGGTTGAATTATAGTATGATGGATCTCCTTATCAATTCTTAGCCTTAATGGATTTCTAGAACTAGAGATATGTAATCTTTACAGTTGAAAATCACAGCTTTTGGGTAATTTTAGGAGGTAATAAGTGAATATTAACAGTAAATGAGATACTTTATTGCTTTCAAATGGATTATGTGTTGCATTCATTGTGAAAAACATCTGGTTAAGAGGGTTTAAGGTTTTAAGTTAAAAAATAATTATTATGAATATTTCTATTTTTTAGTAAAAATTTTAAAAAAATAGACTTGATAATGAAGGAATTAGTGAAACAAATGAAAAGAAACTATAGTTCATTTTATGCTTAGATTTTGCTATTAAAATCTCACTACCAGTGGAATCCATTTGCTTGTACTTTGTAAAATGATATTTAGGAAGTAATGATTAGTATATATTAGTGGTTTTACTCAACTATTAGAAGACATTAATAGTGAGTATTGGATTTTTAAGATAAGTTCTTTATTTAATTAAATGATGAATAAAATGGGTCTCATATATTAGGCATTGTAGTTCAAAATAAGGGTTAAGTATTTGAAAGACCATAAGTAACTTAAAGGGGACTGTCGGGTGAGCTTATAGTTTGGACTACATAAGGGAAAGATAGAATGTATTTTATACTCATAATTTGGGGACAAAGAGAGCATATAACTCCACTTCCACTCCTTAGTTAAGATAATAACCGCACATATAGTCATCTTGCATGTTTACCTGGGGACTTCTTACGAGGCCGTCATTTTTGTGCCATTGCTAGGGGAGCCAAGCATGTTAATTAAGGAGAAGAGATAGTGGTTTTTGATCTTTTAATAATTTAAGAATAAAATAAAAAAATCAATTTAAAAATAGAGATGACACACTAAAATTGAATAAAACATGGAGGGAAGATCTATAAGATCACTCGATTACCTGAAACCAAAGCGAAATAATAGACTGCCACAAGTATGATAGGAGCAACACGTAAGGAATCTTCCTTGAGAAATGGGGAGAAGCTATAGAGCTTAGGATTAAAACTTTACACCTCTTTGACCTTGTTGCCAGACTTAATTAGTTATTTTGAGATTAAACAAAATAACTATTGACCTAAGCAAACGAGACTCTAATGAACCATTATAAAGAAGCTTTCTTAAGAGGCTTCTTCCTTGAATTGCCATAGGATATTCAATGAATTATTGCAGATAAGGAGAGGGATATCGAGCTAGTGGAAGGGAGCAAATATTTTGGACCTCAACTATGGGTTGATGTCGAGCAATTGTGCACTTGGAATTAGATGTTTCAAGATGAAGCGAAGGGGATTGTCCTATTTGCATGACATTTTAAGTTAATCGATGAAATTCAACTTAATATCATTAGTTTGAACCACCATTATGACTTTTCTAGAGAAGCATATAAGACTTTTAGAAGAATAGATTGGGCTCACATGTCTTAGTGGGTAGTAATAATGAAGGGAATCAAAGTAACAGTTGATACAAAGGAAACAGAGGAAGTGGCTGAGATTTTAGGTTTAGTAGAAAGGGTGAATGATGACATACTTTATGGGATTGAGGATACGGAACTACTTGGTATTCTTTAGAAGTTGAGTTTACACAAACAAGGGCTCTTACGATAGAGAGTGGTAGGAGGATGTGCAAGGTAGAGAAAGCTCTCATGCATCAGAGTAAATAACTGAAAGCCAAAAGTTAGTATGAGATGAGAGAGCCAGAAGAAGATTGAAAGAGAAATCTAAGAAAATAGTGGAACAATTATAAAACTTAAACGTTGAGCTACAAAATACTTTGCAAGGTGGGCTGAATCTACTAGAAACTAGAAAAGTCTTTGGAGAGCTATCCTCTCTTGGAATGGAGTCAGATTATGCTTGGGAGAGGCAAGCAAGAAACTACGAGGGAATGAGTGGTACGAATAAGGGTAGCTCAAAGAAGGAGTCAAACATTAGGAACTCAGCAATGATTCAATCTTATCTTCAGTAGATCCGCTTATAGGTAAATTGGCCCTATTTTGTGTTGCTTCTATTCATGCAATTATCTACATATTTTTTGTTAGAAGGGATTCATGCAGGTATTTATTTGTACATGTAGGTATTGTACAAGGTTTACGTGAATCACATAATTCTCAATCGATTATTTTGATATGGTGAGTGATTCCTTTGTGCTGGATGATATGGATCTACTGGAAGTGGAGGGTTTAAAAATCCTCTACTTTATTGGTCCTATGTGTCCATTCAAATCTCCATGGCGATTGGCAATGATCCATGAAACTCTTGTATCATATCATCCATATAATGCACAATGTGTTGAGTCATAGAATGTCTCATGTGTCAATCCAATGTTCCTATTAAGATTTGCAAGCCATGTGACTGCTATCCTTGTAACAGCCACTCTGTAATACCCATGTTTCATACAATGTATTGAGTCAAATCAAACTCCTATTCATTATAATGAGATTTATTTTGGCTAAATTCATTGAGTATTCTTGTGCTATTCTTATAATTATATTTCATGTAAGTTATTGTAGTCCATGCCAAGCTTCTGTAAAACATGTCGTGCATCATCACGAGACTCAGGCATGGTATTTGCAAGTGGTAATATATGATATTTCAATAACCTGAAAAAAATCATAAAACACCTTGAAAAAGCACAAATGTTTGCAATAATACTGTAAAAAAATAAAATCAATGAAGCCTATGTGCAAGGTACCTGAATAACTCGGTCACACTCGTATCGCTCCAACCGTATTTCACTTGCACACTTAAGAGTGCAAGCAATGTCTTCAACCGAGATACTTGGCACCCATCATATAATGGTATGAATGCTTTCTCTCTAAGCGGGTTAGATGTCTCAACATCCATGGGAATCAATGCATCGATCATTGCCTCCATCTCAGGCTCCAAGATTGTAGGTAGGTCGGGAAGGTTGTCTGTCTCCTCTGGCATTGACGGTATACATGGGCCTTGCGAGTGGTGGATTGGCTCCTGCAATCCATCCATCAATTGAGCATTGGAAATTTACCTCCTTGCATTGGATACATCCCTAGAGAAGGAGATCGATTAAGATACAACTCCACAGGTTCTTGCTATCACGTACATAGGAGAAGTGTCGATTGAAGAGCTCATAAATGTTGAAGAGGAACATTGGGTGGTGGCTAAGCAAGGGTTGGCTCTCATGGTGCCATCTTCTTTAGAACAACCACAAGTCGACAAACCCAACCTTGCCTCCTTGACGCCCATTCAAGTAGATGGTGTTTAGTACTTGCTTCTATCGGATGTGTTGCAATACTTGAAAATGAAGGAAGAAGAGTGGTTTTACTTCCTAGTCAGGGATTTGATGGAAGACCTAATCGATTATGATTACATGGATGTGTATCGGACGAGGGCAAAGATTGGAAGATATGATGGCACAAGCTAAGATACAATGAGTGTCATCATAGCAACACAGGAGCCCATTACCTCGATCGAAGAAAATTACATTGTGCTAGATACTGAATTTGAAGCACTACAGCATGATCTATTCATACCAAGGCCCTAGCTTCCTACCAAGGAGTTTGTAGATCCCTCTATCCAAAGAGGTGCCTCAATTACACACAAGGAAATGAAGATACAAGATAATATGGATAAGGTGAGATTTCTAACTACCATATATTTTTATGTGACGAGACTTGATGGTAGGGTGCATCGGGTCCCCTAGAGTCTCATAGGAGCCATCACCCTCCTCCCCTCATCATTCATGATCACAACTCATGTCCTATCATCTATAAGGTATCTATACCCCTCTGGGATATGTCTAAGATGTGTCCTCTCCCACTTACGAGCGTGCTCCTAGGCATATCCAAGAGACCCTTGTACATATGCTGTACCCATAAGAGTGATATCTCTCAGAATAGCACCCATAGGAGTGCCACTTGCAAACGGTTGAGAAAAAGCTGGAATCACTGGAGTAGACATCCCCATAGGTGTGACAAATCCTACAAGTGACACAACTCCACCAAAAAGACGAGACGGAGACACTGCATCCGTATCTCCACAACAACCATGTGAGCCACCCTCTCTTGAACCTTCACGAGGGCGAGGAGTAGCACCTCTATCTGGAGCTAACTACGGGCTCACTGCATCCACGCCTCCACACCATAGACAAGAAGTGATGTTAGCATAATCAATATAAAGATTCAAGAAAAGCATGGTAATAGAACTCTTGAGGAAATGATGTTACTTAAAATGCATATTCTAGAGTACCCTTGTAAGCAATTCATCAATCAATTGAGTAGGTGGATGTTGCAAGTATGACGTAGCCTATGGTCCCATATCAATCTCCTAACACAACTCCGCATACACTGAAAGGTTGATAGACGGATCACCATGAAAGGATAAGTCCACCTTGTTGTAAAAGAAATCTTGGCCTCCTATCTTTCCGTCATTATTACTCGATTTTGCATCCTCTACACACTTCCAGCCATCTTCGACCTCCACTCCTTGCAATATCGACCCCTCCATCTACATAGTATCCTCATCTATGCGAGAAAATTGCTTTCATCATTTACTCTCGCACTTTCATGAGCTGAAGGCACAACATACCACCATCAAGGTTATTTAAAAGTCAATATTTTTGACATATAGCATGTCGTAATAAAATTTAAAAAAACAGTTTATGTACCTGTTCAGATTGGGCTGACAAGACAAACCTGTCGCACAGAACTGTCCATATTTTTTCAAAATCTGTCTCGAGAAATTCAAATGAACCTTGTCAAATGGTTGCTCCAACTCCTTCAAGTACCACTTTGAACCATTGCACATCGTATACGATCATGGAGAAGCTATGGTAATCCATCATAATAACACTTTGCAAGTTCCCAAAATACTCCATTATAACGGTGTTTAGATCTGTGGCTTGCTGTCAACTTTCTTGTTCGATCTTTGCGATGACATCACAATCTATTGTGAAACGCATTTTGTCAATGTGCTTGATGTGAAAATGTCACCTACCCGACCACACCGCACTGTATACTTTGTATTGTACATTGAAATGGCTAGATTAGTTGTCATATATAAAATCTAGGTACGATAGCTTATAAAACATATGGTCACCTTTGGACTACATTCCCTCGAGAATTTTCACTCCTCAGTAGAGACCTCCACCCCTTCATGAGAGGTTGGGATCAAAGCTCTATGTAACCATTGCATAGGAATAAACCATGGCATCTCCTCCATGCCCTCAAGATGTCGAAATGGTTAATGGCGCATACTGCATCAAAATTGGAATCACGCTTCTTCCCGATCTTTCCTGGCTTGCTCGTACCTAGCGAGACATGTCTCCATGGATGATGGTGTAACATACAAAAACGATTCACTTTCTCCTCCATTGCAATATCCATCCTTTTTTCTATCCCATTTCCAACCACCGTATCTCCAGTTAGTCTATCATCCTCCTTCAATGACCATAGCATATTATTGTTTGAATCCATCATTGGTAGCCATTTTCAAATATGCACTAACATTGCAGACACCAACCAACCTTCACCTATGCTACCTTTTGGCCTTACTCGTTGTCGGACAAAGCCTTTTAGGATTTTCATGAAGTGCTCTAAGAAGAACATCCATCGTGTATGGATAGGTCTCGCAATCTCCAGTTCATCTACAAGATACACCAAGAGGTGGGTTTGTATCATGAGCATGTTGGTAGGCAAGTACTCCCTAAAGAGACAGATCGTCTCCACTACTCCTCCCCTTGTGGATTCAATAAAGGATGTGTTAATTTCCTTCTATGAGATCCATTGCACTATATTTGACAACATGTAAATTTTCCTACATAATTTTGGAGTAAGGAATCGTGCGATTGCAATCGGTAGTATAAACTCCCACAAATAAAGAAGCGTTACGAACAACAACTAGACTTCAAATAGTAATATATGTAGGCCACTTACAATCCATTCCTAGTACAAATCTGACATATCTTATACTAATCATGGGATTTTAGCCTTGATAGTTGATCACCTTTAGAAAAAGTAGATTTGAGAGAATGCATCATACCAATCAAAAACTTAGATAGACCTCATAATTTTCTCCACAATGCACTCTTATTTAGTGGATTAAACCCAAGGAGCATGAGGTAGTTGTAAGCGACCCCATCAGCACTTGACTGTGGCCAAAGTGCCTTCATCTTGCCTGCCTCCTTCAAATCCATTCGTGCCCCTGCAGTGTCTCTCTTTCTTGTGATGTGATCTCATAGTAAGCTGCTCACATTCTTGAAAATATATATGGGATCGAAGAAGTGGTTAATCTATAAGTGGATCCAATATGGCAACTCGTAGAAAATCAAGAATCGTCACATTCTGTTTGGATGTGACTTCATGTGGACCATTTTCAACTCGTATCAGCTTTGGGCATTCATTCATGTTGGAGGTCATCCAAAAAAACCTTCCCTTAGTTCATGACCCTCCAAAGAGAAAGACACGTGTCCTTGATATACCATCTTTTTCATGGTTTGTGACCTTTAGGAGTCTAATTGTCGCCCACACAATGGATATGCATGATAACCTCAGGTAACTAGACCTATCCCAACACATCTATTTAGTGAACATAAACATAAACGAGATATGATAGATATGACCAACAAAAATGGAATCCTACTTACTTGAGCACTCCTCGAATCTTGAAAAGTCATGCATGGTCCACATGAGAATGGGAATGGCTCGTATATTGGTAGACGTCCACCATCACACTTACTCATATCTTCCACGGTGACCCCCTCCTCCCACAAAATATTAAGCTCATCAACTAATGGATGGAGATAAACTTCCATATTCTTAACTTTGTAGCAGTCAAGAACAAGCAAGCTAAGGATCAGGTGTCCTTTCTTTTGTAGAAAACCATGGCAAGATGTTGTAGTTAATAAGGACTACATGCCACATACAATGGAGACCGAATGGATTCATGTTATCCATGCAAGACCGAGCCGAAGATTCCTTTGCTCTCATGCAAAGCCTAGAAATGTAGAGTCAATGTGGCTCCATGCACATGAATCCACTGATATTCGTTGGACTCCATCTATGAATCTATTCTATGCATGCCACATTGTCAAGCTCACAATGCTTGACATATGAAACATGTGATGTATATGGGGGATAAGTAGAAAGTATCTAAGAACTTTCCTGAGGGACGGTTTGCCGCTTGCAAGTCCTGTCCATACTTATAAGCACCACACTTTGAACATGACTCCATAGTTTCATACTCTCCTCTAAAAAGCACACAATCATTAACACATGCATGGATAATGTTATAGTCCCTGCCAAGCTTTCATAAAATATGTCTGCATTATCACGATACTCAGGCATGGTATTTCTAAGTGGTAATATATAATACTTTAGTAACTTAAAAAAGAAATCATAAAACACCTTGAAAAAGTAAAATTGTTTTTTATAACGGTGCCAAAATGAAATCAACAATGCATATATAGAAGGTACCTGAACAACTCCGTCACACTTGCATTGCTCCATCCATATTTTACTTCCACACTTAGAAGTACAAGAAGTGTCTTCAGGCAAGATACTCGACACCCATCATATAATGGTATGGATGCTTCCTCTCTGAGTGGATTAGATGTCTCGACATCCTTGGGCATCAATGCATTGATCATTGCCTCTATCTGAGGCTCCAAGATTATAGGAAAGTCTGAAAGGCCACATGTCGCCTCTGCTATTGTCGGTATAGGCTAGGTTATGCCTTCCAGGTGGTGGATTGACTCAGGCATTCCATCCATTGCATGCCCATGAACTCTTCTAACTATCCCCAATAGATGCATTCCTCCTTCAAATGAGGCATCACCTCCCTATATAAATTTTATGGCCACGTCTAATGTTTTTTTATATGATATTCAATTAGTTTGTGAATATAAGGCATGATTATACACACTTTTCTTATTGTTTGCTCAAAGTCTGAGATTGCATGATCAATGATCTCTGATTGAAATTTGTTGAAGGATTTTACATGTTCTATAGACAAGTGATGCTTTCGTCTATTTGTCAGCTTGCATTGAGAGCAAGGACACAGGACATGTTGATTAAGATACATCTGAGATCTTGAACACTATCAAAAGAATAGATCTAGAGCATGTCTATGGTGGCTTGAAAAGATAGAGTGAACTCATGAAGACGTAGAGTTGAAGATAGAATATCACACAAGTGAATTAGGTTCCAAGATTTAGACGTGGACTCAAAAACACAATCTTGTGTGGTTGGACAATGACGCAAACTCACAACTGAAAGGACAAAAGTACGATCATATTAGATTACTCATCATGCAAGTACAATGCTTTATAGTAGTTGGGTTGTCCCACTCTCCTCATCATGCATATGGGATTCAGGACATCTCTTCCTAGAGCATACATCATTTTTCATTTCTCAGCAATCCCCCTCAAATGATGAGTTCCTACACTTGTTGGCTATCACCCCCCTACATGATAACATGGCTCGGGAGACTAGCTCATAGGTAGCCTAGTCACGTTAAATCTTGAAACTTTACATCTTTAGTAAGGCTTTTTTTTTACAAAGAAAATCCACTAAGAGAAACACAAAATCCACTATGGGAAATATAATTTCTTCAAAACAATTTCTCAGAGTTATTGTTGATTGCGGAAGCATAATCATTTTCTTCTTCTCTTTCATTCATGAACTAATTCTAGTGGTTACCATTCTGCATTTTTTGTGCTTTTTTACGGGGAAAACATTCATTGGCTACATGGCTACATGGCCAGTCTTACCACAATAATGATATGTCATCTGATCTTTGTTGTCAGTTTTGAATCCTCGACCTCTTTCTTTGGGTCTAGTAGCTCCTTTAGTGTATAAGAGATTTTCCCTAGATGATGAGACACCATCTTTTGCATTCTTGTTCTTCTTTTTATTCTCTTCATGAAGAAGAGAGTGTTCAATATCTTTAAGTGAGAGACTTGGAACATTACTTAGGGTGGACATAAGATTCGCACATGGATCCTTATTTACACTTGTAAGCACTATGTCTATTGCTTCATCTTCATCAATATCCTTCTTAAGAGTTGTAAGCTAAGTTTTTAAGCTCTTGAACTTGTTAATGTATATAGTCATGGAAGCATTGTCTTTTCTATCTAGTTTCTAAATTGCATGAGTAATTTTACCTTTGAATTATTTGATTGGGTACCAAACATCTTGTCAAGTTCTTCCCAAACAGTTGTAGCATCTCTGATGCTAGAGATATGATGTAGCATATTATCACTTAGTCCCTAGGAAATGATTCCTAGAGCCTTGTTGTTCATCTTTTTCCACTTCTTTGTCTGGAGCTGGTCTTCTTCAACAAAACTGTCTTCATCATCTTCCTTCTTGCTATCTGCATCATTCTCAAATAGGTCCCACAAGTCCTTTCACATAAGGTGGTACATGGTCTTCTCCTTCCAGGTATGAAAGCCTTCTCCATTGAACTTGGCTATTTGCTCAAGTTTAGACACTTTGAAGGAGGTCCTACAATGAGTGTACTCCAAGAGTGTCTATCCTTTTACAATGACATTGAAGCTTACAAGAAATTTAATTAGTTGGGCATTCCACATTAAAATTCTTCGTGCATGGCTATGGTGGCTTAAAGAGATAGAGTGAACTCATGAAGACATAGAGTTGAAGATAAAATGTCACACAAGTAAATTAGGTTCCAAGATTGAGACTTAGACTCATAAATACAGTCTTGTGTCATTGGACAATGATTCAAACTCACAATTGAAAGGAAAAAAGTACCATCATATTACATTACTCATCTTGCAAGTACAATACTTTATAGTAGTTGGGTTGTTCTACTCTCCTCACTATGCATATGGGATTCATGACATCTCTTCCTAGAGAACATCATTTGTCCTTTCTCAACAAACATCACGACTATCATCGTTTTCCATTTTGTCTACGTTACGACAAACAATTATTTTTTGTTCTCATTCTCTCTTTTTTTCTTAATTTGTTTAAGAAAGGATTTCTTCTCTTGTAACTCAACAAAATTAACCTCAACTAAAGTCTTGGTTTTCTCCCCCTTTCTTTGTTTCTCCCCTTTTCTTTGCATATTTCTTTGCGCTCTTCGCTTTATGTTTTCTTTCCCTTCTCTTTCTTTCTCTCTCTCTCTTTCTTTGTAGCCCCTCTCTTTGTTTCTCTCCAATCCCTCATATTTTCTCACTCATTCTCCTCTCACCCTCCCTCTCTATATCTCTCTCTCTTTTCCCATTTCTTTGTTATCTTTCATATTTATACTCTCTCTCTTGTTCTCTCTTCCTTTTCCTTTCTTCTTCTCCCTCTCTCAATTCCTCTCTTTCTTTCTCAATGCACCTCATTCTCAAGAAAAACAAACAAAAAAATGAAGAAATAACAAGAACAAACCAAGAGGAGATTGATTGTTTATCTCCTCTTCGCGACAAACCCTCTCTTTGTTTCTCTCCACCGCCTCGTGTTTTCTCACTCATTATCATGTTTCCCTTCCTCTCTCTCGCTCTCTCTCTATCTCTCTCTCTCTCTTTCTTTGTTATCTTTCATGCTCTCTCTCTCTCTCTCTCTCTCTCTCTCGTTCTCTCTTCCTTTTCCTCTCTCATTTCCTCTCTTTCTCCCTTAGTGCACATCATTCTCAAGAAATACAAAGAACAAAAATAAACCAAGAGGAGGATGGATTGTTCGTATTCTCTTCACAACATCCCCTCATTTTTTCTTTATGAGGGATATAGTCTGAAGGTGACCACATGCTTTCTCTATTATCATATCTAGATTTTGTATACAATAGCTAATCTAGTCATTTTGATGTATATTAAAAAAATATATAGTATAGCATGGTCACATAGGCAATATTTTTAAGTTGAGCATATTGGCAAAATGTGCTTCATAATAGGCTATGGTGTTATGTTGAAGTTCGAGCAAGAGAGTTGACGACAGACTACATATTTGAATATTGTAGTAGATGAGATGGAGTATTTTAAAAACTTCAAAAGTGTTATCTTAGTGGATTATTGCAGCTTCTCCATGATTATTTTTAATGTACAATGGATTAAAGTGGTATTGTAAGGAGTTAGGGCAACCATTCGGCGAGGTCCATCTCGATTTCTAGAGATAGACTCCAAGAAAATATGGAATTATCTGTGCGACACATTTTTCTTGAGATGTCATTATGAACAGGTTCATGATCTTTTTTGGTAATTGTTTCATGGCACGAAACAGTCACAAATGCTAATTTATTCATTATGATACACTTATATGTGATATTGAATACATAATCTTCTATGCAAATCCACAATAACCTCATTGGTGGTATATTGTACTATCAACACCTCGGAGCACTCGAGTGGATTATGAAAGCAATATCCCCAATGTGGACAAGGAGAGTATCCAGGTAGAGGGATCGATGTTGCGAGGGGGTGGAGTGCAAGGAGAGCTTGGAATGTGTGGAGGAGACAATCATAAGTAATGTAGACAAAGAGACATGAGGCCAAGAAATTTTTAAGAATAAAGTGGACTCCTCTTTATATAGAGACCTATATATAGAGCTTTAAATGTATGCCAAGCTATGCCAAGAGCTCGACATGGAGTTGTAGGGATGATCCTATTTACGTCTCCTTGCTCAATTCATTGATAATTCACTTTTAAGAGTACTTTAGTATATGGATTTTAATTAATATCATTTTCTACAAAGTTATGTTATCATGCTTTACCTAAATCCTTATATTGATTATGCTAACATCATTTTCTAACTATGAATGTTATCCTTGATAATATCCAAAGAGCAGGATGAGTCAAGGGATGATAGCTCAAGAGCTATAGGAAATCTTGATGTGTATATCTCCAGATTAGATGGCTTGCTTTAGATATATGATAGACTAGAAGTTTTCTTGGTCATCGTCTAGTCGTTTTGCGTGGTCTACCTTAGTATACTCTGATAGTTTGATCTCCAATAGGAAGAGTTGACCCTCTATATTTGGTCTTGAATTTGTCACACCTGTAGTAGAGAAGTCTACTCCCCTGACTCCTGGTTTCACTTAGTCATCCCTAGTAGGTGGCACTCCTATGGGTGGTAGTCTGAGAGATACCACCCTTGTAGATATGCCAGATCAACATCAGAGGGCTCCTTGTTGTGCCCAAAAATGTGGTCGTAGATGGGAGAGGGAACACCGGAGATGTACCCCAACAGGGTACGGATACCTCTGGTTGAGAAAACATGTGCTATGATCATTAATAATGAGGGGAGGAGGGTGATGGCTCGCATGAGAGAGTTGTGCCACCAAGTATTTAGGCACAATGTTTTAGACCATTGGAAAAATATATTAGAGGGTAGTAAGGACTATATGGTAGCATACTTGCACAAGGATTTTTCAATACCTATGGTGGTAGAGAGGTTTTCCACATGATGGATAATGGATTATATGCATGCATACATGTCATATTGATAATTAGATGTACGTAAGGAAATCAAGAGTGGCACTTCAAAGCCCACGTGGTTGGATGCAAAGAGGCAAAGACTTGAGGAGGAGGCCACGGATTCTCCATGATGATAGTGACAACAACAAGAGACAGCAAGGGCATGATTGGAGGTAGGGGTCATGCATCATTTGGGAAGTGGTGGCCATGGAAGTTATTTGGATGATTTTGTAAGTTTTCGTTTAGTTGTTCTCACTTTCTTATTTGAAATACCACTTGTAATAATGATCTTATTTCTAACAATTCTACTTTATCTTCTTTGCAACACTCCATCACAAACCATGATCCTACAAGTTTGGAGACTCAGTATGCAGAGAGCCATGATCTCACTACACTCATTGATAGATTGTATACTCATAACGGCATAGTAAGTCTTGACTCTTTCTTATTTTCAATCATTAGTTTTTTTGTGATCCATTTTATATTTTGGGTTAATATTTGGTTGTTTATATTATAGAATCCGTTCGATGCTCCATTGCATTAGGACAAGCTCTTGGATGGCGAGGAGCTATAGAAGACACTTGGATTCATGGAGTACACATCCTTTCCTTTTTTGGTCATGTGATCCATGCAGTCTCTTTCCATGTAGCCTTTCTTAGATATCTTTCTCAGCCTTTGTATGGACTTACATTTTGTGATATTTTTAGACACATTTTCCTATTTGTTTTGGACTCTTATCTCTATGGTTCCATGTAATTTGATGAGTTTCCATCATCGAACTTGTACTTATTTGAACATTAAATCAAGGAATCTTCTTTTCCAACATGTCATAGTGTACATGTCTCGATCACGATTGTGCACTCAATTTATAATTGCTTTATGGAACATTGTTCAGCACATGATGGTGCTTGAAGGTGGCAAAGCATCATACTATCTTTTTTTTTCTCTATAAACAGCACTATTAGCATCCCTAGTTTACTGTATGCATCACTTTCAATGTCAGTACATGCATCGAAAAGCGCCACTGTTTTGTGGTGCTAAGTAGCGATACAAATAGTGACACTAATAGCAATGGATTTGTAGAGATATGTATACCAATATTTTTAGTGATGACACGGTATCGGAGTGTTTGCGGTCAAAAGTCTACCACAGGGGTAAGAGATAGCAGGATGAAGGGATATTCAAGGAGTGGAGTAGACGGAAGAGAAGGGGTTGAAAGAAAGAGAAGATATGAAAGCATACTCACAAAAAGAAATAGAAGACATAGAGTAATACTCAGAGAATTGAAGCTTGTCAATCTATTTCTCCATTATGAGAAGACAAATCTCTTGTACACAAAAACATGCACAAAATAATACCTTCCTCTATGCGACCACCAATCTCATGCTTCTATTGACTTCGAAAGGGGGGTAAAATACCAGCACCCTTGGTGAGAATTCTGTCACATCACTCCTTCTTCATCTCCCACTTCAGAGTGTTGTTCACTACCTGAAAACAGGGATCGCAACACGCGCGATTTCGTTCATCTCTCTTTTTACATAAAATCCTCACAGATGATTGAAAGCTACATGCTTTCTCTTGCATGTCATGTATTGCGCGATTGAAAGAGAGAGAAATTCGTGTATTGCTGCGTGGAGGAGAGGAGCTGCAAGGCTAAAGGGGAGTCGTGAGGATCGGATTTCGAGAGGCCGTGGAGGTGAGGAGCCGAAGGGCTTGATCTACTGTGCCTCTGCCAACATCTGAAGCCGTCGTGACAGGTCGAAGACCGCCGTGAAGGGAGAGGGACAAAATTGGCTGCCAACTAGCATCGTCAAACCATCTTCTTCCTCCACGTGTCGAAATCACGACCCCTAGAAGCTTTAGAAGTATCTTGGGAAGCTTCAAAAGCCCCCTTAGGAAGCCCCCCTTCTTGTGGGCTTCCATAAGCTCTTCTAAGTGGATGCTATACCCCCCCTCCCCCCCCCCCCCCCCCCCCCCCGCGTGTTTTATTCCACTAAGCCCTTTTCACCCCCTTATAACTCTTTTAACCCTTTTCAACCCCCCTTATAACTCTTTTTTTTTTCCCACAACTCCCTAAGCTTTCTTCTTAATCCCCCGTATCCCCATTATTATTTTTTCCCCCCTGAACCTAAAAATCCAAAACATCATCATGGCCTCGGATGATATCCCGTAAGGGAAAAGTAGTCGTGAGATAAACGATAGGGAGGGAAAGTAGAGGGAGTGAAAAGAGGGAGTGAAGGAGGAAGAGTGGGAAAAGATAAAAGATAGGGAGGGAAAGTAGAGGGAGTGAAAAGAAGGAGTGAAGGAGGAAGAGTGGAAAAAAGATAAAAGAAAGGGAAGGAAGGAGAATAAGTACCTTCTATTCCTTCTACCCCAAGTCAAAATCCTCCAAGGGTTCTTGTGGTTGCAAAACCACACTCACCCATAATCTTTTTTTTCAAAGAGACGGTGGAATTCCAGAAGAAAGTGAAAAAGGCTATCTCACATTCGAACTACGATGCCGCCCAAGAAGGTCCAAGGTGTAGCTGCGGGAGGGTCATCTCCCGGTATCCATGTGGATATCTCACCCCAAAACCAGGTTTTTCTTCTTGGCTTTAATTCGGTTTTAAGTTAATCATGCAAAGAAAAATTGTTAAGGATAGGATATATTTGTTCGAGTTATTTGTAACGAAGGAGTTTAGCTTATGAATGACAATGTATAGAACGTCTTAGTTTTCTTCAAATTGCATCAAGCATTATAAATTACGAGCAAGATTATCCATTTACTATAGTAGTATGTTGTAGTTAAATCCTAAGGTGTAGAAATTATATCTTGCACCATTAGTCTTATTACTTTCGCAACGAATCATTGTAAATGGTTAAATTCATGAAAGGTTTCTTTCGATGCTCAAATTACTAGGAAGTTATCTTTGCTAATTGCACATCTTAGCAAGGCAAATGTTGTTATTTGGCATGAGTTCATCTGTAAGAAAAACGGAAGTTAAAATTAAGTTGTATTGACTGGAAAGTAAATTGTCACAAGGATAGCAAAACCGTGACAAGACGATTAATATTACCTTCCAAAAGATAACTAAACCAATCTAAACATAGAAACATTCATACCCTAAGCACTTGACTACTTTTCCTTACTGTAGGGACAATAAATTCGTAAAGATAAGGAACTAGGGTTTGTCCCTAAGGTTCTTAAAAGAAGAAACCCTAGGCCTGACATACATCAGCTTAAAGGATCTAACTAGATTATTCCATCGCAGGACTTGCGCAACAAGTATGAAATCATTTAGTCTTGTGATTGATTCACAAGGAGAAAGGGTAAAAACCCTCATCAAGGTTGGCAGATCCCTACGCAAGTTATCTTGCAAAAAGATGTATTTTTGGATATCCTTCTAAATAAGGCAAGTTGTAAACCGAAAATTAGCATATCTAAGAAACGTTAGGGTTAACCAAGTTGGGTATGCCCTACACCGGAATGTAAAAGATATTGCCAATTTACAAGACACCTTGGGAATGAGTGCTGATACACTCAAAAAGGAAATAACACTTCCTTAGCAGTTTGCCAAACAACTGGGTTGATTAATGAAAATGTTTGTGCTTGCTAGAGATTTTAGGGCTCTGTTTGAATTATGAATTACAAATTGAATGAGTACCTATACTTCAGGTTAAAGGCCTGAAGGAAGAGGCAGTTTCAGTTACCCCCGACTACCTACCTAACCCTAACCAAGGGGGTTGTTGACCGCGCTGGGAACGTGGACCGAACCCGCCGTGAGAGGTCTCTCCATTGAGTTCTACTTGGAGCAGGAGGACACTTGGGTGCCAGGGGGGGCTCTGGCCGTAAATCCCTCGCCTTCTGGGTTCTGCACAAGAGGCTAACATGACTCGGGATTGGATCTCGAGGCCCGCATACTAGTTTATGGGCGGAAGCTTGGAATAGTGATCCCTGGGGATTACTGGATAGCCTTCGGGCGGATTATGGACAAGCCTATGGGTGGAACTCCTTGTATTTCAAAGATAAAATGATGAAATGTTAAAAGAACTTGCTTGATATTGTTTTTCTATGTCACGTGATAAGATTACGTGAAGGAACTAGTGCTTAACAGGGTTAATTAAAGAAACTGATTGTTATATGTCAAATTAATGTGTTAGATAATTACATAACTAAAACAAACCGAGGAAAGTGCGGAGGATGGGCCATGGGTCCGTTCTACGGTTGGGTGGTCCTGGTTAGCTGGGAACTTTTCTCAAAAATCTCGAAGAACAGCAGGACGATCATCATCATCAAAATGAATAACGAGAACGATGACCTAGAGTTACGTCTTACCCGATTTATGCTGTTTTAGGGGAACGGAATGGGACTATGCCTTATGGCAGAGAGGTTGAGCTTTGCATCCCTCTTGTTTCCCATTCTCCTTGAACCAAGTGCAGTGTGAATTCGCTTCGGACCTGGCGTTTCTGCATAAAGTAGTTCGCTCAGGTCTGACGCTAGTTGCTGTTAGCTAATGACCAATCAGGAAAACCCTAATTCCTGTCGATCCTAAGTGGGAACGGTCAGGATACTTCCACTACGTGGCAGACGCGGAAAGACCTAGATCGCAAAACCTGTAACATTCCATGGGAGTGTCGGGTGGAGTTTTCTAGACATCCTTTCCGATGGACTGCTAAGACGTGTCCTGGATGATACTAGTAGGGCACGTTATAGTTGGTATCAGAGCCGACCAGTAACGGAATTGCTTTTATAAAATCTCAATTAAATAAAGAAATTGCTGCTATCCAAACATTTCCTTACCTTCAATGCTGTCTTGCAAAGTTATGAAGCGTGGAACAAATTTTTGGTATTTCGGGTCATGTTTATGACTGCAATGCATTCTCCGCTTTATAGACAAAGAATTGGGATGATGAACATCCGGAAGCAGATTTATAATCCATCATCTTTATACATAGAACGAAGATGGACGGGGTCTTCAGTAATCTACTATATAGCCGCCCATCGGTTTGCTTATCTACAGACCAACCTAAAAAGGATCAAGTGGTTGGAAGACTTGAAAGTCGTGAAGCTGTTCATTTTTGTGGAAGCTCACGTAAATTCGACTTTACATATTCAAGGTCGGAGGGTTGAAATGAACTCATATGTATATGAGGAAGTAACCCGTGTAATCCCAGCCGATAGGATTAAAGTGTTGAGCCGCCATGAGAAGTATGGATTCCAACGGAAAGGGTATCCTGAACTTCCAATGAATTATTGATTCCTAAAGATCCATGACCCAAAACCCTACTATTACACAGTTCCTGTAGACAAATGCAATACAACGTTGTTCTCCCCAAACTGAATGTAATGATTGGATTATCATCACACGAAACGTTGTATAAGGCTATGCCCATGTAAATACAAATAAAGACTTCTTTTATCAATATCTGGCTGTGCATAAGAGATGTTAAAAAGTTAAGTAGCTACATTGTTTACGAGATAGCTGAACTAAAAATAAAAAATAAGCTAACGTCGATTATCATATAATAACGTTAAGAAAACTTTTGTCCAGGCACAACCCCAGGTACAGGTTCCAAATTTGCCCCCTATATAGTGACCCAGGAGAAGAAGTTCCTCCTCAAGCAGATAAAGCCACCCGAGTTCGACGGGAGAGGCAGATTCGTCCAGGCTGATGCTAAAATTTGAATTGAATCCATGGAGGATTACTTTGAAGCAGCTGGTACTGCACCTACCAATCAGGCCATGCTCGCCAAGTTAAAACTCACCGGCGAAGCCAGACTTTGGTGGAAGCAATGGTGCAGGGATCAAGGGACTTCAGAGGGGTCCGTTACCTAGGAGAAGTTGAAGAAAGCCGTGCAGGGAAGATATTTACCACCTGCATATCGTACGCAGAAAATGAATGAGTTCTACGAACTAAAACAGCTAGGACTCACTCTTGACGCATACTACTCTAAATTCGTCTCACTTTTAAAGTATGCGCCACAGATGGACATGACGCAACACGTGTCCAAATTTTGTGCGGGCTTAAATCCACCCATAAATACCTGTCTCGAATCTATGCGTCCATCAGATCTTCAGGATGCACTTATTCGAGCGGCGCCTATAATTCAGGAGGTGCAAGCTAGACCAAGGGGTAACAAAACTTGGTCCTATAGTGACCCGAACAGAGGAGCATTCAGACCTCAAATGAAGAGAGTTCAAGGTCACAATCAGGGACAAAGGAAGAAGGCAAGGACAAATAACGTCAACAACTTTGTTCCTACTCAAAGTAATGGCCGAAACCTCCGTTGTTTCCACTGCAACGAACTCGGTCACTTCAAGAGGCAATGTCCCAAGCTCAGTGGAGGACATCGCCAAACGCCTTTCCAAGGAGTAGGCCGCGGTCAAGGAGCCATTACACGTGGAAGAGGAAGAACCGCTTGCATTGCAAATAGGCAAAGATGCGAAGAAGAAGAAGAGGAAGATCCAACTATGGAGGCAGAATTTGAAAGAGCGATAGTCCATGCTGCTTTACAGAAGAAAGGGCCGAATCGCCAGTTCTCGGTAATTCAGACACTGTCGGACTATCAAGGTAAAGGTTTCAAAACCTTGATTGATTGTAGCAGTACACATTCCTTTATCTCACCAGCATGTGCAAAAAGTTTAGGAATAACCACAGTAGAAGCACCTACCCTGCTTGTGGAGTTGGCAAACGGTTGTGAGGTAACTTGTACCAGGCAAACTGCTAAGGTGGAATTCTTTCTAGGAGGAAAGAAGACTTTAGTCAAATTCAGAGTCATGAATTTAGGTATCCATGAGTGTCTACTCGGGATGGATTGGCTTAAGCCTAATGACGCCCACATTCATTGTGGAAAGGGTCAAGTTTCCTTTCGAAACTCTGAAAGGGAATTTGTCATAACTCAAGGTGAGGCAGGAGTGCCAAGAATCCAATTATCCAAAGTATCTCGGATCATAAAAGGAGTTAGAAAAGGATTACCCGTTTACCTAATCAAACTCAACAAGTTAGATCAAAAGCAAGAGTCTCATGAAGGACCTTCTTGGCTAAAGGAATACGCTGACGTATTCCTTGAGGAATTGATTGAACTTCTGCCTCAAAGAGAAGTAGATCATGAGATTAGGCTGGTGCCTGGAGCTGCACCAATTGCAAAGAGACCTTATAGAATGTCCATACCGGAAGTAATTGAGTTGAAGGAACAACTCAAGAAACTGTTAGATCAGGGTTACATCCGGCCTAGCAACTCACCGTGGGGAGCTCCAGTACTATTCCAGAAAAAGAAAGATGGGACACTTCGACTATGTATTGATTACCGAGGGCTGAATCAATCAACAGTCAAGAATAAGTATCCTATTCCTAGAATAGATGAGCTTCTTGATCGTCTTCAAGGTGCAAAGATCTTCTCCAAGATTCATCTCAGGTCAGGTTACTATCAAATAAGGATCAAGGAAGAAGATATTCCAAAGATGGCCTTCAATACAAGATATGGGCACTTTGAGTTCCTGGTTATGTCATTCGGGCTTACAAATGCACCTGCCACCTTCAATAGATTAATTCAAGATATCTTTAGACCATATCTTGATGATTTCGTGCTTGTCTTCTTCAATGACACTTTAGTCTATTCTAAACAGGAAGAAGATCATGAACCTCAACTTCGGATTGTCCTTGAGACAATGAGGTCTCATAAGTTGTATACAAAAATGAAGAAGTGTGCATTCTTCAAGCGTCGGATTGAATATCTGGGATTCATAGTATCATCAGAAGGAATATCAGTAGACCCAGCCAAGGTCAAAGATGTGCTTGAATGGCCAATACGAGTATTCGTCAAAGAGATACGTAGCTTTCTTGGATTGACACGATGGTATAGGGTCTTCATAAAAAACTATGCTTTGATTGCAGCACCTCTTACAGATTTACTAAAGAAGCAGACTTCCATTACATGGTCAACTTCCGAACAAAATAGCTTCGACAAATTGAAGCAAAGTTTGGTATCAGCACCTATTCTAAAACTTCTTGACCTCAATAAGGAGTTCGAGGTAGTAACTGATGCTAGCATTCTTGCCTTGGGGTGTGTACTTATGCAGGAAGGTCATCCAGTAGCATACTCTTCAAGGAAATTGAAGAGTCATGAAAAGAATTATGCCACGCATGATCTAGAATTACTAGCTGTCATCCATGCTCTAAAGCTTTGGAGACACTACCTGTTGGGTAACAAGTTTACGCTAGTAACCGATCATAAGAGTCTCAAATGGATTTTTACCCAGAACGAGCTCAACATGAGGTAACGTCGGTGGATTGAAGTATTGGAGGAATATGATTTTGAAATCAAGTACCGACCAGGGAAGGAGAATGTAGTTGCCGATGCACTCAGTCGCAAGGGATTCCTAAATTCCCTAATCTTGCAGAATCCATCAACGGCCAGATCTCTGGCTACAAAGGTATCTATGCCAAACAACCCTATATTTGAACTAGCTAGAGAGGAAGCATGCCATGATTTGCCCTACCAAACAATGATAAAGGAAATATCTACCAAGGAGCAGAATCAGAAGTTGCAACCTAAGTATCAGGAATTTTCCATTGATAATAGACTTGTCTACTATAGAACAAGGCTATGTATACCAACAAGCCAGTCACTTAAGCAGAAGATATTATGGGAAGCTCACGATTCTCCTTTAGCAGGACATCCAGGCTATGCTAAGACTCTTAATGTAGTTAGGAAAAGCTATCATTGGGAGAGGCTTAAAGGTGACGTTCTCAAGTATGTCACTGAGTGTTTGTCTTGCCAACTTATCAAAGCCGAACATGTCATGATGCCAGGGAAACTGCAACCGCTTGACATTCCCCAAATGAAATGGGAATTCATCAGTATGGATTTTGTTGTGGGCCTACCCCAAGTCCAAGGAGGATACAATTCCATTATGGTTGTGGTTGATATGCTTACCAAGGTTGCACACCTGATTCCAGTAAAGACAAATTATAAAGCCTCCGACATTGCAAGATTGTTTATCAAGGAGATATTCAAGCTACATGGGTTACCTAGAAGAATCATTAGTGATCGAGATTCTCTCTTCACATCACACTTCTGGAGAGCTATCTTTGAAGCTATTGGGACTCAACTCTGTTTTAGCACCGCCTACCATCCCCAAACAGATGGCCAAATAGAGCGAGTAAATCAAGTCATCGAGGATATACTTAGGGCATACTGCTGTCGAGAGCCAAAGAGGTGGATTCAATTCTTGCATTTGGTTGAATTTGCCTACAATGCTTCTTACCAGCAGAGCATTCAGATGACTCCTTTCCAGGCATTGTATGGTCATGATTGTCGAAGTCCCCTAAACTTTTCTGATCCAACCCTAAGAGTGGAAGCATCAAGACAGATGTTGGAAGACATGGATGATCAAATAAAGTCAATAAGACAAGACATACAAGAGGCCAAGGATAGACAAAAGGCATACGCAGATTTGAAGCGTCAAGAAAGAGTCTTCGAAGAAGGAGACATGGTCTTCATTCATGTATGCCCTAAAAAGAGTTCTCTATCCTTAGGAGAATGCAAGAAGCTAAGTCCAAGGTATTGTGGGCCGTACATAATCCTCAAATGCCTAGGACCCAATGCTTATAGATTGCAACTCCCTGAGAACCTAAAGGTTCACAATGTATTCCATATCAGCCTATTGAAAAAATATATACCCAACCCTAATCATGTACTTGATGACCAACAAATTGTAATGCCTAGTCAAGGAGTCCTTGAACTAAGGCCAGATAGGATCTTAGATGTTAGGGAAAGACAGTTAAGATCTAGAACCCTGAGATAATGCCTCGTCCAGTGGAAAGATTATCCCGAAGAGGATGCCACTTGGATAGATGAAAGCTCTCTCAACCATCAATATCCCCAGTTTATCTCGAGATGAGGACATCTCGATTCTTCCAAGGGGGAGAGAATGTAATATTCCGATTTGCTTAACACACGCGTGAACTGCCTCAAATGAAAAACGAACTGGATAAATGATTTTTTTAAAAAATTATTCCCCCCTATCCCCCCAACCGACTGACGAGCTGGAGGGGAAGGGAAATAGAAGGAGCAATTAAGCTCCTTGGTGGAGCTTGGAATGAGGGGGGGAAACATGCATGATGACACGCAGGGGAGGGAAGATCCCCCTCCCCTCCACTATTTAAATGACAGGCCAGAGATGAGGAAAAGGACAGAAGGCTGCTGTCGCCTGCTATGCCGCCAGGAGATGCCATTGTTAGCCTAAGGGAGGGAGGAAGCCGTGTGAGAGAGATGCAATTCTCCTTCAACCGCCACCAATTAGGGAGTCGTGAAAGAGTCGAGGAGAAAAGCTGAGAAATTCGTGTATTGCTGTGTGGAGGAGAGGAGCTGCAAGGCTGAAGGGGAGTCGCGAGGATCGGATTTCGAGAGGCGGTGGAGGTGAGGAGCCAAAGGGCTTGATCTGCTGCGCCTCTGCCAACATTTGAAGCCGTCGTGACAGGTCGAAGACCGCCGTGAAGGGAGAGGGACAAAACTGGCCGCCAACAAGCATCGTCAAACCATCTTCTTCCTCCACGTGTCGAAATCACGACCCCCAGAAGCTTTATAAGCTTCTTGGGAAGCTTCTAAAGCCCCCTTAGGAAGCCCCCCTTCTTGTGGGCTTCCATAAGCTCTTCTAAGTGGATGCTATATCCCCCTCCCCCCCGTGTTTTATTCCACTAAGCCCTTTTCACCCCCTTATAACTCTTTTAACCCTTTTCAACCCCCTTCATAAATCTTTTTTTTTCCCACAACTCCCTAAGCTTTCTTCTTAATCCCCCGTATCCCCATTATTATTTTTTCCCCCCTGAACCTAAAAATCCAAAATATCATCATGGCCTCGGATGATATCCCGTAAGGGAAAAGTAGCCGTGAGATAAAAGATAGGGAGGGAAAGTAGAGGGAGTGAAAAGAGGGAGTGAAGAAGGAAGAGTGGGAAAAGATAAAAGATAGGGAGGGAAAGTAGAGGGAGTGAAAAGAAGGAGTGAAGGAGAAAGAGTGGGAAAAAGATAAAAGAAAGGGAAGGAAGGAGAATAAGTACCTTCTATTCCTTCTACCCCAAGTCAAAATCCTCCAAGGGTTCTTGTGGTTGCAAAACCACACTCACCCATAAACTTCTTTTTTCAAAGAGACGGTGGAATTCCATAAGAAAGTGAAAAAGGCTATCTCACATTCGAACTATGATGCCGCCCAAGAAAGTCCAAGGTGTAGCTGCGGGAGAGTCATCTCCCGGTATCCATGTGGATATCTCACCCCAAAACCAGGTTTTTCTTCTTGGCTTTAATTCGGTTTTAAGTCGACCATGCAAAGAAAAATTGTTAAGGATAGGATATATTTGTTCGAGTTATTTGTAACGAAGGAGTTTAGCTTATGAATGACAATGCATAGAACTTAGTTTTCTTCAAATTGCATCAAGCATTATAAATTACGAGCAAGATTATCCATTTACTATAATAGTATGTTGTAGTTAAATCCTAAGGTGTAGAAATTATATCTTGCACCATTAGTCTTATTCCTTTCGCAACGAATCATTGTAAATGGTTAAATTCATGAAAGGTTTCTTTCGATGCTCAAATTACTAGGAAGTTATCTTTGCTAATTGCACATCTTAGCAAGGCAAATGTTGTTATTTGGCATGAGTTCATCTGTAAGGAAAACAGAAGTTAAAATTAAGTTGTATTGACTGGAAAGTAAATTGTCACAAGGATAGCAAAACCGTGACAAGACCATTAATATTACCTTCCAAAAGATAACTAAACCAATCTAAACATAGAAACATTCATACCCTAAGCACTTGACTACTTTTCCTTACTGTAGGGACAATAAATTCGTAAAGATAAGGAACTAGGGTTTGTCCCTAAGGTTCTTAAAAGAAGAAACCCTAGGCCTGACATATGTCAGCTTAGAGGATCTAAACAGATTATTCCATCGCAGGACTTGCGCAACAAGTACGAAATCATTTAGTCTTGTGATTGATTCACAAAGAGAAAGGGTAAAAACCCTCATCAAGGATGGCAGATCCCTATGCAAGTTATCTTGCAAAAAGACGTATTTTTGGATATCCTTCTAAATAAGGAAAGTTGTAAACCGAAAACTAGCATATCTAAGGAACTTTAGGGTTAACCTAGTTGGGTATGCCCTACACCGGAATGTAAAAGATCTTGCCAATTTACAAGACACCTTGGGAATGAGTGCTGATACACTCAAAAAGGAAAGAACACTTCCTTAGCAGTTTGCCAAACAACTGGGTTGATTAATGAAAATGTTTGTGCTTGCTAGAGATTTTAGGGCTCTGTTTGAATTATGAATTACAAATTGAATGAGTACCTATACTTCAGGTTAAAGGCCTGAAGGAAGAGGCAGTTTCAGTTACCCCCGACTACCTACCTAACCCTAACCAAGGGGGTTGTTGACCGCGCTGGGAACGTGGACCGAACCCGCCGTGAGAGGTCTCTCCATTGAGTTCTACTTGGAGCAGGAGGACACTTGGGTGCCAGGGGGGGCTCTGGCCGTAAATCCCTCGCCTTCTGGGTTCTGCACAAGAGGCTAACATGACTCGGGATTGGATCTCGAGGCCCGCATACTAGTTTATGGGCGGAAGCTTGGAATAGTGATCCCTGGGGATTAGTGGATAGCCTTCGGGCGGATTATGGACAAGCCTACGGGCGGAACTCCTTGTATTTCAAAGATAAAATGATGAAATGTTAAAAGAACTTTCTTGATATTGTTTTTCTATGTCACGTGATAAGATTACGTGAAGGAACCAGTGCTTAACAGGGTTAATTAAAGAAGCTGATTGTTATATGTCAAATTAATGTGTTAGATAATTACATAACTAAAACAAACCGAGGAAAGTGCGGAGGATGGGCCATGGGTCCCCGTCCTACAGTTGGGTGGTCCTGGTTAGCTGGGAACTTTTCTCAAAAATCTCGAAGAATAGCAGGACGATCATCATCATCAAAACGAATAACGAGAACGATGACCTAGAGTTACATCTTACCCGATTTACGTTGTTTTAGGGGAACGGAATGGGACTATGCCTTATGGCAGAGAGGTTGAGCTTTGCATCCCTCTCGTTTGCCATTCTCCTTGAACCAAGTGCAGCGTGAATTTGCTTCGGACCTGGCGTTTCTACGTAAAGTAGTTCGCTCGGGTCTGACGCTAGTTGCTGTTAGCTAATGACCAATCAGGAAAACCCTAATTCCGGTCGATCCTAAGTGGGAACGGCCAGGATACTTCCGCTACGTGGCAGACGCGGAAAGACCTAGATCGCAAAACCCGTAACATTCCATGGGAGTGTCGAGCGGAGTTTTCTAGACATCCTTTTCGATGGACTGCTAAGACGTGTCCTGGATGATACTAGTAGGGCACGTTACACATTTTCTAGGCACTGGAATCCTTAGAGTTGTCCCATTCATCTCATTTAATACATAGGTAGCATTGTCAAAAATAAACCTTACCAAATATGAACCTAACCACTGCTTTGTCAACTTTTGACTAGCACTATGCTGATTTTCTAAGGTACTCTCATAAACTAGCACCCAATCTCTCTCTTGTATAGCTCATGGTCGAAGTCTGTGTCACTTGTCAAACCTCTTCTTGTTCTTGATCCTTGTAGTCTTCATCTTTTTCATGGCTGTCTCAATGTCTTCAGGCCTTCTTTTTAACTTTCTAATGCATAGAACCAACAACTCTTCTCTATTCAAACCCTCTTCCCATGGTAGAACACTCCAAGTAGCAATAGTCTCCTCAATAGGCATGATTGGCTATTGTCTATACATTAATTCAGTAGGCATATACCCTGTAACTACACTATGAGTGGTCCTATCAGCCCACAAAGAAAAGGGTAACATTCTTGGCTATTCTTTCATCTTGCCCTTGCATGACTTTGCTAATGCCTTAATGATAGATTGATGACTTCTTTCACTTTTGCCATTTTCTTTAGGATTTTAGGCTTAATTTAAAGATAGCTTGATACCCAATTGTGAAAAGAAGTCACGAGCCTCATCCACATCCAATCTCCTCTATTAGCTACCACTTTACCAACACAACCATACCTGCAAAAGACTTCTTCCAATAACAACCTACAAATTGCTTCAGTAGTCTTTGTACTAAGAGCTCAACCTTCCACTTATTTGTCAAGTCTTCTCGTGCAAGCACAAGATATCTCATATTCCATAAATTTGTAGGCATGGTAACCAAATCAACTACCTATTTGTAATGCATAGACACTGGATAGGTCGGTTGCAACCCATCTCTATGCTTTACCATGGAATACATCTGACAGACATTGCACGATTTCACAAAATGTTCCACATCTTTATACATGTTTTGCCACCAATACTTCTCTTTGATCATGGAAAATGTGCCCCAAACTCCTCTATGTCCATCTCATAAGCTTTCATGAAACTCCTACATCACCTATTGTTGAGAAGCCTTATCTCCCAAAACACGTACTGGAGCTCCTTTCTTTTTCTTTGTATGCTTCCATAAACATCCATCTTTTAAGGAAAACCCATAAGACTTTCTTTTAATCCTTTTGAATTCAGCTTCAAACCATTCAGCCTTCTTTGTCATGAGGCTGAGATATTGACCTATTTTCAGCCAATCATCCTCATACAACTCTTCCAACAATTGTGTTCTCATTGAAGCATAACACTGATGATGCTTTCTCTCTACTGCCCATTTCTTCTCCATGGCTGTAAGCTCTTTTCTTACTGTTGAAATCCTTGTTACAACAGTTGTATCTGCAGTAACAACAACTATATACTCATTCCCTATTGTCATAAAGTCCTTTTTAGCACCTATCACATCATCCTCTTCATCTTCCATAAACTCCTCTTCATCTTCAAACCTCGCTTATGAACGCATGTCACCCACAAGGTTTTCTCTACTTGCAATATGTTGAAAATCTGGGTTAACTGACTTTATATATGCAATCCCTAATAACATGGCAATATCAGGAGTTGAGCAATTTGCTATCATGCCCAATAGAGGTAGTTAATCAGTCTCTACCACTACATGAACTCCCATCAAATACTCCTTATCACAGTTAAGGGTTGTCACTACACCCCAAAGCTCTCTTTTGACTTGAGAACACTGTCGTTGGCGTTCTTTGAGGACCTTTGCTCCAAACCGAATGGCATATCTATTCCCATCAACATCATCATAACCCAGTGCCCAACCAATGCCAATTGGGCTTGTATCCACAATGAGAATAATAGATTGACCATTCTCATAATTTGCTCTCTTTAGCATTGGGGCTAAAATCAATAATCTCTTTAACTTCTGAAATACCTTCGTATCTTGTTTTCCCCACCAAAACTTTTTCCCTTTTCTCAAGAGTTGATATAGACTTTTAGCCACATGAGAAAAATGCAGAATCCATATCAAGTAAAAGACACATGCACCGAAAAATATTATTACCTCGGATACATTCGAACATGTCTCCCGCATCCTACTTATGGCATCAATCTTTACTGGTGAGGGCTTTCTTCCATAGGGTCCACACATGTGCCCAACAACAAATACTTCCTCTACTCCAAAAACTAATTTTTCTCCTGACAGAGTCAAATGCACTTCTTCAAGATAGCTCAAAATCTTGTCACAATTAGCAATATAATCAGCCACAAATCCTCTACATCCCTGATCATTCAGCTCTTCATTCTTCTCATGGATATCGCACCCTTTTATCGGCACATCATCAAGAAAGGGTAAGGTGAACTGAGGAATATACTCCCTCAAAACTTTACGTATAGCATTCATCATATGCGCCACTAAATTGGTTGCCCCCTATGGAAACATACACATCCTAACCAATCCAAAGTGGTGTCTTCATTGCAGAAGCACAGGGAGTTTTTGATAGATTGGTAGCTCAAGATGCAGTCTCATGGGCTGCACTCATTTCAGGATATGCTAATTATGGGCTGGATGAAAAAGTACTAAGCTGTTTCAGACAGATGCAGCTGGAAGGTCTAACTGCAGATGCTGCAACCTTTGTTCTCTGCTTGAGAGCTTGTGGCACCACAGGCTCCTTACAAACTGGATGAGATATACACATGGAGGTCAGAAAATCAGGATTTGAAAGTGATATATTTGTGGGTAGTATGTTGGTGGACATGTATAGTAAGTGTTGCTCAGTCACAAAAGGGTGGCAAGTGTTTAACAAGCTGCCTTCTTGAGATGTGGTGACTTGGAACATGATGATAAATGCATTTGGTGAGAACCATGAGTTTAACCTGGCTGGCCAAGTGTGAGCCTAGCTATGTAGGTTGACTGCAAGTTGGAGCTGCAGTCAAGTAGGGCAATTGGGTAGGGTTGGTAGCCATGTGGGCTTGAGGGACATCAGCATCCATCTGTCTTTCTACATGCTCCGATACAAGGACAACTATACATGTGCTGTTACTGAAATCTTTGTTTTACTGTACAGCAGTGATTGGTGCTCCAAGCAGACACAAAATTTTTGGGAAACTTTGACATTGTTTACACAATTGTTCTGACTCTATACATAAGTTTTTGTTCAATTCTATATGAAATTGGTTTTTCCAATCTGAACCTGGGAAGCCAAACTCCGACATATATGAGGTTCTCTGCAGCATCCTAATTGTTAGTTGTTTTACTATTGTTCAAACCTCATCTGGTTTGGATGGCTGAAACAGCTGACATGTAGTAGTGTTACTTGCAAAAAAACCCTTTACTAGCTTTGATAATCATGAAATCAGCTTGTGTATGAGCTCAAATGGATTTGGGAAGGCAAGACAATAGTTCAGACCATTTAGCCTGGCACATGCAGCTTCTCTGTCTGTGTGGATGATGTTAGCAAGCAGTGAAAGGTTTATTTGGCAGCTTGGCATGTACGAAATGTGGATTTACAATGGTTGTCTCATATATATATATATAAATATCATGTTGGGAAAGCAACCTCTTCAGCAAAAGGAGCTCCATTCATTGATTGCTTATTGCAATTGACATGGATCATTTGTCAAGGCACTTGCTTCTTATCACCACATGCTGAGCTGCTGAGTATCATGGTTGGGAATGGGGTTCAGATTACTGGAATGGCAGTTGTAACGATCCTCTTTGCAGCATCTGGATTTATGTCTCTTTCTTCAAGAGGAATGCTTCTTTCTGGGATGATTATGTTGTATTTGATTCTTGGAATAACTACAGGGTATGTTGCAATGTGGCTAGAGATCAATAGCATGGCGCGTGATTTGCTTTTTTTTTCCTGGGATTGCTTTTGGGATTTTCATGGCTTTAAACTTTCTTCTTTGGGCTAATAAGAGCATGGGTGCTATTCCCATCTCTCTTATAGGGAGGCTTTATTGGCAAGAGCGGAGCATATTCAGGAGCCGGTACGTACTAATCAGATTCGAAGGGAAATCCTGAAACAGAATCTCTGTTGTACTAACATACGTGCATCTATGTGTGGAGGATTGGCGGAAAGGAAGCTCGAATGGGGGAAGAAAAACAATGATTTATTTCCTGAGCTACACAATCTGAAAACGTCTCCTTGGGCACTCTAAATCAGAAAGGCAGGATTGGATATTAACTTGTACCAACGTTTGGAGGGCTGTGAAGGATGTACTTGATAGGGCGGATGTTATAGCTGCCACTTGTATTGGAGCCGGAGATAATGTTTTGACAGATTGCTCATTTCATGCGTGTATAATTGATGAAGCAACCCAGGCCACTGAACCTACAGCGCTAGTTCCAGTCTTGAGGAGTGGGGCATATTGTATTGTACTTGTTGGTGATCTAGCATAGCTTCCACCTACTATCGTTTTCTTAGCAGCAAACAACTTGCATTGCTGCATTTTTCTCTCTGCACACGTCTTTGATAAATCTGATCCATATGTAGTGATTGTTTGTCACAACCGAAAGCAAAAGAGTTGCACTATGGAAAATGCACAGGAGCGATCCAAGACACCTTTACAGCAGATGATCCTCTAGGGGCTGCTATGATCCCAATGAACAAGGTGTTTGTGGAAGGTTTTGTACCACCAATCTCTTACAAAGTACTCGAGAAACAGGGACAACCGCAGGGAAAGGTCCAAGCAGGCTTTAAATTTGATGTCCAAGGTTGGGATTCAAGACAAATTCAGTGCCTTTGACTGCAAAGATTGGTCTCACAATTGAAGATTTGCTTTCTCTTCCTACCATCAATGCTGCTCAACAACAGCAGATCGAATCCCTAGCAATGCAGATAGGAGATGTTCAATTTTATGCAGTTTTTTTGTTCGTTTGGGAGAGACAGGCTGCTTATTGTTCCAATGGATATGTTGAATCAGTGGTTTAAATAGTTCCAAGAGAAGCTTCATAGAGATTTAGACTACATGAAAAATTTGTTGATATGAGTTTTTGTCAAGACGTTTATTGGAGATGCTTCCAATTAGATGTAGCTGATTATATGTCTCATATTATCTGAAATTGAGCTTTCAAATTGAATCTGATCTCGCTAGATTGATCTTCTATCTTGAAATTTGTCAAGGTCTTCTGTAGGCGCGACTTTGCTTTCGAAAACCCTTCGACATCTTTGGTGAACTGGACGTGAAAGCGTCGCATTTAAATTTTAGGATGGGAGATACTTCAGCATCCATTTTAGCCTCTTCTACGATTCCTGCTTTGTCCTCTACTTCAGCTTCATCATCGACTTCTGCTTCAAGTACTTCTACGGATGATTTAAAGTAGATTTTGCAGAATATGTCTATGTATATGCAGCTTCAAAATCAGCAGACACAATTGTATATGCAGCAACAGCAGCAGTTGCATCAACAACAATTATCTCAGCAAAGGCAACTATATTCGGAGCAAGAGAATGCAATCAGTGCGACTAAGGCAATTGAAGTAGTTGAGAATGAAAAGAAGCTATTTGATGGCCGTAATGTTTCAGCTTATTTGAAGACGTATGAGATCAAGATGGGATTTTTTGGAGTACCAACAGGACTTATCAGTAAATATTTCCTTCACCTTGTTACACCCGCCTTGAGCGCAAAAGTGACTGATCTTTTCCTTCAAAATTCACATTGGCAAGATTTTAAGAAGGCCCTGAAAAATGAGTATTTTCTTGAGGACTTTGGGATGGCTATACGGGGGTCATTCCGAGAGTGGGTCTACATGCCAAGCTGCTTCAGAATTGATACGAGAATTTGAAGAGAGATATAGTCAGCTTGATGCCATTGAACAAAGAGCATTGGATGTTGAGAAAGTTGAGTTTTTCTTGCAAGCTGCAGATCTTGCTCTTCAGGAAGACTTAGGAGAGCTTCTTGAGGATCGCACAAAGCCTATGGGTCTTAAAACAGATTGGCAAGATGCTCAGGATGCGGTCTCGACTTTGACCAAGAGGCAGATATGAAAGACCCGCTTACAGAATGGATCCATGACACCGTTGCAGTCTTCTGCTCCTATGTCTGTTCCTACCCCTGTTATTTCTTCTCTTCCTTAGTCGGTTTCTTGGCCTATGCTAGTGCCTACTATTTCTAATCCTCCTGTTCCTCCTGTTCCAAGATTGATGCTGGCTTCTTCTACTCCAAAACCATCCACTCCGTTGGTTCCTTCCTCTCTTGATGACATAATCAAAGGCATAACCGATTTGACACTAGAGTCAGTTAAAGTAGAATTGTTGGGAAAATTGAAAGAGCAGTTTGCTTCGACCATGTCTACTATTCCTTCTAGTGCTCCTACTGCACCTAGGAGAGATGGAAGATGTATTTGGTGTGATAGTACAGACCATCAGCATTCCAGGGATTGCAAATATTTTCAAGATGCAAGGAGGAAGAATTTGGTATTTTGGGGACAACATAGCAATATCTAGTTGACTGAAACAGGAGCTCCACTTGCTACCAATTTTGGAAAAGGCAAAATGAAGAAATTAGTAGATGATATGGCTGCGCATACTTCTTATGTGGCAGCTAGAGGAGATGCTTCTACCTATGGAGTCCAGATTGAGAAAGGATCAGAGAGTCACTCAGCATTATGGACCTATGCTATGGAGACAACAAACAAAGGAAAAATTCAGCAGACTATCTTGACTAGTGCAGGTTCTAGCATCAGATCTAAGACAGGTTGGGATTTGCCTGTTGACAGGTACACTATTTATGCCTACTTAGCTAAGTCTCAAGGAGCACATGTACTTGTTGAGGAGAAGCGTAAGAGGGATGAAGAGAATCCAAATGCGGCTAAAAAGACTAGAGCGGGTGAGTTTGTTACTCCACCTACTCCAGGGCCGTCTTTGAGACCAAGGCCGGAACGACAGATGGAAGATGCTCAAAAGAAAGAAAAGAGGCAAGAGCCTAGAGAGAGAAAGCAGCCAGGGTTTAGATTGATATCCGATATTGAGATATCTACGGACATGAAGAAGATATTTAATGACAAAATACTTGGCAGTGAGATGACTTTTACTATTTCTGAGGTTTTGGGCATCTCAAAAAGAGAGTTTCAAGATCAGTTCCAAGAAGTCCTGAAGAGGAAAAGACATGCATTGCCTACTACTCATACACAGGGAGTTTTGATTGGGGAGTTGGATGAGGATGAGGATGAGGTTATGGTTGAGAATTATTTTGTTTTTCCACAGAGAGAGAAGAGGGTTCCGCCTATGCATTATGCTGAAACTGATGAGTCTATCTTGATATCGCATAGTCATTTTTCGCGGAGTCATTGGGCTAGGGCAACTACAGAAACAATGGTAAAAATTGGAGAGAAATAGGTGCCTTATGTTGCTTTGGTGGATCATGGTTCAGAGATTAATCTCATAGTTCGTGGAGTTTATGAAAGTAATAGATGGCCTATGGATGCTGAGCATGGGTGGCGTATGAGAGCCGCCAACAACACTGCAGGTGATTTGTATGCTGCCTGTCCCAGTGTCAGGATTTCTATTGGAGATGTAGAGGAGGATTTCCATTTCTTTGTGCAGTATTCATGCTCTTATCCCATAATCCTTGGACAGCCATTCATCACAGAGATGCGCATGGAGACGAAAGTAATGGATGATGGATCTGCTTATGCACGGATTCGAAGTAAAGATGGTATGAGAGTAGTCCAGTTTATGACTGTGTGTGTAAATCATGCTAGAAACAGGGATACTCTTTGAGATACACCTTTGCCCACTGTGAGGAATTCAGGTTTTCATTAGGTACCACTGTCCCGCAAGACGATGATGATACAGAGTAGAGGAGATTGGAGTTCTCACCTCCTGGTAGTAGTGTTTTCTCCTCCAGTTTTGTTGGAATTTCAGCAAACAGTTCGATGAGCTATCAGAAGATTTCTAAGTTGTGTATATATGCAAGAAGGAGAAAGATTTGAAAAATGCATGTGTTTTAGAGGATGATGAGTATATAGATGGGATGTATGATAGTATGGTTTGTGCAGATACAATGACAGAGATGGAAATTATGCTGAAAACTGATACGCAGAGTTGTCACAGTAATGTATCAGTGCAGTCCCTGGACATGTTTCATGAAATTTCAAATTTTATGTCACAGATAGAGTCAGAGGCTGAGGTGACTCAGCAAAAAGTGTTGAGTGCTAAAGAAATTAAGAAAACAGAGTTTTCGGCTGATTATGATTAGCCTACAGAGACACAGAGGGCTGAAAACTTTCAGCCAACAGAGTTTACTGCTAAAATATTTCAGCATCCAGAGTTTAGGGCTGTTCATATGCAGTCCATAGAGCAGAGGGCTGAGGATATTCAGCTACTAGAGTGCAGAATTGCTGATTTACAGTAAGATTTGAGTAATGCAGAGGATCATAATGAAGCCAAGGTTGACATGAAATAAGAAGGTGAAGCCCATAACTATACTGCTTCCACCTGACAGTGATCAGCAAATAGAGAGGGCTGCCAAACAGCCAATTTTGAGGAATCCAGAGCATATAGGCCATAAATTTTTGGCAGAGACTCTTGCTGAATTAAAAATTGAAAATGGTGATTTCTTACTACCCTCAGAGAAGCAATGCTTTCAGGATATGCTTGAGCGACATGGAAGGGGGTTTGCTTTCTTCTTGCATGAGATTGGATGTGTGAATCCGGATGTTTTTGTCCCTATGGTGATCTTTACTATTCCTCATATTTCATCGAAACTCCGACCAATTTGAGTGCCTAAGGCAAACCTGCCAAAGCTAATTGACTTGTTAAATGAGAAAATTAAGATGGGAATCCTAGAGCCATCATCTGCACCATACTCAAATAGGTGGCTTACGATCCAAAGAAGAATGGTACTCTTCGTTTTATACAGGACATATAGCCAGTAAACAGAGTTACTATTAGGAATGTTGGTATAGGTCCAGTTGTGGATGAGTTTGCAGAAGCATTTGCTGGACGTGCCATCTATTCTTTAGGTGACTTGTATTCAAGATATGATCAGTTTCAGCAGGCTTTGGAAAGCAGGGACATAACCACTATGAGAACTCCTATTGGGCTTGTCAAGATGTGTACCTTGCCTCAAGGTGCCACTAATTCTGTTGCGCATATGATGAATGCCATGCATAAGGTCCTTCGTGAGTATATACCTCAGCTTACCATGCCTTTCTTGGATGATGTGCCCATTATGGGGTGTGCAGAAGAAGAGAAGAATGAGAGTCTAAATGAGCAGGGATGCAGATACTTTGTGGCTGATCATATTTCAGCTTGTGAAAAGATTTTGGCTAGGTTAGAAGAAGTGAACTTGACACTATCAAGGCAAAAATCTGTTTTTGTAGTAAATGAGGTTGTCATTGTTGAACATATGTGTGGGTATTATGGCAAGAAACCTTCACCTGAGAAGGCGGATGCTATAGGAAAGATTACGGAGTATTGTTCTACCACTTTAGAGGTACGGAGATTTATTGGAGCCTATGTGTTTTACATGATTTGGATACCCCATTTTGCACACATAGCAGATTCTTTATATTAGCTGCTTTGAAAGGGGCAAAAATTTTATTGGGATGAGAGCCACACTAGAGCCATGGAAAAATTGAAGAAGTTATTGCAAATTGCTCCTACTCTTAGGAAAGTGGATTATATTTGCAGAAGGCCTATTGTATTGACAGTTGACACTAGTCCAATTGACATAGGTTGGGCTGTGGGTCAAGATGATGCAGATGGAAACAGGTATGCTATTCGGTTTGGGGCGAAAGTCCTAAACGAGAGACAGAGGAGGTATCCGCAAATCAAGAGGGAATTACTGGGAATTGTTATGGCTCTCAAATGTATTTGGTGTGATAGTACGGACCATCAACATTACAGGGATTGCGAATCTTTTCAAAATGCAAGGAGGAAGAATTTGGTATTTTGGGGACAAGATGGCAAGATCTGGTTGACTGAAACAGGAGCTCCGCTTGCTACCAATTTTGGGAAAGGCAGAATGAAGAAATTAGTAGATGATATGGATGCGCATACTTCTTATGTGGCAGCTAGAGGAGATGCTTCTGCCTATGGAGTCCAGATTGAGAAAGGATCAGAGAGTCACTCAGCATTATTGACCTAAGCTATGGAGACAGCAAACAAGGGAAAAATTCAACAGACTGTCATGACTAGTGTAGGTTCTAGCATCAGATCTAAGACATGTTGGGATTTGCTTGTTGACATGTACACTATTTATGCCTACTTGGCTAAGTCTCAAGGAGCAAATGTACTTGTTGAGAAGAAGCATAAGAGGGATGAAGAGAATCCAAATGCAGCTAAAAAGACTAGAGGGGGTGAGTTTGTTACTCCACCTACTGTAGGGCCGTCTTTCAGACCAGGGCCAGAACGACAGATGGAAGATGCTCAAAAGAAAGAAAAGAGGCAAGAGCCTAGAGAGAGAAAGCAGCCACGGTTTAGATTGATGTCTGATATTGAGACATCTATGGACATGAAGAAAGTCTTTAATAATAAGATACTTGGCAGTGAGGTGACTTTTACTATTTCTAAGGTTTTGGGCATCTTGAAAAGAGAGTTTCAAGATCAGTTCCAAGAAGTCCTGAAGAGAAAAAGACATGCATTGCCTACTACTGATACACAGGGAGTTTTGATTGGGGAGTTGGATGAGGATGATGATGAGGTTATGGTTGAGATTGTTTTTGTTTTTCCGCAGATAGAGAAGAGGGTTCAGCCTATGCATTATGCTAAAAGTGATGAGCCTATCTTGGTACCGCGTAGTCATTTTTCGCGGAGCCATTGGACTAGGGCAACTACAGAAACAATGGTGAAAATTGGAGAGAAACAAGTGCCTTATGTTGCTTTATTGGATCATGGTTCAAAGATTAATCTCATAGTTCGTGGAGTTTATGAAAGTAATAGATGGCCTATGGATGCTGAGCATGGGTGGGATATGAGAGCCACCAACAACACTGCAGGTGATTTGTATGCTGCCTGTCCTAGTGTTAGGATTTCTATTGGAGATGTAGAGGAGGATTTCCATTTCTTTTGCAGGATTCATGGTCTTATCCCATAATCCTTGGACAGCCATTCATCACAGAGATGCGCATGGAGACAAAAGTAATGGATGATGGATCTGCTTATGCACGGATTCGTAGTAAAGATGGTATGAGAGTAGTCCAGTTTATGACTGTGTGTGTAAATCATGCTAGAAACAGGGATACTCTTTGAGATACACCTTTGCCCACTGTGAGGGATTCGGGTTTTCATTAGGTACCACTGTCCCGCAAGACGATGATGGTACAGAGCAAAGGAGATTGGAGTTCTGGCCTCCTGGTAGTAGTGTTTTCTCCTCCAGTTTTGTTGGAATTTTAGCAAACAGTTCGATGAGTTATCAGAAGATTTCTAAGTTGCCTAGAGCTGCCAGGCAGTACATATGCAAGAAGGAGAAAGATTTGAAAAATGCATGTGTTTTAGAGGATGATGAGTATATAGATGGGATGTATGATAGTATGGTTTGTGCAGATACAATGACAGAGATGAAAATTATGCTGAAAACTGATATGCATAGTTGTCACAGTAATGTATCAGTGCAGTCCCTGGACATGTTTCATGAAATTTCAAATTTTGTGTCACAGATAGAGTCAGAGGCTGAGGTGACTCAACAAAAAGTGTTGATTGCTGTAGAAATTCAGCAAACAGAGTTTTCGACTGATTATGATTAGCCTATAGAGACACAGAGGGCTGAAAACTTTCAGCCAACAGAGTTTACTGCTTATATATTTCAGCATCCAGAGTTGAGGGCTGTTCATATGCAGTCCATAAAGTAGAGGGTTGAGGATATTCAGCCACCAGAGTGCAGAATTGCTGATTTACAGCAAGATTTAGGTAATGTAGAGGGTCATAATGAAGCCATGGTTGACACAAAATACAAGACTGTCGATAAGAAGGTGAAGCCGGTAGCTGGACCGCTTCCACCTGACAGTGATCAGCAAATAGAGAGGGCTGCCAAACAGCCAATTTTGAGGAATCTAGAGCATATAGGCCATAAATTTTTAGCAGAGACTCTCGCTGAATTAAAAATTGGAAATGATGATTTCTTGCTATCCTCAAAGAAGAAATGCTTTCAGGATATGCTTGAGCAATATGGAAGGGGGTTTGCTTTTTTCTCGCATGAGATTGGATGTGTGAATCTAGATATTGTTTCCCCTATGGTGATCTTTACTAGGAAACCTTCACCTGAGAAGGTGGATGCTATAGGCAAGATTACGGATTATTGTTCTACCACTTCAGAGGTACGGAGATTCATTGGAGCCTGTGTGTTTTACATGATTTGGATACCCCATTTTGCACACATAGCAGATTGTTTATATCAGCTGTTTCAAAAGGGTCATAAAATTTTTTGGGATAAGAGCCACACTAGAGCAATGCCAAAATTGAAGAAGTTATTGCAGAAACTTTGGAAGATGGTGAAAAGATGGTTTGGGCCATACATAGTCAGACATGTCTTTGACAATGCAACATATGAGCTGACAGAATTGGATGGGATAGTGCTTAGAGTGCCTATTGCAGGAAAAAGAATCAAGATTTTCAAGAAAAGAGATGATGAGGATTATGCATTTGAAGAATTTGCAAGAGAAGAGCAACGAGAAGAAACTCCGATAGAGGAGATAGATAATATGACAGATAATCTTGCTGATATACCGGGAATATACAATGAAGAGATTGATCTGTTCGTGGATCTTGATGATAATGATCATGGGTAGTTGGCCCATCCGGAAGATGCGCAGGATCAGAGAGGGTGGATGTCGTACTGCTGCGCATCCGAGGTGTGGAATCCACCAAAAGGATGTGTGTGTGCGTGTGTGCAAGGCGCGCGTCCACTGTCGGTCCGTAGCTACAGATACATAGTCGAAAGAAGAGATCATTATGAGAAACTATGACCGTACAAAGGTGGTTACATTAAATAGGCCACGCCAATTAAATGCACTTTCTTCTTGGATGGTAGGCCGCCTGGAGGAGCTTTACAAGCGATGGAAGAATGATGATGATGTGTCTTTGATCATAATAAAGGGGTCTGGAAGAGCTTTCTGTGTAGGTGGTGATGTTGCAAGGACTTGCCATGTTGGCATTGAAGGGCAGTACAAGTTAGGAAAAGAGTTCTTCCACACTGAATACAATCTTAATTACATGCTAGGAAGATACACAAAACCTCATGTAGCTATACTTGATGGGATAGTCATGGGTGGAGGGGCAAGTATATCTATACATGGGCCTCTTGGGATTGCAACTGAAAATACTGTCTTTTCTATACCAGAGACTGCACTTGGGCTGCACCTAGACATTGTAGCCTCGTATTTTCTTTCACGCTTACCTAGTTACTTAGGAGAGTATGCAGGTTTGACTGGTGCTCGCTTGAATGGTGCAATATAACCTTAGAGAACCTAAAAAAGACATCACCTTTGAGCCTCAAAATAACCTTACGCTCGATTTGCAATGGTCGACGAAAAATCCTACGTTAGTGTCTCAGGCAAGACTACAGATTGAGAGTGCGATGTGTGAACCGACAACTCTCTAGTGATATTTATGAGGGTGTAAGGGCCATATTAGGGGACAAGGATCAGAAAGCAAAGGGGGACCTGCTTTTGTATCGGGTGAAAGGAAGCTCGAAAGGGGGAAGAAAAACCAGAAAACAAAAAAGAAGAATGGGGAGCTGATACGAAAGCAATATGCACAGAATCAGGATGATGGAGGTCATTGAGAGAGAGACGCATGAAGGCTATTGCAAATTCTATGTCAGCTACATTCCTACGTGTTGTTGGTAGTGAAATTATACAGAATTACCTTGGAGATGGACCAAAGCTGGTCAGAGAGCTTTTTAGAGTTGCCGATGACCTTTTCCCATCAATAGTTTTCATTGATGAGATTGATGCTGTTGGTACCAAGCGCTATGATGCACATTCTGTAGGTGAATGCGAGATTCAACAGACTATGCTTGAACTTCATAACCATCTTGATGAGTTCAATCTCCAACTGTAGTGTGCAATATTCCAATCTGTCATAGCATTGTCACCAAGGACCCCTACAAGTTCCGCCCGTCCACTGCTTACAACTCCCCCTTGTTCACCACAAACTCCGGTGCTCCAGTATGGAACAACAATTCATCCTTGACTGTCAGCGCCATAGGTCCTATTCTTCTGGAGGACTATCACCTGGTTGAAAAGCTTTCTCAGTTTGACCGTGAGAGGATTCCTGAACGTGTAGTCCACGCCAGAGGTGCCAGCGCAAAGGGCTTCTTTAAAGTGACTCGTGATATTTCACACCTCACATGTGGAGATTTCCTACATGCTCCTGGTGTGCAGACACCATTAATTGTCAGGTTTTCAACTGTGATTCATGAGCGGGGCAATCCTGAGATGCGGTTTTGCTGTGAAATTCTACACTAGAGAAGGAAACTTTGACATGGTTGGCAATAACTTTCTGGTGTTCCTGACACAGTGAAAAAGGGGTCACTTATTCAGACCTGCTGCTGCAGATCTGGAACTAGTGTATTGACTTGGGCAATCTATATCATTTTGCAAAAGGTGGAAAGGGCCATTGCAGCTAAGTGAACAGTACTTCCTGACTACAAGTTTACTACTCCAGATCTCACGTTAGAGTCCTCCATAGGCTGGTCAGCATAGGGGAGGCTAGAAGGATTATGGAGGTTGTTCAGTCTGAATAGCAGTGTCAATCAAGGTACTACATTGATCTGGACTCATCATCATGCAAGATTCGGGAAGCTATTCAGAAGCAAATGCAGTGTCAGAGGTGATCAGAGTTTATCATGCAAGATTCAGAGGTTTTTGATGTGGGAGAGGGGATCACCATAGACCTGGAGTTGATCCAGTACAATGATGCAGAAGAGATTCTTGTAAATTGGATTTGCTAGTCATTCCCTTTTCTTGCCAACCTATTGTAAGAGGAATATCACCACAAAGTAGCCAGCAGAGGAGAGTATAATATCCTTGATGCAATTGCTCGTTTGACCATACAGTGTCATGCGAATTAGAGTTCTGTATTGGATCGCATCTAGCACCTACAGATGTTTCTCAGATTAACATTTAGTACTAAACCTCTTCAAGAAGGCTGGAAGGCCAACTATTTCCCACATTCTCATGTATGTTGGAGTTTGTGACGTCCAGTATTAATCAGCTTTGCAAAACTTACAAGAGCCATGTGCGGATGCCATAATCCATTCGTATTGTAATGCTGTCATGAAATCTGAAGGATTAACCGACTTCTCCATGGTAGATGCTCCCCATAATCACATGTCCAAGATGTCTCTTTGCGATTTATAGTGGAATGTAATGGCTTAACAAGGCCAAAACATGCCATGCCCTTGAAATGTTGCTAATACTGATGGGGAGGAAGGTGCTACGCTTGTAGAGGCAGTAGCTCTTTACGTATTACTAGAGGAAGAACCCAAAAGGATTGGTGAAGACCCTGTAGTTGAGAGCTTGGTAGATCTATTACTGCTCACAAATCCTCTCATCTTGCTTATTCATATGATTGATCTTCTATCCTGAAATTAGTCAAGGTCCTCTATGGTCGCGACTTTACTTTCAAAAATCCTTTGACACTGCCCACTCCCCCACCAATTTTCCCTACCCGTCAATTTCCTACCTCACCACCCCATAATACCCATTTCTAGCCTTGGGTTTCTCTTACCTAGCCCCCATTCCCACAACCCCACCTGCACCAAACCCAATAAAAACACGAAAAACACAAATTCACGCCTTTAATGAGACCACCAACATGGACACCAGCATGATCTCTTCCCCTTCTGACATTTTCTTATCAATCATTGTTCACATGTAGGCTTTTGCTTAAGTTTCTACGAGTTTTGGTCCATATGTGTGTGTTTGTAGTTTTATGCTGCAGCTCATGTGTCAGGATGCATGTGCGATTTGTCCATGTGAGAGGGCTCATTTTGCTAATGTTCACATTTTTCAAGTGTTTGGGGTCGAAAGTCAACCACGAGGCTAAGAGACATTATGGTAAAGGGAGATTCAAGGAGAAGAGTAGATAGAAAAGAAGGGGTTTAAAGAAATAGATGATGTAGAAGAATACTCATAGAGGTGAAGCCTGCCAATTTTTTTCTACATCCTGAGAAGATAAATCTCTTGTAGACCAAAAATGTGCATAAAATAGTAGCTTCCTCTCTCATGCTCAGACCACAAATCTAATGCTTCCGTTGTCTTTGAAACGGGGGTAAAATGCTAGGACACATGGTCAGAATTCTCCCAGATCACTCTTTCTTTTTCTCCTAGTTCAGAGTGCAATTTGCTTCCTGTAAATTGCGATCGCGCGTCGTGCGATTTCACCAATCCTTGTTTTTGCATAAAATCTTCAAAAATTGTTGAAAGCCACTTGCTTTTTTGGCATATCAATCTATTCTAGAAGTTGTTTACAGCTTTTGGATATTCACAAGAAATAATATTCAAAATATCAAAAATAGACAAAACTTAACCAAAAATCTACTATTCTTGCACCATCCACACACTAGGACACTAATACTAATTACTAATATGTTATTGACTCTCTAGATCAATAAGAAATTTAAATGATGATGCACTCTAGAGTTTTTCTCAGTGTTCGTATAGCAGCACGACATCCACCCCCTCTTAACCAGTAAATCCTTTGGCATGTGCCAAAGTCTTTTGGATCTGTAGTGTCCGAAGAAGTATCCTTTGCCATGTTAATGTCTTCATCTTCTACCTCTTCTTCTTCCATATTCTCATGTTCATGCTTAGTATCCAACTCCTTCAATTCATATGTTGAAAACCCCCTACGTTTAAAGAGCTTGATATGCTTTCTAGCCATTTGAATCCTTAGAGATATCATATCCATCTCATTTAATGCATAGATAGCATTGTAAAAAACAAATCTTACCACATATGGACCAAACCATTGCTTTGCCATCTTTCGACTGGCACTATGTTGATTTTCCAACTGCTATCATAAACTAATACCTAGTCCCCTTCTTGTATAGCTTAGGGTCGAAGTCTGTGTCGCTTGTCAAACCTCTTCTTGTTCTTGATCCATATAGTCTTCAGATTTTTCATGGTTGTCTCAATGTCTTCATGCCTTCTTTCTAACTGTCTAATGTGCAGGACTAGCAACTCTTCTCTATTCAAACCCTCTTCCCATGGTATAACACTCCAAGTAGCAATAGTCTCCTCAATAGGCATGATTGGTTGTTGTTCCCATACATCAATTCAACAAGTATATACCATGTAATAGCAGTATGGGTGGTTCTATTAGCCCCCATAAAGCAAAGGGTAACATTCTTGGCCACTCTTTTATCCTACCCTTGCATGACTTTGCTAATGCCTTAATGATAGGCTGATGACCTCTTTTACTTTTTCCATTTACTTCAAGATTATAGACTGAAGTTAAATCCATCTTGATACCTAATCATGAAAAGAAGTCTTGAGCCTCATCGGCATCCAATTCTCTTCTATCTACAACCACTTTACCAACACAACCATATCTACAAAGGACTTCTTCCAATAAAAACCTCCAAACTGCTTGAGTAGTCTTTGTACTAAGAGATTGACTGTCCCCTTGATTTGTCAAGTCTTCCTGTAAGCACAAGATATCTCATATTCCATAAACCTGTAGAAAACTTCTAGAATAAGATGATATGTAAAAGAAAGTAGATAGTTTTCTGCCATTTTTAAAGGATTTTATGCAAAAACAAGGATTTGCAAAATCACATGACATGCGATCGGAGTTTGCAAGTAGTGAACAACACTTCGAACTCGAAGAAGAAGAAGAAGTTATCTGGGATAATTCTGGTTAAGTATCCTAGTATTTTACCCCCCTTTTGAAACCAACAAAAGCATCAGATTGACGATTTCAGCAGTAAAGAGGAAGTTATTGTTTTGTGCATATTTTTGTCTATAAGAGATTTATATTCTCAAGATGCAGAAATAAATTGACAGGCTTCACCTCTATGAGTATTCTTCTACATCTTCTATTTCTTTGAACCCCTTCTTTTCCATCTACACCTCTCCCAGAATCTCCCTTCACCCTACCGTCTCTTACCCCTGTGGTAGACTTTTGACTACAAATGCTCCGACAATGGTGAACTTAATGTGAAAGTCGACGTAGCGAGTGTGTAAAGATGGGAGATTCCGTAGGTTCAAGTGGTGGTGATGGTTTACAACAGATGATTGCTTTGTTGTAGCAACAACATCAGCACTTGTTGTTACAATAGCAGATGCAAACTCGATAGGAAGCAGAAAGAATTGATTCCTTAGCTATGAATGCATTGGAGGTGTAGTGGCACATGAGTTGTAATATCTCTACGCGATCAAATCACTTCCGACACGCCGTGCAAACCCTGTGAAAAGGGTATTTCTCGCATTTGGATTATTAGCCGCATAATGTGTGAGCCGCACGATAGAATTAGGGCCTCTGCGAGTGGTAAATCGAACCGAGGGATAAAAACCGCTAACCCGCGCGGAAACACCCTCTTGGGAGGGGAAATTCAATCAATTTAAGGCAATTTTTTTTATATATTATCCCTTTCCCCCAGCCGATGCATGGCTGGAGGGAAGGGAGTATGTGGAGGGGATGGGAAGGTGGGGGTTGCATGGGCAGTTTCCCCCACGTGGGGGGAGACCCATTCCCCACCCCCACAGCCTATATAAACACCCCCTTAGATGGGAGGGGGGTGCTTACACGCTGACAGTCATACACAGAGAGGAAGAGGAGGAAGTCGTGCTGAAGGAGGGAGAGAGGGGAGAGTTCTTGGAAGAGGGGAGGAGAGGTTCGGTGTGCTTGGAAGAGAGAGGAGGAGGCCGTGCCGTGCTCCGCCAGCTCACCGTGTTGCCGCCCTCCTGTTGCCGTGTTGCTGCCGACCGCCGCCGTGCTGCTGCTCCTCCAGCTGCCGTGCCGCTGCCGCCATCAAACGCAGCTGCCGCCAGCCCCGCCAGCTGCTACTCTGGCCGCCACAGTCGCTGGACTGTCCCCCACAACCGCCGCCTCACTGCGCTGGGGTCCGCCAACCATCAAGGCCGCCGCCACATCGTCCACGGGCTGCGCCACGTGCCCAGAAGCTCCTTGGAAGCTTCTATAGAAGCTTCCATAGGGGGCCTCACTAGACCCCCTTCCCACGGCCCAAATTCCCACCCTTTTTCACCCTTTTGCAAGGCCATTTTCCACCCTTGGCCCAAAGGGCCTTTTCCCACCGCGTAGTCCCCAAGATCCCTTAAAGACCGGAATTTCCAAAGAAGTAGAGACGGCGGAGCCTCAAAGACCACCGCAAGATCCTTCGAGTGATCTCCGCAAGAAGGGTTAAGCCGCAAGCCGTCCAACTACCGCGCCAATTCGAATTCGTGGAGAATCCGAAGCCTTAATCGAAGTTCCATTACGAAGAGGAAACCATCCACATACGAGCACAAAGGCAGATCGTAAGTCGAAATTACGACTACGATGGCTCCTAAAAGATCCCAAGAGGCAACCGCGGGAGGTTCGTCGCCAAATGTGCAAGTGGACATCACCTCGACACAACAAGTCCAGGTTCTTTCGTATTAAATTCCGCATAAGGAAATGGTTAGGTGCGCGTAGGAAGGGAATTTCAAGTTACGTTTAAATTAAAAGCACTGAAAGAAATGCATCTTTTTGAGCATTATGAAAGATTGAACGGTTAGGGATTTAGATGCATGTAGATGGTATTTTATTAAGGTAAGAATCTAATCCTAAGCAGGAAGACGAAGTTTATGTGTGCATTAGTTGCATCTTAGATATGATGAATTAAGCGTATATGCACATTATGATTTCATAGGGAAAGTCTAGCACCATAAGATTTCATTCGGAAAGAACTAATAGGGTACTAAAAACGAACGTATGACTTGCAACATAGTTATAAGATGGAATTGCATATCACTAGTTTTCGTTGAGTATCATCAGCGACTTAGTGGCTAGGAGAATGTTAGGAAATTACTTAGTCTTCATGAGAAAATGATCAATTATTAAAGAGGTCGTAACTAGGTGTAATTGCATAAGACGCCAAAGGATATACTACAAGATTGTAGGTGCGATTGTTGATGCAATACCTAGCAGGCCCTAAGAAAAGTTAGAAACCAAACTATCATGCGCCAAGGAAAGGTTGCATGATTCGCCGATGCTTAAGTTCGAGAGCATAAACTATAAAGTAAAAGGTTTGATTTATTAAGAAAGTTAGCGTACATATTAGTAAGTAATTTACCTCACTAAGAAAACGGCAATCAATCGCTTGTTTACGCGAATTCGATTCCGTAGATTTGGTTTATCACCCTAGAAGGATCATCCTTGTCACAAACAGGCATAAATGAATTGGCTAAGTAATATGAATCACAAGGAATCGTATAACATAGGAATCCTAAGAGATAACTAGGATTTAGTACAAGGATAACTCGATATCGCTTAGGACAAAAACTGTGAACCTAAGGATCATGATGGAACTCCGACGGAGTTGCATATTCTAGTATCATGACCCAAACCTAATTGTAATGACTTGAAGGATACCCCAAAAATCCTGTTACTCGGATAGGGTTAAAAACCCGCAGTCGGAACACTAAGGAAGGGATAGGAGGATTCCATAGAATAGATGCAATACTTGCGCACAAGCCGCAACATTGTATAGTCTTGGAATTTGTCCGCAAAGAGTATTGTCATCTCTCGAAATGAGGTTGACAATTTATTGAAGGGAGTTAAATTATTGAGGATGAGTAATCATCCTGTTATTCACTTTCCTTGGGAAAAGTTGCCAAGGAAAAGGAAAGTTAAGTAAATTGCCTTGAAGCAGTTGTCCGACAATAAACTAAGGCGACATGGTCGCTGGATCCTGCCACAACAAACCTAATGTATTGGAAGGGTATGACCCTGACCCTAAGAATGATAGGAATCTTGCCAAGTTGCAATTGATTCTGGATCGAATGCGGGTTGCATTCGGAGGAAAAGGAGTTACTCCTTGACAGTTTGCCAGCCAAACGGCCATTGGAATTTGATTGTGTTTGTAACAGTTTAGAAAGGACTGTTTGCATTGTTTGCTCAATGAACTAAAGGATGAAAATATATCTAAAGCTTCAGGTTGGTGCCTGAGAGGCAGCTTCAGTTACCCCCGACTGCCTGCCTGACCCTAACCAAGGGGGTTGTGAACCGCGCCGGGAACGTGGACCGAACCCGCCGTGAGAGGTCTCTCCGTTGAGTTCTGCTTGGAGCAGGAGGACGCTTGGGTGCCAGGGGGGGCTCTGGCTGTAAATCCCTCGCCTTCCGGGTCCTGCACAAGAGACTAACGTGACTCGGGATTGGATCTCGAGGCCCGCATACTAGTCTACGGGCGGAAACTTGGGATAGTAATCACAGGAAGGATTACTGGATAGCCTTCGGGCGGATTATGAATACGCCTACGGGCGGGAATTCCTTGTATTTCAAAGATAAAAGGATATAAGGATAATAAAGGAGTTGTTTGGCACTGTTTTCTTTATGTCCTGTGATAAGATTACGTGAAGGAACCAGTGCTTAACAGGGTTAATCAAGGAAGCTGTTTGTATGTGTCAAACTAATGTGGTAGGTAATTACATAACTAAAACAAACCGAGGAAAGTGCGGAGGATGGACCATAGGTCCGTCCTACGGATGGGTGGTCCCGGTTAGCCGGGAACTTTTCTCAAGGTCTTCAACGAACAGAAGGATGATCGTCATCACCAAAACAAGCAAGGAGAACAATGACTTGGAAGTACCGATTACCCGATTCAGGCTGTTTTAGGGGAACGGAATGGGACTATGCCTTTGGCAGAGAGGTCGAGCCTTGCATTCCTCTCGTTTCCCATTCTCCTTGAACCAAGTGCAGCATGAATCCGCTTCAGACCGGCGATCGGCGTAAAGTAGTTCGATCAGGTCTGACGCTAGGCGCCGTTAGCAAATGACCAACAATTCCATTCGATCCATTGTGGAAAGCGCCCAGGACACTTCCGTTACGGGGCAGACGCGGAAAGGCCTAGATTACAAAACCCGCAACATTCCATGGGAGTGCCGGGTGGAGTCTTCTAGACAACTTTTCCGATGGACTGCTAAGACGTGTCCTAGAGGATGTTGGTGGACACGTTACATGAGTTAAAGCAATTTAAAGCTCAAAATGTTTTGGCCTTCATCCCATTGTATGAAGAAAAGCTATTGTTTCATGGGGCAGCACAATATGCATGGAGTCAATATTTCTCCCATTTGGCCATGTATGCATTGCATGATCAGATTGATGAGATACATAGAAGAGATGCTAATTGGATAGTTTTAAAGAAAGCTTTGAGAGAAAGGTTTTTCTTAGAAGATGAAAGGTAGTTACAGATTGGATTAAAAACCCCAATAAAGGGTTGGCTACTACAACTTGACTCTGTGAATTTGAAAGTCTATATGCGTAGTTGGATGCCGATGAGTAGCAATCATTGGAGAGTTAGAAAATTTATTTCTTTCTAAAGGTTATAGATCCTGTCTTGTAGGAGAAGCTAACTTGTCATTTAGAAGATGCCTCTTCTGAAACAAATCTAAAATCAGATTGGGCTAATGTAACTAAGGCAATGCATATATTGGTAAAGAGAAAGCAGATGAAATTAAGATGGGGTACAAGAACCACACTTGCCAATGCTCAAAAGAAGGCTGAAATTATAGCCAAGACACGTATCACTATGAAGGAACAAGCGGCTATACCTGTTGGCCCGGATATTAAAGGTGATGTTGTGGATGAATTAATCAAAGGCATGCATGATTTGAGACTGAATTTGATAGAAATCTATGCAAAGGTCAAAAAGTTGGATGTTAAGTTAGAAGAGAAGGCTCGGAAAATAGTCCAGAGACCATAGAAGTAAGGATACAAGAGGAGATGCATTTGGTGTGAGAGTTTACAACATGAAAAGCGACACTATACAACCTATTGTGAAGCTGAAGTTACAAATTTAGTCTTTTGGAAAGATGGTAAAATATATACAATAGAAACTAATCTTCCAATAGAGCCAAATTTTGGAAATGGTATCATGGAGAAGAGGTTGAAAGAGATGGTTGCAAGGATAGGATTTGTTGCCATACATGCAACCACATATGGGTTGAGAATTGAAAGGACTGATGAAGCTTGTAAAAGAGGCAAAAATACATTCATTTGCAGCCATCAAACCATATGTCTTCAGCTCTTTTTCAGCCCATTCTACATATTTTTTTTCAGAGCCCTGCACATGGCTAAAACATTCTTAAAACTCCTAAGACTACATGCTATCCATTCCTACAATCTAGACACAAACACAGTTCTTGGAGGCATAATTATCTTCCTAGAGGCACTGCCATAGCCTCCCCTTATAGTAGTGCTATCTAAAAACCCTTAAACTCTCGTGCATTAGGTGGCATGGGATTATCATGTAGCTTATCCCAATTGCGGGGATGATTCACACAAACAGTGAGAAACTGTACTGCCTTTGTATTATATCTTTACTCTGAACTCGAGCATATGAAGAACCATCATTCAAGGCTTTTGTTTCTAACCTTGATTTTGAAATATAGGGATACCCCAAAATCACTGGATAACTACATGAATCTTGCACAAAAAAATGATATTCATCCCTAACATCTCTAATAGTTATGGGTACATTCGGAAAAGCTACATAAAGATCCCTTGATGAATTGTTTGCCACATGCATGCGCCATCCTAGATCTACATTAATTGGCCTACCTCCATTCTCATACAAACTGCATGCCATAACATTGATCTCAGAACCATGATCCAAGAGAGCTATGCAAGGCGTCTCTCTTTCTTCCACTTTAACAATTGTCTCTATTGTAGCACGAGCCCAATGCATTTGTGAATAATGACTGCTTGGAATAAAATGCACATCTTCTTCTTCATGTGCTTGTTGATGGACATCCCTATTATACATAGCCTTTTCTCTATGCTTAAAGCTACCCATGATACCATTTTTGACCACAAGCTTGCTCTCTATACTTCCATCTAACCCATTTTCAATATCAGCCTGTTCCAAAACAACATTACATACATCATCATATTCTCTCTAAAGATGTTTCTTTATGTCTTTATCAACCTGCATCAATGCTTGCAAAACTTCACCATCAAACTGTATTTTTCATTTCAGCATATCAATGATTGTATCTTGAAATTCAAGCTTTGCGATTCCAAGAACTTTGCCAAGTGTGAATTTCACTCTAATTCCAAGTATGCAATCTTATAAGACTTTTTAAAGATTTGTGGCAGTCTCAAGATTTGATTGTAACTTGTAATCGTGCTACTTACCCCTTTTCTTCCCTTCTTGTTTCTTCTCTTGAGATGCATCATCCAAAACATGCTCAAGTATGGCTTTTTCAGTCTCTTTTTGTTGCTCCATTTTACTTCGTGTTGGTTTTGCATTTAGATGGGCCTGAAGAGGAAGGACTAGTAGTGTCCTCATCTCTTCTTCTCTTTTCTTCCATAAGAGCTTCTTGATTATGAACCTCAGCCAAATAAGCATAGGTTGAAAATGAGTCCACTGGTGCACTCCATCCTGTTCTCCCTCGTATACTCTGACTTGCATCATTCAATTCAGACTTTGTTTTTTTACCCTTTTCCATGCAATCTAATGCTTGCATCCAAACATGAGATTTTGCTTCAGCCATGCTTCCTTTATGAGCTTCATCATTCCTTTCAATTCTCAACCCATATGCGGCTGCATCTATGGCAGAAAATGCTATCCTTGTAGCCATATCTTCCAACTTCTTCTACATGCCACCATTTCCAAAATTTGGCTCTATTGGAAGACCAGTTTCTGTTGCATGCATTTTTCCATCTTTCCAAAAGATTAACATTTTTGCTTTCACTTCACGGTAAGCTGTACAATCCGGCTTTTCATGTTGTAAACTATCACACCAAATGCATTTCCTCTTGTATCCTTCTTTGTACGGTCTTTGGGCTGTTGTCCGAGTCTTCTCTTCTACCTTAACATCCAAATTTTTTACCTTTGTATAGATCTCTATCAAATTCAGTCTCAAATCATGTATGCCTTTGATTAATTCATCCACAGCATCACCTTAAGAGCTGGAGCAATAGGTATAGCCAGTTATTCCGCCATAGCTACAGGCACCTTGGCTGCAATTTCAGCCGCCTTTTGAGCATTGGCAGTTGTGGTGCCTGTAGCCCATCTTAATTTCATACACTCTCTCTTTACCAACATATGCTCTACTTTAGTTACATTAGCCCAATCTGATTTTAGCCCTGTTTCAAAAGAGGCATCTTCTAAACGATCAGCCAGCTTCTCCTACAAGATAGGATCTGCAGCCTTAAAAAATAAATCAATTTTCTGACTCTCTAGATTGTTGCTCATCCACATCCAATTGCGCATACCGACTTTCAAGTTTACGGAGCAAAGCTGTAGCAGCCAACCCTTTATTGGGCTTTTCAATACAATCTATAAATGTCTTTTTATTTGCCAATCCTGCATCTTCCAAGAAAAACTCTTCTCTCAAAGCTTTCTTAAAAGTTGCCCAATCAACATCTCTTCTATGTAACTCATCAATTCAATCATGTAAAGCATGCATGGCCAAATGGGAGAAACACTGACTCCATGCATACTGTGGTACCCCACGAAACAACATCTTTTCTTCATACAGCTAGATAAAGGCCAAAACATTTTGACCTTTAAACAACTTCAATTCTTGTCCCACTGCCTGTAATGCATTCAGGCTAAGAAATCAATTCTTTCTGCTTCCTACCGAGTTTGCATCTGTTGTTGTAACAACAGCTGCTGTTGTTGTTATTGCTACAACAAAGCAATCATTTGTTGTAAAGCATCACCACCACTTGAAGCTATAGAATCTCCCATCTTTACACACCTCTACTACCGACTTTCATGTCGGGCTCACCACTATCTGAGCGTTTGCGGTCGAAAGTCTACCATAGGGGTAAGAGAGAGCAGGGTGAAGGGAGAGTCAAGGAGTGGAGTAGACGGAAGAGAAGGGGTTGAAAGAAAGAGAAGATAGGAAAAAATACTTGCAGAAAGAAATAAAAGACGTAGAACAAGAGCCTATTCATAGGCGTCAAAGGAGCTACATCACTCATGAATTACAATATCAACAAAGAAGGAGCTACATCACTCCTGAATTACAATAGCCTATTCAGAGGCATCAAAAGAGCTTTATCACTCCTAAATATACAACATGTAAAATAAGGATAAGCAACATCACTGCAAAAGATAAAATCTCCAAGAAATTCCTTCAACTGATCTTGGGATGTAAGCAATATATCTGTCACATCAAAACTTAAAGCAAAACGTTACAGTGACATTAGAACAACACAAGGTCTATAGAGATGGTTCGCGACGCCGCTCTATAGATAACATAGCACATGTGGGGCCCCATGAACAAAATATAAATAAAACAATTTATCATCAACTAGAATATAGACACTCATCGACTGGAAAGAATATAAACGAAACAATGTATCATCAGCTAGAATATAGATGCTCATCAATGGAAGAACGAACGAGGACGATCATCATGAAGCATGGCAATATCAACATCCAAAAGTATCAACTAGAATATAGACGCTCATCCAGCTGGAAAGAATATAAACGAAATAATGTGTCATTAGATGGAATTTAGATGCTCAGAGCTAGAGTTTAGATGCTCATTAGGAAAGAATATAAATGAAACAATTTGTCATCAGCTGGAATATAGATCCTCATCAGCTAAAAAGAATATAAATGAAACAATGTATCATCAGCTAGAATATAGACGCTCATCAATGGAATAACGAATGAGGACCATCATCATGAAGCATGGCAATATCAACATCCAAAAGTAGGGAATGAAGCATCAATGGAATAACGAACGAGGGCAAGCATCATGAAGCATTGCAATACCAACATACCAAAGCATTGAATGAAATAGTAATTGAATAACATTGATTGAATGAAAAATATAAAATATAAGCTATGAAACTTATGAAACAATGACATGACAAAAAATCCATAACATAAGACATGACATTGCTATTGTTGGTTCTTTTCATAATGTCGATGCTATTGATACTGAAGCTAATTAACAATAACCTGGATATAATAACATTATTGCCTGACAAGGAGTATCCTGTCGAATCTAGGTAGTTTATATGTAGAAAGACAAAACCATAATTATAATCACTTTGGTGATGTGCTGATGTAAAGCTTTGGATAAAGCTTTTGAGAATAAAGATTTTGAATAATAAGAAGACAAAAAAGATGGACAATCTGTTAGTGACACAAAAGCGAAAGAGATTAGCTAGAGTAGATGAAGGGTTTGCTGTTGTCATGAAAGCTGACAACATACGAAATTTGATAGAAAAATCTTCATTCGTGATAATAATAGGTGTTTCGAGGAATAGCATGCATGTTTTTTTATGAAACACTAATTGGAGAGGAAAGACTCGTGTCCTCTCCACCTCCCACATCAACTATTGCAAGGGGACGCACCCCATGAGCACACCCATAGGGGAAGGATCCTCTCTTGTTGCGTCTCCAGAAAAATGCAAAGCAGAGATAAAATCTCTTTGTTTCTCTCTCAAGATCTAGTAGCTTCAGGATCTGAAAACACCTCATTCAAATAGAAGCTGAGGAAAAACAACAGATCTGAAATCATCTCGTTCAAATCAGATCCGCCTACTCTGCTTCAGGATCTCTCAAGTCTCCACCGACACACAGTTATATCTCAAAGATCTGTGAGATGCTCATGAGGTTCATATCGAAGGTTGATTGAGAAGGATGGGACCCAGAAAGGAAGGACAGCAAGTATGGATCATAATAAGACAGGGCTTCGGCTCCAGAAACCAGGGTAGATACCAAGGTTTTCGAGCCTACCCAGAACTTGAATGCTAGGGATGAGTGGGAACGAGCCTACCGATAGGGGAACTCGGTGCACACAGACATAGTTGTCCTCCTTGAAGCCAAACGCAAGGAGCAGGAAATGTTCTCCGGTTCCAGGAGATGATTTCCTCGTCCTCTCTCTCTCTTCCATGAATGTCGTCTCTCTCGCTTCCATGAATCAAACCATGAGGAATAAAACATCTCTCTATTCCACAAAGCAAACCATGAGGTATAAAACATTCTAACAATCTCTCGCTCTTCCACGATTCAAACCATGAGGCATAAAACATCTGAACAATCAGATGGTGTGGGTAGAGAATGCCTTTTAATAGCTTGACAAGCGATATGCAACACGAGCTGCATGAAGCATAACTCAAGCCTAATACCATGACGGACTTCAAAAAATCATAACTTAAGCTTCATAACTTATAACAAAAGATGAAAAACTATTACCTCAGCTTGAAAACAATTACCATGTTGAAAAGAATTACCATGATCAAAAGTGGCACAACCCATCAACGCGAAAGTGGCACGACCCATCAACGAAATTGACAAAATGTCATGAAACAGAGGTCTGCTAATGGGCAAAGAAATAAAACAATAAAGAAAACTTATCTTTGTGATGTTGTAGAACCTCGAACCATATTGGAAACTGCGAGGAAGATGAGAGAAAAGGAAGAGAGGAGAGAAGAGAGATATGAGACACCAGAAGTGGAACCCCAGACGTGTGTCAACTGAGCACACATGATAGGAATATATAGAGGGGAGCTGGTGTGCTATATATAGACATACTATATAAAGCTAGCAGTTAGCTTTATATAGTATGTCTATATATAGCACACCAGCTCCCCTCTATATATTCCTATCATGTGTGCTCAGTTGACACACGTCTGGGGTTCCACTTCTGGTGTCTCAGATAGGCTATCTATATATAGCACACCAACTCCCCTCTATATATTCCTATCATGTGTGCTCAGTTGACACACTTCTAGGGTTCCACTTCTAGTGTCTCATATCTCTCTTCCTTTCGTCTCTCGTCTTCCTCGTAGTTTCCAACAGAATAACACTCATAGAATTGAATCCTGTCAGTTTATTTCTCCATTATGAGAAGACAAATCTCTTATACACAAAAATGTACACAAAATAATACCTTCCTCTATGCTACTCAGACCGCCAATCTCATGCTTCCATTGGCTCCGAAAGGGGGTAAAATGTATGTACCCCTGGCTAAAATTATGCCAGATCACTCCTTCTTTATCTCCCACTTCGGAGTACTATTCATTGCCTGAAAACAAGCGATCGCAATGCGCGCGATTTCTTCCATCTCTCTTTTTACATAGAATCCTCACAAATGGCTGAAAGCTACATGCTTTCTTTTGCATGTCATCCTAATCTAGAAGTTGTCTACAATTTTTTGCTTTTTCTTTACAAGAGATAATATCTAAAATATCATAAATTGGCTACACTTGTCCAAAAAACCAATATGTTTGAACCATGGACACTAACCATAATGTCTAAAATGGCATTGGCTCTCTAGATCAATAAGAAAGCCGCACTTTAGAGTTTTTCACATGGTGTGTGCAATCAATAAGAAAGCCACACTTTAGAGTTTTTCACATGTTGTGCGCATAGCGGCACGACAACGGGTAACTTTTTGTTGAATATTTTCATCACTTTAGACATCAATATATGGCATGTGTCTTGTACTGTAGGAAACCATCTCATCATCAATGTGTTAAGCAAGAATAAGGTATTGGAATACATTAATATGTCATTAGTATGTACAACTCTACATCCTATTTACACACCTCTCTATAGTCAATAATCCTGTAGGAAAACTAGATTCATTGATTGAACCTCAAACATCACCCCCTATTAGACAAGGATCTTCTAAAAGAAGAACTCCATGTTGTAGGTCATCTAACTTATCCAACCTACTCTTGGATATCATTGCATACCTTTATATTACTATGTAGTTCATTCAACTTAGATCCCTTGGAAGACCTTCAATATAATGCAACTTTCTACAATTGTTGGATGATGTCTAAGGCCTACTATACATAAAAGAACTTTAAACACCACAAATACTACAAGTTTCTTTGCTATTTGCCATCAAGTATGCCATACCCTTAGAACACTAGAAAGCATTGCAAATTTTGTTGTGCAAGGGGAGATAGTTTTGAGTTTAAGCTAGTTGCACTACAAGGATTTGAGCTAGTAGCGACGCCGATTAGCGACGGCGGATAGCGGCGTCGCTATTTGCATCGCAAATAGCGCCGCAAATAGCGATGCTCCACAAGGAAAAAAAGCGGCCAAATCCGAGCGCGGTTTTCATTTCGCGTTTGCGGCTTGTGAGTTTTGAGAGCGAGAGCGAGGGAGAGAGCGACCGTCGCGAGAGAAGGAGAAGAAGAAGACTTACCTCCGCCGCCGCCGCCGCCGTTGTTCGCGAAGGAGAGGAGGAACCTTCATCGCAAAGAGGAGCCGCCCCACGCTCGCCATATCTCATTGGTGAGTCTCCCTCTCTCTTTCTTTTGCTTGTTTAAGGTTTAAATCACTCTCTTTTGCTTGTTTAGGAGAGGAAATGAGAGAGAAAGAGAGGGAGAGGGAGAGAGAGGGAGAGGGAGAGGGAGAGGAAGGGGGAGGAAATGAGAGAGGGAGAGAAAGAGAAAGAGAGGGAGAGGGAGGGAGAGGGAGAGTGCATTCTCTCTCTCCCTCTCCCTTTTGCTTGTTTAATGTTTAAATCACTTTCTTTTTTGCTTGTTTAGGAGAGGAAACAAGAGAGTAAGAGAGAAAGAGAGGGAGAGGGAGAGGGAGGGGGAGAGGGAGAGAGAGAAATAGAAATAGAAAGAGAAAGAGACAGAGAAAGAGAAAGAGAGGAAGAGGGAGGGTGAGGAAATGAGAGAGGGAGAGAAAGAGAAAGAGAGGGAGAGGGAGGGAGAGTGCATTTTCTCTCTCCCTCTCCCTTTTGCTTGTTTAATGTTTAAATAACTTTATTTTTTTCTTGTTTAGGAGAGGAAATGAGAGAGAAAGAGAGGGAGAGAAATAGAGGGAGAGGGAGAGGGAGGGGAAGGAAATGAGAGAGGGAGAGAAAGAGAAAGAGAGGGAGAGTGCATTGTCTCTCTCCCTCTCCCTTTTGCTTGTTTAATGTTTAAATCACTTTATTTTTTTCTTGTTTAGGAAATGAGAGAGAAAGAGAGAAAGAGAGGGAGAGAAAGAGAGGGAGAGGGAGATCGAGGGAGAGTGCATTCTCTCTCTCACTCTCCCTCTTGCTTGTTTAATGCTTGAATCACTTTCTTTTTTGCTTGTTTAGGAGAGGAAATGAGAGAGAAAGAGAGAAAGAGAGGGAGAGGGAGAGAGAGGGAGAGGGAGGGGAAGGAAATGAGAGAGGGAGAGAAAGAGAAAGAGAGCGAGAGGGAGAGGGAGAGGAAGGGAGAGTGCATTCTCTCTCTCCCTCTCCCTTTTGCTTTTGGAGAGTGTTAAGATATATTGTGAGAGGGAGAGGAAATACGAGAGAAAGAGAAAGAGAGGGAGGGAGAGGGAGAGGGAGAGAAAGAGAAAGATAACATATATTGGAATGATAGCATATCCATGATTATGGTAATGGTATCCACTTTACTTTTTTTATGGGTACCATTACATCGACTCCTTAAGGGGGCTAAAAATTAGTCATATCGTTTATAAAGTCTAATTAGGAGATTTAAGATGCACGACAATAGACTTATCGATAATGGTATGCAATGTGCTTTGCCATGGGCCACGTACATTGGTGACTCTTTAATATGGCTTAAAATTGGTCATGTCCTTCATAATGTCCAAGTAGGGGATCTAATTGTGATATGCATAATTCATTGTTTTTGTATTAACTTTATAGGCATAACAAATTAGAAATCATGCCAACTAGTCAACGGAAGGACTAAAAGAAAATGATACCCTAGCTAATGGTCATTACGGTACTTCATCAAAATGAACCCAAAAGTATTGTTATAGAAGAAGAATCCCTTAAATTGAGTATTGGATATTTTCTCTCAGGTCTTATGACTATGAGTAGAATTGATTGAAATAAATTTTATTACTATAGTTGATAAATTTCATAGATGGCATTAATTTTAATACGCGATCCTAGGACAAGAAAACCACATTTCTAAGATGCCTTTTGTTGAGACTGATTTATTATTAGACTAAGAGATCCTCAATGATGCTCATAAATGGATTACTTATACTCAAAGCCCTCTAGTGCAGTTTTTTACAATAAGGAATAATTATCTACCAGGACAAACAAATCCTTGAGTATGATACAAGGCCGAGATATAACATCAAAAAATCTCTCAACTCCTATGTACAATGCAAGATTTATGGTCAACTTGCAACTTGACGTACATCTCCATAAAGCTATCCATTTAAGCCTCGTTTGCTGTAATGTAGATAAGATGGAAAACGAAGAAGGTCTTATTGTTCAAGATCACGAGACGTATCTTAATCAGCGTGTCCTATGTCCTTGCTCTCAATGCAAGTTGACAATTAGACGAAAACGCCGATTGTCTATAGAACACGTACGACGATTTGGCGAGTTTCAATCTAAGATCATTGATCAGGTAATTGCGGATTTTCAGCAAACGGTAATTTGAAGTTAATATTAATCATGCATTGTACTCGCAAGCTAATTGAAAACCATACATAATAAGATTGGGTCTTGTTGGCAAATTTTCTATCCAGGGGGGTCATGTCTCGACCTAAGGGGGAGTGCACCCTTTGCGGCCAATTAGAAGAGTTCGTGGACATGCGATGGATGGATTGCAGGAGCCAATCCACCACTCGCAAGGCCCATCTATACCGTCAATGCCAGAGGAGACAGACAACCTTCCCGACCTACCTACAATCTTGGAGCCTGAGATGGAGGCAATGATCAATGCATTGATTCCCATGGATGTTGAGACATCTGACCCGCTTAGAGAGGAAGCATCCATACCATTATATGATGGGTGCCGAGTATCTCGGTTGAAGACATTGCTTGCACTCTTAAGTGTGCAAGCAAAATACGGTTGGAGTGATACGAGTGTGACTGAGTTATTCAGGTACCTTGCACATAGGCTTCATTGATTTTTATTTTTTATAGTATTATTGCAAACATTTGTGCTTTTTCAAGGTGTTTTATGATTTTTTTAAGGTTATTGAAATATCATATATTACCACCTGCAAATACCATGCCTGAGTCTCGTGATGATGCATGACATGTTTTACGGAAGCTTGGCATGGACTACAATAACATCCATGCATGTATCAACGACTGCATATTGTTTCGAGATGAATACGAGACTATGGAGACATGTCCAAAGTGTGGTGCTCACAGGTATTGACAGGACTTGCAAGTGCAAACCATACCTCAAAAAGTTCTCAAACACTTTCCGCTCATCCCCCGCATAAACCACATGTTTCGCACATCTGGCATGGCAAGCTTGACAACGTGGCATGTGCAGAATAGGTCCACGGATGGAGTTCAACGAATATCAGCGGATTTGCGCGCATGGAGCCACATTGACTCTATCTTCCCAGGCTTTGCGCGAGAGCCAAGGAATCTTCGGCTCGGTCTCGCCATGGATGGTGTGAACCCATTCGGCCTACGCTCGACTTCTTACAGTGTGTGGCCTATAGTGCTTGTCAACTACAACATCCCTCCATGGCTTTCTACGAAGAAAGGACATCTCATCCTTAGCTTGCTCGTCCTTGGCCGCTACAAAGTAAAAAATATGGACGTGTATCTTCGTCCATTAGTCGATGAGCTTAAGATTTTGTGGGAGGAGGGGGTCACTGTGCAAGATATGAGCAGGCGCGATGGTCGGCGGTCAGCGAACATTCGAGCCATTCTCATGTGGACGATGCATGACTTTCCGGGATTGGGAGAGTGCTCAGGTGAGCAGACCTCCATTCTCGCTGGTAATATCTATATTTTATTTCATTCAATCAAGTATTCACTAGGTCGTGGCTTGCCTTACAGGTCTGGTTACCTCAGGTCATCATGCATGTCCATTGTATGGGCCGCAGTTAGACTCCCGAAGGTCACGAACCATGAAGATGGTATATCAAGGACACGCCGCTGTCGAAGGATTTTGTGTCATCATTTGACAACTTCTGCAGATGTTCAAAAACGGGTCTTGTGTCATAAGCAGAGGAAGCCATTCCTTTTAAAACACAGTAAGCAACACACACACACATACAACTTTTGGGTGGATTTCACACCTCGAATGCGCAGCAATACGACACCGCTTTCTTGCCGGAGGATCATGAACTCAGGGAAGGTTTTCTTGGACGACCTCCAACACGTATGAACGCTGCAAGCTGGTACGAGCTGAAAAAGGTAAACCCGGAATCACATCCAAATAGAATGCGACGGTTCTCAGTTTTCTACGAGTTGCCATATTGGACCCACTTACAGGTCAACCACTTGTTGGATCCCATGCATATTTTCAAGAATGTGGGTAGCTTGCTATGGGACCACATCACAGGAAAGAGAGACACTATAGGGTCATGAATGGATTTGAAGGAGGTAGGTAAGATGGAGGCGCTTTGGCCATAGTCGAGTGCTAAAGGGGGAGTGCAGCTTCCTCGCGCTCCTTGGGTTTTATCCACCAAAGAAGAGCGCATTGTGAAGCAAGTAATCAAGTCTATCCACACTCCGACGGGTATGATGCATTCTCTTAGGTCCGCATTTTCTAAAGATGACCAATTGTCGGGGCTAAAATCCCATGATTGGCATAAGATATGTCAGGTTTATGAACAGAATGGATTGTAATTAGAGTGGGCATTTTGCAATTTGAAAAGTGGACATTATTCATAATGCTTTCTCATTTGTGGCAGTTTGTCCTACCGATCGCGACCGCAGGATGCCTTACTCCAAAAATTCGCGGGGCCATTTACAAGTTGTCGACTTTGGTGCAATGGATCTCACAGAAAGAGATTAAGACGTCTTCTATTGAATTCGCAAGGCGGGGAGCAGTGGAGACGGTCTGTCTCTTTGAGAAATACCTGCCCACTAGCATGCTTATGATACAAGTTCACCTTCTTGTGCATCTTGTGGACGAAGTGGAGATTGCTAGACCTATCCATACGCGATGGATGTTCTTCTTGGAGCACTTCATGAAAACCCTGAAAGGCTTTGTGCGACAACGAGCTCGTCCAGAAGGTAGCATGGCGAAAGGTTGGTTGGTGTCAGAGGCGTTAGTGCATATCTCACAATGGCTACCAACAGTGTAACCAGACAATGAAATGCTATGGACACTGAAGGACGATGATAGACTGACTGGAGATGTGGTGGTTAGAAATGGGATAGAAAAAAGAATGGATGCCTCAATGGAAGAGAAGGTGAATCGCTTTTGTATGTTGCACCATGCCTCCATGGAGACGTGGCTCGCCAAGTACCAGATTGCAAGGCAAGATCGAGAGGAAGCGCGAGCTGAACTCCGACGTAGTACGCGTCATCGACCGATTCGATATCCCGAAGGCATGGAGGAGATACCACGGTTTATGTCAACACGATGGTTGCATGGAGCCTTGACCGCAACATCCAGCGAAGGGACAGAGGTCTCAATGGAGGAGTGGGAGTTCTCGAGGGGATGTAGTCCAAAGGTGATGAGGGGTTTAGAATATGTCGTATCTAAATTTTATATGTGACATCTAATTTGAGTGTTTCAATGTACAGTACAAAATATATAGTGCAGCCTGGTCACGCGAACGGCATTTTCGCGTGAAGCGTATTGACAAAATGCGCTCCACAATGGACTGTGGTGTCATGGCAAGGTTTAAGCAAGAGAGCCGGTGACGAGCAACGGATCCGAATACGGTTGTGGATGAGATGGAGTATTTTGGGAACTTGCAAAGTATTATTACGGTGGATTACCGTAGCTTCTCCATGATACTATTCGATGTGCAGTGGTTCAACGTGGTACTTGGAGGAGCTGGAGCAACAGTTTGACGAGGTCCATCTGGATTTCTCGAAATAGATTCCGAAAAAAAAATGGACGGATTTGCGCGACACCTTTGTGTTGCCGGCCCATTGTGAACAGGTGCATAAAGTCATTTGCTTGCTAATTGTAATACGATATGGTTTATGTCACAATGGTTTGAACTCGCTTTGTACGTGTTTATGAACAGGTAATCTTCTATCCAAACCCCCGACAACCTCGATGGTGGTATGTTATACCTTCAACTCCTCAAAGTGCAAGAGTATATGATCAAAGCGATGTTCCGGGCATAGATGAAGATAATATGCAAATAGAGGGGTCGATATTACAAGGGGTGGAGGCCACCGCAAGCTTGGAGCCCGCATCGACTAACAATGATGGAAATACAGTAGTCCAAGAATTTTTTGAGAACGAGGCAGACTCGTTCTTTTGTGGCGACATGTCTATCGACCTTCTAGTGTATGCAGAGTTGTGTCGGGAGATTAACATGGGACCATAGAATACTTCATTCTTGGAGAATTGTATTACTCAATTCGTTGTTTAGATCTTCCATAAAGGTATATAAGATATGCATTTTAAGAGGGATTTTTCAAAAATGATTTATAGTACTGTGCTTTGTATAGTTTAAATTGATTATTCTAACATCATTTTCTATCTGTGCAGGTAACATTTTCATGATGAGTCGAGGGATGAGCGATGAGGAGTTTCAGGACATGATGGCACGGATGTCTCCAAACCAGCTCGCGAGATTCAGAGAGATGGCAGACCAGGAGCTGTCTCGTTCTTCATCAGGGCGCTCTGCTAGATCTGCTTTAGTGCGATCAGATGCTTCAGCTTCGAGATCTCGACGCTCACGACTTGGGCCAGAGGGAGGGACTGCATCGGGATCAGGGGGGTGATACTGTGGAGACACAAATGTGGTGTCTTTGTCTCGTCATTCAGCTGGATCTGCGTCAGCTCCAGGATTTGTCACACCTGTGGGGACGTCTACTCCAGTTACTCCGTGGCTTTTGCGTAGCCGTCAACAGGTGGAAACTCTTTTGGTGGCACCCCTTTTGGTGGCACCCCTTTGAGTGCCACTCCGAGAGAGGTTACCCTTGTCGGTACACCGGATGTACAGGGGTCTCCTGGATATGCCCAGGAGCGTGGACGGAGATGGGAGAGGACCCATCTTAGGCAGACTCTTAGGGGTTATGGATACCTGGTTGATAGTAGGTCAGGAGCCATCATCATGAATGATGAGGGGAGGAGGGTGATGGCTCACATGAGAGAGTTGTGCCAACAAGTTTTTCAGCACAACGTCCTGGATCATTGGAAGAACATACCGGAGGGGAGCAAGGACTACATAGTAGCATCCTTGCACGAGGAGTTTCCGGTGCCAGCCGCCCGTAGTAGATAGATTCTCTACGGGCTGGATGATGGATTGCATGTGTGCATACATGTCGCATAGACGATCCGACGCACGCAAGGCAATCAAGAGTGGGGCTGCAAAGCCCGAGTGGTTAGATGCAGACGACTGGCGTCGACTGAGGGAAGAGGCTACATATTCGCCAGAATGTTGGAGTCAGCAGCGGGAGGCGGCGAGGACACGACTCGAGGCCGGAGTGGTCCATCATCATGGGAGTGGCGGCCACATGACATATTTGGAGGACTTTGTAAGTTTCTCTTTTGTTTTGCTTGTTTGTTTTTTTAAAATATTCTTTGTACTGACAATCATGTTTTTAACAGTTAGCATTTTGTTTTCTTTGCAGCACTCCATTACAAATAGCGATCCGCAAGGCCTTGAGACTCGATATGCAGAGAGGCACGGTCTCAATGCATTGATCGACCGATTGTATAGACGCGGCGGCCCTGTAAGTCACTCATCTTTCTTGTCCGTAGTTACCATGAGATATTTGAATACATTATTGTATGGTGGATTGATATGTTGTTTTTTTTTCTGCAGAATCCGTTCGATGCTTCTTTGCGGCGGGACGAGCTTTTGGGGGACGAGGATTTCTAGCTCGCCCTTGGATCCTTGGAGCTCACACACCTTTAGTTTTTAGTCGCCTGATCTATGTAGACATTTTCTATGTATTAGTGATATCCTTTCATGATTGTACCAATCGCATTTTATGCGATCATGTATTTATTTCATGTATCAGTTTTATGATTTCAGTATACATTCTTTTTGTTTGCAAGCGCTTTGTATGCACTAGTGCAGAAACTATTTTGTATGGCTCTCATACAGCACAAAGTGCTATATGTGGCAGGACAGCTTGCTGCCCTGCCACAAAATTTTTTTTTCCCTGTTACCGTCGCTATTTGCGTCGCAAATTTACTACTCGCATCGCTATTGGCCTCGCTATGTGCGTCCCAAATTTACTGGTTGCGTCACTATATGCATCGCTATAGCGACGCATATACGCATATAGCGCACTATATAGCGACGCTAGCGACGCATATAGCGACGCCAATAGCGACGTTTCTATGGCGTCATCAATAACGACGTTTTTTGCGACGACGGGGGCAAATTTTGTTGTTTGTATTTTCGTCACTTTAAACGTCGGTATAAGGTCTATATCTTATAGTGTTGGGACTTGATTTTTTTGACTTTATTTTTTATATTAGGATTGGAAAATGATTTAAGAAAAGAAAATTTATTTTTGTATAGATGGTAGAATGCATAATGATTTCCCATTGGAGAAGCAAAGAATGAAGGTAGAATCAGTTTCAAAGTAGAACAACAAGCTCAATACAACCATCGAGTTGGAACTTTGGAGTGACATTGACATGGGAATTGCAAGGGATGACAAAATAAGAAGAACTATGGAGCAATATCTTTCTAATTGTGCTCATCTACAATCCAAAACTTGAGGCATGATTTTGTCACCTCCTATTCTCACCACATCACTCTTCTATACATTGTACACATGCATCACCATGCCCCCCTTAACATATGTTCAAGGACCTTGTAGGTCTTGTTCTCAACATGAATGAGAATTCACAAGAGGAAAACTTATCAATGCAATTCTAATGAGCTTAATAGAACCTTAGTTTTCAAATATACATTTTTTTCCTTAATGGAGGTTGAGGTTTCTACCTTAGTGGAGATTGAGATTTCTTAGTTTGTAATGGGAAAAAGTGTTTTGGTGATATGGTTTTTATTCTCTAGATTTATACTTGTTGTAATATCAACTTCCACTAAAATGTGTTTGCTACTACAACTATAAAATCCCAAGCTAATTGCTTACTTATGATTTGGAGAAAGTGAAAATATAATATAAAGGGTGGCATGGACAAGTACTTTCTCCAATCATTGATAAGTTTCTATTTGTTAATATGTTTGAGGAGATTGACATCACTATGTTGCAGGGATTTCTTATTCATTTTCCATTTTTTTCTTGAGGAAGGATATGCATTATTTTAAATGTCAAGTCTATAGAGAGTCTTAGGCTTTGGATTAAAAAAGTTTCCCTTTGACTAGTTAGAATGGCAAGGTTCCTACAAATCCTTATATAAAATCCTACATATTTGTTTGTTTTATAAATTTTCAATTTATTGGGACTCATGAGTCTAATGTTGGTACTACCTTAGGAGTACATGGATGGATAGCTTTCAAATATATTAGTGACTTTATATATGTTATTGAACAATGAGATTTTTAGCAACTTGGTAGAGTTGATATGGCCTATTTATGTCTACTATAGCTGGAGGTTGTACTAGTCATGGAAATGGACTTGGCGGCCTAATCTTAAAATCTTGTCTAGATACAAAAATTGAGAAAGCTATCTTAGTTATAACAAGTTGATGTATGGCTTAATAGACATTTTGGCGGCAGTTTTACCAAAATTTAAGTTGTTGAGAATAAATGCACTAAAACAAGAGGTTGGGCATGATACAATAGTTATTCATTGTGGGTTGATTAACGTAGGCTAGTAGGTTTAAAGACACTAGATGCCACACACCATAGATGGTGGGGAAGACTAGTTGATGGGTTAATGTTTTAAATTAAATTTCTAATATTCTTTGATAGTAAAGGAAAAGTTGGCTAAGGATTCTAGGAACTTCAAAGTAGCATTTACATAATTTTCAACTTTTAGAAAAGTATTTTATAAGAATATTCCACCAAGCTCAATAAGGTCTTACTAAATATACATAGAACTTATCAAATCTATGAACGTGTATAGTGTATAAAGGTTCATACTTCCTATTGACATAAAAACATCTTCCACATCTTTGGTTTTCTTGAATGTTAGGGATTTCTCAGAAAACCATGTTATATTCTGACTTGGTGGATGTGCAAGTGTCCTTGCTATTTAGTACCATTGCTTCCCTAAGAGGATGAAGTAACACACAATGTAAAGTTTCTTTTTGCAGTGCGGGATATCATTATCCACAAATTGAGTTTCTCCATTTGATATTTGGAATGAGCCTACCCATGAAGATAAGACCATGTTGTAGCAAAACTCAATCGTTAGAACAAACTGACACATTTGAATAATTATTTCCAAGATCATGCGGGAGCATAGTTTCACTCACGATGAGTGCCCTTGCTTTGTCAAATACTTTTGACATTATAAATAGATGAATGTTCTAAAGGTCATAACTTGTATTTATATTGTAATGATATGATATAGTCTAGCTTGTTGTTTGTGATTTGGGATGTTGTGACCCTCAACAAAGTAAGTATAGTTTCTCATTTTAACATGTGGAATAAGTCTACCCATGAACTAAGTCCATGCTATAGCTCCCGAAACTTAGAACTAAACCCTAGGAACAAATTGACACATTTGAAGGGTTGCAAGGTCATGTGACAGCTTCATCATGTCCACGAATAGCGCCATTAACAAATTGACAGATGCCATATATAGTGGACCCATCGAGTGTCCATGTATAAGAAGCACTCTTCTTCAAGAAGCATGTGGAGCCCAAAAGGGCACTTCCAAGAAGTAGACACCACCAAGGAATAGGTGCATCACACATGAAGAGGATACTTTCAATACACCTGAAGAATAAGGATCTATTAATGTTAGAGACTATTAGTAGATAGCTAGGAGTAAAAGCTAACCATAAAATATAGACTTGTATCTTGGGGGGTTCACTATATATATATTCTCTATATAACGTGCGTTCATGACCTATTTATAAATATCCTAATATGTGAATTTTTCTTGAATAAAACACAACCCTTTTCTATTCAATCTGTAAGTAACCCCTTTATATGACACCCTTTTGTATGTAAAAATTTTATAAAAATGGTGTTTTAAAAACCCCTTATTTTAAACTCGCGTTATATTTACATATACTCATGAGTGACCCCCCCGAGACTTGTATGAACCTTAGGAGATTGGTCATGCATAGAATAACATCTAGATGACCATGCAAAGTCTTGACCAACTAAAGGAGGACCCACAATGGGTAATGAGATACAAAGGTGGAATAGTTAACTATAACATGGCATGCAACTAACCCATGGATTCATGAGGAGGACTATGTAGAATAGCCATATCCTTTATATGGGGGGAGAAGATGGTAATTAGGAGAAATACTTGGAGCTCATGGAGCACAAAACTTTTTCAATTATGTACATAGTTTTCTTCTCTATATTCAAGGAGATCAACATCTTGGCCAACAAGAGTAGTAGAAATGTTGTTAGAGAAGCATAAGAAGTCATAGAAAGAACGCATAATAAGGAGAAGAGCATGATTGAGAAAGTTGTAGATGTACGATGTGATTAGCAAGAGAGAAGAATAATGAGATCCATAATGATTCTTTTCCTAATTAACAGACATAGGAATATGGCCTTGTGAAGTAATTGTAGGATTAGAAACTAAACATAACCTTTTCCCAATGTTCAAACCTACAATCTCAATAGCCTCACCAATGCTCATTTAAAATATATATGTGGCTTTCCTTTTTCCTTTGTTACACTTCTTGTTGCTCACTAAACCTTAGCACTTGGATGACCCCTCCGGCTATGCATCTCATCAAGGTGGGCTACCTCCCTCTCTCATGTTTTATCCATCTATCTAACTTGGAGAGACATGTCCTAACACACACACACACACACACACACACACACAAGCATTGTGTAAAAGGAATTGAGAGAATGGGAGAAGGAGACAGGAGAGAAAGAGACTAAACCTATGTGTGGTGAAGGGAGAGATACATGGTGTTAGAGGAAAAAAGAGAGTGAGACACACATGCTTAGGTATGGGCTAAGAAAGCTAGCCACAAGCTTAGGCATGGACATAGGTTATCCTATACTAGGGTAATCAATGCTATGCTTAGGCTATCTCAAGCTAAGCTAGGACTACCTAGGCTACTTAGCTATGGTTCATTTAGCATTCAAGGCTTTGTAAAGTTTATTCTTCTAATATCAAGGGTAATATTAAGGATATGCACTATCTCAAGCTAAGCTAGGACTACCTAGGCTGCTTAGCTATGGTTCATTTAGCATTCAAGGCTTTGTAAAGTTTATTCTTCTAATATCAAGGGTAATATTAAGGATATGCATGGAGATATTCTTCTTACATTAAGGAGATGCATTGGACTATTCAGTAATGTACACATTGTTACAACCCTTAATTCTAGCAACACAATATTAAAAGGCTACAAAAGTACTATAGGTAAATTTAAGACCCACATGTTGATGTATAATATACTAGCAAAAAGACCATTATTAGACTACTTGAAACTATCAAACTTAAAAGAGTGATTACACAAAATGAGATTAGACACAAAAATCAAGGAATATCCATCAAAATCTTGATGCATCACAAATTTTAATACATTTTCAAATCAAGAAGTGAAATTTATTTGCATATCTGACCAATAATAACCATCAACTATGTAATCACATTATGCTTAAAGATATTTACATGTATTGAAATATAAAACTAAGGTCTAGCACTTGGCACAGTCCTCAATGGTTTCTTGAACATAGCAAAGACTTGAACCCTTACTATACGAAGTAAAATACCTTATCCAAAATAAATTGATCAATACAACATTGTTAAACCCTATGTGAAATGTTCAACCTCAAGATGAGCCACATTGATCCACCATGGATAGAGCTACTCTAGGATATCCATAGCCCTCTTATTTGGTTGCATAGCAATGCCTAAAGAAATAGTCAACCAAAATTGTAGGCAATACAAAATAATGAAGGTAATGATCATAAAGACATGAATGCTTCATGAACTAGATTGCTTGTGAGTGATTATATGAGCTTCAAAACTAAATATTTCTATCATAGATTGATTTGTTGGTTGTCTACATGATCCACTATTGTAGGCACATGACCTACTAAAACATTGATTATGTCTCATAAATTTTATACAATATTAACTCTCTAATCTTGACATCTAATTGGTATATGATAATATATGTACAATATTAGATCAAGGAACATCAATTGTCTTTTGAATATCCATTTTAGCATCATGATTTCCTCCCGACAAAGTAGACATAACCTAAACCAATTAGCCATCCTCTAATTGCATACTTTCCACCATTTCCTGTGGTCCATTCATTTCATCAATTAGACTCTCAAGATTCTTTGACGTGAGACCCTATTGTAATACACTGTAGGGTATAGCACTTACTTGAGCCATCCTATTGGAAATCAACTACCATTTGTCATGCATTCACTTAGTCAAAGAAATTTTAATGACATGCAAATCTTCTTGCAATAAAACCAAACCTTTCAAATCTACTTCCATGTTCTACATGAGTTGCATTTCAATTTGCATTAAAGGTTGCAACCAAGCATCAAGAAAATTTCTCTTAGCCCTTAATCTTGTAATAACTTGAATAACACTTTGAAGCTCAATAGGAAACTTGGCTTGCATATTCAATATCCATCTCTTACGTATTTTAGAAGAAGAAAATTTGCATTAGCCAATGATGTTACTATAATCATCAATTTGTTCTTTGAAAGATCTACAACTTTACCATGATGCATTCCCCTACCTTGTTTCAATTTGGACTCCAACATAGAATTATTTCAAATTTATTCTTCCAACTACTTTTGCAAGGTTTGTGCTACATCCACTTTGATAAAGCATATCATTTGTAAATCTATCAAAAACTTATGTAACCTATTTTCCCATACACAAGCATAATGAAAATTAGATGGAACACATGATGAATATGGCATCTGTTTACTGCAGCACAGAGGATAAAAAAATGGAGCAGAAGTATGGGAAAAATGGAAGAAGGAGATAACCAAAAAGGAACAGGACAAAGGAAGGAAAAGGCGCTCCAGATGGAGGTCAGACTCTGAAAATTTGAATGATGACCTCTCCAGAAGGCTTCAATGTCGCCTCAAGAAAATAAAAGAGTAAAAGTGCGCCATTAAATATGAAGGCGCTCCCGAATCCTTGTAAAAAGAGCACCGGGCTCACTCCTGTGCAAATTGTATGCATTAGTGGGAATGGGATAAGTTAGAACGGTTGGAAATAGGAAAAGAGGGCCTAGGCTAATGGCCGACCATGTAAAAAGTGGGGATGACCGCCCAAAAAGTACGGCATATATATAAAGTTCAAAAGTGAATGAGAAGGCCATGTAAAAAGTGGGGATGACCGCCCAAAAACTAGGGCATATATATAAAGTTCAAAAGTGAATGAGAAGCTCATTCTTGTGTGTGGCCAAAGTTTCTTCTTCTTCCTCTCTTTTTTCTTGCCTTCTTGCTTGTGCTTGAGTGAGGGAGTGAGGAAGTGTGAGGGAGTGAGAGTGAGGGATTGTGGAGAAGAAGCTCTCCATCTTCTCTTCTTCTCTTCTCTTGCGCGGCTATGGAGGATGGAGCTTGATGGAGGGGGCTTGAGGTTGCTTGAGCTTGCCACAAGGATCGTGGAGCTACCCGAGTGCAAGAGAGAGGAGGAAACTCGATCGAGCATCAAGGTAAGCTCACTACACCCGTAAGGTAGGCATTGCGCGTCGGCTATGTGAGAGGTAGTCATGGCCGCTCGGCTTGAAACACTTGATCAATAACCGGTCCACAGGTCTCGGGGTAGAGCTCCGTAGCTCCGCTCCATTTTGGTTCCATTGCCGGGACTGACGAAATCGAGCGTTGAGTGCCGCGCGCATCGAATCGAGCATAGAAGTAGGGTTTGCAACCAAAACCGGTGCTTGAGATATTTAGGAGATTTAGGAGGTTTCGATCCTTGGAGCAAGTAAGTATTTTGATTTGTTGTTGAATATTAGAGTAGGACCATCCATCTCCATCTCTCTTTTTTATTTCTATTGCATTAGGTTAAGTTTAGGATAGGAAGAAGAAGGAAAAGAGAAGGGTTTTGCTGCTGCTGCAGACAGGGAAATAGGCGCACAGATTCAGACTTCTGGTTGGAAGAGTGTGCGGGATTAATTTCTGATTTTACAACAGGCTAGGATGGGACACATGGACAACACGTCCGCTAAGCAGAGCGCAAGAGCCTTAGCCATAGCATTACTCTCGGGATTAGGGGTCACGCAAGGGGCAAAGGGGCAATCTAGGATCCCTATTGTAGCAAAGCAGCTAGACAAGTATGAACCTAGAAATGACCCATATAGCTTTGTGGAGTTGTTCGAACAAGTTTGCGAAGCAAACGGTCTCACGGACCTTGCACAATGCTCCCAAGCTTTTAGGCTGTGTTTAGGTGATAAGGGGAGAATTTGGTACACTAGTCTAGATGCAGCTGAGCGCAAGAAATTTGCCCGTCTTAAAGACCATTTTATCAAGAGATTCTCTGAGGCAGGATACTCTGACAATCTCATCGTCCGGTTGATGAATGTCAGTCAGAGGGAAAAGGAAGACGTAAGAGACTACGTCACTCATGTATGTAGCCTCTTCAAGAGGATCCTGGCCAATGAGCGACCTAACGAGAAGGTTATGTCTACCGTGTTTATAAATGGAATTCGAAGCGAGGAGCTCTACAAGGCCTTGGCTAGTAACTCCACTCTACACAGAGACATGTGAGTTAGAGTTTTTGAAGGGGCAATAAGGGTGGACGATCACCTTAGGGAGCGAAGCATGAGGAACGCCAGTCGGGACAATACAAGCCAGAGAGCTCTAGAGAAGACGACAGCTTTGGGAGAGAGAGAGAACTCTAGCATACAAGATAAGGAAAAAGGTGTTGACCAAGGCCAAGAGCTAGCTAAGGTGAAAATGGAGCTTGCAAGGTTGAAAGAACAGATGAGGAAGCCTGTGCGGTCCCATGTGCAGTGTATACACTGTGGCAGAGACCACCTCCCAGCTGAGTGTCAAGATCCTAGATCTAGGCCATGCTCGAATTGCGGTAGGTTCGGTCATGATGCATTGCATTGTAGATTGCCAAGGATATTCCCATATGCGTAGCAATAGAACCCTCCAGACTTAAGCAACAGGCCACCTAACCTCTTTGGAAGGGGAGCCCAGCTGGTGCTTCCAGCACCAAATGACGCAAGACTGGCCATTCCTAGGCTAGAGATAAACCCAACAGGCATATCCAGACCACCAGGGCCCTATGTAACCCAACCACCGAGTGACGCTCCTGTTCACTATGCGGAAGAACCTAGTGAAGAGGAAACCTATGTGAACCCATACATCTCCTATGAAGAGGAATTGCAATCTAGTCCTGATGGACTATCGACCAGTACCGGTAATGGCGCTGGGCAGAGGAAGAGGCAGAAGCTTTGGAGGGCCAAGTCAAGATCCAATCTCATGCTGGACTGCGGTCATCCATGCCATATTTCATCACGCTGCCTGAAAATGGAATATGCAAACAAGGACAAGACTAACCTTTGATACACCGAGTGTAGAATCGCACACCTATTCCCTGATTATCCTAGACGGAAGCCATTAGCTAGTTCTGCCAACGTGCCCTCCATACCCTTGGGGCTATTCTGTCTGGAGACCTTTGGCAGTGAGGATACCATCCCACTGCATGTCATGATGCAAGTACAGACAAAATGAACAAGCATCTCGTTGCCTGGGCCAAGTAGCCTAGATGTAGCCTCGTTGGGAAAGAAAAGCCAAAGGAGAAGAAGAAAGAGCACAGACACAAAGATTACCCTTAAGACTAAGGAAGCTACAACTCTAGTAGCAGGAAAGGGGGTTACTGATGCAGAGGCAGAGATCTTAGCTCCTAACACAGCAGAACTAGGGAGTGCTAAGGTAGGGGAGTACCCCCATTCCAGATGGCAACTCGAGGCTATAGCCAAAGTTAAGGAGTGGGTCAAGGATACCCAAGAACACCTTAAAGATGTAGAACCCATACTCGAAGATGGAATGGAATACCTCTCTTCCAAGCCTAATGCTACACTCGGCTCCAAGGTCACTGCATGTCAACGCTTTCTGGGAAGGCACGTAGATGCATGCAGTCCTACCTATCTTAGCCTTGGGAGATGCAACATGAAAAGGAATCGTAGACACAGGCGTCGGGGTCAATGTCTTGAGCCACGCAATTCTATAGGCCTGGGAAAACCCACCTGTGGAAGCGGCTAGGTTCAATGTTACATTGGCCAATGGAATGAAGGTCAAACCATTCGGGGTCCTAAAGAGCTGGCCAGCGAAGGTCGCAGGAGTGCAATTTTCCGTGAACTTCATTGTCATGAAGGGAGTGGACTACGACATACTGCTAGGCTAACCCTGGATGAGGAACGCGCGAGTTATTGAGGATTGGGGGAACAATCTCATCCTCTTGGGGAATAGAACAGAAGCAGTGAGGGTTGAGATGGACACCTGGAAGACTACCCCAGCCAATATCGATGCTATCTCAACCATGCTAAAAGGTGATGCACAGGCAAGCAAACCCTATGGGTCATTGACCAAGTATATCCCTTGCCCTGAGGATGAGCGGTATTGGATGCATGTCTTAGCAACCGTTGACATACCGTTCTCAGATGAGGAAGAGCTGTATACGCAGGCTGCTAAATCACCACGCATGCCAGCAAAGGAGCCCATGGTACCACTCTGCATGATGGCAAGAAGCTCACGTGACCCAGGGAAACCAGTCTCGTTCCATATCCCCACCAACAAGCTCGAGCTTCAGGAAATCATAGAGTGCCTGACCGATAAATTGAAGGGCTACATGGCTGCTAATCTAAAACCCCTAAGTGATCTCCTAGCTAGGCATAAGTGGAAATGGACCAAAATTCACGATCTTAACCTGTTATACAATTGGGCTTTAGTCACTGACGAAAAGGAGATTGGAGAGGAGAACTTGGGGGATAACGAGAAATTACACGGGCAAGATTCTGATGGTGAGGGGTGCGAGGACTGTCACTCTGTGGGGGATGAGAGTGAAGAAGAGTTAGATATGATAGAATATGACATTGAAGGGAGAGCAATTGAACAGATCAAGGTAGACTCTAGGCCTAGAAGGGAGAGGGCAAGCTAGAATGAAAAAGGAGTCATGTCGATGGAGTGCGATAGATCTTGGTTGGAGTACATGGGAGCCATGGATTACAAGTAGGCAGGGGTGGTACAACCACTCGTAGCTCGAGTACTAAAGACAAATTCACCTACTCAATTATGATCCCCTAGCAAAACTGCTTTCTCAAGTGAGAGATGTGAGAACTCGGAGTCTGAAGTCAGTACAGAGAGTGATCCTGAAATACCCCAACCCTCTAAGGTCAAGCGCACCAAAGGGGACTTGCCAGTCCACCTAAGGCGCAAATGCTTAAGGGAGGAGGCTAGGAAGCAAACTAAAGACTCAGAAGTAGAGAGGTAAAAGAAGCTATAGGATCTCCCCAAATGCTTCATGAAGTTTAAGAATGGTGATTTTGCTAGGAGCAAAGAGACAAGGGCAAGCCAGTGAATCAATTGAGGGACCCACTAGGGTCAAGGGATTCGACATGGCAGGGGAAGGCGAGAAGCCTCGACCTATGTTCATCACTGACGACCTGACCAAGGATGAGTAGGCTAGACTTATTACTCTCCTAGAAGAGTATATCGATGTGTTTGCGTGGTCCTTCGAGGAACTTAAAGGAGTCGATCCTAGGGTTGTGACCCATAATATTCCAATGGTTCTAGATGCGGTGCCAACAAAGCAACGACCTTACCCTATGAATCCCAAACACGCCCATGCAGTGAAGGAAGAAATCGATAAGCTCATGAAGGCAGGATTTATATATGAGATTGAGCACACGGATTGGGTATCGCCCATAATGATCGTTATGAAAAAGAATGGTAAAATTCAGGTATGCGTGAATTACAAGAAAGTTAATGCTGCTACGAAGAGGGATAACTACCCCTTATCGTATACCGAGCACATACTGGAGAGGGTGGCAGGCAAAGAAGCTTACATCTTCCTCGATGGTTTCTTTGGCTATAATCAAGTGCAAGTGCACCTTGACAATAGGCACAAGACTATCTTCGCCATGGAGTGGGGTGTATTCGCCTATATCGTTGTGCCCTTTGGGCTAATGAATGCGCCTGCAACCTTCCAACGATTAATGTGCACCATCTTCAAGGATATGCTGAGACATGAGTTAGAGGTATTCGTAGACGACTTATGCATACACTCTAGTTGGGCCGAACACTTAGAAAAGTTGAGAGCTGTTTTTGAACGGTGCCGGTTATATAACCTCTCGTTGAACCCCTTAAAGTGCCAGTTCTGGGTGAAGCACAGATGCATCCTAAGCATGTAGTGTCAAGGAATGACATTGCCACTGACTTCTCAAAAGTTAGGGTCATTGTCGACCTACCACCACCCATTAACTACAAGGGCATTCAGTGTTTCTTGGGCGATATGCGATACTACCGAAGCTTTGTACTGAACTACACGCTGATTGCTAGGCCATTGTACAAGCTGCTGATCGTATGCGAGTGGACTGAGAAATGCTAGCATGTGCATGAATAGTTGAAGAAGGCTCTCACCATAGCACCAATCTTACAAGCCCCAGACTGGAGTATAACATTCCATGTACACATAGATGCCTGAGCTTTGCCAGCAGGCAACTCACCAAAACGGAGATGAACTATTCCACTACAGAAAGGGAAGGGTTAGCCATGGTGTTTGCTGTAAAGAAATTTAGGCATTAACTGTTGGCCACACCCTTCATCTTTTTCGTTGACCATCAAGCCTTGCTATATCTTGTGAACAAGCCATGTGCTATAGGTCGCATAGTGAGATGGTTACTTCTCTTGTTGGAGTTTGATTTCTCTGTGCTTTTACGTAAGGGAAAGCAGCAATACATGGCGGTTCACATGTCCTGCATACCCACAGGAGAAGCTGATACCGGACGACTTACTGGACGCTCATCTCTTTGGTCTGTCTAGCCAAGGAACTTGCTTAGGGATAATTTGACGCCATATTGGGCCAATGATGTAGTTCAAGTGCTAGAGAATGTCTGCCTGAGAGACCTATTGAGAAAGCCACGTTAAGAAGGTTTATCTTAAAAATCCAGCCATACCAACTGATCACGGGCCAACTCTATAGGTTAGGACAAGACAGTTTGTTGCGTAGATGTGTATGCGAGCACGAGATGCACGATGTATTAAGAGAAGCACATTGTGGGATAGCTGGAGGACACATTAGTGGGGATATGACCACCCGTAAAGTGTTACAATCCCAACTATGGTGGCCCACCCTATTCCGTGATGCTGCTAAGTTTGTCAAACGTTGCGATGAGTACTAGAGGACTAAGGTGCCCATGCGCAAGGATAAGATGGACTTGACCTCCGTAATAGCCCGACAGCCCTTTGAAAAATGGGGCATTGACTTTATTAGACCTATCAGTCGTCCGGCACAGTACTCCCAGGCACGCTACATCATTGTGGCAAACTGGTTACCTGATGAAGTGGGTGGAGGCAAGAGCCACTAGAAAGAACGATGCTAGAACCACTGTGAAGTTCCTATGGGAGCAGGTCTTTTCACAGTTTTGTTGTCCAATTGAATTACTGAGTGATCAGGGCATGCACTTCATCAATAAAGTGATATATCACCTGCTCTCGACCTTCCTAATCATTCATAGAAGGTCCTCACCCTACTATCCTCAAGCAAATGGCCAAGCAGAGTCCACAAATAAAATCCTAGTCAACTTGCTTACTAAAATAGTATCCACATCATGAAGAAACTGGGATAATAAATTGATGGCGGCCTTGTGGGCCTATCGTATAGCTTATCAGACGGCTGTAGGACAGACGCCCTTTAGGCTAACTTATGGAATGGAGGCCATTCTACCCTTAGAGTTCTTTGTCCCTAGCTTAAGGATAGCAGCTCAAGAGCGTTGGGAGGAAAGAGAAGCTTGGACCGACTGCTTAGTGAAGTTGGAGCATCTCATGGAGACTCGACTCTTAGCCACCCATGCTCGGATTTGTGAAGAGACACGACGAAAGATGTGGTTTGACAAGCATGTCAACCAACGCAACTTTGATCAAGGAGACCTCGTTCTACTATACTCTGTGAAAGGTCACAAACAGAAAATGAAATTTTGAGGATTGGGACCTTTCCGGGTGCGTGCAATTAGTAGAATGGGCAATGTGGAGTTGGAGATGCTCGAAGGGGAAGGAATAGGCTTTTTCAATGGCAATCGCATGAAGAAGTTCTATCCTCCTTCCCATCCATTGCATGAGCCACCCATGCTTTAAGTGCCCATGTCTCTGCGTGGCCACAATTACTGAACTAATGGATCAAGATGAGGGAGCAGTAGCACCTGCTTACCTACGAATCACGGTCACTGCGGAACAGACATATTCTTTTGACACCTTGAACGATGAAGGTGCCAACTGTAATATTTTGACGCATGACCATTGGACACGCATTGGTTAGCCTAAATTACAGCCCACAAATGCTAAACTCAGCCCATTTGGGGGCAACGCTTACTCATTCTTAGGAAAATGCATAGTGGCTATCTCGATCGATTCTGAAAGTATCCCAGTCATCTTTTATGTGTTACCAAACACTAAAGGGGCCGGTGATAAGTCACTACTAGGCCGCACTTTCAAAAGCCAGACGAGCTGCAATGTGGACTACAACCTAGATCGCATCCATCTTGCTATGGGAAATGTGCGCATAATGACTACTTTCAGCAAGGGTTGTCTTACGCCTCCTACAACTGCACAGCCATCGACAGAGACCCCAATGTCCATGCCCATGACCACGCCTAAGGAGAAGGGCAAGGATATCTCACCCCATGCTCAAACTGCTAGAATCAAGCCCACCCAGGCCATTCAAAAGGCCAAAGAGTCCACACTCATATGGGTGCCAAAAGGACGAGGGCCACCTCCTTGTAAACCGTAGAAACGTGCTTCTAAATGCAAAAACTATCAGTTGTAGCCTAAGAGGCTGCTTAGATGCTATCGACGTAGGTGCACTACCACACCACGATGGATCCCCAAAGATCTCTTGCGAGCACAAGGATATTATGAGGGCAACCCTTGGATATGGGTGCCTAAGAGTGGACATTCAAGAAGCTCAACTCTGAGCAACCCCACTCCAGTTAGAGAGGCTGGCACATACAAAGCGCAAACTGCAAAGAAAATTGAAACAACACCAGTTGTGATTTCTGAATCCCAACACATTTACCATCCCAAGATAGATGCCCCAGCATCATCCAGGTCAGAGGCGTTGCGCACCCCTATGCCGGCTCGAATAGAATGCAGTACGCCTCCTATGCCAGTGAGGCCCACTGCAACATCTCGAAGTGCTCCAGAGTGCAAAGCCCCAATTGTGACGCCATCAATGGAGTCACCACTGTCCAGTCCAATTGCACCATCACCATCAGCAGGTCTTAAGCCTTTGTACGAAAGACGATCTTTTCTTTCAGTGGCCAAGGATCTCACTGAGACCTCAGGGAATGACATAGTGACATGCATCAAGGAGTTGGATGACACCTTCACCACAATCGCTAGGAGCTATGAGAGGCTTGACCTAGGACTTCTTGATGAACCTCTTGCTTCTGATGTTTGCACGTTGCCATGCACTTGGGAAGACTACGAGTTTATGACCATCAAATTTCCCAAAATTGCCGCCGAATTAATCGCTAATGGACTATGCCTTATGGGCAGAGAGGTCGAGCCTTGCATCCCTCTCGTTTCCCATTCTCCTCAAACCAAGTGCAGCATGAATTCGCTTCGTCCCCCTGGCATTTCTGCGTAAAGTAGTTCACCTGGGGTTCGACGCTAGTTGTCGTTTAGGAAAGTGACCATTAGGAAAAACCATGATTCAGGTTGGTCCTAAGTGGGAACGGTCGGAATACTTCCGCTACGTGGCAGAATCTAGAAGTCCTAGATCGCAAACCCCGTAACATTTCATGGGAGTGCTAGGCAGAGATTTCTAGACTCTCTTTCCTATGGACTGCTAAGATGTGTCCTGAAAGGGAACATGTGGACACATTACAGTTGGTATCAGAGTGAACCAATGAAGGATCTTTCCTTATAAGAAAACTTAATAAGAAGAAGTAAAGCAAATGTTGTTATTAAGAACATTTCCTTACTTATCGATGTTGTCTTGTAGAGTCATGAAGCATGCAATAGGTTCATGGTGTTTGAGGTCATGTTTATGACTGCGATGCATGCCTCAGATTATCGACGAAGGATCGATATAGAAAGGATTTCCTTAAAACTTGAGGAAAGGGGGGGGAGCAAATGAGAGCCAAGTGATGAACCAAGTGAGGATGAAAATGATCAGCTGAATTCAAATAGGAAAGAATGCAAGGAGAGAAAACTGTCACACGCATTCTTTCTTGGGTTTTGCTAGTAATGAATCAAGTTATAATGCTAATGTTGACTTGATGTGATGACAGGCACCTACCATGGCAGGACATGGTAAACTCCCATTCACAGAAGCGTAGCTGACAAGGTATGGAATCAGCGTCGAGACGTGTGGATTTAGCTAATTCACGTTTAAGCATACCATGAATCTAGATGAAGCCATCCTAGAAGAGCCGGCTGTGAGGGAGCTGGTGGAAAAATGTAACCTCCAAAAGTATGTGGAGAAGGTCACAGGCAGTAGACTACAGCATGTGCACGGATTTCTTAAGGAGCTTCGATGAAGGAAGGAGCTGTGGCATGGTCACAGTATGGGTGGGTGACCAGGGAAGAAGGATGCAAGTGCCGCTTAACGCATACATTGTCGAGAAATTCCTAGGGCTTGTGCCTAGGAAAGAGAGGCGCCCAAAAAGAGATATGTATGCCATGATGGGAGTCAGAAAAGAGGACGTGCACATGATCGATGGAATTAGTCTGGCTAACATTCCAGACCCTGTGACGAGGATGCAAGCTAAGATGATCCACGCTCTTTTCTTGGGCCATAGGTACAATGGACTAATGAATAGAATTGGTGTGCCACTGCTCAAAAGCATTGTGGCAGGAGTTCCAGAGGAGGTGGATTGGAACGGTTTTGTCCACAAAACTATCAAGAGTTTAGCCGCCCTTCGGTCTCCAGCTGCAGCACCAGCTGGTAGGGAATCTCTGGCCTCTACCGCACGATCCACAAGAAAAAAAATTGCCAAAAAAGCTTTCGAAACCTTCTCTTCCACCTTAACATCCAACTTTTTGACCTTTGTATAGACTTCTGTCAAATTCAATTTCAAATCATGCATGCCTTTGATTAATTCATCCAAAACATCATCTTTAATAGCCGAGCCAACAGGTAAAGCCACTTGTTCTGTCATAGCTACAGGTGACTTGGCTACAATTTCAGCCCCGTTCTCAGCACTAGCAGATGTGATGCATGTACCCCATCTTAATTTCATCTGCTCTCTCTTGTATCCTTGTTTCTACGGTCTTTCAACTATTTTCGAAACCTTCTATCAAATTCAGTCTCAAATCATGCATGCCTTTGATTAATTGATTTTGGAACCGTGATCTAAGAGAGCCATGCAAGGTATCTCTCTTTCTCCCACTGTAACAATTATTTGTGTTGTAGAACGAGTCTAGTGTGTTTGTGAATAATGACTCCTTGGAATAAGATAAGTAAACTTCTTCTTCATGTGCTTTGCTGATGGACATTCCCATTATACATAGCCTCCTCTGTATGCTTATTGCTACCCATAAGACCAATTTGAGCCACAAGCTTGCTCTCTACACTCCCATTTAACCCATTTTCAACATCAACCTGCTCCAAATCAACATTACATGCATCATCATGTACCCTCTAAAGTTGTTTCTCTATGTCTTTGTCAACTTGCATCAATGCTTGCAAAAATTCAGCATCAAACTTTCTTTTTTGTTTCAGCATATTAATGATTGCATCATGAAATTTACACTTTGCGATTCCAAGAATTTTGCCAAGTATGAATTCCAATCTACTGCCAAGTATGCAATCTTCAAAGACCTTTTTAAGGTTTATGAGTGTCTCAAGATGCGATTGTAACCTGTAATCGGGCTGCTTGCCCCTTTTAGTTCTTGTTTCTTCTCTTGAGATACATCCTTCATAACATGCTCATGTATGGCTTTTCAGCCTCTTTTTGTTGCTCCATTTTACTTTGTGTTGTGCATTTAGATGGGCCTGAGGAGGAAGGACCAACATTGTCCTCATCTCTTCTTGTCTTTTCTTCCACAAGAGCTTCTTGATTATGAACTTCAATTGAATAAGCATAGGCTAAAAATGAATCCACTGGTTCACTCCATCACGCTTTCCCTTGTATACTTTGACTTGCATGAGCCAATTCAGACTTTTTTGTTTTACCCTTTTCCATGAAATCTAATGCTTGCATCGAAATGTGAGATTTTTCTTCAGCAATGCCTCCTTTACGAGCTTCATTAGTTCTTTCAATTCTCAACCCATATGTAGTTATTGCATCTATGGCAACAAATGCTATCCTTCCAACCATCTCTTTCAGACTCTTCTGCATGCCACCATCTCAAAAATTTGGCTCTACTGGAAGAGTAGTTTCTTTTGTATATATTTTACCATCTTTCCAAAAGACTAACTTTTTAACTTCTGCTTCAGGATAGGTTGTATAGTTTCATTTTTCATGCTATACACTCTCACACCAAATGCATGTCGTCTTGTATCCTTCTTTCTACGGACTTTCAACTATTTTCGAAACCTTCTCTTCTACCTTAACATCCAACTTTTTGACCTTTGTATAGACTTCTGTCAAATTTAGTCTCACTACGGACATTGAAAGTTGAATGACGACGCACTCTAGAGTTTTTCACACTGTGACTTCCTCATGGCACGACACCATAGATAATGATCTCTTGAGCCATGTTCTCTTGACCTAGCAATAGGAAATGAAGAAACAATGGAGATTGTCTCCACATCCAAAGCTTTTGGTCTCTTCTTCATGAAAAGTAACTATTTTAACTAGATTGTGATTCATAAATGTTTTATTATAAATAACATCTAAAATAGTACTAATTACTAGGCCGCCAGAATCAAAGATGTAGGGATGCCATTCTGTTGAGCGAATATGCAAAGATATTGCATATCGCATTACCATAGAAAGAGGGATACTTAATGATTAGTTAAAACCCTCTCTCTCCCTCCCTCCCTCTTTATCATTCCTCTCTCTCTCTCCATCTTTATCACCTATATTTTCTAAACCATGTCTCTCCCTCTCTTCCTCTTCTATTAATCCATCTATTTGGCTTGAAATATCCCCATAATTGCAAACCAAGATAGCTTCATACCACATTAAATATTGCCAATAGGTCAACTTTCATTCAAAGGTCCTATGCCTAGTGTTATTCAAGGGAAAGAACTAAGGGGTTGTCTCTATCTCTATATCACTTTAAACTATATTTCTCTATGGTTATATATCTCTATCGTTATACTCTCAATCTCTATATCTCCTTTTATGTAACCGTATCTCTCCCTACCTATCTCTAACCCTAGGTCTCTCTCTCTAACTCTCTCATTTTATAACTAATTTTCCCTACCTAATAAAACTAATTTTCCCTACCTATCTCTAGCCCTGCCTCTTTTATCACTAGCTCTACCTCCCTCTCCCTCTTTGTTTCTCTACTCTCTCATTTTAAAACTAACTCTCCCTGCCTGTTTCTAGCCCTACCTCTTTTATTACCAACTCTCCCTCCCTCTCCCTCTTTGTTTCTCTACTCTCTCATTTTAAAACTAACTCTCCCTGCCTGTTTCTAGCCCTACCTCTTTTATTACCAACTCTCCCTCCCTCTCTCTCTAACTCTCTCCCTTTCTAACCCTCGTTTCTCTCGCTCACTCTTTCCTCCTCTCTCTATTTTCACATCCTCTCACCCTCTCTTCCTTTCTCTAACATATTTGTGGCTATCCCTCTTCCTTTCCGAGCTGCAGATTCGTCGAGTGCATCAAGGTGCAAGCGTGCAGAATCGTCGGCCTCTGCGCTTCTGTCAGGCTGCCTACCCATCGCCATCTCCAAAACCAGTACCGTCCTTCAGGGAGCCCAACACCACCCTTTGCTGCAGCTCCTGCCATTTCCATTGCCTCTCCTCGACCATTGATGGCCATGTCAGTGAGCTTCTCCACACTCTCGCTGCCTCATCCCATCCCCTTCCCGAGCCACAACGCCGCCCATCCACCGCCTTGGCCTCTTAGATGTTCCCCAGCCTCTTGCCTTGCCGTTCGGCTCACCACTGTCGTGCCTAGCCCTCCAAGATCCTCCTCTTACTTCTTCATACTCGACCTTCACTCCAACAGGTAGAATATAACAAACTCTAGAGCACGTACTATATAGAAAGTTCACACTATCACTAGGAAGAATAGCAACCAAACTAAGAAGAATGTAGAATTTTCTAGTTATAACTAAATAATTTTGTCATCATGAATCTCTTCTATCTAATAAATCCCTTTTTCTAGATACTATCTAGAAAATTGAAGTCTTATCTAGTAACATTATCTAGTAAGTTATTGTATATCTAGTAACAATATCATCATAATTAGGAAATTTTAGTTTTCACTAGTCATAACTAGCAAGTACTATCATCTAACTAGGAAATTATGGATAGTCTTTCAAGTTAACTTAGACTCATACTTTTGCTAGGTATAACTAGTAAAAAATATTAGTTGATTAGAATTTTACATTTGTATATTACTCACTTATGAGCGAAGCTTTCAATTCCACGCTTATAGCTATACTCACTAGTCTGCGTAGTAGTCGAGCCTATCCGTAGATTATACCTAACCTAGATAATACATTAGGCATAGCTAGGTTAGACATTGGCTCGATATAAAGTAAGAATTTCTATGCTATGCATTAGAATACAACTTATATGAGGCATTTTCTAGGCACAAGGTAAGCATTAAATAGGATAGGGTTGTGTTAGGTGTTGGCTCTTAGCATATGCTTACCCTATGTCTAAAATATGCCTAGATTATTCATAAACATAGGATAGCCTTAACCTCTTCCTAGAATATTATTAGACTATGTATAAGCATAGGATTGGCTTATGGTATGCCTAGTTATTGCCTAACTTGCCATATGTGTACCCTATGCCTACGCCTTGTGTATCTTAGACATATGGCCTATGTTTGGCTACTCTATAGCCTCTATTAGCTTGTTTGTATGAGGAGCCTATGCATATACCTTGCCCATATCACTAACCCAATCTAAGCCTAAGCCTAAGCTTAAGCTCTACCTTACTAGGAGCCTAGCCCTAACACTAACCTTTAACATAGTCTAAGCCTAGTATATATTGAGTCTAATTCTAATTTAAGGAAAAGAATATAGAGAGTAAGATAGGCTTACACATCATGTGTTACTTCTATAAAAATAAGTTGTATTTAGTTATTTTGTGGATTCTCATTAATGTTGGCCTATTTGTAGTACTGTTCTAACTTTTTATATGTGTGTTGATGATCATATTGTGCTAGACAAACGATAGTAGAGGCAATTAATTTGTTTTGTACTTCTGGTGAGAAAATAACTAAACAAGTATAGAGATGTAATGATTGTAATATCGATCACTAGTGGAGTGCAATGTGAAATTATTATTATTATGGGAACTATTATCACATGAAGTTATTCATATGCTTTAGCTTTAAAGCAATTGCACTCATCTATTTAGAGTACATTGTTGTCTCTATTTTCTTTTATGTTATTCATATTCATTAAATTTTTATTAATTAATTATATTTATAATATCAAAAATAAAATATACATGTTAATTTTAGGCTTATGTTAGAACTAATCATTTCGAGTGTGATTGAGTCATTCTTATTTGCAGGGTTTTGCTAGTTATATGCTTTTGTAATTAATTAGGCCGCTCAATTTGCCATTGCAATTATCGCTTTGATACCATGGAGTTGATTCTTACACATGGTCCATGATCAGAGCAACAAAGTAATGGTTGAAATATTGGTAGTGAACCACTAAAATATTACACCACATACTCCAGAGATTATCTTAGGGGATAGAGCATTAGCAAGATTAGTTAAAGAAGCTGATCTCTCACTTGTGCACAAGTAACTAGCTTATTGACGAGTGGCATGTTGTTCCCATTGCATCAAGTAGCATTTTTCTCACTTGGCTATAGGTTGAGGTGTACATGGCATCTCCCCTATATCATAAGTACCTACATGAGTCTCCCCTTATAGCATATCTACAAGCTATCAATATTGTATGGGTATATATTTGCATCAACCAGGGCTATGCATGAGCATTCTCACTACATTGGTTAGTACCCATGAACCACACCGTCTTTTCCCTCTTCATCATGCGGACCACACCTTTCTTTTTCACCCAACCACTTAAGCACCTTAGTCCACTCAACTACTATGTAGATAGGTGAGATGATTGTTTAGCCACATTGGAGCACTCGATCGCTTGAAGCACGTTCTAACTACTTGGTGCACTTTGGCCACATGCTAGATTAGGCAAAAATTCAAGCATACTCTTCCATCTGCCCATACTCAATGAATAGTCACATAGTTTCACAATCATGCACTTTATTTCAACTCACTTGACCATCTCCACTCTCTTATCCTCTATGACCACATTGAGAACTTTGTCTTTTTTTATCACAATAGCCTCACTCAACAATTTAGGCCACATTAGGAACTCATGAATCACTCTAGGTGGCCTTAGCACATGATTATACAATACTTTGACATTATACCACCATCACGCTCTCTCTACTACTTAGTGCTCATAGCATAGTGATGTGGATGGTTTTGGGAAAGGGAATGGGAATGGTGACATGGACTAGAATTGTCCTCCTTTGTCACCATCAGAGAGGGCTCTAATAAGTGGACGTGATTGGGCTGTTGGTGTTAGAAAGAGTTGATCTAGAGCATGGAAGGAGCTATGGAGGATGGAAGATGAAAACAAGACTCATGTTGACATAGGCAAAGAGAGACCAATTGTTACACATGTGAATTAGGTTCCACGATAGATTAGCTTGGACTCATAAAGACAATCTTGTGTATTGAACTAACATTGACAAGACACTAAGTGAAAGTATAAAGCATCATGATATTGTACTCATTCCATGTGAAAGTGATAGTCAAGTACAATGCTTTATAGAAGTTGGATTTGTTCCACTCTCCTCACTATGCATATGGGATTTAGGACGTCTCTTCTTGGAGCATGTATCATTTGTCTATTTTCTCAACACCCCCTCTAAAATGGTGAGTTCCTACACTTGCTGGCATTTGCCCCTCTTCATGATGACATGGCCTGGGAGACTAGCTCATAAGCAGCCTAGTTAAGTTAAAGCTTGAAACTTTACATCTTTGGTAAGGGTTTTGTTTTACAAAGAAAATCCACTAAGGGAAAGATAGTTTCTTCAAAATAATCTGTCAGAGGTGGTGTTGATGGTAGTGGAAGCATCTTCTTCTTATTCTTCATTCATGAATTAGTTCTAGTGGTGATCATTTTGCATCTCCTTTACTCTTTTCTTGTGGAAGCATTCACTGGCTATATGGCTAGTCTTACCACAATAACGACATGTCATCCGATTTTTGTTGTCGATGTTGAATCCTTGACCTCTTCCTTTGGGTCCAGCAGCTCCTTCGATGTATAAGAGATTTTCCCTAGATGATGGGATACCATCTTTTGCGTTCTTGTTCTTCTATTTATTCTCTTCATCAAGAAGAGAGTGCTCAATATCTTTAAGTGAGAGACTTGGAATATTACTTAGTGTGGATACAAGATTCTCATATGGATCCTTATTTATACTTGCAAGAAGTATGGCTATTGCTTCATCTTCATTAATATTCTTATTAAGAGTTGCAAGCTAGGTTTTTAGGATCTTGAACTTGTTGATGTGTATGGTCATGGAAGCACTATATTTTATATCCAATTTATAAGACTGCATGAGTAATTTTATCTTTGAATTCTTTGCTTGGGTACCAAACATCCTGTCAAGTTCCTCCCAAGCAATTCTAGCATCTCTAATGCTAGAGATATTATGTAGCACATCATCACTTAGTCCCCAGGCATTGATGCCTAGTGCCTTGTTATTCATCTTCTTCCATTCTTTGGTTTTTGGTTGATCTACTGCAAGGATCCCGCTTCCTAAATCTTCTTTCTCATCATCTCCATCACCTTCATCATCTTCAAAGAGATCCCAGAGGTCTTTCCTCATGAGGTGGTACGTGGTCTTTTCCTTCCAGGCACGAAAGCCTTCTCCATTGCACTTAGCTATTTATTCGAGCTCTGCTATTTTTTATTAGTAGAAAATCAGCCACCCACCAGCAAAGGAGTTGTTCCTCATCAATGTGTCAAGAGTCATAAGTAATAGTAGTGTTAAAAAACACTAGCTAGTATCAAGAGATACTATGTAGTGGAAGTTTGACGTTGAACTTTGATAGTTGATGTTTGAACTTCCAATCTTCTTCTTGGATATTTCCCTTGCTCGAAGTTGAGTAAACCTGAGTAGTAGTGGCCTCAATGTACTACAAACAGTGAGAGAGTAAGATGAGAAATGAGCTTGTAGTTGAAGTGGCTATGGTGGAATTAGGGTTACACAGGTAGGTGGTTGGTTTTTCACTTAGGGTAGCTTATAGGCACATTCATATGACAAATCATCTAATGAGGAAGAAGCTTATGAACCAAGCTTCCAAAGTCCTATGGTCTTGGCAAGGATCATGTTGCATGCATGGAGTACAAACATACAGACAACTAGCAGGTGCATTTCAGGGAAACGTGACAAATTTCGTTAATGCTAAAGTCAAGGAGCAGCAATGTCCCACTATAATGTGCCAAGAAGGAGTGCGTGGAATTCAAGAATGTTTCTCCAAAAGAGATCTTGGAGAGATATGGCCTGTATGTAGAGATCCAAATCCTCCAAGTCAAGTAGGTGCTGGTGTCCACATACACCGTTATAGCAACAACTTTGAAAAGAGGCAATGCTGAGGCTATAGTTGCTCAATGTCAATGATTGAGATGCAAAGGAGGAGCTTGGGAAGCAAGAAAATACTTCTTTAGAAGGAAGTTTAGAGAAATTTGGAATGTGGAGAGAGATATGAAAACTTCAAGCTCAGAGCGTGCTACTGGCTATGGCTACCATGGAAGCTTTATTGAAGGTAGAAATGTAAATGAAGTTGGAGATGAGATCCAGCACTTAAACTGAGTTGAGAAGAGATGGAGATGAGCTAAGCCATGGCCAAGAAGGCTCTAGTACCATGTTAGAAAAAGCGGATCTAGAGCATGGCAAGAGATATAGAGGATTCAAGATGAAGACAAGACTTATGTTGACACAAGCAAAGAGAGAGCGACTGTTACACAAGTGAATTAGGTTCCAAGATAGATTATCTTGGACTCATAAAGATAATCTTGTGTAACAAATTGACACTGAAAAGACATTGAGTGAAAGCATAAAGCATCATGATATTGTATTTATTCAATGTGAAAGTGATAATCAAGTACAATGCTTTATAGAAGTTGGATTTGTTCCACTCTCTTTACTGTGCATATGGGATTCATGACATCTCTTCTTGGAGCATATATCATTTGTCTATTTCTCAATAGTGAGTTGGTTTGAGGATACGCTAGGATTGGGATGGCAAGCTGGAAAATGGCTATCCCATGTCATTATGGCTCATAGCATTTTACTAAAAGAACACCTTAGCTACTCGAGACATATTGAAGCACATGATTACCTTATGCACTTAGGTAATATATAAGGCCAAATTTTCATGATTCTTGGACAAGAGTGTAAACACATTCACACATTGTAGATGCGTTTGTACACACTTTTTTTTCAAAATTTGAACTCTTCTTCAAGCTTTTATCTGGTTCTTTGAATATGATATAGCTCTCTTATAGATTAGAAACCCTTCACATTAGCAAATGTTATAGGAAAAAAGATAGTATGCAATCTATGGATTTCAGTGGGGATTAGAAGAATAAGGGTATATAGCACATGAAAGACAATGTGGAACAAGAGGTTTTACTAATGGCTAGTAGGGTTTTGCATGTTTTCTACCTAATTCGCTATCAAGCGGAAGAAGCTTTGTAGGACCTCCATTGGGGCAACATGATGCATATAGATATCATCAAGATAAGGTTTCTTAAAAATGACATCTATGTTGGTATTGCCCAACTCTATGTGTATTCCAAGTGTGTTGCACTTGCAAAAGGAAAAGAAGTGTTTGACAAGTTCCCAGTACCAAAACACAAACACTTGGAGTGGCTTGATCACTAGAGATAGGCAAAGCATGGACATGGCGTTGAAGCTTTGAGATGTTTTGGCAACATTTCAGAGGTGAGTGTCACTGTTTTCTACTCGCCTCCTCTTCTGTGATCATGGACATCACCCCCACATAAGCTTTTTGTATCACCCTTAACAATCTCATTACCAGAGATTGCACTTCATATTTCACAAACTCGATGCCTCTTTTGTCCATAAATTCATAAGGATCAACAAAATTGACCGTCTTATTAGAATACATACTTCAATCCTTTTCAGATTCACACAAGCAATTGGTATAAATGTGATAGCTCATCCATAGCTAAAAGATCTTGATAATCCTTTTTAGAACAGTAGAAAGGTGATGCAAAAAACTACATCACTCTAGAGTATGCACAAATGCTCTAGAACATTAGAAAGGTGATGCCAAAAACTACATGACTACAAAGTAAGCACAAAAGCTCCAAAATAAGCCAACAAACAGATACAAAATTTAATATTGCACTTTTGGTTGCAGCTACCAATTGGTTGCTCTTGCAACTGCCTAGTACGTACTTCAATCCAATTCAAATCACATAAAGAGCTGGTATAAATGTGACAATTCACCCATAACTAAAAGATATTGACAATAATTTTCAAAACAACAAAAAGTTGATGCCAAAAACTATATATATCTTCAAATACATCCATGTTGAGGTATAAACTTCAGAAACATATCTTCAATGTTTTTTAGAAGAATGAAACACTGAAGAGTTGGAGAATAGATGACCTCTAAACACAAGTCTTCAATCTTTAGGTACTTCTATAGTAAAAACATAGCAACTCCATCCTCCTCATTTTTTCTGTCATTGGTCATGGCTTTCTTCCCCTTAGTCTTGCTTTTCTTAGGGAGAGGAAGGGTAAGCGACACATTATTGGGTGCCACTACACGCTTCTTTGTTCCCCGAGAGATTGGAGGTCATTGAGGTAATGGCACACTTGCCACATGATGGTCTAGATTGTAACCTTGGGTAGAGAAGGGTTGAACCCCTAGCAGATTGTGTAGCTTGATGTGTTGACCTTGGTAGCTTGAGAGAGAGAGAGATGCAACGATTCACACTATCGTAGAGAGAATGCACCTAATTGAGAGAGAGAGAGAGAGAGAGACATGCCGGGACTGTTCCCATGGTCATGTGCCCCAAGGAGGTCAAGGGCTATTGCACACGCAAAGCCATCGAGGGCATCTTCCGCCCTGGACACAGTCCTATCTCGTCATTGAGGACCTCGTCACCAGTGGTGCCTTTATCCTCGAGACTGTCGCTCTGCTCATCACTGATGTCGCGCTCATAGTCACCGATGTTGTTGTGCTGTTTGACCGATAGCAAGGGGCCATGCAAACCTGCACTAGAACGGCGTGAAGCTTCATGCTGCACTCAAACTAACTTAGATGGTGGAGGTGCTCGTGTGGCATGGGAAGCTAACGAAAGATGTGGCTACCTTTGTGTGGCAGTTTTTGGTAGATAATCAGACTTCCTTATCAAGGCCAGCATAAGGATAGGTTTCCCATTCTCCAAAGAGTAGGATGTCTTTACAGCCAACATTCTCTTCTTGCATAGAATGCAACAACAAAGATACTTTTTGAGCTCATGGAGAGAAAGAAGAGCAACTTGTCATTGGTCTTGTAGATGTGAACACAGTAGAAGAAATGTTGGCTATTGCTGAAAAGGTATGTATAAGATTTTTGTTTCAGATAGAACAACTGTGAGATCTAATGGTATAACTTAATCAATAACACAAGCGATTGATCAGTGTGAGCTTTTTTGTCCTTTACATTGATTTTAAGCTACATCATTGGAAAACACAGTAGTTCAAGGAAAACAAAATGTATGCCTTTTAATTGTTCCTTGGAACTTAAATACACCAACACTTCGAGTCCAAAGACCTTCTTGATGCAGTAATTTTCTCCACATGAGTACAATCATCTAGCCAAGGAGGAGCATTTCATCAAGGAGCTATCTGATTGGACCTAAGAGTGTGGTATAATTGAAGCCATCTTTACATATCTCAATTGTATATATCTATATGTTGGATGATGTCATGTACATGTTATGTGAGTTTATTATTGATAAGGCCTTGGTTAGAAATAGCACCACAATATTTGATCAAGGGAGTTGCAGTACGAGTTATGAGAGTGGTTGCCAAAGCAGTCATTGGACATATTCCAGAATCAAAATATTATGTTAAAGGGATATTGGAGAATGTCAAATTCTTGATAGTGTTGTTTGGTATTTTAGAACACCAAGAAAGCATAGGTTCAAAGGCTTGTTGAAGGAGGAGTCTCAAAGTATTGCGATCATCCATCATTCTTATGTGGATTACCGAACTTTTTTTCCTCTTTGTGATGACGTATTTGAGCTTGTGCAAGGCCTGGATTTTGGTGTAGTCTTGACAGACTTGTACTTAGAACCACCTCCTTAACTTGGATCACAACTCAATTGTTGGCAGTGACCTATTGTCCCACAGTGGACAATGTGGTAGATCTCTTCATGAAGCCTTTGTGCAAGGCTTCTATGCTTTATCACATGAGGTTTTTGTATCTTCAAATGCCCCTAGGATCTGAGAGGGGGTGCCAGCTTGCCTATTTTATCATGGTAGTCTACCATCTCTTGGTTGTGAGCTCTAGTTAGAGTCTAATAAAGACATGGGAGCTATGACAGTTTTTTAGTGTACACTTTTGGTTCATTTTTTGCATTTTTCATCATGTCATCATCTGCTTGACATTATCCAATCAGTTGACATTTTTGCCACATCAGCATCCTATGACTTGTAGTTAGTCGGCCACTTTTGGCCATGTGGAAAGGTTTGCCAATTTTAGTATATTTTTGCTATTTATAGTAGTCACTGGGGCTGGGGCAGCATTCACTCATCTTGGCACTCTCTATCTCTGGTGCTGCCATCTTCATCAACCTCATTTGGTGCAATGTCATTCTTTTGATATCATTATCATCCAAAATATGAAAAATAGTCATTCAAAAAAGGTATTGCAATGCTGTGTTTTGCACAAAATTAGTTTGGTAATAGACCTCACTATGTGGCCCTTACTCAAGTCTATTCTTATAATTCCTCTATAGACAAGGGAGTTGAACCAAAAGTAATGATAGTTTCGAATGAGTCAAGCAGTCCTTCAGACTCATGTAAGGGATTTCGTTCGTTGAGTGTCAGCTTAAATGGTCATTATCTAGTAGCTGGTGATTGGAATGGCAATCTTCATCTATATGATCTACAGTCTGTTCAGATTGTAAACTTCAAGGTAAACAATGGTTGATCAAATGTGTTTATTTTTTCAATAAGCATCATAGTTAGACTTAAAGGTGCTAGGAAGCCACTACTTAAAAACATTATTTGACATGTGGTTGGTGATATTGTACTGGAACTTGTGGTAATACTTGCCATGAAGCCCACGATGCAGGGATTCTTACTCTGAGCTTTGGCGCTATGGCCCTCATGGGTGCTAACATTAATGCCATTCAAATTCCCCTTTTGGCATTTGGTGGTAGAGACTGTCTTGTACATATATATGATGTTTGCAGCTATTGTGACTTGTACATTCATAGCCAGTCATTCCTTTGTCAAAATGGTGGTCATTTAATTCACTTTCAAAGTTCATGTTTTGGAGGTAGATATATTTTTTGCTTATGCTATTGAAGAGTTTGTCTTATAGAGTACTTCTTTGAGCACGCTTGATTTTTAAATTAGGAACTTTGATGTCATCGAGACATGATATGATCATTCATCTTCAATCAACACAGCAAAATTTGCTTGTGGTGGTTTCAAATTGTTGAGCGCTAGTGCGGACAAGTATGGCTTCCTCCTAAAGTCATGGTTTTTACTTTGAATTTTTAGATTCTCAGGTCTATTTTGTTTTGGCTAAATTGTAAAACCACTTACCTGTAGATCAGTGGTGTTCTGCAACATAGAGGCAACAACAATGGGCATCAAGAGTACACGTTATCATCAAGAAATGGCTTCTCGTGGCATAGTTTATGATATGGATATTGATCCATACAACAAGATAGCAATAATTGTTGGACAGGTTGGAAGTTCTTTTCATGGAAGGTTACCACAAGTTTTATATTGAAACATGATTGGCTAATATGTTAAATTATTTGTCTTGTATGGTTTCAGGATAAGAAGCTGAACATGCTCAATCTTGCTAGTGGAAAGTCTGTAGGATGCTTCAAACCAGAAGGAGAAGTTCGTGAGCCCATAAAAGTATGAACAATGAATTCCTTGTTTTAACATGCTCAATTTACTATCACATGGTGTAAAGAACATGGCAAAAAAGGTATGTGTGTTTTGATGTTTTACAAATGGTGCATAAGATTAAATTGATGTTGTTTTTACAATGATTTTTGCTCTCTTCAAATAAGAAAGCTCAATATAATAAGGATTGAACCTTTTTCTTCTTAAGGTTGACCACTTGAAGATAATTGGCAAAGCCACATCTCTTTATATCTCACTTTTTCTATCTGCAATTTTGCTACTTTTGATCTTTAAGACATTGGGTTTGTGTACAATATTTATCATCATAGTTTCTTATGTCTTTTGCTCCTTTCTGTCATAGGTTCGCATTGATCCTAGTGAGTCATAAGTAGTCTGATCACATTCTGATAAGAGCATGCACATGTATGACATATCAGATGGAAGCATTTTATCCCTGGGGCAAGGTCATGCTGAAGTAATAACAGGGATAGCTTTCATGCCTGATTGCAAGCGGCCAATATCGGTAAGTTTAAGGTGGCCTTTAGAGTTGTATTTATGTTGATCTTGGCTTCTTTACTATAAATTTTTCACTTGGTGATGCTAATTTATTGCTTTCAAAGAGTTCAATGGAGAGAGTTGCATATTTGTTTGGAGGCTTCCTAATCTTTTGACTAAGATGATGTGGAAGCACTGTAGTTCTGACACAAAAGGGCAACTAAACAATACTTCTTAAAACCCCTTGAGACGTGACAAGTCTCAGACACAAGAGTTGGATACTTCTGGTACTCTTGTTACTACTGGACCTCAGAATGCAAGCAGTACAACTCTTGCATTTTAGTTCAGTGTGTCCCTGTGCCGCATTGGGCACAGGCCAAGGTTGCAGAGACCATTCTAGAAAATGATGAGGGTGAATCAGAAGATTTAAGTTTTCATTCTTTTGAATCAATATGGGAGGCCAAAGTTTGTATTGCAACATGTTTTTGAAATACTGACATCAACATATACGTTAATAGGAATAAATATGGAAACTCCAGCTAAATTTTTATGATGCCTTTGGTGCCCAAGAAAACATCTTGCTTCAACTGGATTTCCATATGATGGTTTAGTTTGCCTTTGGGATTTCAAGTCTGCAGCATTGATAGCCAAAGTCAGAGCAACAACTGTATCCATGCCAATAAGTGGGATTCATGTTGCTTCAAATGGAAGTTTTTTTGTTACAGCAGGTGCTAATCACTTGAGACATTGGACTATTAGGTCAAATGCAGGACATCAATGATCTGGAATAGGCTCAGGTCTTGTCCTAGATGGGAGAAATGTTCATGTTGGTAGTGTGTGAAAATTCTTTTGCGGTAGTAACATCTTCAGAAGATTCACGAGATGGAGATGTCCAACTGGTTTATGCCTTGACCTGCACAGGCATGCCCCAGCAAGCTCTAACCAACTTTTTCTGTTTGGCACTATTCTCAATTCTGCTACTAATTTAGTATAATTAGTGAATTGAGTATTGTGGTTGACACATATGATGTTCAACAGGAATAGTATGCCTTCTACATTGTGAACTTGCATTGAAAAAATGGGTTAATCTTAAGGTATCCTCTGATATGCAAGCAAGGATCTCTCTGTGGTTGCCTATCTACAAACATCAACAATAGTTTCAGCTACTTGTTGCAGGTTCGACAAGGCCATGGTTTAGCCATTTCAAGTTTGCACATTGCTTTTGCATGTAGTGATGGTATTGTGCAGATTTTCATGCTTGAGTCTCTTGCATTTGCTGCAACTTTTCCTTGACCAGCACCATTTGGATTCCATGACTTGACAGATACAAACACATGCTCCTGAGTCCTACCTTGCCGCACTTAATGTAAATGGGATCTCATATCCTGATGCTGTTGCTTGTCAATTTGCAACATCGCACAAGGTTGGTAAGTTTTATTTTGAGATAGCATTAGTGAGTCCTTACATTGAGAAGAAACTTAAAGCTCTTAGGCATAAAGTGCTTCAGTTTTGATAATACATTAGTCGTTTCTCTTCAATCACTATTTTTACATCAAATATTTTTGTTCTTCCAGTTGTTGTATATGCCGACCATAGTTTCTTTGTTTGGGATATTGAGAACTTTTCAAAGGTCAGGACCTCTATTCCAATATTGTTCAGGCCTATGCTTCTTAGAAGTTGTTAAGTTCTCTATTGAGTGGAAGATTAATGGTATCTGTAGCCTCTTTAACACTGTCTCTTTTGTGACCTTGGGAGGGTTTGTAGTGCTATTAAATAACTTGTAAGTAACAACTTAAAGATGCTTGGGACATCAGAGGACATATTTGAATGCATTGCATGTATCCTCTTTGTCATAGGCTAGATCTGGCATGAGACATAGAATGTATCACTTCTCTATTGCTGAAGTATTTTTAAAAAAGGCCATGGCAGTTATGCATCATAGTTCAAAAGAATCATACTCTATCCTCTGATATGGCCATGTGGGGAATCTCCCCTAGCACACTGTACCCCCCTCCCTTGTTGCTTATAGGCACATATCCCACTCATGTGCTGATGAGTCACCTCCTTCCTTGAAGGAAACAGGGAGTGGAAAGAAATCACCTCATATTTAGACCTAGTCCCACCCTCTCGATTGATCAATGCCAAGTTTGGATTAGTTTTGGGTTGCATGAAAGTGTATCTTCCATGTTGGGTTGTTTTTCGCCCATTTTGGGTTGTTTGGGGCAGATCTGAAGGATAACTTAGTTGTGAGTAAGGGAGAGGTGCTGAAGCTCTAGGATAGCAGGGCAACATGATATTGAGCAGATTCTAGGGCTGCAAATGACAGGATGCCCTAAAAACAAGGTTATTGACAAGTATTGGTGCAAAAATTAGGGTTTCAGACAGTAGAACCCTAAAAACTAGCAGGTGACCTTATTTTCGATCTTTGAAACAACATAGGTTGCTGTTACAACACTTTCTTGGCAGCATATTGAATTTCTCTCTCTCCTCTACTATGTTTTGCCTCATCTTAGCAATTTTGAAGATATTCAACATTGTTTTGCTGAAATCAGGCCTTATTACCGCCGTAATTAGGGTTTTTCTGTTGTCTCAAGAAGTGCACTATTGAATATTGGCCATTCTCAGTTTTGCTCACTTGTTTGAAGGTGGACAACTCTTATATGCTCTTGGAGGTTTGGCAACAATGATGGGTCAGTGGCTTCTTTTGCTTGGCTGGAAAGCATTGGAGAAATATAATCTTCAAGTTGCACTTAGTGTATAGTAGCTCATGGTGCAAAAACAAGTTATAATCAAAGATACAGTCATTGGAAGTTTAAGCCTAGATGATGTTAATGAAGTAGAATAGGGACAATTTGGATTTCACATTATAGTTTGCTACTTTTGTATTATGGACATTGGTAAAAATTCTATTATTCACTTTCACTTTATTAAAATCACTTTTTAAATCAAGTATTTTTCTATTATTATTTATATAAAAATATTAAAATGACATTCTATGAGATTTGATTATGTCATTATATGCCTCCGATATACTAAGTTCATATGATAAAGTTACTATATAGATAGTTATGATAATAAACTTCATATATAGTAAATTAACTAAAAAAAGTTTTCTACATAGTAAGTTAACTAGAAAAATGTTATTATATTGGAAACTGTGTTTCTAGATTGGCAATCTAATAAAGTTTGATTTTTCCTATATTAGACTCTTTCTAGTTATGTGAAAATCTAACTAGCAAATTCTCTTTTTTTTCCTATATAGTAAGTGATTTAGAGTTTCTTGTGAAAAATGAAAAAGAAAAAAAAAGAGAAAAAAGTAGATCCAGCTAGTGCATGAGTACGAATGTAGAGGGTCTAGCCTACACGCTAAGTAGACGCAAGAGCGGCCGAGCAAGCAAAAGAACTTAGAACATGTGGCAATCCCACTGCAGCTCGCCCATGTCGGAGACGCCGATGCACAAGTCAAGGTTGAGGATTGCGTGGGCCAGGGAGCCGTGGCCACCGCCGCAGTCAGCCGCCAGCTGGTGGCCGTTCAGCAGCTGTACATTGGTGCAAGAGTGTGAGAAGTTAGAACTCGCACTTCTCCGGCCAGCCAAATTTGCTGCTGCACAGGTGGCAGAAGAGGCGGCCGTTCACGTTTTCCACGTTGTCGTCGAGGTAGATCTGCGATTGTGCGTATTGGATGGTTCCGCTGCTCTCGTCTATGTAGGAGCAGGTGGCCTGGAGGGTAAAGCCATCGGTGAAGCTCGCCATCTGGATGTCCGTGCACTTACGACTGAAAGACGTCATCTCGGAGCACTGCTGTAATATATATGTATATGTATTATGTATCCGCCATTAGACATGAATGAATACAAAAAGCGTTATAAGAGTAGCCTGTTAATTTTTAAATACGACACTTACGACGCGCTCGCGAACAAAGCGCACACAGGCAAGTAGATTGAGTATGTTATCCACACAAACGCAACGCCGCTTACCTTGGCGTCCGCGGTCTCCAGGCTGATCGAGGCTATGAGCGTCACGCTCAGTACCCACAACACTAGCAGCCTCCTCATATCGTGCGCCATATTGACCCAATCATATTCGAACAGAAATAATGTGTGTACGCCGATATTTAGGTTTGCTGTTGGTGGCTGCGAAAAGAGTGGGAGCGAACACACCTTTATATTAGAGCTCCTGTTGAGACTTGGGGTTGTTGATTCCAGTGGGTAAGATTCCATTGTTGTTGAGTCACCATACTAGAGGAACTGTTTGAGACCACTGTTGTTGTGGTTGAACCATCATTTGAGGCATTGTCGTCTGCGACCACTTTGCATTAAGTGTATTGTACTACGGCACTATTTGCATTTGGGGGTAGGGATAAGGAACTGTCCCTGAGACTGCATTTGGTGGGTATACCATTCCTGGAATGGGAGGAGGTAAGACTCCTCTTCCTGAGAACATTGATAACCTTGCTTCAACTTCGTTATATAGTCTTGAACCTTCCATTGTAGCTTGCAGATTGACTAGTCTTCTCAATTTCAGGAACTTGCGAACTTCTAGTTGTAAGCCTCTTAGGAACACTCTTTTTTGGATGCATTGCATAACAATGCCTAAAGAAATAGTCAACCAAAATCGTAGGCAATACAAATTAATGAAGGTAATGATCATAAAGACATGAATGCTTCATAAACTAGATTGCTCATGATTGATTGTATGAGCTTCAAAACTAAATATTTCTATCATAGGTTGATTTGTTGGTTGTCTACAGGATCCACTATTGTATACACATGGCCTACTAAAACATTGACTATGTCTCATAAATTTTATACACTGTTAACTCTCTAATCTTGACATCTAATTGATATATGATAATATATCTACAATATTAGATCAAGGAACATCAATGGTCTTTTAAATATCCATTTTAGTATCATGATTTCCTCCCTACAAAGTAGACATAACCTAAACCAATTAGCCATCCTTTAATTGCATATTTTCCACCATTTCTTGTGGTCCATTCATTTCATCAATTAGACTCTCAAGATTCTTTGACATGAAACCCTATTGTAATACACTATAGGGTATAGCACTTACTTGAGCCATCCTTCTGGAAATCAACTACCATCACTCATGCATATGCTTAGTCAAAGAAATTTTAATGACATGTAAATCTTCTTACAATAAAACCAAACCTTTCAAATCTACTTCCATGTTCTACATGAGTTGCATTTCAATTCGCATTAAAGGTTGCAACCAAGTATCAAGAAAATTTCCCTGAGCCCTTAATCTTGTAATAACTTGAATAACACTTTAAAATTAAATAGGAAACTTGGCTTGCATATTCAATATCCATTTCTTACGTATTTTAGGAGAAGAAAATTTGCATCATCCAATGATGCCACTATAATCATCAATTTGTTCTTTGAAAGATCTACAACTTTACCATGATGCATTTCCCTACCTTGTTTCAATTTGGACTCCAACATAGAATTATTTCGAATTTCTTCTTTCAACTACTTTTGCAAGGTTTGTGCCTATCAAAAACTTATGTAACCTATTTTCCCATAAACAAGCATAATGAAAATTAGATGGAACACATGATGAAGATGGCATCTCACACTTATGGATGAACATAGCATTCATAGAGCAATTTACTTTGACGTAGAAGACTCAATCTTCACTTGGCTAATAAGATCCCAATTTTTTATATCCAGAGACATGTTGGCATTATGCAGATTTGGATCATAAGACCCCAAATTTTTATCATTATCCTTGTCATTATGATCAATATGGTCACCTTACAATCCTGCATCATGAGAGTTACTTGCATGGTTATGAGTATTTTAGGCCTATTTCGCACCTTTATTATGAGAACCATGCATTGAATTTTCATGAGACTCCCACCACCTACTTCTAACAATTTGATACAAATCCACAAGCTTTGGCATTATGCAAATTTGAATCATAAAACCCCAATTTTTAACCATCATCCTTGTCATCAAAATCACCATGGTCACCTTACAATCTTGCATTATGAGAGTTACTTGCATCCTTATTGGTAGTTTTGGCCTATTTCACACCTTTATTGTGAGAGCCCTGCATTGAATTTTCATGAGACTCCCAAAACCTATTTCTTAGAATTTGATAAAATCCATGAGCTCTACACACAATAATGCTAATAATGGGCTATCCCTACTATTTTTTTGCATGCACCTCATATATGGGATATACATCTTAGCCATAAATTTTCCATGAAGAATACCTACTTAGTTTGGAACCACACTATGTCAACAAGTCAAACTATGTGATATATATCCTTAGTGATACTATGTGACTTGATAAACAAAAGGAAGCATCCCATGAAGCATCAAGTATAATGCTTCTGTAGAGAATCCAATTTCTTGGCATTTATTCATTCTTGGTTCTTGTTGGTGGCCCAAAGTCAATCTTCATGGATTCATTTATGCATTTAAAAAATTCTCATTGAAGTTAATCTAAAAAACTTCACCTGGAAGAGTTGGTGTGACTCTTATTCTCTATGGCCACTTTTCATGTTTCCTAATGATATAAATCTAAAGTAAAATATATAATTATTGGCTAGTGATCCCATGGAAGCTCAATGCATTACAATAAACTAATTTTCATTAACCATTCCTTGATATTTGCATCATATATACCAAAGTGAAATGTATATTCTAGAAATGTTGCAAGCTCACTAGGAGATATTTGAATACATGTTGATTTAGGAATCAACATTTCATCTCACTGTGTTGGATAAGATATTAAGAGGGCTATCACTATATCTTGAAGGCCGTATTAAAAGTGTTGTGTGCGTCCACCATCACCACAAATGCACACAAGATCATTCTTGTTAGGAAGGAGTTGGTGAAGCACATATTTGGTATATGCCTGCATGAAAGATACTGCAAGCCATGGGGATGAGCAAAGCCATAGGAGTTAGCGAGGCGGCCATGTAGGAGAGCATCAAGGTAGGGTTGCTCCCAAATATCAACAGGAGATGGAAGTAGGCCCATGAGAAAATCAAGTGCCTAACATCACCTAAAACTTGTATTGAGTTCTAGGATTCTAAGCATATAGTCCTATAAAGGAAAAGCCCTTTATACTTTGCAACATAAAACAAAAATATTTTTATTTTAATCTATCTCTTGAGAATATTTATCTATTTTTTAGTGTTCAATTGTGATAAGATTGAAAGAATTTACAAACTCACATTATGTGATACCAATGTGCATATTTTTAGAGTACAACAGATAACAAAATACAATAAAATTTTTGACAGTAAAAAATTTGTAGTTCGACAATTGTCCTGCCCATTCACATGTTGCATTGTCCAAGGCCTCACGGATAGCCTAAATCACCTTTTTGATGGCATTTCTGGGCATTTTGGGCCAAAACTAAGCTAATTGGCCTATTCAACCACAAATTTTTGATCGAATTTTTTTAAAAGCTTTCCATGTACTTTGTCACTTGTTTGACGCATGCTAACTTATCATTGGCTTGATAATTGATTTCTCATTCTACTTCATTTTCAAGTTTTCGATTGAGATTGCAAATTTAATCATAATACCGTCATGCACTACCAGAATATGAGACATTCAAGGAACAATAAAAAGGAAAGGTTTTTCTTTACATATTGAAGTTCACAAAGTATATTGCATTGCAATGTGTTACAAATATTCTATGTCCTTGGCAGCTCTAATCTCTCTCCCCTCTTATCTGTCAAGCTAATTGCATGTCTCTCTACATGATGGTCATCTGCTTGGCATGAATCGTGTAGAGGTATGCACCCTCAATAAGGGTGACAAGGTATGCTTTTGTAGCTTCTTGTATAGTCTCCACTACAATCCCTTACATGCAAAATTGATATTCATAAGAGTGAAGCATTTTCTTCACTAGCGTGCAAAGGGTACTTTCTTGATCAATATGTCCATGCTCCTCTCATACTTGTGGATCTCCCTAAGAGTCACTAGATGATAGTTCTTCCTCCATTTTAGCCTTTTCCCTGGGACTTGTCTCATTGGGCCTCACCACAATTGTTATTCTTGTCCTTATTAAGCTTGGATTTGGGGCTCAGGTGGGGGTTGCTCAACAAGGGTTGGCTCTAGAGTGAGGAGGAGGGTTACCATATGACGAGGAGAAAGTTATCTGGCTTGCTTTGTTTTTAGCTTGGGGTGTCACATGGGGCTCTTACCACCTATTGAGTGCCCCTCGGTTGCATCTCCACTAGCCTCCAGTCATTCTATCTTGTCCTAGAGCCTAGTGATATTGTCATCAATATTTCCCTCATCATCATGGTTTTCACCGTTCTCATCCATAGAAGCATCACCCTCATTGTTCTTTGGCTCATTGTTGTTAGCTTCCACATCCTTGCTTGCTTCTTCATCTTTAGAAGAATCTTGTTTCTAGTGAGCTCTTTTCAAATACTCAAATGCTAATTGAGGGGGATCTTCAAGCTCTTAACCCTCAAACAAACAAGGTGGAAATTTCAAAAAATCTAAAGAAGAAGATAAGGCCAATGAAAAAGCGAAACAAAAGATAAAGGCATGCCAAGAAAATACTGGAAATATAAGAAGTGCGAAAAAATCCTAAATCAAGGAGAGAGGCGCACAAGAAAAAGCACAATTTAATACTTTTTTAAAAGAGTACAAGGTGCACCATGATTTATTTTGTAAAAGAGCGTCGGGCTCTCACTTGTGCATAAGGTGAGTGGTTAGAGGCACAGGTTGAGGCCATGCCATGGACCAAGCCTGGAGACCAAAAAGGGGATGACCACTGAAAGGAAATTAGGGTTAGGGTTTTGTATAAAAGGCAAAAAGTGAATGAAGAAGCTCATTTTTATGTGTGACCAAAGGTAGCTCTTCTCTTATTATTATTATTATTCTTCCTTTCTTGAACTTGTGCTTGAGAGAGGGAGTGTGAGAGTGTGAGAAAGTGAGTGTGTGAGGGTGAGGACCATGGTGGATAAGCTCTCCATCTTCTCCTGTCTTCTTCTTTTCTATTCTATTCTCTTCTCTTACTCACGGTAATGGAGTTGGAGCCTCAAGCTTGAGGATTGAGTTTTATTGAAGCTTGCACTTGGATTGTCGAGCTACAGGAGTTCTTAGGAGAGAAGGCAACTCAATCCAGCATGGAGATAAGCTTTCTACACCCAGAGGTTAAGAGCACGTATAGCTAGGTGAGAGATAGCAATTGCATTCAGCTTAAGATGCTTGAAACAATAAGTGATCCATGGTTCTTAGCAGTCTAGCATGAACTTATCTGTACATTTTTCTTCCGTTTTTAGGACCACTAGATAAAATCCTCGAGTGCTTGCATGCTTCGAATATCAAATATTGAAGTAGGGTTGTCTCCAAACTCGTGCTTGAGGTAGATAGGTAGAAAGACAGGGGGCTTGAAGAGGTATTCGATCTCCTTAGCAAGTTTTTGGTTTTTTAGATTTGGAAAAGAAGGTTGGAGTAGTGTAAGTGTTTGCTTTGTGATCTGGATGTATTCGGGTAGGAAAAAACAAAGAAAAACAAAAACAAAAGCATTAGAATTTTTGTTGTGAAACAGGCCCAAACAGGGTACAAACATGGAAAAAAAAGGAAAAAAGAGTGCTTAGAGGTGTTAGAATCTCATGGAGAGTGATTGGAAAGAGTAAGGTTGAGCCCAACAAGGGTTTAAGACACTTGAGAGAGAGAGAGAGAGAGAGAGCTTCTGAAAGACTTGGAGTTTTTCAGTGAATCGATCAAGACCACAAGAGTTTTTTGTTGGGATCATGTGTGTAGAAACCTTTGTGTGTGTCTACCCTTAGATTCTGGAGAATATTGCTTATGGGCATGCCCAAAAATTGTTTCCCCAAAGCGATTTTGGTTGTCGTTATTTGTGTGCCGACGGCAGAATCGGACATGGTCCGCAAAGGTCCAATTCCCAAAATCAGACACTCAAACCAACCCAATCGGACATCCCATAATCAGTCATAAAAATGAGACCATCCAGAATCAGACACATGTCAATTCGAACGTCTGATTCCTAAAATCCAACTCCCAAAATCGGACTCCCAAAATTAGACACATAAAAATTGGACCAACCCATAATCGGACCACTAGAATTGGACTAGGACCACTCAAACTCGGATCATCTGATCGACCGATTGGACCAACCCAAAATCTAAAGTCCAATTTTGATAATGGGACTCATGAGAATCGAGCCTCTAAGAATCAGATAGAAAACTACCAAAATTGGACAGGTGAACAGAATACAAATTTGACACATCTAACCCCTGAAATCAACCTAGAGACCGTATAGAGCCGAAAGCACATCGTAGATCTATCATTGGGCTGAAATCTAGAGCAATTAGTTCAAAACGTGACTACGAACAGTCCTAAAAATTGTGGATGGTGTTTAGCGTAACAGCTCTACGGGCCGAGGGGAACTAGCCTCCCTAGACCCCATAGAGGGCAGAAGACAATGCAAAGGATAGGATTTGGACCTACAAATTTCATAAAATACCACGAAAGAAGGCAAAGCCTTATAGACAAAGATATTGATAGAGAGAAAGCACAACACAATGATGGATATCCAAAATTTTGCTATGTGCTCAAGGATATTAAACAGCCAACCCATGGATTTGGATATCAAAACCTCTAACTAAACCACCTCTATCAGCTAAAGGCCACATCATATCAAAAGTGAAGAATCATAGGATGAAATCTAAATGAAATTCCAAGCCTTGAGTCCAAAACATTGGAGTGACTGAGCCCCTCATGATTGAAACCAAGAAACCAAACATGACTATTCAAAAGCTAGATCCTTAGCTTAGCATGTTTAACAAGCGGATATAAGATGTAACTATTGAGTGTGCACAAAGACCACTGGGGACCAAGGAACCTTTGACTTCCCAAGAGGATAATGAGCACCACATGCATAACATTGCTCATGATAAGGCTCATTGCTCAACAAAGCAAATGGCAGAATCATCTCACAACCACGAGCAAATCTTCTAGCTAGTGCCAAGTCCACCTAGGAGCCCCAAATCACCTACACCCTCTTTTCCTAAACCAAATTAGGAAGCACAATAGTAGTGATCAAGTGTAGCTGCACAATCCCAATCTCTATCTCCATCTGAGCTTCCAAATGTCCAAGGTGTGGGACATGACATCACCTCTAATTCTCAACCTAAGAATATGTCTATGCAATCCACCATGACTAGCGATCTGCACAACTAAATGTCTAAAGGGAAACAAAAGACATGACCACTTCTAATATGCCTAAGGTCTTTACGCGGTAGTCTACCAACAGTAGACAATCCACTGAACTACCTGGTACTACTTCCAATCAACAATCACAATAGTCACAACCGTTGGCCGTGACAATGGCCCTTAGCAATTCACGTACACAAGAGATGTCACAACCAATATCCTTGACATCTCCAACACTTTTGAAGCACCTAAAGCCTAGGCCTGAGGTGAAATCTCTCAAAGATTTGGCCAAAGAGATAGCACATCTGACCAATGAACTAAAGATGAAGTGCATGATTAAGATGAAGTGCATGATGAAGCTTCATCATGCACTGATAGCTATCACACATGCATACATCCATATGGACATCAAAAGGCCAACACCGAAGCAAAAAAAGCTCATAGCCAAACCCCTGACTTGGGACGAGCAACAACATGTTGTCTCCCGTTATGTAGGGGTTGCTGAAGAAGTCATAAAGGATATCCCACAAGCCATAGTTAGAGAATCGTGCATTGTACCCTCACTCCATACTGCTCAATGTGAGAGAAACAAGAAAAGCTTGAAGAAATCAAACAAAATGGGAAAGGAAAAAGTAACTTTGTGCAGAAATGGTACTCTAACCAAAGATTGGTAGCCAAAATTTGCCACTAACTAATGACACTAACTGAGCAAAGGAAAGCCCTTTGGACATCAATACATGATCCCACATATGTTGCCTCGACCTTATTAAGAGTGTTGGCAATGATGTGTGAGTTCTAGCTTTCTACCACTATCCAAAAACATCCCTTGTGTGCAATAAACTACTTTTAGAAGAAGGTCTACATGTGGCTAGGAGGTTAGGAGTAGGGAGCATGATACTTGATGTTAGTGCATATGTCTTTTGCCTCACTCAAGTCCCTACAATCCTAGATCTCTATGCTTCCCATAAATACAACCTTGACTTCTTCAGCTAGTTTCATCCAAGTCTACATGACAGGAACCCTAAACTGTCTCTTGGTTCTATGCTAGAGTCACTTGAACCTTTAGATCAAGATAAAAATAGGTCTAAACACAACACCGGCTCTGATAAGAAGCAATGGAGGCATGTTCAAATTGGTAAGGACAAGAGTCTAGAGCAAACACCTAACCAGGAGCACCTTCCAATGTTATCAGATAAGGAGTTAAATGGAGGGGAATAAGTTGAAGAGCTAGACTCTCCAAAAAGAGTGGTGGTTGCACCCTCAAAACCTAGTAAGGCTATTCAACAGGCCACAACTATGTCCCATGAGGACACACCAAAAAAAGAGAATGTTGAGGCCTAACCAAGAACATCAACAGCTAACCTAGTTTTAGGGTCCTAAGTCTTTAAAGGATACACCTGGATTGCCCAAGAAAATGAAGAGAAAACAATGGCAATTGTAACTGGTTATAGATGTTAGGAAGATTGAGACCAAGAGTGTTGAAGAGCTATGGAATAAAGCATCGAGTTCACCCACGAATGAGCCCATTTCCATCTCTCCTAATGGTGCTAAAACCTCATACACATTTTTGTATTTTGATAAATCAAACCAACCACTATCATCAACGGTTACTTGTAATGCTCAATCCACTAACAATAAAACTTACATTGACCAATCAAGAGTGGATACAACACTGTTACAACATGTTGATAAAACCATACGAGTCACATACGAGAAGAACCATGACACAATAGCAATAAAGCCTCATGAGAAACATGAAAACCCTGAGGAAATAAGCAATCCTAGCATTGACCAATCTTGCTCATCTAGGCCTAAGCCCAAGCTATGCTAAATCCTAGGGAAATTCCCAGAACCTTGCATGTGATAGCGACCAAGCAAGCCGTCATCAAACATAGAAGTGTCAGAGAGTTCTTAAATAAGTTGGATGCTAAACTCAAATTATTCTCACATGCCTACACCTCTTCTCAAGCTAGAGATGTAATGCTCTCAGGAACAAAATAGGTGTACCATTTATAGAGAGTCTTGCAACAAATGCCTTAGACAAGGAAGATTGAAATGCCTATGTGTGGAAGACAATACCGACATCGACAAAATAACTAGCCACAACACCAAGGGTGGAAAAAAACAAGTCTCCGGCTACTATAGCAGAGTCCGAGAGAAAACAACTTGCCTCCTAGGCTTTGACTATAGGCTTTAGAGGAGTGTTAACTGCCATCATTTGGGAAACTCTGGGGGAGGCAGAAAGAGAAGTAGTAGACAAGACCTTGGAGCCATCACCAATTTGAGAGGAGCATCGCTCTCCCACCCCATCAATCCCAACCATCTCACTTTCAGCAGGAGGAGAATAGGAGGGAGGTGAAGTCCACAAGGAATAGAAGGAAAATATGGAGAGAGTTACTAATAAAAAAGAGAATGACCAACTATCTCAACAACAAGAGAGCAAGAGGACAATCCATGAGCAGCAAGGTTCAAAAACTGTGAAGTCAAGGGAAGAGGAAAATATCACACTCTCAAAATCCCCATAAGAAGAACTCGATCCACCTCCAAAGAAAACATAGAGCTACAAAGGGTGAGGAGGAATGGAAGAGACTAGAAGAAGAGCGTGACAAAACACCAGAAGAGGAGGACAAATGACTAAGGCAAAAGGGAGGAGGAGATTGCTCTAACGAAGATGGAATCAAAGATTTAACCTACAAACTGGCACATTGCTACAACATGGACTCCATGCCAGGAAACCTAAGCCTTACACTAGCTTAGGAGTAGAGGAGCAATGTGCTCCCCTAGTCTCAACTGGCTAAAGCTCATAGGAACTCTCCTTGCTAGGGCTTCGGGAGCCAAAATAGCAAATGTAGCCACCTAAACAAAAGCCACCAAGATGGTCTAGAAATAAGATCGTGACTCTAAATGAGATCAAGAAATGAAAGAACAAGTGCAAGAACCAAGTTCCCTCCATGGCCATAATAAGTACACTTAGAAGAGGAAAGGGCTCCATGCCAAGCCATGCATTCTTTGGTAAATCTATTAGGCCCCCTCAAAATGTAACTACTATAAAGCATCAGGATGATGTTAAGCGTGCCCCCTCTCAATGCATATCCAAAGAAGAAAAAAAGAGAGAAATAATAAGAAAAAAGAAAACAAACAAAAGACCCACACAAAGAAAAAGCAAAGGAACAATGAGCTTTTCCATGTATATCAGAGTGCCACAAATACTACACCTATTAAGGCCAAGACATACCTAGGGAGTTTGTGCTTGCATATGGTTAGATCTATCTCCCTAAGTGATACCTACAACACCTCCCCTATAGACAAACTGGGTCATCAAGTGTGGGACAACACCAGAGGCTTCCTTGATGTTCGAGCCAACTCCTAGTTTCACTAGCACAGACACCATGCAACACTGCACAGTGAGGTAGACACATCCTTAGGTAGTGCACTTCCTTTTTATTTTTATAGGTATACTTAATAATGGCAATCAACCATTGATATTGAAGGTCCCCACTACCCAATCAAATATAATCTCAGCCTCCACAATCTAATCTCAATGTCAATGAGCTCAATATGCTACATTGTGTTATCAAAATCACAACCGATATCTCAAGAATCCTTCAAGTGTCCTTCTCCTCAACATCAACAAATTTTTTCCACCCCATTGAACCCTTGCTTCATCCACACATTGCTACGAGGAACTAGAATATCATTCTTCTAACTATGTGATATCTAAGTATGCACATGCACTTATATAATATCTACACCACAATCTGTACATAATTTGGGTCCTCAACTATAGGACAATACTCTCGGCTTGCTTAGAGTTTGACTTTTCTCCCAAACTAATCAAACTACGTCTTGTCCTCGATAAGAAAACTAGCACTAAACCCTAGGGAGAGACCATATGAGAGGTTTTCAATTGTAGGTATTAAAGACTCCAATGAAAGTACCATCAGCTCTTCATCAACACTCAACTCTAAACTCTTATCCTTTATTATCATGCAAGCCCACCAAAGAATCATTATGTGAAAAATACCTAGAACACCAATACCTATGCCAACCATGAGTGCAACTCCCAAGAATAGCCCTATCACCAACTACAACAACCCTTTCACCAGCCAATCAGATCAATGACATTTCCCCAACAACCTTCATCCGCACCACCACCAAAACTCCTCTAAGGCAATCCACAATAGTCCCTTCCACCCATGTATTTGGTGCATGCCAAAACCTGCTACCTATGGGAGAGTGCCATGGGACTGACACTCATCTAGGAGGTGGTTAATGTTAACCCTCAAATGAAAAAGGTGAAAAATTTAGAGAATCTAAAGCCTAGAAGACAAGGCCAAGGCAAAAGTGTAACGAAAGACAAAGGCGTGCTAATAAAAATTTGGAAACAGAAGAAGTGCAAAAATTTTCTAAATCAAGGAGAGAGGCACACAAGAAAAAGTGCAAGTCAATACTTATGTAAAAGATGCAAGGCACACCATGATTTATTTTTTAAAAGAGCATCAGGCTCTCACCCATACAAATTATAAATCGTTAGAGGCACAGATTGAGATCATGCCAATAGGGAAGAGGAGGAGAAGGGTTGGAGAAATGGGCCAAGCTCGCACAAAAAAGGGGATGACCGCCCAAAGTAAATTAGGGTTAGGGTATTGTATAAAAGGTAAAAAGTGAATGAAGAAGCTCATTCTTGTGTGTGGCCAAAGGTATCTCTCCTCCTCCTCTTCTTCTTGTTCTTCTTGTTCTTGTTCTTCTTGTTATTGTTCTTCTTATTCTTCTTATTCTTCTTATTCTTCTTCTTCTTCTTCTTGCTTGTTTGCTTGCTTGCTTGAGCTTATGCTTGAGAGAGGGAGTGTGAGAGTATGAGGGAGTGAGTGTGTGAGGGTAAGGGACTGTGGTGGAGAAGCTCTCCATCTTCTCCTCTCTCATTCTCTTCTCTTCTCTTGCTCGTGGCAATGGAGCTTGAGATGTTGAGCTTGAGGATTGAGCTCACTTGAATCTTGCATTGGGATGGTGGAGCTACCGGAGTTCTTAGGAGAGAAGGAAATTGGATCGGTCATGGAGGTAAGCTCACTATACCCATAGGTTGAGAGCACGTATGGCTAGGTGAGAGATGGCCATTACATTTTTCTTGAAACACTTGAAACAATTAGTGGTCTATAGGTCTTGGAAATTGAGCATGAGCTTGCTTCTACACAAGCCTTTGGATGCATGGGGATGAGAAGGATATGGAGAGGACAAGGTTATGCTACTATTGGAGTCATCTGGTAGGGTAAAATTGTGAATCTCTTTGGCTTTCCATCTTGGAGAAGTGAAAACTTCTCCTTGGCCTTGGCTTGGTAGTGGATGTCTTCATGTAGTTCTCTTGGTGTGGGCCATGAGGTGGATTAGAAGAGAATAAGAGAAGGCAATAATTGATGTATGAAATAGAAAATGAACTAAAAGATCTCTATTTATATCAAACCTAGTGTTAGGATTTAAGGGGGATTCACATGTGGTTTTACATACATGCCCATTTTGACCCTTCCGTTTGCCTTGTCATGCGCCATGTTGCATATGTATTCATTGCAAATGTATTTTGTCCCTTTTCATTATTATGCACATGGATTTATTGCCTAAGAGATTTAGCTAATGTAGTAGCCTTACCATTCTCCAATGTGATGAAGTGATTGAAGGTGGATCTATAAAACCAATCAAATAATTCTACAGGGTATCTTTTCTTCACATGACCACCTCCATGACAAGTGTTCTTGAAATATGCACCACAAGCCTAGTAATGAGACTTTTCCATATCTTGGATACTCCACATTTCAAGAGACCCATATTTCTCCAAAAAATATGATCCATGAGCATAGAATATGTGATGCAAAGGTATGGGGCATTGACATTAGATTTGAAGCATCAATATATCCAAATATTATAGAACATTTAAGTAGTAGAGTTGAAGGTGTACCATGTAGTGGGTGATGTTGGTTTTTCTCCATGCATTGACAACTAGCTTTATAAAATCATTGACCATTGTATGAAAGTCAACTTGAGTGTAACGATCTATTGATGGTTTTAGCACTACACACACTAGCTTATCAAAAGAATGCCACTTTTGCTAGTCATTCTTAAGACTAGGGTCTCTTTCTGAATTTGTGCTACATTTGCATGAATCCTTCCACATCTCCCACTTTAACTTTGATGGCTTTCCAATTATATTGCTTAGTAATCTCTTCACTATCATTTATGTTAACCCCAAGTCAAGATGGCGGAAAAATGGAGGAAAAAGCAAAAGGAAGATGGAAAAAGAGCAACGACATGCAGGCAGCATCTAAAGATGAACCGGGGCAAAAGCACAACCTTAAATGAAAAGGCGCCTCAAAGAACTTGGAAAACTCTTGTAAAAGAGCACCAGGCTCCCTCCTGTGCCAATTGTAAAATATTAGATGGGTGTAGGCTAGAGACACAAGGCTAGAAGAGGGAAATGGAAAAAGGACCTTGCCACAATGGCCGGTCATGTAAAAAAGGGATGGGTGCCCATGGGATCTTAGGGTTTGTATATATAAAGTTCAAAAAGTGAATAAGAGATCATTTTTGGTGTGTGGCAACAAGAGTCTTCTTCTTCTTCTCTCCTTCTCATCTTCTTTCTTGGGTGTGCTCTTGAGAGAGGAAGTGTGAGAGTGTGAGGGAGTGAGTGTGTGAGAGTGAGGGATCAAGAGGGTGAAGCTCTTCACCATCCCCTCTTCTCTTCTTCTCTTTTCTTCTCTATTCTTACGTGCACGGCTATGGAGGATGGAGCTTGGAGGTGGAGGAGGTTTGAGGATGCTTAAGCTAGCATCTAGGATTGTGGAGCTACCGGCATGTGTGAGAGAGGAGGCAACTCATATCGGCACTAAGGTAAGCTCACTACACTCATAGGATCGACGGCACGTCGGCTAGGTGAGAGATAGCCATTAGAGCTCGCTTGGAATGCTTGAAACAATAAGCAGTCCGTGGGTCTTGGCAGTTGAGCGAAAGCTCCCACAATTCCACTCATTGATATTTTATGTGCTACGTCATAACTTAGGCTTGACATTTTCTTGTCATTTTTAGACTTTACCTTGCATCCATGTATACCTAATGAATTCAATAGCTCCTCGACTTTCTAAATAGTTGTTTCACATCTAGAGGAAGGCTTCATTGTGTATAAATAATTAATATGCAACTACAATATGTTGTCAAATATGCACATGAGGCAATGTAAAGTGCAAAAATGAAAATTCTCAATGTTAATTGGAAATATGGCTTTACAATTCTCGTCAAGACATAACCTATTTGGCGGTGTCCTTCTATTACAAGCTAGTGATCCTCTCTTCCATGCAACATTATCTATGCTCTTAAAAGAATTGTTTATTTTCATGCAAAATGAGTAAGGCAATGATATTGATGCCTTAGTATCAGAGCTAAACATACACTTTAGAGTCTTAAGGTTGCTCTAAATTAATGTTAAATTCTATGATTCCTTCCTCATAGAGCTTCTCCCCATATGTTCTCTTGGAAATTATATCTGGATATGGAGTACATTGGAAGATCCAAGAGAGAATGTTATGTGTCTCCTTGGGCACTTTGACTGCTGCTAGCCACCATATATATTTTTTGATGGCGGAATTTATCAATGTAAGGCCCACCCTCTCCAACTTGCATCCCTTTATGATTTTTCATTCAAGCTTGATAACAAACTCTAAGGTTGGAAAAAAACCTGCCACACATAGTTAATACAAACTTAGAACAAAAAAGTGTACTATATTGAATCCACAATGTTAAATTAGGACTATTCAATATCTTCCAAGCATTGTACCTTGTAGAAACAGGACATAACACATTACAACTTAACCAAGTCAACAAAAATATTGTTGAACATCACCTTGTCACAACACAAATCCAACCATGAACCGGCTAGGTAGAGGCTATAAGCACACTTGCTAGCCACAAAAACCTGTAAGAAACCTTTCTTCCTCACCAAGAACCATGCCTCAAAACACACAAGGAAATGGCACACAAGAAATGGATAGAGGAAAACCATCCTCACCCTCTTCCTCTTCCTCACTCTTCATGAGATCTAGCATGAAGCATAAGAGAGAGAGACAAGAACAAGAAGGTAAATAGTATGCCAAAATGGGAGAGGGAGAATGGAAGCGTGAGAGGAGAAGATAAAGGAAGAGAGAGGGTGCAACCACCTCCCACCTCCTCAAATCCCACGATTACAACCACCCTTTTTCCTTTCTTGAATTATAAAAGTGAGTTGCATGCATTGGCTAAGGTCTAGAAGACCCTTCATTTTGAGAATGGGATAAAGATGTTTGACCTTTCCCTTTCCTAGCACAATTTAATGAGCCTTGGACTCATATGTTTATATTGCTTCATACATCATTTTTGACAAAAGGGAACAAAAGCAAAATGCATTTTTGCAAAAGATGTTTTCATGTTAAGCACATTTTGGTGCCTATATTTGCACATATTTCTTAATTATCATTCTTCCCATGCTTAAGTGTAAAGCATCCCTGCGAACAAATTTGAAGAAGAATCACGATTAGCACTTGAGAAACTTCATCTTCAATCTTGTTTTCTTCATTTCCTTTGAATTGCCATTGGATAGAGAAAGGAGATAACACTAAAAAAAAAAACACAGCTAGGTCATAAAGCTTAGGTTTGAAAGAAAATCAAACATAAATGAGATGTAGATCACAAAGGGTAGGGCTTTTCGACAAATTGAACACAAGGTCAACATCACACTAGAGGTAGGAAAGAAACAATAACCACACCATGAAGCTCTAGAAAGAGACCCAAAAAAGATATCACAGGCAAACACACCCTTACAAAGGATTTCACAATGGAGTTCTCCCACCCAAAAAGATAAATGCAAGGAAAAGTTACGGAATTTTTTATGAAGAATAAATCTAAAAACTAAAACTAAATAAAGTAATGACTTGTGTGGATTGAGGAGCATGGGAACTCTTTGGTGGTGAGGGAAGGCACAGGGAAGAATAAAACGAAGTGTGTGAAAAGGTTTTCTAAAAGGAAAATAGGTTATTGAGATTAAATGATTTATGTTAATATTATTCTTGGATTAAAATTTGAGGATAAGGCAACAAGATGTTCCTGGTCATCATGATGCCATATGAAGGAAAGCAGATGCTGATGTCGCAATGCCACATGAAAGAAGAAGCGTGTGGAGAAGGATTAGAAAATTTATTGTCCATTGTGTAGATGTTATATTGTCATTATGGCTCCAAGAGAAGCCACCACAAGGACATGGTGGACAAACGACACATCTTGGAGGGTCTGCATGTCTTCATAATGCCATTTCCTCTGTCAAGCTCGCTATCAATAATGAGCGGCTCAAAGTCATGCATGTGTTCCTCCCCCTTCATAAGCTTTATAGTTAAGGATGATTATATTATGAGGAAAGTAAATATTGCACATTGTTCTACTCTGTTTACTCCATTGCTTAATACCAGGTTGATAGGCCTTTTGTATGTGTCGGAGTTGCTTAAGTCTTGTAGTAGACAAAGCCAAGAGAGAAAGGTTTTGGCTATGGAGGAGAGAAGCAATGCAACTGCATGGCAATAGCACGACCAACCAAAGGAGACAAAAGTGAATCCTTATGGAGAGCAAAGAAGGTGCATCGCATTTGTATTTATTCAATCCATTAAAAGGGTAGACTCTGTGATCTTGGATTCTTTTAGGAGAAAAAGGATAGTTTCATGATGGTAGCATGCTTTGAGATGAGGGAGAGGGGCGTAGAATTGTTGGCTCCTCATGTGCAAGGCAACAACGTGAAGGTTTTTTTCATAGCCTCATCGACTTCATCTCCTTATGATTGCCTTAATCTCTTTCTATTTTACTCAAATTGTAGCCGATGAAAATAGCATTCCATAGCCATAATGCAGCTACAAATCCATCTCTTGTAAGCTTCATAGCCACTTCTTCCCCGACCAGTGCACCAAATGAAGACCACCCTACCACAACACAGATCAAACCACAAACTAGCTAGGTAGAGGCTAAAAGCACACTTGCTGGCCACAAAAACCTGCAAGAAACCTTTCTTCCTCACCAAGAACCATGCCTCATCACACACAAGAAAATGACACACAAGAAATGGATAGATGAAAACTATCCTCACCCTCTTTCTCTTCCTCATTCTCCATGAAATCTAGCATGAAGCATAAGAAAAAGAGACAAGAACAAGAAGGAAAATGTTGTGCCAAAATGGGAGAGGGAGAAATGAAGCATGCAAGGAGAAGATAAAGGAAGAGAGAAAGTGTAACCACCTCAATCTCACACCTCCTCAAATCCCATGATTGCAACCACCCTTTTTACTTTCTTGAATTTTAAAATTGAGTTGCATACATTCTCTAAGGCCTAGAAGACCCTTCATTTTGAGAATGGGACAAATGTGTTTGACCTTTCCATTTCCTAGCAAAATATTTTAATGAGCCTTGGACTCATATGTTTACATTGCTTTTTCATACATCGTTTTTGACAAAAGGGTACAAAAGCAAAATGCATTTTTGCAAAAGATGTTTTTATGTTGAGCACATTTTGGTGCCTATGTTTGCATATATTTCTTGGTTATAAATTGTTGAAATTATCATAGTCATAAGAAATATTTCAAGCTTTTTTCCCTCCACTTCCATTTTTATAGTGATTAAAAAAATACATTCCTATTGAATCAACAATGCATATATTTCATGCTCATCTTATAACTCTTAGCAGAAATGGATGATGTAAAATCATGTGCTTTATTTTGCTGCAAGCCAATGTAGTTTCTATCATATCGTTGTCACAGCACGTAGGGTTAAAGGTCACCACATGGGTTTGGCAAGAAAACTGGACAAGATAGACAGAGATGTGTCTTCAAGAGATAAGTAGATTATAGTGTATGTTTAAAGGTTCAAGAGATACTTCACAATCAATCACAGGGGTTTGAGAGAGAAGAATGTATGGGGGTTCAAGAGCTTAGACTCTGGAGATGGTAGAGATAAGAGAAACGTTAAAGGTTTCAAGCCAAGTTCTTGAAGATGTTAATGGAGCTTGCAACTACATGTTCTTAGAAAATATCACAAGAGTATTATCTCATAAGTTCTAACTCAAATTAAGCTTATTTTCTTGACTATAAGAGCAATCACAAATTATAAAATCAAGTACAATAAACACAATATTAGTGAGTTTGGGAATCTCCCAATTCCCATTTTTTGAATACTAAAAATGTGGCACTTGGATAATATGCACATAAGTTTCTCAAAACTATATGGTGTGACCTATCATTGAAAGCATTTTAAAAATGGAATCTATTGAGCTATAGAGCACTCGATTTGGAGTCATAGTGTTCAAGTTATGAAAAATCCAAATATTTGACCACGTATCCCAAACTTATGGGAAATTTCCATATATCCCCAATATGGTGTTAATATGTTGTCATGTATCATAAAAAACTCTACATCCCATCATTCAGACATGATGCCATAGCATGAATCAACTTTGCAAGATTACATTCAATGTAGATTGTTAGGGACAAAAGCTTATGATTCAATTACAAGGCTTGTAGGCAAAGAGACTTGCTTCAATAGAGCTTCAAATTGAGTTCCTTACAAGGATAAGTTACCACAGCCAAGAAATAAGAGAAAACACTCCTCTTAATTCAACTCAAAGCATCTATGAATGATCTACAAACATTGTCTTGCCATAGGGGTGCATAATACTTGCATATTTTGACAAGATGACTTCTATAGAGTAAGAAATGAATTAAAAGAACAATGCTGTAGCGGTTGAAGATATTAGCCCAAATATCTTTCAGAATTCACCTTTGATGATAGCATAAACTCCCCCTAACATGGTGTCAGAGTGTTTGGCATCGAAAGTCCACCATGGGGGTAAGAGATAGGTGAGTGAAGGGAGATTCAGGGAGAGAAGTAGATGGAAGAGAAGGGTTTCGAAGAAATAGAAGACGTAGAAGAACACTCACAAAAAGGAATAGAAAATATAGAAGAATACTAACAAAGATGAAGCCTGTTAGTTTATTCTTGCATTATGAGAATATAAAACTCTAATAAAGAAAAACATGTATAAAATAATACCTTTCTCTATGCTGCTCAAATCGCCAATCTGATGCCTCCATTGGCTCCAAAAGGGGGGTAAAATACCCGGACACCTCGCAGAATTCTACCAGATCACTCCTTCTTCATCTCCCACTTTGGAGTGTTATTCACTACCTGAAAACAATGATCGGGCGTCGCGTGATTTTGCTAATCTTTATTTTTACATAAAATCCTCTCAAGATATCTGAAAGCTACATGCTTTTTATTAAAACATATTATCCTAATCTAGAAGTTGTCTATAGTTTTATGATTTTTTATAAGAGATAATATCTAAAATATCAAAAAATTACTAAAACTTGTCCAAAAATCTAATATTTTTGAACCATGGACACTAACACTAATGTCTAAAATGGCATTGGCTCTCTAAATCAATAAGAAAGCCACACTCTAGATTTTTTTTACACGGTGTGTGCATAGCAGCATGACATCATATATGGCCTCATGGCCTTGTCCACTAACTGCAGTTGTATCACATGCTATTTGAACTTCTTCTTCGAATAAAATATTAAGAACATCTATAAGAAACTCATTCAAAGCAGCAAGAGAAAGGGCTTGATGTCAAGGGTCTCCCAAAATTCCAGTCAAATGCTTATGTTTTAAGAATGCCTTTAGAAGATGCATTTCTTGACCCTCACTTTGGCCTCCAACATCATCAAAAAAGTTCCTAACAAAAAAATAGACATTTTTATAGAATAAACTAGATTCGTATTATTCTTCAATAGAAAATGAAAAACCTTAATGCTTACACATGTCTTTTTGGCACTCCACCATTCAAGGATAGTGATAGCATTGGAAGTAATCGACATTTTCTTTCCTTACAGCCCAAGGGAGTTGGCTTGCAACCTTTACAACTTTTCTTCTATAATGTTCTTATCCTTCTCCATTTGCTCCAAAAGCAATTCTAATGAAGCATTCTTCTCCTCCAAGGTTGAATTTCGTTGTGCGTCATTTACCATGTCTTGTCTCTTGTCTTTATATTACCTCAATTCTTCTTCAAGCTTCTACAATTGATTTGTTGCTCTTGTGGGGCTTTTTGAGATCATATTTGATGTGTATTCTTTACTCCTTACCCAAATTTTATTTGTTCTACAGTGTAATCTCTCTACTTCAAACTCAAGAATAATTAAAACTCTTAGGTAATCTCTATAGAGTAAGAATATTCTATTTTTTCAATTGTAAATCATTGCAATCAATTTTTATCACTATTGTCTCATATATCATAGAACAATTAAGCATATCAAAATCTCCACTTTTCTCCAAGTCATCTTCTTTACAAGCCACATTAAGCAACACAAGAGCCTGATATCCCATTTGAGTGTTTGCAAACGAGAGGTTGAATAAGATTGACATCCACCTTTTTTTTACTTCCATATCAAACTTAGGATCATCATAATTAGGATAAACTAAAATTTTAGGTATAAGTCCATTTATTATAGGCTTAATGATCTCCACTTGCAAAGTAGTCAAAATGAAAGTTCCTTGTCTAACATCCTTCATAATCTCATAAGGTTAAGCATACTTAAGCTTTAGTTTTCCTAGGTGTTTACTAAGTTTAGAGTTATAATCCATGATAAGATCATTATCTTTCTTTAAAATACTCTTTTTGATATGCTTGTCTTCTTGCTTGCACCACAATGAGTTCCATAAGAATAATAGGTTCTACTCTATATGCCAATTTAAATAGTTTCAATCGAGTTGTAACTTGTTTTTTTGAATATTGTTCTAAAGGGCCACAAAGTAAAGTCTAATTTGGTGTGTCACTCTTTCCTATTCTAACTAAAAATCTTATTTAGGATGCATATTCACATATTGTTGTTTGAAACTTTCTGGCTATACATTCATTATGGATGATAGGAACTCTAAACCATGTGTTTTACACTCAACTCCTTAATGATATCATTCAAAAAGGTCTTCCCTCTCTCACTAATCAATTCGATGGATGTGGATAGAAAAAGTTTATCGCAATATTAGAATAAAGAAACTTATCTATACTTGCAAATATATTGTCCTTGAATTCCTTTGCTTCAACCAACTTGGTAGAATAGTTGGTACACGATTGTTAGTTTGATTTTCCCAATAAGTGAATTATACGTTTATGAAAAGGTTCTAAAGGCAATTCTATTAGATTATCATGAATTTTGACTCTTATTTATGTTGACCTTATTGTATAAGCATAGGACATTCTTCAATACTCCAATATGCACCCTTAAGAACAATTAGCCACCACAAACTTGCTTGTACTTTCCTTCTTGTTATCTCAGAGGAGAAATTACCTCTACCAATTCTATATGCACTTCCTACAAAATTGCAGTCTACTCCTATTCAAGAATACATCTTCTTAGTACTTGACTAATGCCTCTTCCATACAAAACTCCCATAATGACCTAAGAGTTTTTGCTTTTCAAGGTCAATCTTCTTCTTTGATGCCTTGACAAAGTTGTTGGCACAACACTATCTGCTAGAAAATACATCTTTTCATCATAATAAAAATCAAATTCATATACTTGTACTTCAAACAATTCTCCATCAAATAGGTGATCACTCACTCCCTACACAAGATTGCAACATTAATTCTACTTAGAAAATCCACAACACCATGCTCTACTTTTAAACTATGTACATTTATAATCAAATTCTTAAATCAAAAGCATCCATTTAGCCAATCTACCTATGAAGTAAGACTTAATAATGACATATAAGAGAGATTGATGATGTACATAAAAAATGATTGAATTTCCCACTAAATAATGCCCAAATTTATGCAAAACAAGTACCATTATCAAAGCCTCCTTTTCAACAACTTCAGGCTGATTCGTTCAATTGTTGTTAGTATATTATTAGCATAATACATGGGTTCAAATCATCATGTTATCTTTTCTTGGATCAAGAAAAATCTAATAGCAATGTCTAAGGCATCTACAAATACATGAAAAGGTAAATCCCATTGGAAAGGCTATAAAGAAAAAGCAATAACACTTCAAGAAAATGCAACCATAACAATGATGGTTCCCAATGAGAATTGGCGATTTCCTAAAAGCCTGGTTATATATATGCATATTCCATGCATATAGTGACGCTTTGCAACAAACATACTGACACTTTGCAATTACTAAGAGTAAAAAGCACCAAACACCCAAGCATGGCATTTTTATAGTAAACAAGCGAGAGAGAACAAAAGAGTGGGGGAGAGAGCTCAAAGATTAGGCCATCATTGCCATCGCCATCAACTAAGAAGGAGAAGAGGGCTGCAATGGAGAAGGAGGAAAGATGTAAAGGTGAAGAAGGAGGAGGGAAGCTAATATCCCATTCTCTCTCTTGGTTTTTCTATTTTCTTATTTTCTCTCTTTCTTTTTGTTTGTGGAGAGAGAGAGAGAGAGAGAGAGAGAGAGAGAGAGATAGAAGGAGGGAGAAAGAGAAAGAGAGAAGGGGAGAGACATGGATGCAAAGGGATGGAGCAAGAGCTGAAAATATTGTGCTCTCTGTCTATCTTCATTGTTCCATTATTCTTCATCTATAGACACGTTACAAGTTTACAATACTAAAAGTAGACAGAGGTCTAATTTAACATCCTAGCTAACCATTGTTGAGTTACGGACTCATCTTATTGTACCATATATGTGTACAACTAGACTACAGCTGTAGAGAGGAGTTAGTGGAGCTTGATTCGTAACACTCTCCCTCAATTTGAAGACAAACACTATGCTCCAAGTAGCTCTCCAAAGCAACTAAACTTATCTTTACCTAATGACTTAGTAAAGATATTAGCTAGTTGGTCTTCAATTTTGACATGTAAGAGATCTATCTTCCCTGCAAGCACCATCTCTTGTACAAAATAATAGTATACCTTGATGTGTTTGGTTATAGCATGATACACATGATTCTTAGCTAGAAGTGCACTACTCATATTGTCACAATGCAATGTGATAAGTGCATCTATTTGCATAACCAAGCCTATCAATAACTTTAGGAACCACGCAATCTCGCAAGCTGCTAATGTAACACATCTATACTTTGCGTGTGTACTAGAAAGTGCAAATGCTGCTTGCTTCTTGTTGCTTCAACAGATCATACCACTACCAAGGCTAAAATCATATCCACAAGTAGACAACTTAGCCAATCTCCATCAGTATACCCTATGAGTTTTAAGTGCTTTTCACTCTCATAGAGGAGTCCATAGTCTATTGTAGCCTTGACATAGCACATAGTTCTTCTCATTGCATCTAAGTGAGGTTTTCTAGGCTTTTGCACAAATTGAGTGATAATTCTAACTAAGTAACTCAGAATAGGCCTAGTAATGGTAAGGTAAATGAGACCTCGTACCATTTTCATGTACATAATACTATCTAAAATTGTAGGTCCATTGTTAACATTCAGGTTAATATTCTGATTCAGTGGAGTATCCAAAGGTTTATATTTTGTCATATTGTATTTCTTTAGCATCTCAAGTGCATAGTATCTTTGAATCAATCAAAGTCCATGAGATGAATTCACAACCTTAATATCCAAAAAGAAATTCAATTCTCCTAAATCCTTCATATCAAATTCAGTTTTCAACATGGCCATAATATTGTGTATCGTAGTGGTATAATACACATTGAGCTTAATATTCTAATTCAATGGAGTATCCAAAGGTTTATAGTCTGTCATATTGTATTTCTTTAGCATCTCGAGTGCATACTATCTTGCATCAATCAAAGTCCATGAGCTAAATTCATAAAATTAATATCCAAAAAGAACTTCAATTCTCCCAAATCCATCACATCGAATTCAGTTTTCAACATGGCCATAACATTCTGTATTGTAGTGGTATACTCCTCTATAATGATTGGGCCATCTATACAGATGCCTAGTATCGCAATACCTCCATTTCTTTTCTTAAGAGACTGTGATCAGTGTTCCCAATAACAAATCCAAGACTCTGCAAGTACTAATTTGTGTATGTCATGCTCTTTGAGCTCTTTTCAGTCTATAAAGTACTTTTTTTTGCTTGTAGACATAGTGTGAATACTCAAGATGTACATACCCATTTGGACGATCCATTAACACCTCTTCTACCAAGTATCCATTCAAAAATGCATTCTTAACATCCATTTGTTGTAATTTCTAGCCCTTTGCTACACCAATGCAATAGCTGTCTTGATTCTTGCCATTTCGGCAATAGGATTGAATGTCTTTTTATAATCTATGCCATATTATTGTGCATATCCTTTTGTGACTAACTTGGGTCTATACCTTTCAATGCTGCCATTAGATTCCATTTAACCTTATAGACCCATTTAAAACCTATTGACTTCTTACCATTAGGCAATGTTACTAGTTCCCAAGTCTTATATGTAGCCAATGCATTCATCTTCTCATCCATTGCATTACATGAATTTTTATCCGTGATAGCGTCACTTAATGTAGTAGGCTCTCTATGTTCCATTACTTTTGCTATATATACATAATGCTTTACTAAAAATCCAATATATGTAAGCAGCATACCTCACCCTCTATGACCATCTCAAAACTAAGGTGCATTTCTTGATTCCCCTCTTTCATGAGGTGAGACATATCTATTCTGCCTAACTCCAAGAGTATACATAGATGGAATTCCAAGTTCACTATAATCAAGAAATTTCTCTTTACCTTTGCCTTCTGATTCATTCCTCCCCCTCACTGACATAGCACTGCTAGTGGATGGTGATGCATGATTGTGTAACTTGCTAGTCCAAGGAGAAAAACTTAGAGATACATCACCGATAGGTTGAGACATAGTAGTACTCTGCTATGGAATATCAATACATACATTATCTTAAGATTGATCATTGGGAATAGTAATAGATGAAGCATACCATGAAGCCAACTCATCAAAGATGATATCTTTGCTGATCAGACTGTCCTGTGTAGACACATCAAAGCATTTATAAGCTTTCGATTCATGAGCGTAGCTAAAAAACAAACACTTCTATGCCTTAGGGTTTGACTTTTTCGTCTTCTCATCTAGAATGTGTACATATGCAATGCAGCCAAAGACTTTGCGATGGCTGATGTCTAGCTTATGACCATATAAATGTTTATATGATTTCATGTCATGAATCCCTCCTATAGGAGTACGATTTAGCACATATATAACTATCATTGGAGCTTCATCCCAATAATACAATGGCATGTTATTCTCATTGAGTATCATTCTAGTAGTCTCCATAAGAACCAGAATTATTCTTTCTACTACTCCATTTTGTTGTGGAGAATAATTGTAAGCAAGCTGCTTGCAAATGCCATTCTTTGCCACGAATCTATCAAACTCATTGGAGACATACTCACCTCCACTATCAAATCTCAAAAAAGAGATAGAGCAATAACATTCATTCTCAACCTCCCACTTAAAAGCTTTAAAAACAGCAATGGATTCATCCTCATGCTTCAAGATATACACCTATGCATACCTACTAAAATCATCAATGAATGTGACATAATATTTGGATCCACCAAGAGAAGCATTATGTGCTAGCCTCCAAACATTTGGATGAACCAATTGCAGTGGTCTAGAGCTATTCTAAACATGCTTCATGAAAGGAAACTAAAACTACTTTCCAAACTGACATGCATCACAAGCATGTTCTAAATTTAAGTAGGAAAACTTTTGCAAGCCTGTAACTAGTTGCTTCTTCTACATAGCCTTTTGGCTTTGGAAACTGATATGTTTAATGTGCTTATGCTAGATCTCAAGATCTCTAAATGTACCCTCAACAACAAGAATAGACTTACATAGATTCAAAGGCATATCAAACTACTAACATATTTTGAAACATAATCTGAGGGGCTATAAATGATTTGCTTATTTGCAAAATGCATAAAAATTATCCATGAAAACTCTCATGAAGGTTGTAAGGTAAGGATCAAAACTTTTATGGGCTACTTCTTGAAACTCTAGCCAATCACTTCTTAGGTCAAAGGGCATAACTATATTTATATAATGAATATTGTTTCATGGCCCCCTAATTTGCTTCTATCATGAAAAACCATATAGAAAACTATATATTTCATGTCCAACTACATCATCCAATAAAGAATTTGTGAGAGAAAGAGAAAATGAGTCTCTAATTGTAGCTAATTGAGCTTTCTATAGTCCACACAGACCATGAACTAACCATTCTTTTTTGTCACAATTACAAAAGGGGGAAACCATGTAACTTCATTCACTGCTTTAATAAATCAAACTCTGAGCAACTTGTCAATCTCCCCTTGAATTTGGTTTGTGTAATTAGGGTTCATCCTATACCACTTTTTTATAATGGACTTAGTATCTACTTTAAAAAAGTTCACATATCTTTGGGTCAAAATATTTCATATCAGTGTACTCCCAAAAAAACGTGTCCTAAAATTCTTGGCACAACTACACCAATTTCTACTTGTGCTCTTCATCCACATATATGCTCATGTTAATAGGTTCAATATCACCCATAGTATCAAAGTTCACTTATTACCTAATCTTCAAGTACTCCAGTAGATTTATTCATCATATATTCAAAATTCAACTTCACTTCAATAATCACTTGTTGATCAAAATTACTAAAGGGTTTCTCATTTTCTGTTTGTTGTTTTCCTACAGATTCTATACTTCCTCATCAGGCTTCATGTACTCTTGTTTAGAAATGCTAGTTTTTGCCTCAAATTTTCTAATTTTCCACATGGATTTGGTGAGGATTATTGGTTTTCTGTAAATAATTTTTGGTTTAGGAATGCTACTTTTTACCTCAAATTTTACAATTTCCTACATGGAATTGGGGGTTTTCTATAGAGCATGATTGGTCTTATATAGGGGATTCTTGGTTTCTCATAGAGGATTTTTTAATTTCTATAGAGATTCTTCTAGTAAAATCCAATATTTGGCTAAAATATGATCAACATCCACTTGAAACCCTAGAACTAAAGTTTTATTAGCTTAAAGAAACAATTCTTCCTCATCAACCTCTATTTTTCGGACTACGTTAGTAGGTTGGGCCATGAGAGTTTTAAATTTGAGCTTTAAAATTACATGGTTTGCTATTGAAAGTCTTACCTCCTTGAAGCCATCAGGAATTATCAGTATGTCTACTCACAAGTCCTACTTTAGCTTGGGATAACCTAAACGAAGGTCTTCCCAAAAGCATTTAATAAGAACCACCTAGACTTTTCTTTGCATAGCACAATAAAGATTACTTTGAATATCAAACACGTATCTTTAATCAATTTATTCTTCAAAATTTTCAAAGATTGAAGTCTCCTCTAGCTATCCATTTTGACCTAAAAGAATGATATTAGTATCCCTTATACTTATTAGCAAGATAAAATTCTTAGAATGATGTTAACTCATGATCCACCATCTAACAAGGCAACATCCACTTTTCTTTTCAAGTACTCCACTTGAATGGTGAGTATGTTATAATATACTATCTCTATCTAGGTAGGAATGAATGTTTGACAATTTGAAGTTCTTTTTGCATCCTCATCATACTTTTGTTACACGTTTTCTTGATAATAGCTTTTCCTTGAAAGAAAATTATTTTAACTTCATCTCTGTACATATTGTTAAATCCATGTCAATTCATATTGTTCCAGATCACTCATATGATAGTTTGGGTCCTCTTTTCTTCTCCCTAAATCAACTTTGGACATGGAGCTCTTCCTTGATCGCAACAACTTGGCCGAAGGTGGATGGTATAGAAACTCTTTTGGTGGGGTTAGCATGCGAGACTTGATGATCACATAGAGGGATGTTGTCTCACACTTGACAAGTCATACTTCAAGATGCTAATATTCTTGTAGTGCTCAATTGTGGTGATGATTATGGATTCAAGGGTCGTAGCTTCATGGTGGAGTATGTAGTTCAAGAAGTGAGTAATAGAGCTACATAGTTGGTTCAAGTTTTCAATAGCACATGAGTCCTTAAGGATTAAATTTTTCACATACAAAGGGAGTATTTGACACTTTTCTAATTTCTTTTGTGGGATATCCTATGTCATGAGAAGAAAGACTTGGTAACTCAAGGCTACAAGTGACATGATGTAGGACTTAGAAGAAAGGATACAACTTGTGGAACCTTGGCAAAGTTGGGAAAGTAGAGTAACGGGGGGATTTTGTGGTGCAACAAACATGGAGAAAACATGTGCATTCTTGCCTAAAGGGGGGTTGCTCCAATTGTGGACTAAAAGATGGAGAGTCTATCTATTGTTACCAGACTATCAAACCCTAGATGGCAATGATGTTGCCCAAGATTCTATGCTCTATCAATCATTGCTCCTTAGTTCATTGTTTCCATGTTGATATGGTGATGAAGTTGTCTAGGAAACCTGTGATGATGGCACAAGCCTCCAAATGTTGCTAACAAAGTAGGATGCTTGTTGAAATCATATGGGAGATGATGGCAATGACGCCTCGATCATGGCAACAAGCACTTACTCTTAGGTAGGAGATGATGATGATAAAGATGATGGTGATGGTGATGAAGCCATAGTAGCAGCTGCCTATGTTCAAGCATGACACAATGATGATGAAGAAAATGAAGAGTATGATGGGGATGATGATAGGCAATGAGGCTATTGGCTCAATCGATTGGGATGAGATCCAAAAAAAGAAGGGAGGTGGCACATGTGCTCCTATTGATCTTTCTTTATCTTCTTTGCTATTTAACCTTGCTTTTTGACCATAAGACTTAAAAAATCAATCCTCGCCTCTTATTCCCATGCAGATCTCTCTCTCTTCCTTTCATCCTCCCTACTTTCCCCAATAATCCCCAAGACACCCAAGGGTGTGTAGTATCAACGAGTTTTTTCCAATTAATGAATTTTGTTATTGATTCACCTCATCCTTGTTGTACAAATTAAATACATATCTCTCTATGATTTATTTCTATGATTTGTACACATCAACAGTAGTGTGTTTTCTTAATTATTATGCTTTTGCACTTTCTCAACTTCATTCTCAACCAAAATGAACATTATGATATTTTATGCATCTCGAATCAAGGACTCTCTTTACATGAAACCATGAAATGATGGTCCTAACTATCTGCATGTGTATTTTGGAGGTGGGGGTCACCCACCCCTCCTATTCTACAATGCACACCACATGAGTGACTTCATGATAGTCTTATCAATGGAACCAAAATGTTTTGCTCAATGTGCTCAACAATGGGATGTTTTATACACTCCTACCATTTTAAGAGCTTCTATCACAAAGATGGCTCTCTCATCTAGCTATCCACATCAAGAATGCTACAATCCCTTTGTAATGAGCATGCAAGCCTTTCTTGAGTACAAAAGATGCACAATGCTAACTCTAGGTTCTATGATATACTACCCCTTTTCCAAATCGTCTACAGACTTCACATGCAAGAAGAGATGAGAATGGAAATTAACATGAGAGAGTGCTAGAGAGAAGAAAGGGGCTTAACCACTTGGTCTCTCACTCTCTTGCTCTCAATCTCATACTCTCTCTCACTCTCTCTTGATAACTACTTATTTTGAGCTATTTTTACACTATTTTTCATGCAAATTGAAGCATGTCTTTGACGCTATATTACACAATATTTTTTAAACAAAACCTAATACAAATAATATCATAAAGTCATATTTTATCATGCTAAGGTGGAGTTATAAGTAGAGAGTTGGGATATTTTTTACGAGAAATTTTTGGGAGCAAAAAAGTAGTAAGTGATAGAAAGCATATGCGGCGAAGGATTCTTAGTGAAAAGCATAGATATCTTAGAGATAGAACCACATATTCAAGAATTTTAAATTTGTCAAAAATTCTGGGAACTTGTAATGTGATTAATACTTGGACACATGATCAAATATTATCCCCTTACTTGAATGTGGAATTTTCTCTAGATACTATATAAGTGATACCCCAAGTTCCACTCTCAAATATGGGGTTAAGATTTAGCTACTTGGTCAAATCTTACTCCTTATGTGAATGTGGAACTTGGAATATTTTACAAATTATCTAATATGATATTACGAAAAGAAATGCAAGTATAATTCAGCATGCATACATAGAATGCGGGTCGAGAAGCCTTGGGTTGGGTTAAAAATAAGTCTAGAGATGTGGAAAGGTGCCATAAAGATTTGGTCTTGAAATTTGAAAAGAGATTGTTCAAGAAGTTGGAGGATGTCATGGGAAGTTGGGGTCAAGCAAAAAGAGAGAAAAACAAAAAAAAAACAAGGCACCATATTGTACGAGTGCATTGATGATTTTGTTGTAGCACTTGGCCTCATTTTCAGCATCATTTGGTTGTAGACAATCACTTCTCTCATCTCATTCCTCATCATTCTATTCTTAAATAGGATTCTTGGGTGTAGGGAGAGAAATTTTTCAAAAAGATTAAGGAAAAATTAGGAGATATTAGAGAAAAACATGGGATATTAGAAGACTTGAAGAGTAAGGCAGAGGAGGAGTGGACACTAGCATCATGAAATACAACTAAAGACCTTATTTTCTCTTATTAATCGCGCATGTAAAGTTCTATTAAAGATTGAATGGAAAATTCATAGTTTCAATGATTTAGTGTTGAATCTATTGAATTTATGATCTCTAAGTTTCAAATGTATGAAAATGAGTTGAATTCTTGCATTGGATGGATTAAAATTATAAGAAAATGATACAAAATATGATAAAAACTACATTTCTAAGCCATAATTGAGAAGTATTAATAATTTTGAGTGGTATTAATGAAAAATGAATGGAAACAGAGTGCACAATAAAATAAACCTAAGGTTGAAGTTTTACCTTTCGGAGATGAACCCATTAAGAGGTATAATAATTTTAGTGATAAAAATGAAATATTAGTGAAGGATTAAGAGTGAAACATAAAAAAAGAGTTGAATTATAGTATGATGGATCTCCTTATCAATTCTTACCCTTAATGGATTTCTAGAACTAGAGATACCTAATCTTCACAGTTGAAAATGACAGCTTTTGGGTAATTTTAGGAGGTAATAAGTGAATATTAACAGTAAATAAGATACTTTATTGCTTTCAAATGGATTATGTGTTGCATTCATTGTGAAAAACATCTGGTTAAGAGGGTTTAAGGTTTTAAGTTAAAAAATTTTATTATGAATATTTCTATTTTTTAGTAAAAATTAAAAAAAAGAGACTTGATAATGAAGGAATTAGTGAAACAAATGAAAAGAAACTATAGTTCATTTTATGCTTAGATTTTGCTATTAAAATCTCACTACTAGTGGAATCCATTTGCCAGTACTTTGTAAAATGATATTTAGGAAGTAATGATTAGTATATATTAGTGGTTTTACTCAACTATTAGAAGACATTAAAAGTGAGTATTGGATTTTTAAGATAAGTTCTTTATTTAATTAAATGATGAATAGAATGGGTTTCATATATTAGGCGTTGTAATTCAAAATAAGGGTTAAGTATTTGAAAGACCATAAGTAACTTAAAGGGGATTGTTGGGTGAGCTTATAGTTTGGACTACATAAGGGAAAGATAGAATGTATTTTATACTCATAATTTGGGGACAAAGAGAGCATATAACTCCACTTCCAGTCCTTAGTTAAGATAATAGCCTCACATATAGTCATCTTGCATGTTTACATGGGGACTTCTTACGAGGCCGTCATTTTTGGTGCCATTGCTAGGGGGGCCAAGCATGTTAATTAAGGAGAAGAGATAGTGGTTTTTGATCTTTTAAATAATTTAAGAATAAAATTAAAAAATCAATTTAAAGATAGAGATGATACACTAAAATGGAATAAAACATGGAGGGAAGATCTATAAGATCATTCGATTACCTGAAACCAAAGCGGAATAATAGACTGCCACAAGTATGATAGGAGCAATACGTAAGGAATCTTCCTTGAGAAATGGGGAGATGCTATAGAGCTTAGGATTAAAACTTTACACCTCTTTGACCTTGTTGCCAGACTTAATTAGTTATTTTGAGATTAAACAAAATAACTATTGACCTAAGCAAACGAGACTCTAATGAACTATTATAAAGAAGCTTTCTTAAGAGGCTTCTTCCTTGAATTGCCATAGGATATTCAATGAATTATTGTAGATAAGGAGAGGGATATCGAGCTAGTGGAAGGGAGCAAATATTTTGGACCTCAACTATGGCTTGATGTCGAGCAATTGTGCACTTGGAATTAGATGTTTCAAGATGAAGCGAAGGGGATTGTCCTATTTGCATGACATTTTAAGTTAATCGATGAAATTAAACTTAATATCATTAGTATGAACCACCATTATGACTTTTCTAGAGAAGCATATAAGACTTTTAGAAGAATAGATTGGGCTCACATGTCTTAGTGGGTAGTAATAATGAAGGGAATCAAAGTAACAGTTGATACAAAGGAAACAGAGGAAGTGGCTGAGATTTTAGGTTTAGTAGAAAGGGTCAATGATGACATACTTTATGGGATTGAGGATACGGAACTACTTGGTATTCTTTAGAAGTTGAGTTTACACAAACAAGGGCTCTTACGATAGAGAGTGGTAGGAGGATGTGCAAGGTAGAGAAAGCTCTCATGCATCAGAGTAAATAATTGAAAGCCAAAAGTTAGTACGAGATGAGAGATCCAGAAGAAGATTGAAAGAGAAATCTAAGAAAATAGTGGAACAATTATAAAACTTAAACGTTGAGCTACAAAATACTTTGCAAGGTGGGTTGAATCTACTAGAAACTAGAAAAGTCTTTGGAGAGCTATCCTCTCTTGGAATGGAGTCAGATTATGCTTGGGAGAGGCAAGCAAGAAGCTACGAGGGAATGAGTGGTACGAATAAGGGTAGCTCAAAGAAGGAGTCAAACATTAGGAACTCAGCAATGATTCAATCTTATCTTCAGTAGATCCGCTTATAGGTAAATTGGCCCTATTTTGTGTTGCTTCTATTCATGCAATTATCTACATATTTTTTGTTAGAAGGGATTCATGCAGGTATTTATTTGTACATGTAGGTATTGTACAAGGTTTACGTGAAGCACATAATTCTCAATCGATTATTTTGATATGGTGAGTGATTCCTTTGTACTGGATGATATGGATCTACTGGAAGTGGAGGGTTTAAAAATCCTCTACGTTACTGGTCCTATGTGTCCATTCAAATCTCCATGGCGATTGGCAATGATCCATGAAACTCTTGTATCATATCATCCATATAATGCACAATGTGTTGAGTCATAGAATGTCTCATGTGTCAATCCAATGTTCCTATTAAGATTTGCAAGCCATGTGACTGCTATCCTTGTAACAGCCACTCTGTAATACCCATGTTTCATACAATGTATTGAGTCAAATCAAACTCCTATTCATTATAATGAAATTTATTTTGGCTAAATTCATTGAGTATTCTTGTGCTATTCTTATAATTATATTTCATGTAAATGGTATAATTAGAGTGATGCCTTGAAATTGAATCTATACTTTGGGTCGATGTACATATCTACATGCCTTTCGATATCAATGTTTGTGTCTGTTTATAAAAGTGTAAACATCTCATAATGCCATGTTGATTTGTATGGCATATTGGTGATTACTAAACATACATAAAATGCTTATTGTTTAGGGATTAATACATACTCCTTTACATCTAATGCCTAGGTTATAATACCTGAGAGAACAACAAGCATTCTCTCGATAGAAGTATGTAATAGAAAAGATGAATAAGGGAATTGGATCATTCATACGTATCATTTCTCGACTTGGGTATATATGTGTCCACGTATGAAGGGAGCTTTAAGGGTGAAAGCATTTGCAATTGCAAATGTATCAAAGCATTGAAAGGGTAAAATTTTAGCTCTCAGACAAAGGAATGTTCATTCTCACCTTGTAAGAGAGGCGTTGGTACAACATGTATTCATGCAAAACCTAATACATATTGCATCCACTATGCCCTTTCAATGAAACATTGCAAACAGTAAGTATTTGCAACTAATTGAAAATGAGAAATTTCATGATATTTATATAACTACTTGTCTCGTATTTATAGAAGTACACCCTTTAAATTGCTGTGAGTGGCAAAATGTTGAGAGTTTCACAGGTTTTTTTAAGTGTTACCACCGAATTTGGTAGATTGCTCTTTGAGGGGCATATAGCTAAGAAGCCGCCAAAGGACCACTACAAGATATAGACCTTATACCGACGTTTAAAGCGACGAAAATACAAACAACAAAATTTACCCCAGTCGTCGCAAAAAGCATCATTATTGACGACGCCATAGAAACGTCGCTATTGGCGTCGCTATATGCATCGCATATAGCGATGCAACCAGTAAATTTACGACGCACATAGCGACGCGAGCACTAAATTTGCGACGCAAATAGCGACGGTAACAGGGAAAAAAAAATTTGTGGCAGGGCAGCAAGCTGCCCTGCCACATATAGCACTGTGTGCTGTATGAGAGCCATACAAAATAGTTTCTACACTACTGCATACAAAGCGCTTGCAAACAAAAAGAATGTATACTTAAATCATAAAACTGATACATGAAATAAATACATAATCGCATAAAATGCGATTGGTACAATCATGAAAGGATATCACTAATACATAGAAAATGTCTACATAGATCAGGCGACTAAAAACTAAAGGTGTGTGAGCTCCAAGGATCCAAGGGCGAGCTACAAATCCTCGTCCCCCGAAAGCTCGTCCCGCTGCAAAGGAGCATCGAACGGATTCTGCAGAAAAAGAAACAACATATCAATCCACCATACAATAATGCATTCAAATAACTCATGGTAACTACGGACAAGAAAGATGAATGACTTACAGGGCTGCCGCGTCTATACAATCGGTCGATCAATGCATTGAGACCGTGCCTCTCTGTATATCGAGTCTCAAGGCCTTGCAGATCGCGATTTGTAATGGAGTGCTACAAAGAAAACAAAATGCTAACTGTTAAAAACATGATTGTCAGTACAAAGAATATTTCAAAAAAACAAACAAGCAAAACAAAAGAGAAACTTACAAAGTCCTCCAAATATGTCCTGTGGCTGCCACTCCCAAGATGATGGACCACTCCGGCCTCGAGTCGTGCCCTCGCCGCCTCCTGCTGCTGACTCCAACATCCAGGTGAATCTGTAGCCTTCTCCCTCAATCGGTGCCAGTCGTCTGCATCTAGCCACTCGGGCTTTGCAACCCCACTCTTGATTGCCTTGCGTGCGTCGGATCGTCTATGTGACATGTATGCATGCATGCAATCCATCATCCAGCCCGTAGAGAATCTATCTACTGCGGCTGAAACCGGAAACTCCTCGTGCAAGGATGCTACTATGTAGTCTTTGCTCCCCTCCGGTATGTTCTTCTAATGATCCAGGACGTTGTGCTGAAAAACTTGTTGGCACAACTCTCTCATGCGAGCCATCACCCTCCTCCCCTCATCATTCATGATGATGGCTCCTGACCTACTATCAACCAGGTATCCATAACCGCTAGGAGTCTGCTTAAGATGGGTCCTCTCCCATCTCCGTCCACGCTTCTGGGCATATCCAGGAGACCCCTCTACATCCGGTGTACCGACAAGGGTAACCTCTCTCGGAGTGGCACTCAAAGGGGTGCCACCAAAAGGGATGCCACCTGCTGACGGCTGCGCAAAAGCCGGAGTAATTGGAGTAGACGTCCCCACAGGTGTGACAAATCTTGGAGGTGATGCAACTCCAGCTGAATGACAAGATGGAGACACCGCATCCGTGTCTCCACAACAGCATCCCCCTGATCCCGATGCAGTCTCTCCCTCTGGCCCAAGTCGTGAGCGTCGAGATCGTCTGCTCGAAGCTGAAGCATCTGATCATGCTGAAGCAGATCTAGTAGAGCGCCCTGACAAAGAACGACACAGCTCCTAGTCTACCATCTCTCTGAATCTCACGAGCTGGTCTGGAGACATGTGTGCCATCATGTCCTGAAACTTCTCATTGTTCATCCCTCGACTCATCCTGAAAATGTCACCTGCACAGATAAAAAATGGTGTTAGAATAATCAATTTAAACTATACAAAGCACAATAATATAAATCATTTTTAAAAAATCCCTCTTAAAATGCATATCTTATGTACCTTTATGGAAGATCTAAACAACGAATTGAGTAATACAATTCTCCAAGAATGAAGTATCCTATGGTCCCATGTTAATCTCCTGACACAACTCTGCATACATTGGAAGGTTGATAGACATGTCACCACAAAAGAATGAGTCTGCCTCATTCTCAAAAAATTCTTGGACTCGTGTATTTCCATCATTGTTAGCCGATGCGAGCTCCAAGCTTGCGGCGACCTCCACCCCTTGTAATATCAACCTCTCTATTTGCATATTATCTTCATCTATGCCCGGAACATCGCTTTTATCATATACTCTCGCACTTCGAGGAGTTGAAGGTATAACATACCACCATCGAGGTTGTCGGAGGTTTGGATAGAAGATTACCTGTTCACAAACACGTACAAAGGGAGTTCAAACCATTGTGACATAAACCATGTCGTATTACAATTAGCAAGCAAATGACTCTATGCACCTCTTCACAATGGGCCGGCAACACAAAGGTGTCGCGCAAATCCATCCATTTTTTTTCAGAATCTATTTCGAGAAATCCAGATGGACCTCATCGAACTGTTGCTCCAGCTCCTCCAAGTACCACTTTGATCCACTGCACACATCGAATAGTATCATGGAGAAGCTACGGTAATCCAACGTAATAATACTTTGCAAGTTTCCAAAATACTCCATCTCATCCACAACCGTGTTCGGATCCATTGCTCATCGCCGACTCTCTTGCTCAAACCTTGCCATGACACCACAGTCCATTGTGGAGCGCATTTTGTCAATACGCTCCACGCGAAAATGCCGTCCGCGTGACCACGCTGCACTATATATTTTGTACTGTACATTGAAACACTCAAATTAGATGTCGCATATAAAATTTAGATACGACATATTCTAAACCCCTCATCACCTTTGGACTGCATCCCCTCGAGAACTCCCACTCCTCCATTGAGACCTCTGTCCCTTCGCTGGATGCTGCGGTCAAGGCTCCATGCAACCATCGTGTTGACATAAACCACGGCATCTCCTCCATGCCTTCGGGATATCGAATCGGTCGATGACGCGTACTGCGTCAGAATTCAGCTCGCGCTTCTCGATCTTGCCTTGCAATCTGGTACTTGGCGAGCCACATCTCCATGGAGGCATGGTGCAACATACAAAAGCGATTCACCTTCTCTTCCATTGAGGCATCCATTCTTTTTTCTATCCCATTTCCAACCACCACATCTCGAGTCAGTCTATCATCGTCCTTCAGCGTCCATAGCATTTCATTGTCTAGTTCCACCGTTGGTAGCCATTGTGAGATATGCACTAACGCCTCTGACACCAACCAACCTTCCGCCATGCTACCTTCTGGCCGAGCTCATTGTCGCACAAAGCCTTTCAGGGTTTTCATGAAGCGCTCCAGGAAGAACATCCATCGTGTATGGACAGGTCCAGCAATCTCCACTGCGTCCACAAGATGCACAAGAAGGTGGACTTGTATCGTGAGCATGCTAGTGGGTAGGTATTTCTCAAAGAGAGAGACCGTCTCCACTGCTCCCTGCCTTGCGGATTCAATAGAGGACGCCTTAATCTCTTTCTGTGAGATCCATTGCACCAAAGTCGACAACTTGTAAATGGCCCCGCAAATTTCTAGAGTAAGGCATCCTGTGATCGCGATCGGTAGGACAAACTGCCACAAATGAGAAAGCATTATGAATAATGGCCACTTTTCTAATTGCAAAATTCCCATGCTAATTACAATCCATTCTATTCACAAACCTGACATATCTTATGCCAATCATGGGATTTTAGCCCCGACAATCGGTCATCTTTAGAAAATGCGGACTTGAGAGAACGCATCATACCCGTCGGAGTGCGGATAGACTTGATTACTTGCTTCACAATGCACTCTTCTTTGGTGGACAAAACCCAAGGAGCGCGAGGAAGCTGCACTCCCCCTTCAGCACTCGACTGCGGCCAAAGCGCCTCTATCTTATCTACCTCCTTCAAATCCATTCGTGACCCTATAGTGTCTCTCTTTCCTGTGATGTAGTCCCATAGCAAGCTGCCCACATTCTTGAAAATATGCATGGGATCCAACAAGTGGTTGACCTGTAAGTGGGTCCAATATGGCAACTCGTAGAAAACTGAGAACCGTCGCATTCCATTTGGATGTGATTCCGGGTTTACCATTTTCAGCTCGTACCAGCTTGCGGCGTTCATACATGTTGGAGGTCATCCAAGAAAACCTTTCCTGAGTTCATGATCCTCCGACAAGAAAGCGGCATGTCCTTGATATACCATCTTCTTCATGGTTCGTGACCTTCGGGAGTCTAACTGTGGCCCACACAATGGACATGCATGATAACCTGAGGTAACCAGACCTGTAAGGCGAGCCACGACCTAGTGAATACTTGATTGAATGAGATAAAATATAGATATTACCAGCGAGAACGAAGGTCTGCTCACCTGAGCACTCTCCCAATCCCGGAAAGTCATGCATCGTCCACATGAGAATGGCTCGAATGTTGGCTGACCTCCGACCATCGCGCATGCTCATATCTTGCACAGTGACCCCCTCCTCCCACAAAATCTTAAGCTCATCGACTAATGGACAAAGATACACGTCTATATTTTTTACTTTGTAGCGGCTCGGGACGAGCAAACTAAAGATGAGATGTCCTTTCTTCGTAGAAAGCCATGGAGAGATGTTGTAGTTGACAAGCACTATAGGCCACACACTGGAAGAAGTCGAGCGCAGACCGAATGGGTTCACACCATCCATGGCGAGACCGAGCCGAAGATTCCTTGGCTCTCGCGCAAAGCCTGGGAAGGTAGAGTCAATGTGGCTCCATGTGCGCGAATCCGCTGATATTCGTTAAACTCCATCCGTGGACCTATTCTGCACATGCCACATTGTCAAGCTTGCCATGCGGGACGTGTGAAACATGTGGTTTATGCGGAGGATGAGCGGAAAGTGTCTGAGAACTTTTTGAGGAATGGTTTGTCCTTGCAAGTCCTGTCGATACCTGTGAGCACCACACTTTGGACATGTCTCCATAGTCTCGTATTCATCTCGAAACAGTATGCAGTCGTTGATACATGCATGGATGTTATTGTAGTCCATGCCAAGCTTCTGTAAAACATGCCGTGCATCATTACGAGACTCAGGCATGGTATTTGTAGGTGGTAATATATAATATTTCAATAACCTTAAAAAAATCATAAAACACCTTGAAAAAGCACAAATGTTTGCAATAATACTGTAAAAAAAAAAATCAATGAAGCCTATGTGCAAGGTACCTGAATAACTCGGTCACACTCGTATCGCTCCAACCGTATTTTTCTTGCACACTTAAGAGTGCAAGCAATGTCTTCAACCGAGATACTCGGCACCCATCATATAATGGTATGAATGCTTCCTCTCTAAGCGTGTCAGATGTCTCAACATCCATGGGAATCAATGCATTGATCATTGCCTCCATCTCAGGCTCCAAGATTGTAGGTAGGTCGGGAAGGTTGTCTGTCTCCTCTGGCATTGACGGTATAGATGGGCCTTGCGAGTGGTGGATTGGCTCCTGCAATCCATCCATCGCACATCCACAAACTCTTCTAATTGGCCGCAAAGGGTGCACTCCCCCTTGGGTCGAGACATCACCCCCTGGATAGAAAATTTGCAAACAAGACCCAATCTTATTGTGTATGGTTTTCAATTAGCTTGCGAGTACAATGCATGATTAATATTAACTTCAAATTATCGTTTGTTGAAAATCCGCAATCGCCTGATCAATGATCTCAGATTGAAACTCGCCAAATCGTCATATGTGTTCTATAGACAATCGACGTTTTCGTCTAATTGCCAACTTGCATTGAGAGCAAGGACATGGGACATGCTGATTAAGATACGTCTCGTGATCTTGAACAATAAGACCTTCTTCATTTTCCATCTTATCTACATTACAGCAAACGAGGCTTAAATGGATAACTTTATGGAGATGTACGTCAAGTTGCAAGTTGACCATAAATCTTACATTGTACATAGTAGTTGAGAGATTTATTGATGTTATATCTCGGCCTTGTATCATGCTCAAGGATTTGTTTGTCCCGGTAGATAATTATTTGTTATTGTAGAAAACTACACTAGAGGGCTTTGAGTATAAGTAATCCATTTATGAGCATCATTGAGGATCTCTTAGTCTAATAATAAATCAGTCTCAACAAAAAGCATCTTAGAAATGTGGTTTTTTTGTCCTAGGATCGCGTATTAAAATTAATGCCATCTATGAAATTTATCAATTATAGTAATAAAATTTATTTCAATCAATTCTACTCATAGTCATAAGACCTGAGAGAAAATATCCTATACTCAATTTAAGGGATTCTTCTTCTATAACAATACTTTTGGGTTCATTTTGATGAAGTACCGTAATGACCATTAGCTAGGGTATCATTTTCTTTTAGTCCTTCCGTTGACTAGTTGGCATGATTTCTAATTTATTATGCCTATAAAGTTAATACAAAAACAATGAATTATGCATATCATAATTAGATCCCCTACTTGGACATTATGAAGGACATGACCAATTTTAAGCCATCTTAAAGAGTCACCAATGTACGTGGCCCATGGCAAAGCACATTGCATACCATTATCGATAAGTCTATTATCGTGCATCTTAAATCTCCTAATTAGACTTTATAAACAGTATGACTAATTTTTAGCCCCCTTAAGGAGTTGATGTAATGGTACCCATAAAAAAAGTATAGTGGATACCATTACCATAATCATGGATATGCTATCATTCCAATATATGTTATCTTTCTCTTTCTCTCCCTCTCCCTCCCTCTCTTTCTCTTTCTCTCATATTTCCTCTCCCTCTCACAATATATCTTAACACTCTCCAAAAGCAAAAGGGAGAGGGAGAGAGAGAATGCACTCTCCCTCCCTCTCCCTCTCCCTCTCGCTCTCTTTCTCTTTCTCTCCCTCTCTCATTTCCTTCCCCTCCCTCTCCCTCTCTCTCCCTCTCCCTCTCTTTCTCTTTCTCTCCCTCTCTCATTTCCTTCCCCTCCCTCTCCCTCTCTTTCTCTCCCTCTCTCTCTCTCTCCCTCTCTTTCTCTCTTTCTCTCTCATTTCCTCTCCTAAACAAGAAAAAAATAAAGTGATTTAAACATTAAACAAGCAAAAGGGAGAGGGAGAGAGAGAATGCACTCTCCCTCCCTCTCCCTCTCCCTCTCCCTCTCCCTCTCCCTCTCTTTCTCTTTCTCTCCCTCTCTCATTTCCTTCCCCTCCCTCTCCCTCTCTTTCTCTCCCTCTCTTTCTCTCTTTCTCTCTCATTTCCTCTCCTAAACAAGCAAAAAATAAAGTGATTTGAACATTAAACAAGCAAAAGGGAGAGGGAGAGAGAGAATGCACTCTCCCTCTCCCTCTCTTTCTCTTTCTCTCCCTCTATCATTTCCTCCCCCTCCCTCTCCCTCTCCCTCTCCCTCTCTTTCTCTCTTACTCTCTCATTTCCTCTCCTAAACAAGCAAAAAAGAAAGTGATTTAAACATTAAACAAGCAAAAGGGAGAGGGCGAGAGAGAATGCACTCTCCCTCCCTCTTCCTCTCCCTCTCTTTCTCTTTCTCTCCCTCTCTCATTTCCAGCAGCATTTTTTTCCAAGATTTCATTGGTGAACTCCTCGGGACTGATGCACCCTACTGTCAAGTTTTGTCACTTTTTGATAATTCTAGATTAGTTGCTAATTAGATTTTTTAAATTTAACTTTGTCATTCAAGACATATTGTATATAGATGAGTTTGCATCAAGGCAAGGAGGAGCTTTGCTGGCACATCTTTGGAAGGATTCAGCTCTAAAGGAGTACATTGGCAACCTTGTTGTAGACTTGGTGGTCTTCCCATAAGAAGTGCTCACCATGAGGGTAGGAAACAATCATGAAAATTTGAGCTTTGACCGAGTGTGGACCTTTTTGGGTTATACCTATGACATCTTAGCTTGGAGAAGGTAGTGCTAATCAAGCGGTCAAAGCTTCTTTACTTGTTTGACCAAATGTGTGATGGAGCAATGTGTGGCTTGCTACATTGGTGGACTTGCTAAAGTGTCATTTCCGCTTCTCCTGGAGAAAGAACTGAAGGGGGAGGGTGTCATTTTTGAAGCAAATAAGTAACTTCTATTTTCATTGGAATTCGACTCTTCCTCTCCATCGATGGAAAAGCCAAGGAAAAAATGAGAGTTCTTGTTGGCTATCGGCTTTTTGTATCTGCCATCCCTATCAGCCATCGCATATATTCTTAATGAATATATGATATTTTACTTTGTTCATATAAATAAATATTTATTGAATAGATGTGTGGTTTTTGTTATTGTGACAATAATGTGTGGTACGTGAATAACACATCCACATATGTTAACATAATCTAATTTAATTATGTCAACATGTAGTACTGCACTTGCAATTGTGCATATACAATAATATAACTTGTATTTGTATGTATTACTAATTTTGATGCATGCATACATTAAAAATAATTTAGGAGTCATGCATTCCAAGAAACGAAACAAAATAACTTTACTCAATTATTTGAATTTAGTACACGTCGCATGAGATATTATATATATATATATATTCTAATGTGATAGAGTATATAAAATGTTTTGGCCTTCCAAGATGCTATGGTGCTACAACACTCATTATAAAACCTTGCATCATTAATCTGGTTACATATTGAGAAGTCCCCTTGAGGTGTCGATGCCCAATAATAAAGTTCAGATCTTTATCTATGATTGTGACACGCTTTGCATGGATGGCTGCTAGCTGTGTATCATCAACAAGTCGTCTGTAGCCATTTGTAGGGCCTCCATAGCTGCAGCAATCCACTTTCCTACTCGTTGGTCATCACCCACTCATAGCCAAAATCTTCCTATCCCTTTTAGCTCCAAGGCTTGCATAACTTTCCAAACAACCTTATGAAAAGATATTTTTGGGATGAGAAGCTTGTATTCATGCTGGATTCTCCTTATCTCTCAAAGGGAAATAGTGCTCGATTTCAATCTCCTCTTCTTTTGTGGTGGTCCTTGTGCTCTATACGGAGCACCTATTGCTGCACTAGAGCACGCTCCACCTTACACTCTGGGGGCCTTGGCATGAGGCCGTCCCCTAGCCTAAACGATGACATGCTTGCTTGGTGCATGCTATGCAAGCTCCAAGAGGGCAAGATGGATAAGAGACAAAGGTTGAGGGAGTGATAATGGAGGAAGCAGTGAAAGCAAGATGTGAAAATGAGAAGAATGATAAAATTTTAACAATTTAAACCGCAAAATCGAGTTCATGCAACTTCATATGCATTGTCCATCGTGTGGTCATGAATCTATAAACCTTTATCAGAATGTAAAGAAACTTGACACGTGCACTCGTTACGCGACCAAGGGTGCCATTTTTTCTTTGGAAATAACAAAGTATGCGGATCCCTGGTCCAAAGTCTGGCATTAGGAGCCACTTTCTTAGAATGTGATGAAACTTTACATGTGCACTTGTTAGGTGGTCAAGATTCCAAATTATTTTCTTTTTGGAAAAAAATGTTTGTAGACCCTTGGTCAGAAGTGTGGCATCCGGAGCCACTTTCTTAGAATACGACAAAACTTTACACACACACTTGTTAAATGGCCAAGTGCCCTTTTTTTTTTGGAAAAAAAATGTCTGTAGAGATACCTAGTCTAAAGTCTGGCATGTAGAGCCACTTTCCTTGCAAGGAAGGTGGCTATCAAAATTATGGATGAATTGATAATCGAGAAATCAATATTGCAACTATTGGCCCTTAGAAACTTCGCACCACCACATAGACCATATAAAGGCATCATGAGTAAAGTCTACAATAAGAAATGGTAACTTTTTCCATGTTTATCCTATTGAAATTGATAGTGCTAGCAAAACTTATATGTAAGAGTTGAAAATACAGTGAAGATGCATAGTCAAAGTTGAGAGCGAATGACAAGAGTAAAAATTTAATTCATAATTTAAGGGCATGTACAATAGTTTCGGATTGGGACACAGTCATATGTCCAATGCATGAGGAGAACATTATGCCAAAAAAGATAACATTACAAATTGTGTTCATTCAATTGGAACAAATGCATCCTTCATTGCTTGAATATTTCTTACAAGTTGAAAGTCCCTAGGAGGAGTTACAGTGATGCACTTTGAATGTATTACACAACATTGAGCATCGATCATCAAGTCAACTAAGAAGGCCTCTACAATACATTGTAGAGCATGAAGACATTCTTTTGTGAAGTGATCAAGGCTATCCTAACCTTGTGCCAAAAACCACCTCCTGCTTTTTGTGCGGTAGAGGTCTTGCACAATCTCGTGAACAAGTCTTGAGAAGCTCGCCTTTAGAATGATGAGATGAAAAGAGCGCTAATGCCTCCTGATTTCTCTCAGGGCTACTATACTTGTCTTTCACTTGTATTTCTTATAGGGATGCTGAGGAGGGCCCTGGTTGCTGAGGAGGGCCCTGGTGAGGGCAGCTTGAGGATGTTGGCCTAGGTTGAGAAAGGGGTGCATCTGAGCTACTAGATGCTCCAAGGGGTTGGTGGATACAATATGGGGCTCTAAGCAAAAGCTTATTCGCAACTACCTTAGGCCTAGACATATTTTTTTTATGCACAAGAGATGTGAGGACCCAATGAATAAGATGGAAAGTGAAACCCTCTTTTATATAACCCTAAGTTGTAAGACTCATTCACATAGATGCACACTCTCTTTTTCTCTCTTAAACTATGAGTTCATTTACACTGAACACATTATTCATCTTATTATCTTAGCTCTCTTCAAACCCATTTTCTACCTTGTCAAAGCCCTATTTCTAGTCACTTGGTATGGTTTTCTTTCGAACTTGAGGCCTCATAGCAAAGTCTTTTAGTGACACAATGTGATTCCATCATGTCTGCAACCGATTCATTAGCACTTTCATTTGCTCTCTTTTGTAAGAGTTTACATTCATCCGCTACTATAATCCTATATCATCAAGATAGCAATTGGATCATTAGATTGCTACCATTCACCCCTCCACCATGATCCCTTTTTCTTTGGTATGCACCACACTTTATCAAATGTGAATTTTCCATCCTTTGTGTGGACCAAACTTCGATGCTTTCCTTTTCTACAAAGTATGGCCCATGTGCCTCAAGGATATGCTACAAAGACACATATTACACATGAGTAAAATTATGCTCAATAGTTTATACGATTAATACAATTTTAAAATATTGACTTAGCACACACCATGTAATGTATGATAGAGGTTTTTCCCCATGCTTCCACTATGTTTTTGTAGAAGCTATGTACAACATCGATAAATTCTTGCTTATCTTCATTGTTAAACACCATCTTATGAAGTAAGGGAGCCAATTTGTTAAGACGTATCCAAACCTTAGCTTTCGCCAACCTTGTTTTTCCTCCTTCACTTCAATCAAGAATTGCAAAATGCAACTTTCTCCACCCATCTCGTAGTCCTAGGCCTACAAACAATGACATTACCTTCCTCATTGATGGTTGGGTGATGAGGGAAACTCTGTAGCCTTTTCTCCTTCAAAACATGGCTTTTTTGGCAAGTTACCATATTTTCCTAATCTCTTCTCATATTTTTCAATTGTCACTTGATACTTGTGTAGCCCAAGTTCTGATAGCACTTACTCCACATTCCTATATGTTGCAATGGCTCCTTTTTCTGGTTGCATCATACAAGCAAAAAAAATGTATTCATATATACGTCTCTCCATGGTTCTGACAAAAGCATGCAATGAAGAAATGTGAATATGATCCAATGGAATGTTGAAGATGGGCTTCCAAGTGGGATCTTCTCTATTGTGCATCACTGCAATACTTATCACGCTTTTCCATTTCTTCTTTCTGTCCTTTCCTTCCCCCCTCTCTGTCAAGAAATACAAGCATGGATTCTTTGTATTTGTACCATTGGAGGTTCCACACGTGCATTTGTAAAGTTTTCAAGTCTCCTACAAGATGCCATTCAACCAAGTATTGACCATACTCATCAACCGAGGGCATCTCACCATGTTTGTGATGATCAATGATGTTTGGAATGCTTGTGTGCATAAACAATAGTTGCATTACCTCAAATGTTTCCTTAGGAAATTCAAATGCACTGAGCCACCACACATGGCACTCGGATTGAACCCTAAAGTTCTCTGGGTTGTTCTTGTTGAATTGTAAAGCTCTATTAATCAAAGTTGTACTAACTCTTTCAAGATTTACTCCTTTGATGACCTCACTTTCATCCAATTTAATAAAAAACTGCAATTTATCATTCATTTCTCAATAGAAATATTTTAGTACATTACCATCGCTGACTACACCTTATATAAATCTAAATAATAATTGTTCAGTTCCGTGAACTTTACCTCATATGCAGTTTTTATCCTATATTTTGATTTCTTGAATTGCAAAGCTTGTGCTTCTTTAGCAATGCATATATCACTTCTTTCCTTCTATCCAAGCATCGCCCTCTTACCTTTCAAGAGGTAATGGCTGAATTTCTTTGACTTAGATCCCATCTCAGTAACAAATATCCCCAAAGAGCTTCTATTCACCATTAATAACAATATAGTAATTTTGTTCCACAAATGGTAATTGAGCTATATTTTTTATAAACACCTTGGCTTTGGGATATTAAAGCTTTCTTGGCTATATCTCTCCCCTAGGATCTATATTTTCTTTGTCAACTCCACAAATATCTTTTGGTAGAGCAATAACTTGCCTTGTTGCCTTGCTAGGTTTCTCAGAATCCTCAACAATCTCATTCTTCTTCTTCATAGTCTTATCCATGATACTCTCTTCCTTGTTTTGCCTAGGGATTGATCTCTTAGCTGCACTTGAGGCTTATTATAATTGTCCTCAACCTCAAGCTTGGAACATGAGGCTTATAAGATTTCTCCTTGAGCTCAATCTCTTTCTATATTTGAGACTCTTCAAAAATTTTGGATAATGTTTAGCAAAGTGGCCACTCTACTTCAAATGTAGCATGAAGGAAAATCTAATATGTAAGAGCATACCAAGCCATGCCGATCATGAAATTCCAAATATTTGAGATGTTTTGTGTATCTATCTCATTGAATACTAGTTTTGCTTTCTTGCTTAAGAGCATCATACATAGATGCAATAGATAGGACATGTAGGGAACATTTCCAAATTATCTTGCAAGCGACACCACTTCCTCATCAAGCCATATTTGGAGATTAGAAAAGGCAATAAAGACAGAACATTTGTGCTATATCATGGCTTTAGTGTTTCCAAGCATTGAACATACATGGGATCTCTTATCAACTCCAAAACCTTTGTATAAACTTGTTATCAGGCCTCTCTTAACTTTCAAGGTTGAGGAAGAGACAGATTCTATTTCTCTTTAGCACATGACCAAATCTATCCTTTACACCTTTAAATATTTTTGAGTAAGTGATTGTGCTAATATCAGCCCTGTCAAAAATGGATTGTGTATCCATAGTTGAGAACTTGTTTGGCACATCTTTTAATATCCACTCAATCACCTTTTTCTTCATAGCCCTAAACTTAGTATTGTTCAATCTATTTTCCAATGTACTTGCCTTCAGTAATCTACCAATACATGATCCAACCTCACCCTCACCTAGGTTCTCATTCTGAGCTATCTTGCATGCTTTGATATGTCGCTTCAATTGGCTGCTATTCACAATTAACTCATTGATTGGCTTCTTCTTTTGTTTTCACTCCTGTGTTATCTTGTTGTTGATCTTTCTCAGGTCGTCCAATTGTTCCTTTGCCTCCTCATATGAGATACCAATGTCATGGAGAGTGACTTGCATTGAAATAATTTGATTTTTTGGTTGAATTATAGTGTCATTCAGTTGTACCACTTGTCCTATGAGCTGTTGTATATAAAGTTGTTGTGCAACAATCACATCATGACAAATTTTTAATGGTTGGTTGGCAAGTTGTAAATATTTTGAATGTTTGATCATTCAGCTGCCTAGTGTAACCGAGCAACCCAATTTCACCCTCACACACATACTTTAGCAAATTTGTGGTTCTTAAGAAAGTTGGAGGTCTATTTTTTAAGGGGTCAATAGGGTAGATTCCCCTATCAGCCCACAAGTCCACATCTTTCAATGCCATTTACTTGTAAACATGCAGAACCTAAGGATTGACACTAGTACGTTGGGTTCTTTTGAATAATGGAGCATATTCAATCTCTACCTCAATATGCAACTTCTTTTCTCCTGTATTCATTTTACTATTAATAGCAATGAGGAGTCTACTTTGTTGTCAGAGGAGGTAGAGTGGAGATGCAGAGAGAGGCATATAAAGTTGCCGAGGGAAATGAGGATGTAAGTAATTCACACTGTCAATGAAGGTTGCATAAACACAAAGAATAGGTCACAATAGAGCCATGAGAGAGTATAGATATGGGGAAAAATAGCTCAAAGATTAGGGATCTCTAAGACTTTTCATGTTTTAGAAATTTCTATTTTATGTCCAAAAATATTTCCAAAATACATGCAATTTAACCATCTGGTTTTTTTTTAAACCAAACGCTAGAATATAAAAAATTTCCAAAATATCTTGAAAGGAACTTTCCAAATTTTATTTTCCTTGTTCTCGATTAAAAAATCAATTACCTCATATCTATTGATCATTTTACATTGAAAACGAAGCACCACACTCCTGTAACTAACTCCATTTTTAATATAAAAATTGGTTGAAAAAGACTTCTTGAACAAGGAGAGAGAAGGAATCTGAGTATGTCTTTGTAGATAATATAAAAAAGGTAAAACGAGATTGCAAAAGTGGTGAGAGAAGAGGATGATTTTAGTATTCTTCTTTCCTCTTTTCCTTGTTTTAAGGAGGAAATAGGGGAGGGATAAAAGGCCCATTCGTCAGTTCATTTTTTTCCTAAGTACTCGTAGGTAGAAGATGATGATGATAAAGATTATGGTGATGGTGATGAAGCCATAGTAGTAGCTGCCTATGTTCAAGCATGACACAATGATGATGAAGATAATGAGGAGAATGATGGGGATGATGATAGGCAATGAGGCTATTGGCTTGATCGATTGGAAAGGGATGAGATCCAAAAAAAGAAGGGAGCTGACACTGTGCTCCTATTGATCTTTCTTTATCTTCTTCGCTATTTAGCCTTGCTTTTTGACCCTAAGACTTAAAAAATCAATCCTCGCCTCTTATTCTTGTGCAGATCTCTCTCTCTTCATTTCATCCTGCCTACTTTCCCCAATAATCCCCAAGACACACAAGGGTGTGTAGTATCAACGAGTTTTTTCTAATTAATGAATTTTGTTATTGATTCACCTCATCCTTGTTGTACAAATTAAATATATATCTCTCTATGATTTATTTCTATGATTTGTACACATAACCAGTAGTGTGTTTTCTTAATTATTATGCTTTTGCACTTTCTCAACTTCATTCTCAACCAAAATGAACATTATGATATTTTATGCATATCGAATCAAGGCTTTCTTTACATGAAACCATGAAATGATGATCCTAACTATTTGCATGTGTATTTTCGAGGTGGGGGTCACACAACCCTCCTATTCTACAATGCACAACACATGAGTGACTTCATGATAGTCTTATCAATGGAGCCAAAATGTTTTGCTCAATGTGCACAACAATGGGATATTTTATACACTCCTACCATTTTAAGAGATTCTATCACAAAGATGGCTCTCTCATCTAGCTGTCCACATCAAGAATGCTACAATCCCTTTGTAATGAGCATGCAAGCCTTTCTTGAGTACAAAAGATGCACAATGCTAACTCTAAGTTCTATGATATACTCCCCCTTTTCCAAAACGTCTACAGACTTCACATGCAAGAAGAGATGAGCATGGAAATTAACATGAGAGAGTGCTAGAGAGAAGAAAGGGGCTTCACCACTTGGTCTCTCACTCTCTTGCTCTCAATCTCATACTCTCTCTCACTCTCTCTTGATAACTACTTATTTTGAGCTATTTTTACACTATTTTTATGCAAATTGAAGCATGTCTTTGACTCTATATTAAAAATATTTTTAAAACAAAACCTAATACAAATAATATCATAAATTCATATTTTATCATGCTAAGGTGGAGTTATAAGTAGAGAGTTGGGATATTTTTTATGAGAAATTTTTGGGAACAAAAAAGTAGTAAGTGATAGAAAGCAGATGGGGCGAAGGATTCTTAGTGAAAAGCATAGATATCTTAGAGATAGAACCACATATTCAAGATTTTGAAATTTGTCATAAATTCTGGGAACTTGTAATGCGATTAATACTTGGACACATGATCAAATCTTATCCCCTTACTTGAATGTGGAATTTTCTCTAGATATTATATAAGCAATACCCCAAGTTCCAATCTCAAATATGGGGTTAAGATTTAGCTATTTGGTCAAATCTTACTCCTTATTTGAAAGTGGAACTTGGAATATTTTCCAAATTCTCCAATATGATATTACGAAAAGAAATGCAAGTATAATTTAGCATGCATACATAGAATGCGGGTCGAGAAGCCTTGGGTGGGGTTAAAAATAAGTCTAGAGATGTGGAAGTTTGGTTGTAGACAATCACTTCTCTCATCCCATTCATTATCATTCCATTCTTAAAGAGGACTCTTGGGTGTAGGGAGATAAATTTTTCAACACGATTAAGGAAAAATTAGGAGATATTAGAGAAAAACATGGGATATTACAAGACTTGAAGAGTAAGGTAGAGGAGGAGCGGGCACTAGCATCATCAAATACAACTAAATACCTTATTTTCTCTTATTAATCGGGTATGTAAAGTTCTATTAAAGATTGAATGGAAAATTCATAGTTTGAATGATTTAGTGTTGAATCTATTGAATTTATGAGCATCCCTATAAGAAATACAAGTGAAAGACAAGTATAGTAGCCTTGAGAGAAATCAGGAGGCATTAGCGCTCTTTTCATCTCAATATTCTAAAGGCAAGCTTCTCGAGACTTGTTCACGAGATTGTGTAAGACCTCTACCGCACAAAAAGCAGGAGGTGGTTTTTGGCACAAGGTTAGGATAGACTTGATTACTTCAAAAAAGAATGTCTTTATGCTCTACAATGTATTGTAGAGGCCTTCTTAGTTGACTTGATGATCGATGCTCAACGTTGTGTAATACATACAAAGTGCATCACTGTAACTCCTCCCAGGGACTTTCAACTTGTAAGAAATCTTCAAGCAATGAAGAATGCATTCGTTCCAATTGAATGAAGACAATTTGTAATGTTATCTTTTTTGGCATAATGTTCTCCTCATGCATTGGACATATGACTGTGTCCCAATGCAAAACTATTGTACATGCCCTTAAATTATGAATTAAATTTTTACTCTTGTCCTTCGCTCTCAACTTTGACTATGCATCTTCACTGTATTTTCAACTCTTACATACAATTTTTGTTATCACTATCAATTTCAATGAGAAAAACATGGAAAAAGTTACCATTTCTTGTTGTAGACTTTACTCATGATGCCTCTATATAGTCTATGTGGTGGTGCGAAGTTTCTAAGGGCCAATAGTTGCAATATTGATTTCTCAATTATCAATCCATCCATAATTTTGATAGCCACCTTCCTTGCAACGAAAGTGGCTCTATACGCCAGACTTTAGACTAGGTGTCTCTATAGGCATTTTTTTTCCAAAAAAAAAGGGCTCTTGCCACTTAACAAGTGCGTGTGTGAAGTTTTGTCGTATTCTAAGAAAGTGGCTCTGGATGCCACACTTCTGGGCAAGGGTCTGCAAACATTCTTTTCTAAAAAGAAAATAATTTGGACTCTTGACCACCTAACAAGTGCACATGTAAAGTTTCATCACATTCTGAGAAAGTGGATCCTAATGCCGAACTTTGGACATACATTTTTTTTCCAAGGAAAAAATGGCACTCTTGGCCACGTAACAAGTGCACATGTGAAGTTTCTTTACATTCTGATAAAAGCTTATAGATTCATGACCACACGATGGACAATGCATATGAAGTTGCATGAATTCGATTTTGGGGTTTAAATGGTTAAAATTTTATCATTCTTCTCATTTTCACATCTTGCTTTCATTGCTTCCTCCATTATCACTCCCCCAACCTCTGTCTCTTATCCATCTTGCCCTCTTAGAGCTTGCATGGCATGCACCAAGCAAGCGTGTCATCGTTTAGGCTAGGGGACGGCCTCATGCCAAGGCGCCAAGAGTGTAAGGTGGAGCCTGCTCTAGTGCACAACAGGTGCTCCGTATAGAGCACAAGGACCACCACAGAAAAAGAGGAGATTGAAATCGGGCACTATTGCCCTTTGAGAGATAAGGAGAATCCAGCGTGGATACAAGCTTCTCATTCCAAAAAGATCTTTTCATAAGGTTGTTTGTAAAGTTATGCAAGACTTGGAGCTAAAAGGGATAAGAAGATTTTGGCTACGAGTGTGTGATGGCCCACCAGTAGGAAAGTGGATTGCTACAGCTATGGAGGCCCTACAAAAGGCTAGAGACGACTTGTTGATGAGACATAGCTAGCAGCCATCCATGCAAAGCGTGTCACAATCATAGATAAAGATTTGAACTTTATTATTGGGCATCGACACCTCAAGGGGACTCCTCAATAGGTAACTAGATTAATGATGCAAGGTTTTGTAATGAGTGTTGTAGCACCATAGCATCTTGGAAGGCCAAAACATTTTATATACTCTATCACATTAGAATAGATATATATATATAATATCTCATGCGATGTGCACTGAATTCAAATAATTGAGTAAATTTATTTTATTTTGTTTCTTGGAATGCATGACTCTTAATTTTTTTAAAATGTATGCATGCATCAAAATCAGTAATACATACGGATACAAGTTATATTATTGTATATGCACAATTGCAAGTGCAGTACTACACGTTGACATAATTAAATTAGATTATGTTAACATATGTGGATGTGTCATTCATGTACTACACATTATTGTCACACTTACAAAACCACACATCTATTCAATAAATATGTATTTATATGAACAAAGTAAAATATCATATATTCATTAAGAATATATGTGATGGCTGATAAGGATGGCAAATACAAAAAGCTGATAGCCAACAAGAACTCTCATTTTTTCCTTGGCTTTTCCATCGATGGAGAGGAAGAGTAAAACTCCGATGAAAATAGAAGTTACTTCTTTGCTTAAAGTGATACCCTCCCCCTTCTATTCTTTCTCCAAGAGAAGCGGATATGACACTTTAGCAACTCCACCTAATGTAGCAAGCCACATATCCGCTTCTCCAGGAGAAGCGGAAATGACACTTTAGCAAGTCCACCTAATGTAGCAAGTCACACATTGCTCCATCACACATTTGGTCAAACAAGTAAAGAAGCTTTGACCGCTTGATTAGCACCACCTTCTCCAAGCTAAGATGTCACAGGTATAACCCAAAAAGGTTCACACTCGGTCAAAGCTCGAATTTTCATGATTGTTTCCTACCCTCATGGTGAGCACTTCTTATGGGAAGACCACCAAGTCTACAATAAGGTTGCCAATGTACTCCTTTAGAGCAGAATCCTTCCAAAGATGTGCCAGCAAAGCTCCTCCTTGCCTTGATGCAAACTCATCTATATACAATATGTCTTGAATGATAAAGTTAAATTAAAAAAATCTAATTAGCAACTAATCTAGAGTTATCAAAAAGTGACAAAACTTGACAGTAGGGTGCACCAGGTCCCGAGGAGTTCACCAATGAAATCTTGGAAAAAAATGATGTCTATAACAACTCCAAAATTTGGTATCTGGGTCCACTTTTTGCCAAATGCCAGACTTAAAGCGACTGCATGCATCATTTTGGCCAAGCTTTCACCAATGGACTCTAGGGGACCCAATGCACCCTACCATCAAGTCTCGTCGCATAAAAATATATGGTAGTTAGAAATTTCACCTTATCCATGTTATCTTGTATCTTCATTTCCTTGTGTGTCATCGAGACACCTCTTTGGATAGAGGGATCTACAAACTCCTTGGTAGGAAGCTAGGACCTTGGTATGAATAGATCATGCTGTAGTGCTTCAAATTTAGTATCTGGCACAAGGTAATTTTCTTCAATCGAGGTAATGGGCTCCTGTTTTGCTATGATGACACTCATTGTATCTTAGCTTGTGCCATCAGATCTTCCAATCTTTGCCCTCGTCCGATACACATCCATGTAATCATAATCGATTAGGTCTTCCATCAAATCCATGACTAGGAAGTAAAACCACTCTTCTTCCTTCATTTTCAAGTATTGCAACACATCCGATAAAAGCAAGTACTATACACCATCTACTTTAATGGGCGTCAAGGAGGCAAGGTTGGGTTTGTCGACTTGTGGTTGTTCTAAAGAAGATGGCACCATGAGAGCCAACCCTTGCTTAGCCACCACCCGATGTTCCTCTTCAACATTTATGAGCTCTTCAATCAACACTTCTCCTATGTACATGATAGCAAGAATCTATGGAGTTGTATCTCAATCGATCTCCTTCTCTAGGGATGTATCCAATGCAAGGAGGTAAATTTCCAATGCGCAGTTACACTCCATGAGATCCAAAGTGTTGGAAACACCGAGGAAGACAAGAGACGAAAGGAAGAGAGGAGAGAAGAGAGATATGAGACACTAGAAGTGGAACCCCAAAAGTGTGTCAACTGAGCACACATGATAGGAATATATAGACGGGACCTGGGGCACTATATATAGACAGACTATATATAGCTAACAGGGGCGCTATATATAGACAGACTATATATAGCTAACACCCCCACTCAAATAAAGGTCCCTTACTATGGATGAAAAAACCCTTGGGGGCTCAAGGGAAAAACCCACAGCTCTATATAGGCCTACTGTTATATTAATATTCAAAATATAAAATTACAAAGTTAAACTCACAAGAGCCTATTCATAGGCATCAAAGGAGCTACATCACTCGTGAATTACAACATCAACGGAGAAGGAGCTATATCACTCAGGAGCTACATCACTCCTGAATTACAACAAGCTATTTAGAGGCATCAAATGAGCTTTATCACTCCTTAATATACATGTAAAATAAGGATAAGCGACATCATTGCAAAAGATAAAATCTTGAAGAAATTCCTTCAACAAAACTTGGGATGTAAGCAGTATATCTGTCACATCAAAACTTAAAGAAAAATGTTACAGTGACATTAGAACAACACAAGGTCTATAGAGACGGTTCGTGATGCCGCTTTATAGACAACATAACACATGTGGGGCCCCATGAGCAGAATATAAATAAAACAATTTGTCATCAGTTGGAATATAGATGCTCATCAATGGAATAATGAACGAGAAGGGGCATGCTAATGTAACGTGTCCACTAGAATCATCCAGGACACGTCTTAGCAGTCCATCGGAAAGGATGTCTAGAAAGCTCCGCCTGGCACTCCCATGGAATGTTACGGGTTTTGCAATCTAGGTCTTCCCGTGTCTGCCACGTAGCGGAAGTATCCTGGCCGTCCCCACTTAGGATCGACCGGAATTTGGGTTTTCCTGTTTGGTCATTAACTAGCAGCAACTAGCGTCAGACCCGAGCGAACTACTTTACGCAGAAACGCCAGGTCCGAAGCGGATTCACGCTGCACTTGGTTCAAGGAGAATGGGAAACGAGAGGGATGCAAGGCTCGACCTCTCTGCCATAAGGCATAGTCCCATTCCGTTCCCCTAAAACAGCGTGAATCGGGTAATAGGTAATTCTAAGTCATCGTTCTCGTTATTTGTTTTGGTGATGATGATCATCCCTCTGTTCGTCGAAGATTTTTGAGAAAAGTTCCCGGCTAACCGGGACCACCCATCCATAGGACGGACCCATGGTCCATCCTCCGTACTTTCCTCAGTTTATTTTAGTTATGTAATTACCTAACACATTAATTTGACATATAACAAACAGCTTCTTTGATTATCCCTGTTAAGCACTGGTTCCTTCACGTAATCTTATCACGTGACATAGAAAAACAATGTCAAACAACTTCTTTGTTATCATTTTATTCTTTTATCTTTGAAATACAAGGAGTTCCGCCCGTAGGCTTGTCTATAATCCGCCCGAAGGCTATCCAGTAATCCGCTAGGGATCACTATTCCAAGCTTCTGCCCGTAGACTAGTATGCGGGCCTCGAGATCCAATCCCGAGTCACGTTAGGCTCTTGTGCAGGACCCGGAAGGCGAGGGATTTACGGCCAGAGCCCCCCTGGCACCCAAGCGTCCTCCTGCTCCAAGTAGAGCTCAACGAAAAGACCTCACACGGCGGGTTCGGTCCACGTTCCCGGCGCAGTCAACAACCCCCTTGGTTAGGGTCAGGCAGGCAGTCGGGGGTAACTGAGCTGCCACTCCCTTCAGGCCTTCAACCTGAAGCATTTATATATCTTTCATCCTTTAGTTCCTTGAACAAACAATGCAAACAGTGCTTTCTAAACTGTTACAAGCACAATCAATTCCAGTGGACGTTTGGTTGGCAAACTGTTAAGGAGTGACTCCTTCTCTCCGAATGCATCCCGCATTCGATCCGGAATCAATTGCAACTTGGCAAGATTCCTATCGTCCTTGGGTTAGGGTCATACCCTGTCAATACCTTAGGTTTTATTAATAGTAGATTCCGGCGGCCATGTCGCTTTAATCATTTGCGCCGAGCAATTACTTAACTTCCCTTAACTTGGCAAATTTTTCCCTTAATGAGGGCGATGCAACAGGATGACTACCCATCCCTTTTCAAGTTAAACTTACGCAAGAACCTGCCAATCTCATTCCAAGGAATGGCAAAACTTTCTTACGATCAACCACAAGGCTATGCGACGTTGCAACTAGTTGCACAAGTGTCGCCTCCATTCCAAGAGATCATTTCACCTATTGAATGGCATTTTCTGGACACGGAATTATCTTCAGACGAGAAGCAGTGTTTAGGGCGTCTTTTTACCCATCCCATCCCTAATTTCACTAGATCGACAACGTTTAGTCCTAGGGTTCCAACTCAATTCGAGTTTCATCATTTTGAACGATTGGTCCTTAAGGTAGGAATCTTAGATTATTGTTTGCATGAGCATCCAATTAGCTCAACATTTTGGGAATGTGGTTAGGACTAATTAGGCTTGAAGGTTTCGACTTAACGACAATTGGAAAACTTGGCCGAATCCTTAACGTGCTAATCCCTAGTTAGTGTTTGGGGTATCTATCGTATTGACTGAACCATGCCCATACGAATCCTTTGCGGCTAGGTGATTTGGGTAATTCACTATGCTTGTCTCGCGACAAGGATGAATCCTTCCTAGAGATAATAAACTAGATCTAAAGAAGAAAAATGGTTTCGACTACCACAATACATGTAAACATGCGACTCACTCTATCTTTTATTGGTATAAAAATACATGATAAGCTGGATACCAACTTTCTTAGGACCTACTAGGACTCACTTCAAATAATCATGATTACTACCTTGTTATATACACTTTAGAATCTCATGCTTTGTTTAAATTCTGCAACCTTTCCCAAATGCAACACTTGATGAATCAATTTTGTGCACGATGAAAGTGCAACATGCAACCCTTCCATAACTACAACGTAGTTAAATGAGGTTATTGTAGAGTTAGTGTTGGTATATTCTTTCTTGCGAGCACATGCCACATGCCAATCCCTAGATTCAATTTTTGATATGCCACCATTACTTTTCGGATAACCTCCTATGGGTGTTAACAACTTTTCCCCATGAACCATTACAATAAGGATTTTTCCTAAATTGCGACATAAGCTTATTCTTTCCATGTCTAGTCAAAAATACGCTTAATAACTTCAGCCTTATAATGATAGGCAGTAGGTGTTCTAGGCTCGTCACTTTGAAATGCATGATAAGGCAACATAATACTAAGGTCGTAAGATGGATAGACAACTCACATTCATCATATTGAAAATGTTAATAAGTCCATTTCATGTCATGAGATAATTCTAGTAATCGATCAAATAGACAAATTTTCCTCAATTTCCTTTTTAATTCGGCTTGGTAAATTTGAACATGCATAGGTGCTTTCTATTCCGTGAGAGTTATCATACCTAATGCATTACTTTTGCGTAGAATCAAAAATCATAAAAAAAACCTGGGTCTGTGGGCTCGGGGAGATGTCCACTTGAATGCTAGGAGATGAACCTCCCGCAGGCGCGCCTTGCAACTTCTTGGGAGCCATTGTAGTCGTGGTTACGAACTCCGCAGATTCCCTCTATCCTTTACTCTTGCTTTTCGAGACGGCTAGGAGGCCGATACCTTCCCCTCGCGTAGGAATAGGAGTTTCCCGAACCCGTTTTTTAAAACTGAGAGGCCCGCATAGGATCAAGGCCTATGGCCTTAAACCTTAGAAGCTTCTTGAAGAAGCTTCTAAGAAGCTTCTGGGCAACAGCAGCCACGTCAGGGGGGGGGGGTCCCAATGATTGGGAAGGAGGTCGTGGTCAAGGCGAGGATGGGCGGCGGCCTGGGGCCTTCAGCAAGGCGGCGGCGTCGTGGTAGCGGCAGCAGTCGATGGTCCGGCAGCCCTTGGCGGCGTTTCGTCAATACGGCAGCTTCCCTCCTCCTTCAATCCCACCAGCATGGCAGCCTCCCTTCGTCTGTCCAATCCTTCTCTCCCTTCGATCCCACCAGCACGGCGGCAGCTTTTCCCTCCCACAGCACGGTCCCGCCTCTCCCCTTCGTAACGGATGTTTTTATAGGCATGGGGGGGGGGGGGGGAGAAGGCCTCCACCACGTGGCCCCCTTGCATGGGTTCCCCCCCTCCCATGCAGGCCACGACTTTCATATACCATCCCCCCCACACTCCCTTTTCTCCAGTCGTGCATCGGCTGGGGAAAAAGGGATAGAAATAGAAAAATTTGCCTTGAATATTCAAATTGCCGCTCCCAAGAGGGTGTTTTTGTGAGACTAGCGGTTTCGAACTTTCGGGTTTGATTTACCAACGCGGAGGACCCCATTTCTCGCGTGCGGGTCACACATTACACCGCCAATAATTTCAATACAAGAGATAACCTTTGCACAAGGTTTACGTCGTGTGCGGGAAGTCAATATTCACGGGTGGGAATATTACATTCTCTCCCCCTTAGAAGAATCGAGATGTCCTCATCTCGAGATAAACTGGGGATATTGAAGATTGAGAGAGCTTTCATCCATCCAGGTAGCATCCTCTTCGGGATAATCTTTCCACTGGACGAGGCATTCTTTCAAGGTTCTAGATCTCAATTGTCTCTCCCTAACATCTAAAATCTTTTCCGGTCTTAGTTCAAGGACTCCTTGACTAGGCACTACAACTTGTTGGTCATCAAGTACATGATTTGGGTTGGGTATATACTTCATTCTTCAATAGTCTAATAGGGAATACATTATGAACCTTTAGGTTTTCCTAACTGTAATGAGAGTCTTGGCATAGCCAGGATGTCCTGAGAAAGGGGAATCATGAGCTTCCCACAATATCTTCTACTTAAGTGACTGGCTTGCTGGTATACATACTCTCGTCCCATAGTAGACAAGTCCACTATTGACAGAGAATTCATGATACTTAGCCTCTAGCTTTTTCCTAGTCCTCGATAGAGATTTCCCTTAGCATCCTTTGATAGGCTAGATCATGGCATCCTTCCTCTCTAGCTAGCTCAAGTATGGGGTTGTTCGGCATTGATACCTTTGTGGCTAGAGATCTAGCTATTGATGGATTTTAGAGGATTAAGGAATGCCTTGCAACTGAGTGCATCAGCAACTACATACTCCTTTCCAGTTCGGTACTTGATCTTAAGGTCACACCCCTCCAGCACTTCAATCCACTGACATTTCCTCATGTTGAGCTTGTTCTAGGTAAAGTTCCACTTGAGACTTTATGATCAGTCACTAGTGTAAACTTGTTACCCAGCAAGTAGTGTTTCCAAAGCTTGATAACTAAAAGTTCAAGATCATGGGTAGCATAATTCTTTTCATGGATCTTCAGTTTCTTGAAGATTTGGCTATAGGATGACTTTTCTACATAAGCATGCTAGTATCAGTTACTACCTCTACTCCTTACTGTGGTCTAGAAGTTTTAGGATCGGTGCTGATACCAAACTTTGCTTCAACCTATCAAAGCTAGTTTGTTCGGCAGTTGACCATGCAATGGACATTTGCTTCTTCAATAATTCTGTCAAAGGTGCTGCAATCAAAGCATAGTTTTTGATGAAGACCCCATACCATCTTGTCAATCCAAGAAAGCTGAGTATTTCTTTGATAGTTGTTCGTATTTGGCCATCCTAGAACATTTCTAACTTAGGCTGGCTCCACTGAGATTCCTTCTACCAATATGATGAATCCCAGATAACCAATTTGATGTTTGAGGAATGCACATTTCGTCATCTTAGCATACAGCTTGTATGACCTTCTTGTCTCAAGGAAAATCCGAAGTTGGGATTCATAATCTCCTTCTTGTTTGGAATAGTCTAGAGTGTCATCAAAGAAGACGAGCACAAAGTTTATCAAGATATGGTCTAAAGATATCCTTCATTAACCTATTGAATGTGGCAGGCGCATTCGTAAGCCCTAATGACATAACTAAAACTCAAGTGTCCATATCTAGTGTTGAAGGTCGTCTTTGGGATATCTTCTTCCTTGATTCTTATCTGATAGTGGCCAGACCTAAGATAATCTTGGAGAAGATCTTGGCATCCTGAAGACTATCAAGAAGCTCATCTATTCTGGGAATATGATATTTGTTCTTGACTATTGATTGATTCAACCCTCTGTAATCAATACATAGCCGAAGTGTTCCATCTTTCTTTTTCTGGATCAGTATTGGTGCTTCCCATGGTGAACTGCTAGGACGAATGTAGCCCTTTGAACTAGCACTTGTTGAGTTGTTCCTTCAACTCAATTGCTTCCGATATAGACATTCTATAGGGTCTCTTTGCAATTGGCGCAGCTCCTATTACTAGCTTGATCTCATGATCTACTTCTCTTTGAAGCGGGAGTTCTGTTAACTCTTCAGAAACTACGTCCACGTATTCCTTCAGCCAAGTGACCAAATCACTTTACTTCTTTATCAATATTCATAGTCAAGATAATCGGAAAAAAAAGTTTTATTCCATTCATATCAACATAGCCCTTTCGAGGTACAATTATTTCTTGGGGCGATGGAACAAGTTGATACATTAATTCGAAGAGAATAAGATATTGTTGCATTCAGCTACAGGAACTGAGTAGTAGTACGGATTGGGGTCATTGATTTTCAGGAATCGATAGTTCATTGGAAGATTAGGTATCTCTTCCTTCGATATCCATTCTTCTCATGACGCCCCAAAACCTTGATTCGGTCGGCAGGGATTCTTTGAATCACTTCCCCGTACACATACTTATTCTGGTTAACCCTTCGACCTCCAACCTGTAGGGTCGCGTTCGCGTGAGCCTCAACAAAGACGAACAGCTTTACGATCTTCAAATCCTCCATCCACTTGATTCTCTTCAAGTTAATTTGAAGGTACGCAGGTTGATAGGCAGTTATGTAATAGATCCCTGTAACACCCATCCATCTCCGTTCCATGTATACAGGCGATGGATTGTAAATGCGGTCTAGGATGTTCATCATCTCAACCCTTTGTCGATAATCCGTGGAATGCATCGCGGTCATAAACATGACTCGGAACACTAAAAACCTGTTCCATGCTTCATAATTCTGCAAGACAGCATCGGAAGTAAGGAAATGTTTGGGATAGTAGCATTTGCTTTACTTCTTCTTATTAAAATTTCTTAAAAACAAGTCCTTTGTTGGTTTTCTCTGATACCAACTGTAACGTGTCCACTAGAATCATCCAGGACACGTCTTAGCAGTCCATCGGAAAGGATGTCTAGAAAGCTCCGCCCGGCACTCCCATGGAATGTTACGGGTTTTGCAATCTAGGTCTTCCCGTGTCTGCCACGTAGCGGAAGTATCCTGGCCGTCCCCACTTAGGATCGACCGGAATTTGGGTTTTCCTGTTTGGTCATTAACTAGCAGCAACTAGCGTCAGACCCGAGCGAACTACTTTACGCAGAAACGCCAGGTCCGAAGCGGATTCACGCTGCACTTGGTTCAAGGAGAATGGGAAACGAGAGGGATGCAAGGCTCGACCTCTCTGCCATAAGGCGTAGTCCCATTCCGTTCCCCTAAAACAGCGTGAATCGGGTAATAGGTAATTCTAAGTCATCGTTCTCGTTATTTGTTTTGGTGATGATGATCATCCCTCTGTTCATCGAAGATTTTTGAGAACTTTCTCGTTATTTGTTTTGGTGATGATGATCATCCCTCTGTTCGTCGAAGATTTTTGATTTGTTTTGGTGATGATGATCATCCCTCTGTTCGTCGAAGATTTTTGAGAACTCAAAAATCTTCGACGAACAGAGGGATGATCATCATCACCAAAACAAATAACGAGAACGATGACTTAGAATTACCTATTACCCGATTCACGTTGTTTTAGGGGAACAGAATGGGACTATGCCTTATGGCAGAGAGGTCGAGCCTTGCATCCCTCTCGTTTCCCATTCTCCTTGAACCAAGTGCAGCATGAATCCGCTTCGGACCTGGCGTTTCTGCGTAAAGTAGTTCGCTCGGGTCTGACGCTAGTTGCTGCTAGTTAATGACCAAACAGGAAAACCCAAATTCCGGTCGATCCTAAGTGGGGACGGCCAGGATACTTCCGCTACGTGGCAGACACGGGAAGACCTAGATTGCAAAACCCGTAACATTCCATGGGAGTGCCGGGCGGAGCTTTCTAGACATCCTTTCCGATGGACTGCTAAGACGTGTCCTGGATGATTCTAGTGGACACGTTACAGCTAACTCCTTTTAAACATCTAGTCCAAAGTCAGAATCTGTCTTATCACAGGAATTCTCCTATCACAGGAATTCTCCATTTCCTTGATAGGACATCTTTCATTGGGAACAACGAAACATCAGCTAGAATAGACGAACAACAGTTGGAAAAAATGAATAAGGAATGAAACATCAACTGGAACAACTCAACAGCTGGAATAAGAATGAAATGAAATATCATCCCATCAACTCAAAACATTTCTTATAAACAAAGCATGGAAAAATTTCCTGAAACATAGAGATATGTTTGAGCAAAACTTACACAAAATTTCATAATCATAGCTAAGGCAAACACACAAATCCCGGGGAAAGAGATCTGGTCTAGTTGCGGCCCACTGCCCCCATTTGATGAATGTTGCACCTGAAAACTCTAGAGTATGATGCACAAGTTGCATCTAAGACTGCCGGAAGCTATCTCCATAAGCATTCGCAAAAGGAGCACTTAACACTGCAGGTGTAAATAATATCAGCTGTAATATTGTCCTTGCAAACAATCCCATCATCTCTAGTGCTGCAAGTAAAAATGATACATGTGACGGTAAGCTGGCTAATTGGCTATAAGATGAGGTAGTGCCTTGAGCTTCACATATGGGCCTATCGATGATACCAAATATCAATGCCATTACTCCAAGACAAGCATGTGAGCGAGTACACGAAAAACTCAAAGCCCTAACAATCATTCCATAGTAGGATGTGGTTCCACTTCGAGATGGCTTTGTGCCACTAAAGTGGCCTTTTCCTTTCAACAGAGGTCCCAAAACCTTGTACGCGTTGGCATCATTCCATGAGGGAGAAAATCCTAAACTGCTCAGCCACCACTGACTTCCAAGAAACTCTAAATTTTGACACCGCATGCTGCCCGTGCAAGGCGCAGGGCCACGGCCATGATCATGGCCACGGCGGCGCTCACCAGGATGCCGAACCCCTAGTTGGCGAAGATTGCCCCGACAAAGGCTCCTCTCATCCGTGTGTTGGCATACTCCGACATGTTGGTCATCGAGAGGGGGTAGTCCCCGCCGATGCCGAATCCCAGCCAGAAGATATGATGGTCACCGAGAGGGGGTAGTCCCCACCAATGCCGAATCCCAGCCAGAAGCGGAAAAAGCACAGCGTCCCGATAACTGCCCGCCGCCAGTGTCCGAAGGAGAGGCTCAAGGTGATGGAGCTGAAGATCATGAGCATGGCTGTGATGCCGTAGACCCTCTTGCAGCCAAGCTTGTCACCCAACCAGCCGAAGAAAAGCTGCCCGACGAAGGCCCCCAAGAGGGCGATCCCGTTCACGATCGCATTCAAGCCTGGTGGCAGTGTGCCCAGCTGCATCACGTCGGCCCTCGTGAAGTAGGTGCACCCGAGTAGCTTCATCACCATCGACACGCAGATTAGATCATACGCATCCTTGAAGAACCCCATCCCAGCTATAATAATGGTGGTGTAGTAGTAACACAAAACCTCCATCGCGAAGGGTCTGCTGTTATACAGAGGTACACAGCAAATCCAACCGATCTCCTCAACGCGATTGTGTCGTCAGCATTGCTCTGATACCATGTTGGAAACAGTGAGGAAGACAAGAGACGAAAGGAAGAGAGGAGAGAAGAGAGATATGAGACACTGGAAGTGGAACCCCATAAGTGTGTCAACTGAGCACACATGATAGGAATATATAGAGGGGACCTAGGGTGCTATATATAGACAGACTATATATAGCTAACAGGGGCGCTATATATAGCTAGTAGGGGTGCTATATATAGACAGACTATATATAGCTAACACAAAGGTGTTTACATAGTGTACTGCCCATGGAAACAGTGCTATGAATAGGATCCATATGAGCCAGATACCTATTCACCACTTTTTGGTGATTCTTTCCTTCTTGAAATACCATGAGCTATTCAAGAGGCATCCAAGTCATGTTGCATCCCTCATTGGAGTATGTATCGGTAGCTATGGTGCTCACAAAGTCTTCCGAAACTTGAAGGTGGGGATCCAACCATGAGAGCACGCTTTCAAGGTTGAAGTTCTTAGAGAAAACCAAAAATATCTCGTCACCTTGGTTGGCAAAGATAGTCTCGTGGATCCACTCGTCAAAGTGTACGTGAGCATCGATCGTAGCAGGTAGGAGGGATGTGGTGGATGTTAAGAGATGAAGAGAGAAAGTGTGAAATGAAACAATGAAACAAGAACTAAACTAGTTCTACCTTAAAAACCTTTAGTTTTAAACCATTAATGGTTGTTCACATATGATATTTAGTTATGGCTTTACTTAATATCTTTGTAAAGCTCACATGGATATGTAAATGTGTCGATGTGAAAACTGCATAGCAAGTGTATAATTTTGCATAAATACCATAATTTTGAAATATTAAAAGTTTGCAAGTAACAATATTCTGTTGGTGAAAAAAAGCCAAAAATTTACAAGTGTTGGATATTACAACTTGCAATGTTTGGATTTTTAAGGAGACTCTACAATTTCTAAAATATATGGAGCCACACACTTTTCACTGGTAACAATATCCTCAGCTCAGCTTCGATTTTTCCTACCATCTGGTTTTAAATAGAAGCTAGTAGGTGGATTTTGCATTAACATTGTAATTTCTTGGCACATTATACTCAAGGGCCGATCATCCTCCATTTGCAACACTTGAGGCTCACGGCCCTCACAAATGACAGTAACATCCACAGTTGCACTTTCACAGGTGTCTTCATCAAGACACAACCATTTACCCTTGAGCATCCTCCATCTACAATACTTGAACACTAGGCATAAAGTCTGTCGTGTGACAAAGTATCTGTAATTGGAAAGGAAAGTTAGTTGATCCATCCCAAAGTAAGATAATAGTCAACCAAAAGAGAAAATTTTTACCTAAAATCCATGTCCCTTGTTGTGACTCAACACTCCACCTGTGTCAGGACTATATGAATACCTGCTTCTTATGACGTACGTGCTTTTGGTACATCTCAAACCCTCACATTCCTTGAATGTATATGTAAAAATTGCAATTGGTATGAACTAGCTTAGATGTACATTCTATGAGCTAGTGCTTGGCTTCATAGAGTTCAATATGTTTGCTGAAATTTTTATGATACTCATGTGCAAAATGTCGCTACTACACAATTGTCATTCTATGCTATTGAGATTCAGTATGTGCATAGACTCAAGGGTTCCATATTCTCGATCCCCCTTGGGCAACATGTACTTGGATTCATTAAAAAAACAAGGTCGTTTGGGGGCTTCTTAGCTATATGCCCCTCAAAGAGCAATCTACCAAATTCGGTGGTAACACTTAAAAAAACCTGTGAAACTCTCAACATTTTGCCACTCACAGTAATTTAAAGGGTATACTTCTATAAATACGAGACAAGTAGTTATATAAATATCATGAAATTTCTCATTCTCAATGAGTTGCAAATACTTACTGTTTGCAATGTTTCATTGAAAGGGCATAGTGGATGCAATATGTATTAGGTTTTGCATGAATACATGTTGTACCAACACCTCTGTTACAAGGTGAGAATGAACATTTCTTTGTCTAAGAGCTAAAATTTTACCCTTTCAATGCTTTCATACATTTGCAATTGCAAATTCTTTCATCCTTAAAGCTCCCTTCATACGTGGCTCTATCGAGAGAATGCTTGTTGTTCTCTCAGGTATTATAACCTAGGCATTAGATGTAAAGGAGTATGTATTACTCCCTAAACAATAAGCATTTTATTTATGTTTAGTAATCATCAATATGCCATACAAATCAACATGGCATTATGAGATGTTTACACTTTTATAAACAGACACAAACATTGATATCGAAAGACATGTACATATGTACATTGACCCAAAGTATAGATTCAATTTCAAGGCATCACTCTAATCATACCATTTACATGAAATATAATTATAAGAATAGCACAAGAATACTCAAAGAATTTAGCAAAAATAAATTTCATTATAATGAATAGGAGTTTGATTTGACTCAATACATTGTATGAAACATGGGTATTACAGAGTGCCTGTTACAAGGATAGCAGTCACATGGATTGCAAATCTTAATAGGAACATTAAATTGACACCTGAGATATTCTATGCCTCAACACATTGTTCATTATATGGATAATATGATACAAGAGTTTCATGGATCATTGCCAATTGGCATGGAGATTTGAATGGACACATAGGACCAATAAAGTAGAGGATTTTTAAACCCTCCACTTCCAGTAGATCCATATCATCCAGCACAAAGGAATCACTCACCATATCAAAATAATCGATTGAGAATTATGTGCTTCACGTAAACCTTGTACACTACCTGCATGTACAAATAAATACCTACATGAATATCTTTTAACAAAAAAATGTAGATAATTGCATGAATAGAAGCAACACAAAATAGGGCCAATTTACCTATAAGTGGATCTGCTGAAGATAATATTGAATCGTTGCTAAGTTCCTAATGGTTGACCCCTTCTTCGAGCTACCCTTATTCGTACCACTCATTCCCTCGAAGCTTCTTGCTTGCCTCTCCCAATCATAATCTGACTCCATTCCAAGAGAGGATAGCTCTCCAAAGACTTTTCTAGTTTCTAGTAGATTCAGCCCACCTTGCAAAGTATTTTGTAGCTCAACGTTTAATTTTTATAATTGTTCCACTATTTTCTTAGCTTTCTCTTTCAATCTTCTTCTGGCTCTCTCATCCCATACTAACTTTTGGCTTTCAGTTATTTACTCTGATGCATGAGAGCTTTCTCTACCTTGCACATCCTCCTACCACTTTCTATCGTAAGAGCCCTTGTTTGTGTAAACTCAACTTCTAAAGAATACCAAGTAGTTTCGTATCCTCAATCCCATAATGTATGTTATCATTGAGCCTTTCTACTAAACCTAAAATCTGAGCCACTTCCTCTGTTTCCTTTATATCAAATGTTACTTTGATTCCCTTCATTATTACTACCTACTAAGACATGTGAGCCCAATCTATTCTTCTAAAAGTCTTATATGCTTCTCTAGAAAAGTCATAATGGTGGTTCATACTAATGATATTAAGTTGAATTTTATCGATTAACTTAAAATGTCATGCAAATAGGACAATCCCCTTTGCTTCATCTTGAAACATCTAATTCCAAGTGCACAATTGCTCGACATCAAGCCATAGTTTAGGTCCAAAGTATTTTATCCCATCCACTAGCTCGATATCCCTCTCATTATCTACAATAATTCATTGAATATCCTATGGCAATTCAAGGAAGAAGCCTCATAAGAAAGCTTCTTTTTAATGGTTCATTAGAGTCTCGTTTGCTTAGGTCAATAGTTCTTTTGTTTAATCTCAAAATAACTAATTAAGTCTGGCAGCAAGGTCAAAGAGGTGTAAAGTTTTAATCCTAAGCTCTATAGCTTCTCCCCATTTCTCAAGGAAGATTCCTTACGTGTTGCTCCTATCATACTTGTGGCAGTCTATTATTCCGCTTTGGTTTTAGGTAATCGAATGATCTTACAGATCTTTCCTCCATGTTTTATTCCATTTTAGTGTGTCATCTCTATCTTTAAATTGATTTTTTAATTTTATTCTTAAATTATTAAAAGAGTAAAAACCACTATCTCTTCTCCTTAATTAACATGCTTGGCCCCCCTAGCAATGGCACAAAAAATGACAGCCCCGTAAGAAGTCCCCATGTAAACATGCAAGATGACTATATGTGAGGCCATTATCTTAACTAAGGACTGGAAGTGGAGTTATATGCTCTCTTTGTTCCCAAATTATGAGTATAAAAGACATTCTATCTTTCCCTTATGTAGTCCAAACTATAAGCTCACCCAAGAGTCCCCTTTAAGATACTTATGGTCTTTTAAATACTTAACCCTTATTTTGAACTACAATGCCTAATATATGAAACCCATTTTATTCATCATTTAATTAAATAAAGAACTTATCTTTAAAATCCAAAACTCACTATAAATGTCTTCTAATAGTTGAGTAAAACCACTAATATATACTAATCATTACTTCCTAAATATCATTTTGCAAAGTACTAGCAAATGGATTCCACTAGTAGTGAGATTTTAACAGCATAATCTAAACATAAAATGAACTATAGTTTCTTTTCATTTGTTTCACTAATTCCTTCATTATCAAGTCTCATTATTTTTTATTTTTACTAAAAAATAGAAATATTCATAATAATTATTTTTAAACTTAAACCTTAAACCCTCTTAACAAGATGTTTTTCACAATGAATGCAACAAATACTCCATTTGAAAGCAATAAAGTATCTCATTTACTGTTAATATTCATTAATTACCTCCTAAAAATACCCAAAAGCTGTCATTTTCAATTGTAAAGAGTAGATATCTCTAGTTCTAGAAATCCATTAAGGCTAAGAATTGATAAGGAGATTGATCATACTATAATTCAACTCTTTTTTTATGTTTCACTCTTAATCCTTCACTAATATTTCATTTTTATCACTAAATTTATTATATCTCTTAATGGGTTCATCTCCGAAAGGTAAAACTTCAACCTTAGGTTCATTTTATTGTGTACTCTATTTCCATTCATTTTTCATTAATACTACTCAAAATTCTTAATATTCCTCAATTATGGCTTAAAAATGTAGTTTTTATCATATTTTGTATCAGTTTCTTATAATTTTAATCCATCAATGCAAGAATTCAACTCATTTTCATAGAGTTGAAGGGGCCGCTTGAGGATGTTGGCCTAGGTTGAGAAAGGGGTAGATCTGACCTACTAGATGCTCCAAGGGGTTGGTTGACACAATATGGGGCTCTAAGCAAAAGCTTATTTGCAACTACCTTAGGACTAGACATCTTTTATGCACAAGAGATGTGAGGACCCAATGAATAAGATGGAAAGTGAAACCCTATTTTATATAATACTAAGTTGTAAGACTCATTCACATAGATGCACACTCTCTTTTTCTCTCTTAAACTATGAGTTCATTTACACTGAACACATTATTCATCTTATTATTTGCTTCAAACCCATTTTCTACCTTGTCAAAGCCCTGTTTCTAGTCACTTGGTATGGTTTTCTTTGGAACTTGAGGCCTCATAGCAAACTCTTTTAGTGACATGATGTGATTCCATCATGTCTGCAACCGATTCATTAGCACTTTCATTTGCTCTCTTTTGTAAGAGTTTACATTCATCCGCTACTATAATCCTATATCATCAAGATAGAAATTGGATCATTAGATTGCTACCATTCACCCCTCCACCATGATCCCTTTTTCTTTGGTATGCAGCACACTCTATTAAATGTGAATTTTCCATCCTTTGTGTGGACCAAACTTCGATGCTTTCCTTTTCTACAAAGTATGGCCCATGTGCCTCAAGGATATGCTACAAAGACACATATTACACATGAGTAAAATTATGCTCAATAGTTTATACGATTAATACAATTTTAAAATATTGACTTAGCACACACCATGTAATGTATGATAGAGATTTTGCCCCATGCTTCCACTATGTTTTTGTAGAAGCTATGTACAACATCGATAAATTCTTGCTTATCTTCATTGTTAAACACCATCTTATGAAGTAAGGGAGCCAATTTGTTAAGACGTATCCAAACCTTAGCTTTCGCCAACCTTGTTTTTCCTCCTTCACTTCAATCAAGAATTGCAAAATGCAACTTTATCCACCCATCTCGTAGTCCTAGGCCTACAAACCATGACATTCCCTTCCTCATTGACGGTTGGGTGATGAGGGAAACTTTGTAGCCTTTGCTCCTCCAAAGCATGGCTTTTTTAGCAAGTTACCATATTTTCCAAATCTCTTCTCATATTTTTCAATTGTCACTTGATACTTGTGTAGCCCAATTTCTGATAGCACTCACTCCACATTCCTATATGTTGCAATGGCTTCTTTTTCTGGCTGCATCATATAAGCAAAGAAAATGTATTCATATATACATCTCTCCATGGTTCTGACAAAAGCATGCAATGAAGGAATGTGAATATGATCCAATGGAATGTTGAAGATGGGCTTCCAAGTGGGATCTTCTCTATTATGCATCACTGCATCACTTACCACCCTTTTCCATTTCTTCTTTCTATCCTTTCCTTCCGCCCTCTTTGTGAAGAAATACATGCATCGATTCTTTGTATTTGCACCATTAGAGGTTCCACACATGCATTTGTAAAGTTTTCAAGTCTCTTGCAAGATGCCATTCAACCAAGTATTGACCATACTCGTCAACCGAGGGCATCTCACCATGTTCATGATGATGAATGATATTTGGAATGCTTGTGTGCATAAACAACAGTTGCATTACCTCAAATGTTTCCTTAAGAAATTCAAATGGACTGAGCCACCACATATGGCACTCGGATTGAACCCTAAAGTTCTCTGGGTTGTTCTTGTTGAATTGTAAAGCTCTATTAATCAAAGTTGGACTAACTCTTTCAAGATTTACTCCTTTGATGACCTCACTTTCATCCAATTGAATAACAAACTGCAATTTATTATTCATTTCTCAATAGAAATATTTTAGTACATTACCATCGCTGACTACACCTTGTATAAATCTAAATAGTAATTGTTTAGTTCCGTGAACTTTACCTTATATGCATTTTTGGTCCTATATTTTGTTTTCTTGAATTGCAAAGCTTGTGCTTCTTTAGCAATGCATATATCACTTCTTTCCTTCTATCCAAGCATCGCCCTCTTACCTTTCAAGAGGTAATGGCTGAATTTCTTTGACTTACATCCCATCTCAGTAACAAATATCCCCAAAGAGCTTCTATTCACCATTAATAACAATATAGTAATTTTGTTCCACAAATGGTAAGTGAGCTAGATTTTTTATAAACACCTTGGCTTTGGGGTATTAAAGCTTTCTTGGCTATATCTCTCCCCTAGGATCTATATTTTCTTTGTCAACTCCACAAATATCTTTTGGTAGACCAATAACTTGCCTTGTTGCCTTGCTAGGTTTCTCAGAATCCTCAACAATCTCATTCTTCTTCTTCATAGTCTTATCCATGATACTCTCTTCCTTGTTTTGCCTAGGGTGGAGCCCCAAGAGGAACACCAAGGAAAAGGGGATTCTCTTGCAAGAAAATCTATCTTGTAACATCAACAAGCTTTTATTTCATTCTTTTGATCATCAAAACAAAGAAAACAACAATTCTTCACGCAGCATCATAGTAGATATCTCCCACAGATTTATCTTTAACAAACTTGATCATGTTCTTCATATTCTTTATTAATAGATAAAGATAACACAACTTATGATGGAAAGAAATTACATATTATTCATCTCCATTGTCTTCATAGTCTTCTCCCTCATAGAAAGATACAATGTTTCACATAGAATCAACTATCTCTTGCATATGATCTCTCTCACAATAGTATGCTCTCAATACTACATCATATCCTCACTACAATCACTCAATAATCACTCATAATAATCCTCATTAGGTCGTGAATACACCTCCCAAAAGGTATGTCAGATGTGAAGGGGCACCAGAGACTTCATAGTGTCTTGTGAGATCTGTCTTCTGTCACTGTCTTCTGTAACCTTCTGTAAATCTTCATCAGTTACTTCTTCACTTCAATTAGCTTGGATAGAGCTTCCATTCATCCTTTTCTTAAGACAAGATCACTTCCCAAAACATCCATACATCCATCATAACACTCAACAGAAACAAATAGAACATAACCAGAGAGCAACAGAGCAACAGGACTACAGAGCTACAGAGCTATAGAAGCACAGAAGTTACAGAACTTTACAAAAGATCAACAAAACCCATAAAAATCATAACAAAACCAATTCAATCTCTTATAAACCTTTTAACACATCCTCAATCATCTCTCAAAACATTCATTCAACCATCTCAACTACCAAAATAGAACCAAAACAAAAGAAAATCAGACCTTACAGAACCATACAGAGAGAATTACAGAACTCTTCAGAACAACATATTTCATCAAAAACCAACATAAACCCTTTCAAACATAAACCACTCCAAATACTTTAAAACATCTTCAAAATCAAACAGTCAACCACCAAAAATAACCATTCAGCAACAAAAACAACAAAAAATCAACCCAAAAACCAATCATTTCCACACTCAACATATCTCCACACTTAATAAGGAAGCGTCCTCTCGCGACCTAAGAAAATGAAAGAATAAAAGCTCTATGATCTGCTAAAAAGAATCTTCAATTCAACATAAATCACCCACTTTGATCACAACCCCAACATATCAGGTTTATAACCTGGATCTGAAACACATATGAAAGGAAAACCAATAACACAAAAAAAAAACCATTCCAATATTATAAAAAAACCAAAATAACTCAAACTATTAAAGGATATAAGAGTTCTGCATCCAAATCTGCAATTGCAACCATGTGATAACCAACTGCATCAATCTTCACAGCGTCATCTTCATCAGCTCCATACAATTGAAAAAAAACATCACCCAATACAAAAAAATACCCATATACAAATATAGTCTGAATGGCATGGATCCCCAAAAATTGGAGAGCAAAAAGAAATTTTCCATTAATAAAGGAGGAATGATACAATGAGGAAAAAGCTCCATTGCTAAGTAGGATAAAGGTATTTCTTCTTAAACTACATACTAAGCCTTAAACGCTCCAAAGCTTTACTCTCATCAACAAAATGCTGAGGCACATTCTGGAGAAACTATAAGCAACACATCCTTTCCAATAAGATGAGGAACCTGGTAGGGAAGGCCTATGCAAAGTAGTACAGAACATCCATCTGAACAACAGCCACGTCCACATTTGGATTGATGAGCAACTAAGGGATACTCTTTCTAGTATTCAGCTTTCACTACTGATGCATAAAAGCAAGATACCAACAAAAATGAGCTGCAAGGCGAACAGTGGTATCCTCAAAAGTAGCATGCACTTTAGCAAAATGAAGGTAAGAGTTCGAACATGCTGCAGATGTATCCCAAGACCTTGGAATGAGAGGCCAGTTAAATACCGGTCCTGTCACACAATCATGTATCGTCCATTGTCTTTGACGGAGTATGTCACTGTCATATCCTGGAGTATCCACCACTGATTGGGGAGGAAGATTGATATAATCAGATGAAGGGGACAATGGAATAAGAGGAGAACATTGTAAAGGAGGATAAGATAAATCATAAAAGGAAGGAAAATGAAGGGATAAGGAAGATGGCAAAGATGGAGAATTCAACAAAAAGGTACAAAGGGAATCCACTGAGAAAACAGAAGGAACAGGAGGAACAGAAGGTGGAGGTTCAAAAGGGGTAGGTGATAATGTAGGATCAGCAATAAAAGGACATGTAGTAAAAATAGGGATATGAGGAAATCCAGAAGGGGTAAAAGATAAAAGCGGAATGGTATCAGGACTTGAGGAAAGAAGGGAAATATAAAAAGGGAAACGATACGCCATAAGAGAATAAGAAAGGAGATAACCACGATCCAAAGAATAGATAGAACAACGGAAATTAAGGTCCTGGAAAAAGGAATCAGTAAATAACGGATGATTAGCAATAAAGCTCAACAACTGAGATTGTAATGGTTGGATATCAGATTTATGGAAAACACTCCGAATACGACGAGGTTTCAAAGCATCAGCCTCCAAAGGTGGATGCCAAGCATGTCCCTTACACCAAGACGTCTGCTCATGATAATACTTCAAACTATCTGCTAGAAGGAGCTCAACTGAGTGCACATACATGACTGCCTGAAAGATGACATCCCCCACATAAACATTCAAGTCCTCTTCATTAGGAATTTGCAGATGTCCGACAAGATACATGAAAGATAATAATTGAACCTCATGGGAAACCAACTCATCCACAAATCTATCAAAAACTGCTCTCAAGAGACCCGCAGACCAAATATTTGACCATCCATCCTCTGGAGGTTCCAAATCCACATTGCTTAAGGAGATATACAGAGCAAACCTCTGCTGATTATATTTGATCCAAAAGGATGGAGGAGGTGACACCAATTCAGTATAGCGGGTAAAATCTTCCTACACATAGTTCATCCTCTACTGAAGGTGTTCCACTTTAGCGAAGAACCCATCACATAATTTAGCTTTATGGTGCAATTGATCAAGCTCTCCTTTGGAAGATATGACTGAAGGGACAATAGGAGTTGGAGGAGGAATAGAAAGAACAGCTACTTTTTGGTTAAGTTCTTCAATAACTTTTTGTTGGGACTCTACAGTGGCCTCAAAGTGCTGCAACTGACCTTCACTAGTACCAAGTTTACTAGCCAAAGTGACTATTTCCTCAAGGGTAGAATTTTTCTCAAGCTACAAGGATGCACTCTCCTCTTCCAACTTAGCAACCTTAGATTCTAACTCTTGGATAGTTGCCTTCTGGGAATCCATTAAGGATGTAGCAACAGTCATTTGAGTATTAATATCACCGAGTATAGCCCTTTTTGCAGACAAATCCTCCAGTGCCTTAGTCAACTGACTAGTTAAGGAATCCACCTTGTCTTGCAAGGAAGTATAAACACTGGTATACCTTGTCTGAAGACAAGAGGTAAGGGAGGTTTCCAGAGTGGACTGGACATTTGAAACTAGCTGTGAAAGCATAGGTCCAGATAATATAGTATGTAAGGATGAAGGCATCTGTTGATCAATTTGTCCTTCCTTTTGGGCTGAAAATAAATTAGGACAGGAGAGAAAAGAAGGAAGGGCGCTACCAGATACAGCAGGAACAGGTGCGGATACAAGAGAAGCAAGTACAAGAGGGTTGGAAGAACCCTTTGTACAAAGGTGTTTCTTGCGAGAAAATATAACAGGGGACTCCTTATCTTCTGAGTTTGGTTGCATAGGTGGAGGGGAAGGGACTGATGGTGGAGGCTGCGGCGGTAAAGGAACAGAATCAGGCACTGGCTCACCACCAGGAGGAGGTGCAAAAGTGATAATGCGCTGTAAGAAAGTACCATAGGAAACATTAATGATCTGACCCTTCCGTACACACTGGAAATGTTGATCCATTTTAGAGAGTAAGAAGCTTGCCTAGTTGAACCTAGCACCCTCTAGGATCTTCACAGAAGCTGTGAACAGTTTCTTGGAAAGATACTTAGAAGCTAACTTACTCGTCATAAATCGGTCCTGGAGGAATTGACATAACTGCTTCCATACTGGAGAAGAGATAAGAGCAATAGAGACCCCTGAACTGTTAATAAGTTGATTGAGAAGCAAGGGGGTAGAAGTTTCCTTCTTCAAGAGTGTAACTATCTCTTCAGCAGTAAGTAACTGGTTACTGCTGGGCACAAAGGAAGCAGAAAGGGGCAAGCACAGCGCTTCATGGATATTAGCTCTAGATAAGTAGAAGGTACGGTTATAAACTAGGTCAGACTGGTTTTTATAAGAAGCCAAGAAGGAGTAACAAAGCTTCTCATCTACCGACGGCAATGTGAGGGCAGCAAATGGTCTGAGGCCTGCACGTCCAATGCAATCCGCCTCTAGAAGGAGAGAATAATCATGGAATGCGAGGGGAACATGCTGTACCACAATCGGAGGGGAAGAAAAAGAAGATGATGCCATTCAAACTATAGCAAAAACCACACTCACAAACCAGGAATCAAAGAGAAAACCTGCAAAACCCACAAACAAAACCACCACTAAGACTATCAACAGGAGAGATTTAGGACAAGACTGACTGAACTAAACCACCCCAAGCAAACCACATCCTACCGAAAATTTGACATGACCTACGCACATATGCGACCGAAAGCTTGGTGAAGATGCAATACAAACATGCACCCAAAACCCCGTAATCAAGCACACAAAATAAAACAAAAGTGTCACACATACCGTAACCCAGACACTGACCAAATGCCAAACAGAATCACAGACTCGGACTAGTAAAATAGACATGAAAAAATATGACTGACATCTTTGACCAAGAAAACCCAATCCCCATAAACGTTCAGGGTCCTACAGTGCGGTGAAATGGATGGGTGAAACTAACGACTCATTTTGTTTAAATAATCAATTAAGAATAGTTCATTATTAATGTTTAATCCGTTAATGCATGGTGAGTCGGAAACATAGCCCAGCCCCTCTCAGACTTGACACGACTTTACTTGATTGGGTCTCTTCTAATGCAGTTCATTGTTATAATTACATGATCTCTGGCACTTGAGTGCATGCATGCGTGACTTCGGGGGATTCATTTTATTACAAGTTAAAAGTGCCTGTAACGCGTGTGCGTGTGCATTGGTGAATGGATTTTAATTTACAAAAATTAAGTGGGTTATGGTGTAAAGGTGCTTGTGCAACGGTGGGGTTCCTTTTACAATTAACGTTCGGGTTCGTTTTATTACAATTTTATGAAGTGCAGTCTGTTAATTTTGTGTATGTGCAACGGTCAATTGATTTTAATTACAATTTAAATGTGTGTTATGGTGCAACGTGAGAGAGAGAAAAAGAAAAAAAAACATGGCAATGTGTGGGTCTCTTTGTGAAGTCTGAGACAACGGCCTCGAAAAGAAGAGATGCAATCCACCCCAATAATTCACAAAACTGACAAAAGGCCGACTAAGACTAGTCGTCCTGTTGTACAGGAAAACGGAAAAACAACTAACACATTGACAAAAAAGAAATAATAAAACAAATGCGACGTGTGACCAAATAAAAAAAATAGAAATGTTAAGGGTTTGGATTGATTGGGATTTAAAATTATGATTCTTTGGTTTTGTGGGTTGTTTTTTTTTTTAATGTTTTAAAGTTTGGTTTGGTTGTAATATTTGTTTTTTTTTAAAAAGTGGGTTTTGATGTGTTTGTTTGGTTGTTTTTTTTTAATGATGTGGACATGAAATTTTAGCAACCAATCATGAGCATCAAGTGTAAAGAAGGTGATCGGATTTAATTCATTCTTTTTTCAGCTCATTGGTGGGATTAAAAATGATTTTTTCCATTGAATTTTGTTTTTTTTATAAAAAAAGTTAGGGTTTTGGCTCCAATTAATACTTTTGCCAATTAATGAAAGCATTTTCAATGAGAAAATATTGGCAAAATGTACTAAAGAATTGGCAGAATTTTCAAAAAAAAATTCTGACATTATTTTGGCATTTTTATGAATTTTTAAGGATTTTTTTTTATTTTTTTCATGGTTTTGAAAAAGAATTTCAATTTTCGAGATTTTTTGTAATTTATTTTTTAATATTTTAATTTGGAAAAATATGTCAATTGTTTGCAAAAATATTGGGAATTTTAATTGATTTTTAAGGAATTTTTGAATTTTTAAATGTATTTTTAGGGTTTTTTAGGATTTTAAATTAAAAGGACAATACCCAGCTGCGTGTGAACAGCTGATAAGGACTGCCTGTGAATGGCGGGCTTCAGCACACCACCGCATGGACAAGGCCAAACGCGCGTCCCCGCGTGAACGACCGCTTACAGACGCTCCCGCACGAAAAACGCACATGCAATGCCGCGCACGCACACCCTACGTGTGACAGGCGCCTAGAAGGAGTGCAGTGTTCTTGTGGTTGGTTAAATGAAGGGGGCGGGTTTTGCGCTTCAGGGGGTGGGTAGGAAAAGGGGCTTAGGAGGGGGGTTGGTGTGTGTGTGTGTGGGAAGGGGTATGGGAATGGGGGCTTAGTGCTCCGAGGTGACGTCTTTCAGTCGTAAGTGCACGGACATCCAGATGGTGAGCTTCGCCGATGGCTTTACCCTCCAGGCCACTTGCTCCTACATAGACGAGAGCAGCGGAACCATCCAATACGCACAATCGCAGATCTACCTCAACGACAACGTGGAGAACGTGAACGGCCGCCTCTTCTGCCACCTGTGCAGCAGCAAATTCGGCTGGCCGGAGAAGTGCGAGTTCTCACACTCTTGCACCAATGTGCAGCTGCTGGACGGCCACCAGCTGGCGGCGGACTGCGGCGATGGCCACGGCTCCCAGGCCCACGCAATCCTCAACCTCGACTTGTGAATGGGCGTCTCCGACATGGGCGAGCTGCAGTGGGATTGCCACATGTTCTAAGTTCTTTTGCTTGCTCGGCCGTTCTTGCGTCTACTTAGCGTGTAGGCTAGACCCTCTACATTCGCACTGATGCACTAGCTGGATCTACTTTTTCCTCTTTTTATTTTTGTTCGGAAGAATCATCTCTGAGCCCATGGAAACGCAGGAAAGCCTTCTTAGGAACCGGCGTCCACGGCTCCCTCCAACTGATCATGGCTCATGAGAGCCTTTTCGTAAGACAAAACTCATTCCCCACGTAAAAATCGTTGCTGTTCTTCGTCTTCTTACTCTAGTCTCGTTCTATAAGGCATCGCACCAGGTATGTGCAAGTACCTTTGGACGAACAGAAACGTTACTCGTACTCCATGTCTATCTTCATCTCTCTTACAATTCGAGAAAAATAATGCCTCTCCCCTTTGGAGATAAGGTCTAACGCATCTGTCAATTTCTTAGTGGCACTATCCGTGGACATGATGACGCTTTCACATGACCTTGCAACCCTTCAAATGTGTCAATTTGTTCCTAGGGTTTAGTTGTAAGTTTCGGGAGCTATAGCATGGACTTCAGTTAATGGGTAGGCTTATTCCACATGTTAAAATGAGAAACTATACTTACTTTGTTAAGGGTCACAACATCCCAAATCACAAACAAGCTAGACTATATCATATCAATACAATATAATTACATGTTATGACCGTTACAACAATCATCTATTTAAAATGTCATAAGTGTTTGAAAAATCCCTAAAACTTAAGAAACCAATCATGCAAATATGAAAAGAGGCCTCAAAATACACTATACATGTTCAAAGCTTTTGATAAGTCTATATACATATAATAAGATGTTATTAAGGTTGGTGTATTGTTCTCAAAAAAGACTTTGTATGCAAATGCTACTTTGGAATTCCCACAATATCGAGGCAACTTATACATAAAAGCTTCATTCTTTAGGATGATGGTAGCAATCCCTTTTCTTATGGGGATTGCCAAGAGGGTTTCAAGTAGCTTAGAGTACATTTCATGGACAAACAACCCTTATATCATTACATGATAATGTCAAATTTATTTCAAAATATATAGATAGTACTTTACAAAGGTGACATTGATTAGATATCAAATGATTAGATCCTTTGTTTCCCATTCTCTTTGGGCATATGTAAGGGATTGTTTAGTATAGTGTATCATAAACATCTAAGATATCTACTTCAACAAAAGTTAAGAATATTTGTGGGTGAGATATAAAAGTCCAATAAGGCTATCGTATAAGAATTCACCATTATATGCAAATCTTGCTAAACAGTCTAGCAGTGTGATTCTCCATGGATGGGCCTTCCTTGTGAGTTTGCTACACAATATGAATCCCGGAATGACAACTAACTCATGTCTTGCTATGTGAGGGCTCATTGTGAGTTAATGATCCCACATGATCTTGCAAAGAATTATTCAAATGTACCAGTTTGTTCTAACGATTGAGTTCTAGTGCAGCATGGTCTTGTCTTCATCGGTAGGCTTATTCCAAATATCAAATGCAGAAACTCAATTTGTGGATAATAATATCGCACATTGCAAAAGGAAAATTGACGACGTCATATTATTACATTGTGAAGACCATTACTTCATCCTCCTAGGGAAGCAATAGTACTAAATAGCAAGGACACTTGCACATCCACCTAGTCAAAATGTAACATGGTTTTCTGAGAAATCCCAAACATTCAAGAAAACCAAAGATGTGGAAGATGTTTTTATGTCAATAGGAAAGATGAACCATTATACACTATACACATTCATAGATTTGATAAGTTCTATGTATATTTAGTAAGACCTTATTGAGTTTGGTGGAATATTCTTATAAAACAATTTTTGAAAAGTTGAAAATGATGCAAATGCTACTTTGGAGTTCCTAGAATCCTTAACCAACATTTCCTTTCCTATCAAAGAATATTAGAAATCTAATTTGAAACATTAACCCACCAACTAGTTTTGCCCACCATCTATGGTGTGTGGCATCTAGTGTCTTTACACCTACTAGCCTATGTTAATCAACCCACAATGAATAACTATTGTATCATGCCCAACCTCTTGTTTTAGAGCATTTATTCTCAAAAACTTGAATTTTGGTAAAACAGCCTCCAAAATATGTCTATTAAGCCATACATCAACTTTATATAACTAGGATACCTTTCTCAATTTTTGTATCTAGACAAGATTTTAAGATTACGCCACCAAGTCCATTTCCATGACTAGTACAACCTGCATCTATAGTAGACATAAATAGGCCATATCAACTCTACCAAGTTGCTAAATGTCACATTGTTATATAACATATATAAAGTCACTAATATATTCGAAAGCTATCCATCCATGTACTCCTAAGGTAGTATCAACATTAGACTCATGAGTTAGGAACCTTGCCCTTCTAACTAGCAAAGGGAAAACTTTTTAATCCAAAGCCTAAGACTATCTATAGGCTTGACATTAAAAATAATGCATATCCTTCCTCAAGAAACAAATGGAAAATGAAAAAAAAATCCATGCAACATAGTGATATCAACCTCCTCAAATATATTAACAAATAGAGACTTATCAACAATTGAAGAAAGTACTTGTCCATGCCATCCTTTACATTATATTTTCACTTTCTCCTAATCATAAGTAACCAATTAGCTTGGGTTTTTATAGTTGCAGTAGAAAACACATTTTAGTGGAAGTGGATATTACAACAAGTATGAATCTAGAGAATAAACACCATATCACCAAAACACTTTTTCCCATTAACAAACTAAGAAACCTCAATCTCCACTAAGGTAGAAACCTCAACCTCCATTAAGGCAAAAAATGTATATTTGAAAACTAAGGTTCTATTAAGCTCATTAGAATTGCATTGATATGTTTTCCTATCATGAAGTTCTCATTGATTTTCAGAACAAGACCTACAAGGTCCTTGAACATATGTTAAGGGGGCATGGTGATGCATGTGTACAATGTATACAAGAGTGATGTGGTGAGAATAGGAGGTGACACAATCATGCCTCAAGTTTTGGATTGTAGATGAGTACAATTAGAAAGATATTGCTCCATAGTTCTTCTTATTTTGTAATTGCTCGCAATTACCATGTCAAGGTCACTCCAAAGTTCCAACTCTATGTTTGTAGCTTGTTGTTCTTCTTTGAAACTGATTCTACCTTCATTCTTTGCTTCTCAAATGGGAAATCATTATCCATTCTACTATCTATAAAAAAATAAAATTTCTTTTCTTAAATCATTTTCCAATTCGAATATAAAGATTAAAATCCAAAAAATTAAGTCCCAACTAGCTTAACTCGTAACTATCTCCCTTTGCATAACAAAATTTTCAATGCTTTCTAGTGTTTTAAGGGTATGGTATACTTGATGGCAATTAGCAAAAGAACTTGCAGTATTTGTGGTGTTTAAAGTTATTTTGTGTATAGTAGGCCTTAGACATCATACAACAATTGTAGAAAGTTGCATTTTATTGAAGATCTTCCAAGGTATCTAAGTTTAATGAACTACATATTAATATGTAAAGATATGCAATGATATCCAAGAGTAGTCTGGGTAAGTTTGATGACCTACAATATGGAGTTCTTCTTTTAGAAGATCCTTGTCTAATAGGGGGTGATGTTTGAAGTTCAATCAATTAATCTAGTTTTCCTAGAGGATTATTGACTATAGAGAGGTGTGTAAATAGGATGTAGAGTTGTACATATTAATGTATTCCAATAGATTATTGTTGCTTAACACATTGATAATGAGATGGTTTCCTACAGTACAATATACATGCCATATACTAATGTCTAAATGATGAAAATATTCATAAAAAGTTCACCGGTGTCATTACTAAAAACATTGGTATACATGTCTCTACAAATCCATCCCTTTTAGTGTCACTATTTGCATCGATATTTAGCATCACGAAATAGTGATACTTTTCGACGCATGTATCGACACTGATAGTGATGCATGCAGTAAACTAGCAACGCTAATAGTGCTGGTTATAGGGGAAAAAAAAGATAGCATGATGCTCTGCCACCTTCCAGCACCATCGTGTGTTGAACAATGATCCACAAAGAAATTATAAATTGAGTACACAATCATCATCGAGACATGTGCATCATGAGATGCTGGAAAAAAAGATTCCCTGATTCAATGTTCAAATAAGTACAAGTTTGATGAGGACAACTCATAAAATTACATGGGATGATAGAGATGAGAGTCCAAAAAAAACAAGAAAATGTATCTATAAATATCACAAAATGCGAGTCCATACAAAGGCTGAGAAATATATACAAGGAATGCTACAATGGAAAGAGCTTACATGGATCAGAGGACCAAAAAAGGAAATGATATGTACTCCATCACTACAACAAAAAGGCCTCATAGATGCACTTTTAGACACGATTTTTGAATATAGAAAAAATCTTATGGGCACGTCTATCGGCCCGTCTATTTGCGTGTCTACCGTGCCGCGTCTATAATTGCGTGTATGAACGAATTTACATGCAAAAATTGATGCGCGATAGACGCACATACACGTGTGAATACAAGCACATAATAAACCAAAATTGCTATTTATTTAATTCATTTTGTGCGTCTATTAGTGCGTCTATTTGGCAGTTAGATGGGCATATAGACACGCTTATAGATGCGCTTTTACAAGCACTCGTAGACGCGAACGAAAAAAAAAAAACTCATTTAAAAAAAAAGATATTTAATTTATTTTTTAAATTTGAATTATCTAGCGCGTGTACTCTGCATTGTAGACGCGCTTATAAACGCGCATTTTTTGCAATTTAGACGCATGGATAGACGGGCAAAACAAAATTGGAAAAAAAAAACCAGAGAGCTTTGCAACCACATGCTCTCTGGTTTTTTTTTTCCCCTCCCATACATCAGATTGTGCATTTGGGAAAAAGACAATGGATCCAAAAGCACGAGAATTGAAAATAAAAGTCCATGTATTCATTATAGATCAAAAGCATTTACATGGAAAGTTTAAGTACTTGCGACCTAAAGCATGGCCGCAAGCAGTAAGCTCAAAGATGGATCATATATATACAAGAAAACAAGGCCATAGAGGAGGTATGGTGCTCCTCTACGAATCTGAAGAAGAAACATCTTCGCTAGTACCACCATGGCTACTAGCGTCGCTATCCCCCTCCTCTCTATGCTCCACATCCGGGTTCGCCTACACACACAAAAGATCAAGGTTGCTCACGTAGACATGGTGGAGAAAAAGTTATAATTAGCTATACTTTTAATAGGAAAGTAAGAAAAACATACCTCCTCTGGTTGTCAAATCCTCATAGCCCAGTTGTATTGGTCCTCAGTGATGAGACCCTCCTCATAGAAGTGAAGCCATGTGGCTACGCGGTTTTGGCCTCGATGGTAACCTACCTCTCTAGAAGTAGGTATCCTACCAACGATAGTAGTCTGCAAAACAATTATGATATATACAAACAATTATGAGACACAATGTATTAGAACAAATTATATAAAGAATTGAAAGAAATATAAATTTTAAAAAACTAGAAATCAAAATATACTTACAAACTCTGCCTCCCACGACTCTCTGCCGCGCGATCCATAATGCAACGATCCCATGGTTTCCATTTGGATCCGTCGCGCCTCTACGTGTTGGCGACTCTTCACTTTCTCTGCTGCTTTCTTCTTGGCTTTCTTTCACTCTATATGGTGGCACATAGGTGGTTGGCTATAGGCTCCATGCCCCTCCTTCTACCTCTACAGTGAGTCCCTGGCACGTGTCATGAGGTGGGATCTTTTGTTGTGAAGCAAATCCCTCACTTTTGTGTGTCCCCAATCATCCGAGAATCGCTGAGTCTCAGGATTTGGGTACCTCCTATGGACTACCATCAACACCTCCTGCCACAAGCAACTTTTCTGATTTTTGAAGTGCATGAAACAATATTTATACGTCGCATGCACGACGCTCCTCATGTATGCCATTACATCCCTTTATTCCTCATCATGGAAGATGCCACCAGTATCTGTAACTCTATAGTACTGGCGTACAAGCTCCTCTACGTGATCTACTGGTGAGGATGATCGCTCGCCACCTCCTAGGCAACCCCCACACAAGCCTCGTCCTCCCTCTCGAATCTCCCTCCTCCCTCTCTGTCGACTACCCTCTGCCTCGCTGGATGCACGTGCTTCTGCAGATGCACATGCTTCTGCAAATCCTTGTGCTTCAGCCGATGCACATATAGGTGCTACACGTAGAGTACCTGCATATGGAGTACCTGCATGTGGAGTACCTGCAATTGGAGTTTGGAAAGTAGTGCCAGGCAAAGACGTCAGAGGCATTCTAGATATGACACTGAACACCTCGTCCGCTATGGGAGAGCAGCCAAGGTGTCTGGTCATCTCTCCCATGAAGTCTTCCCTACTAGGAAAACCTCCAAAAAATACATTGATCCCCCTGCCAAACGAGGCCAATGTATCATTCATACGATCCAAATCCGGGTCATTGCTAGATGAACCAGGATATGACATCTACAAAAAAAACACAGGAAAAAGACAAATTTATTTACATACAAAAAATCATATATTACCTGCATTTTCAAAGAGCTTTCTTTAGACATTGAGCATAAAACTTAAGTGCTAATACTTCTCATAAATAAGAAAACTGATAAACACAAACATAGGATTGGTCACATTCATCTTGCAAAAATATATTGTTTTTTATTAGAGCTGGGAGAGCTGGCGCATGTATAACCGCGTCTAAATTACAGGTTAGAGGTGCTCCTAAAGTCAACCCTCTGTTCAGCGCATCTATATTTGCATTTGAGATGCAGTATAGATGCACTGTTAGACGCATATTCCAGATCAATCTGCGCGCGTGTATCATCATGTGTAGACTGCAGAGCACACGTGCCAGCACACGCGCTCTAAGACGCATCCTCAGACGCAATGAGACGAAATATTTTTTTGCGTCTATACCTGCGTCTACACTGAAATGTAGACACGCTAGCAGACGCGCTCAGTCGACTGATTTTACTCCGACGACCGCCATTGTTGATTTACAAAATGTAATACATAATGGAATCAGAAATCCTAATACACAGACAAAGCAGAAAGAGAAAGAGAGAGACAAAGAGAGAGAGAGAGAGAGAGAGAGACTCACCTTGGGTATTTGGTGTGGCGGGTGGTGGCGCTTCTTCCTTCTCCTTCTTCCTCTCCTTGGTAAGTTACCCTCCCTTGATGCTTTCTTGCTTGCTGCTTCTTCTTGTTCTCCTCTCTCTTGTTCTCTCTTTCTTCCTCTCCTTGGCTTTCCTTTTTCCCTTATTGAGTGTTTGAAATGAAAGAAGAGGTGAGTCATGAGGAGGTGAGGTATGAAGAGACTAGGTGAGGCATGAAGAGACTGCATGTCGGCTAAACTCAAGCTTCAGGACCGCAAAAAAACCCGGAAAAGGAAAGGCGCAGTTTGAAAAGAAATGATTTAAGTATGGTTTGAATTTTGACGTGTGCGTCTATTTTGGTGTGTATATGCACGTCTATTGTTCATGTAGATGCGAGTATAGACACGAACATAGATGCACAAATAGATGCTAATATAGACGCGTACGTAAACACGCATATAGACGCGTATTTAAGCTTTATCATAATTTTTTGTTTTTAAGATAAGTTTTGATAGTGAATTCTTATCATAAGTTTTAATGTATTTATGATGATTTTTGTGTATTTAAACTTGAGATCTTAAAATAATTAATACGCTAGCTTTAAGTTTTTATGTAAACATATGAATGAAAAATATTTTGATGTTATCATGAATTAGGTTTAATCATGTCGTCGTCATCACCTAGTGCAGTGCATGTTGATGAGTCAATGAGCACATCCTCAAGTGAGGATGAAACATTGCGTCTTCATAATCGAGATGCATGGCTATGACGAAAAATTAAATGCATGTGTGATCATTGTCGAGGGTGTATTTTTCGAGTACGTCGAATTGCAATGTCATACCTCAGCTCGTATGGAGAATGGGACCGAGAAAAATCACCGGTATTCATTGTTTTTTTTTACCACTAAGATTGCTAGTCTATGTTACGGGAATTATATATCAACGTACATGAAACTCCCTTTTGTGGTTGAGCAGGATGCAGTGCTACATCCTCAGATGCTCCCTCCCGGGCGTCGAGAGGCTACAAAACATCGACGCGAGGAGGCTGAGTCTACAAGAAGAGTAGAGACTCACGACCATCATAGTAGCCCTCATGAAATGCCCCATCAAGTCGTACAGGATGAGATTTTGGACAACATGGTACACCATCTATTTTCGCAACCGGTTCAGGGAGAAGGTCACTCTACGAAGTCAGATGATCCACTATATGTAGCATCATCTACTCCATTGTATGAAGGTTGTACGTACTCTGTTCTTCGTGCGTCCCTCGAGATACTTAACTTGCAAACAATTTATGGATGGAGTAATGTCAGTTTGGATGCGTTATTAAAGTAGGTATCAATTCAGTTTGGCTTATGAATCATAATATTAATTATTCTATTTTGAAATCAGACAGAAATATATATTGGTGGTTTTTTAACTCACTTTTAAAAATATATGTAGATTACTATCACAAATGCTTCGAAAAGGAAACAAATTTCCAACTAAGAGAGAGCAAGCAAGACATTACTTGACATCTCTGGGAGGCCTCAATTATGTCAAGATCCATGGATGTGTCAATGATTGTGTCTTATTTCATGGGATTCATGAGTTCGTACGAGAGTGTCCTGTTTGTGGCAAATCAAGATAGGAAGTGGAGATGAAGTCAATGGATGTGCCTCATAAGGTTTTGCGACATTTTCCGATTGTTCCACGTATAAAAGTTATGTCAAGTGTAAGTCTATTGGAAAGCTCATGTCATGGCATGCTAGTCATCGTTCAAGTGATGGAAAATGGAGGATCCCTGCAGACACACTGGCATGGCAACATATAGATAATTTGTGGCATGTTTTCAAAGAAGAGCCAAGAAATTTGAGATTTGGTTTAGGTATGGATGGAATCAATCCATTTGGCATCAAAAGCACATCATACAGTGTATGGCCAGTGGTATTGGTGAACTATAATACTCCTCCATTGATGGCAATTAAAAAGGGACATGTAATGTTGTTCCTTTTGATTCCTAGAAAGCACAAGGTAAAAAACATGGAAATTTACTTAGAGCCTTTGATTGAAGAGTTAGAAATGTTATGGGAAGGTATTGAGGTGCAAGATACAAGTGCATCTATATCCTCTAGAGATTTCACATTGAAGGCCATGTTGTTGTGGACCATGCATGACTTTCCAGGATACGGAGAGTATTCAGGTATATGTATATAACTCTATATTTAAAATTCAAGACTTGAATCAATTGTATTTTATTAATTCACTTGTTTTTTCAGGTTTAACCACATCAGGATATCATGCATGTCCTATTTGTGGTCCCTCTCTAGTTTCCTCTAGGCCGGCATGTTTAAAGAAGGTTATCTACGACAATCATAATCGATTTATTCCTATTGACCATCCCAAATATGTTCTTCCTACTAATGGAATGACTCCACAATCTCTAACCATTCGAGATTGGAAGGAGAGATGGATTAATGCCGACAACCACCCTCCACTCGGCATGAGTCGGTAAGAAGTGCATTTCTCTCGATTGACTTTAAAGTATTTAGCATGATGAATTGTTACATAATATATTGTTTTTTTGTTAGGTTCTCTATATTTTTTCATCTTTCGTACTGGACTGAACTCAAGATCAATCACCTATTGGACTCCATGCACATATTCAAAAATGTTGTATCTACATTATGGGATCACTTGATAGGGGCTCGTGATTCAGTTAATGTAAGGGAGGATTTATGTAACATTGGTCGCATGAGATGAGCATGGCCACGCATTGGACCAAGAGAAAAGATTGAGCTACCCCATGCACCTTGGATGTTGTCAAAGAACGAGGAAAAAATAGTGAAGGAACAAATATATAGCTTTCGAACACCCACAGGATGTATGAGATGTCTCAAGGGAGCCTTCATAAAGAAAAAGAAAAGAGGTGTGGAGCAACTATCTAGTTTGAAGTCCCACGATTGGCACAAAATGATTCAAGTAAGGGTATCTCTAACCATAAATATAGTAATTAGTGGCGTAACTATGTGAAAAATATTTGGGGTATGATGACTTTTTCCTCAACTAATCATTTGATCTATGAATATTGTTTACATTCAATTCATACTTCCTACTAGCATATTCCATTGTGTATCCAAAGATGTACGTGATATCATTTACAAGATGGGAGAGCTTGTGAGGTGTGTATACATTGTATTTTTTCATGATATATCTTTGAATTTCTACACAAAAATAAACAATTGTCAAATACATCCTGACAGATACGTGAGCTCGAAGGAATTGATCCAAACACATTGCAAGATGCTCGAGTATTATCTATTGAGGTGGTTTGTTTGGTGGAGGAAATTTTTCCTCGATCCATTTTGACTACTCAATTACATTTACTCGTACATTTGATTGATGAGATCGCACTTTGTGGGGCAGTTCATGCAAGGTGGATGTTTTTTCTTAAGCGCTTCATGAAAACCTTGAAAGATTTTGTGAGGCAAAAAGCACGGCCTGAGGGAAACATGGCTGAGGGTTGGTTAGTACAATCATCCCTTGTTTATATATCTGAATATCTTGCTGAAGTGGATCCCTCTTAACCACGACTATGGAAAGATGATGAAGACTTGAGGATGACCTCTATAGTACCTCAAGGAAAAGGAATGAGTAAAGTGCTAACAAAAGAAGAACTTCGTAAGTTAAATAGTTTTTGTGTGCTCAATAGTGATGTAATGAGCAAATGGGTGACACTATATAATGAAGCAAGGGCAAGAAGAAAAAGCGAAAGACAAGAATTTCGCACTAAATATGTACGTAATGTCTCATTTTCAGATCATCTAAATGCGCTCCCACATCATATTGATATAGATTGGTTACATGAGGAAATGGAGAGAATGGAAAAAGAGGAGGAAATTAATATATCTCAAGAAGAGTGGGAATACGCACAAGGTTGCTTATCAAAGGTGAGACATACTATCAATTAATTTGTTTCTATAAGTTTTGTTTTATATAAATAATTGACATGTTTGATCTTTTATCTTTTACTACTAGTGCACATTATTCAATGCACTTTGGTGTGAGGTAAACATCTTCGAACTCAACATATAGATAAAAAGAGAAATACCCAAGATTGTGGTGTCCTTGCTCACTTTGAGGATGCCAATGGTACCATGGAAGGTTATTGTGGCTTGATCTAAGATATTCTGAAGCTTGACTTCAGACGATTCTTTATATATGTACTGGATGTGAAGTGGTTTAAAGAAGTGGTAACAAATGGTGAGCATTGCACAATCACATGTCATCCAAGTGGTTTTGTAATCATTGACTCTACAAAATTTCACCAAAACAAAAATGACACATTAGTACTACCTCAACAATGTAAGCAGGTATATATGCAAAGGTTAATTTTTTAATATGTATACATGTGATACATATACACAATATAATAAGTATTTAAGTTTCTTGCTTTTGTTTTTCAAATACAGGTTGTGTATCATCCAATGGTAAACAATAACCGATGGTGGTATGTCATTCCTATATCTAATCGTTCAAAACCAATATATGGTAATATTACCGACATGGAGATAGCAGATGACAATCCAACAATTAATGATGATGTGCATGATGAAACCATAATGGATGATATGCGTGATATAGTACAAGATGAACCTCGCGAGGATGTTCAAGGAAACGCAGAAGAAGACAATAATGTGATTGTCGATAATATTGATGGAGTTATTGAACAATATAGCAACACATCTGATAGTGGGATAGACTTATTTGTTTCGTTACCTCTTGGTAACATAGACCTAGAAGTAGATAGTTTAGCAAGGGCTGATCTCATTGAAGATGAGATGGATCATTCACTGTAACATACTTAATTTGCTTAATGATTCAATGTGTATTCTTAATTCTATGGTTTTTATCATGCGCACACGTGCATACTCAAGAATCAATAGTCAAGTTTAAAGCTAAATTGAATTTTCCATAATAAAAAGGAAGTATTTTTTATTATCTTCAAGTAGAGAAATTACAAGATACATATTGCAATGCTTGCTACTAATTGTAAGGTTTCTATCGCTTGCCGCTAATTACTTATATCAGGCTTGTCAACTGGAAGAACTGCCATTCATTAGAGAGCAATGAAAAAGTAATTATTAACTCTATTTTTTAATTTAATGATTCAACGTATTAAAAAATTATACATATTATATACAGTATCAACTTTTTCTATTGGAGATCAAAGTATCAGAGTATACCGAGGTAGACCGCACAAAACGGCCAGACGATGACTGAGACAACTTCTAGTTTGTCGTCATATATCTAAAGCAAGTCATATAATCTGGAGATATACACATGAAGATCTCTTGTAGCTCTTTAGCTATAATCCCTCGACACATCATGCTCTCTGGATATTGTCAAAGATAACATGTATAGTTAGAAAATGATGTTACATAATCAATATAACGATTTAGGTAAAGCATGATAACATAAATTTGCAAAAAATGATATTAATCAAAATCCATGTACTAAAGTACTCTTAAAAGTAAACTATCAATGAATTGAGCAAGCATATGTAAATAGGATCAGCCCTACAATTCCATGTCGAGCTCTTGGTTTACATTGAAAGCTCTATACATAGGACTTTATAGAAAGAGGAGTCCACTTCATTCTCAAAAATTTATTGGCCTCCTGTCTCTGTGTCTAGATTACTTATGCTTGTCTCCTCCACACATTCCAAGCTCTCCTTGCACTCCACCCCCTCGCAACATTGATCCCTCTACCTAGATACACTCCTCATCCACATTGGGGATATCACTTTCATCATCCACTCGAGTGCTCCAAGGTGTTGATAGTAAAACATACCACCATTGAGCTTATTCTATATTTGGATAGAAGATTTACATATTCCATATCACATATGTGTATCGCAATGAATAAATTAGCATTTGTGATTGTTTTGTGCCATGAAAAAGGTAACAAAAAAGATCATGCACTTTTCATAATGACTTGTCAAGACAAATGTGTCACATAGATAGTTCCATATTTTCTTGGAATTTATCTCTATAAATCGAGATGAACCTCGTGGAACAGTTGCCCCAACTCCTTCCAATCCCACTTTAATCCATTGTACATTGAAAATAATCATGGAGAAGCTACAATAATCCACTAAGATCACACTTTGGAAGCTTTTAAAATACTCCATCTCATCTACTACAATATTCAAATATGTGGTCTGTCATCCACTCTCTTGCTCAAACTTCACCATGACACCATAGCCTATTATGAAGCACATTTTGCCGATATGCTCAACTCACAAATATTGCCTATGTGACCACACTATGCTATAGATTTTTTATTATACATCAAAATGACTAGATTAGCTATTGTATATAAAATCTACATATGATAATAGAGAAAGCATATGGTCACCTTCGGACTACAACCCCCATCGATAATTCACTATAAGGATATGGGGACATAGAGACAGGGAGTTGCAATTCATATTAGCGTTGTTGCTAGTGACAATACTTAGAGAAAAAAAAATGGACAAAACTTGAGTGCGGAATTTTACCGCAAAGAGTTTGAGAGAGAGTTAAAGAGATCGTGCCATTAGGAGGGAGAGGGAGAGGAAGAGACAAAGAGAGAGAATGAGAGTTTCTCACCGCCACTGTCACTATTCGCAAAGAAGAGGAGGGAGTGCACAAAGGAAGAAAAGGGGCTGTCATGAAAAGGAGACAAACAATACATTATTGGCCTTTGTGATGAGTACATCACCCAATCTTGATTATTCTTGTTCTTTCTTCTTTTCTTTTGTTTGTTTTTTTTTAGAACAAGGTGCATTGAGGGAGAAAGAGAGGAAATGAGAGAGGGAGAAGAAAAAACAAAAAGGAAGAGAGAACGAGAGAGAGAGAGAGAGAGAGAGAGAGAGAGAGAGAGAGAGAGAGAGAGAGAGAGAGAATAAACATGGAAGATAATAAATAAAGAGAGAGAGAGGGAAAGGGAGGGAGAGAGGAGAATGAATGAGAACAAATGAGGGGTGTTGTGAAGAGGAGAGGAACAATCCATCCTCCTCTTGGTTTGTTCTTGTTCTTTCTTCCTTTTTTGTTTGTATTTCTTGAGAATGATATGCATTGAGGGAGAAAGAGGGGAAATGAGAGAGGAAGAAGAAGAGAGGAAAAGGAAGAGAGAACGCGAGAGAGAGAGAGAGAGAGAGAGAGAGAGAGAGAGAGAGAGAGAGAGAGAGAGAGAGAGAGAGAGAGAGTAAACATGAAAGATAGCAAAGAAAGAGAGAATGAATGAGAATGAGTGAGAAAACACGAGGAAGTGGAGAGAAACAAAGAGAGGGTTTGTTGCGAAGAGGATACAAACAATCCATCCTCCTCTTGGTTTGTTCTTGTTATTTCTTCTTTTTTTTTGTTTGTTTTTCTTGAGAATGAGGTGCATTGAGGGAGAAAGAGAGGAAATGAGAGAGGGAAAAGAAGAAAGGAAAAGGAAAAGAGAACAAGAGAGAGAGATTAAATATGAAAGATAACAAAGAAATTGGGAAAGAGAGAGAGATAGAGAGGAAGGGAGAGAGGAGAATGAGTGAGAAAACATGAGGGGGTGGAGAGAAACAAGGCAACAAAGGAAGAGAGAGAGAGAGAAAGAAAGAGAAGGGGGAGAGACCATAAAATGAAGAGTTTAAAGAAATATGTAAAGAAAAGGGAAGCAACAAAGAAAGGGGGAGAAAATCAAGACTTTAGTTGACGTTAATTTTGTTGAGTTACAAGAGAAGAAATCCATTCTCAAACAAATTAAGAAAGTAAAAGAGAATGAGAAAAAAAAATATTTTTCATAACATAGAGAAAATGGAAAATGATGATGGTCGTGACTTTTTTGAGAAACGACAAATGATGTATGCTCTAGGAAGAAATGTCCTAAATCCCATATGCACAGTGAGGTGAATAGAACAACCTAACTACTATAAAGCATTGTACTTGCAAGATGAGTAATGCAATATGATCGTACTTTTTTCATTTCAATTGTGAGTTTGAGTCATTGTCCAACCACACAAGACTATGTTTATGAGTCCAAGTCTCAATCTTGATACCTAATTCAATTGTGTGACATTCTATCTTCAACTCTATACCTAATTCAATTGTGTTCCAAGTCTCTTACTTAAAGATATTGAGCACTCTCTTCTTCATGAAGAGAATAAAAGAAAGAACAAGAATGCAAAGGATGGTGTCCCATCATCTAGGGAAAATCTCTTATACACTAAAGGAGCTGTTGTACCCAAAGCAAGAGGTGGAGGATTTAGTACCGACAACAAAGATTGGATGATATATGATTATTGTGGTAAGATTGGCCATGTCGCCAATGAATGTTGCCTCTATTAAAAAGCACAACAGATGAAGAATGGTAACCACTAAAACTAGTTCATGAATGAAAGAGAAGAAGAAGATGATGATGCTTCTGCCATCAATAACAACTCTGACAGATTGTTTTGAAGAAATTATATTTCCTATAGTCATTTTTTTCCCTTAGTAGATTTTCTTTGTAAAAAAAAAACATTATCAAAGATGTAAAGTTTCAAGCTTTAACTGGATTAGGCTACCTATGAGCTAGTCTTCCGGGCCATGTTATCATGTAGGAGGGGGCAAAAGCCAACAAGTGTAGTAACTCATCATTTGAGGGGGAACTATTGAGAAATGATAAATTATATATGCTCTAGAAAGAGATGTCCTGAATCCCATATGCATGGTGAGGAGAGTGGAACAACCCAACTATTATAGAGCATTATACTTGCAAGATGAGTAATGTAATATGATGGTACTTTTGTACTTTCAATTGTGAGTTTGAGTTATTGTCCAACCACACAAAACTGTGTTTATGAGTCCAAGTCTCAATCTTGGAACCTAATTCACTTTTGTGACATTCTATCTTCAACTCTATGTCTTCATGAGTTCACTTTATCTCTTCAAGCCACCATAGCCATGCTCTAGATCTATTCTTTTGACAATGTTCAAGATCACGTACATATCTTAATCTGCATGTCCCGTGTCCTTGCTCTTAATGCAAGCTGGCAACTAGAAAAAAACATCCCTTGTATATAGAACACGTACGATGCTTCAATGAGTTTCAATCAGAGATCATTGATTAGGCAATCTCAGACTTTGAGCAAATAGTAAGAAAAGTGTGTATAAATCATGCCTTATATTCACAAACTAATTGAATATCATATACAAAAACATTAGATGTGGCCATAAAATTTATATAGGGAGGTGATGTCTCATCTCAAGGATGGATGCATCTATTGCGGCTAGTTAGAAGAGTTTATGGGCATGTGATGGATGGAGTGTCTAGGCCAATCCACCACTTGGAAGGCATGACCCAGCCTATATGGACAATAATAGAGGAGACATGTAGCATTTTAGACTTTCCTACAATCTTGGAGCCTCAGATGGAGGCAATGATCGATGCATTGATGCCCATGGATGCTGAGACAACTTATCCGCTCAGAGAGGAAGCATCCATACATTATATGATGGGTGCCGAGTATCTCACTTGAAGACGTTGCTCGTACTCTTAAGTATGCAAGCAAAATAGGGATGAGACAATGCAAGTGTGGCCGAGTTATTCAAGTACCTTCTATATACGCTTTGTTGATTTCATTTCGGCACCATTATCAAAGAAAATTGTGTTTTTAAGATGTTTTATGATTTATTTTCAGGTTGCTAAAGTATCATATATTACCACTTGGAAATACTATGCTTGAGTCTTGTGATAATGTGTGACATATTTTACGAAAGCTTGGTAGGGACTACAACATCATCCATGCATGTGTCAATGATTGTGTGTTATTTTGAGGAGAGTATGAGACTATGGATTCATGTCCAAAGTGTGATGCTTAGAGGTATGGATAGGACTTTCAAGGGAAAACCATCCCTCAGAAAGTTCTTAGATACTTTTCACTTATTCCCCATATATATCACATGTTTGGTACATCGAACATGGTGAGCTTGACAATGTGGCATGCACAGAATAGATCCACAGATAGAGTCCAACGAATATCAGTGGATCCATACGCATGGAGCCACATTGACTGTACCTTTTCAAACATTGCATGAGAGCTAAGGAATCTTTGGCTCGGTCTTGCTATGGATGACGTAAACACATTCAGTCTCCACTCAACTTCTTACAGTGTATGGCCTGTAGTCCTTGTTAACTACAACATCCCACCATGGCTTTCTACCAAGAAAGGACACCTGATCCTTAGCTTGCTTGTTCCTGGCTGCTACAAAGTCAAGAATGACACTTGATCCTTAGCTTGGTTGTTCTTGGCTGCTACAAAGTCAAGAATATGGATATCTATCTCCATCCATTAGTCAATGAGCTTAAGATTTTGTGGGAGAAGGGAGTCACCGTGGAAGATATGAGCAAGTGCAATGGTGGACGGTCTTCCAATACATGAGCCATTCTCATGTGGGCCATGCATTACTTTTTGGGATTCGGGAAGTACTCATAGGCGTAGGCTTCTGTTTTTGTTGGTCATATCTATCATAGCTCGTTTAAGTTGTTTGTGTTCACAAACAGAGGTCTTGGGAGAGGTCTAGTTACCTCAAGTTATCATACATATCTATTGTGTGGGCAGCCACAGTTAGACTCTCAAAGGTTACAAACTATGAAAAAGATTGTATATAAAGGACACACTATCGCAGCGCGTAGGGTTGAAGGTCACCACAGGGGTTTGGCAAGAGAAGAATGTATGGGGGTTCAAGAGCTTAGACTCCAGAGATGGTAGAGATAAGAGAAGGGTTGAAGGTTTCAAGCCAAGCTCTTGAAGATAAGTGATAGCAGGGTGAAGGTAGATTCAAGGAGAGGAGTAGACGGAAGAGAAGGGGTTCGAAGAGATTGAAGATGTAGAAGAATACTTTAAAAAAAAAAAATTAGAAAATATAGAAGAATACTAATAGAGATGAAGCCTGTCGATTTCTTTCAGCATTATGAGAAAATAAAACTCTAATAGAAAAAAATGTGTACAAAATAATACCTTCCTCTATGCTGCTCAGATTGCCAATCTGATCATTCGAATGGCTCCAAAAGGCGGGTAAAATACAAGGACACCTAGCCAGAATCCTGCTAGATCACTCCTCCTTTATCTTCCACTTTCAGAGTGTTGTTCACTGTCTAAAAACAGCGACCGTGCATTGCGCGATTTCACTAATCTCTCTTTTTTAATAAAATCCTCTCAAATTAGCTCAAAGCTATATGCTTTCTTTTACATGTCATCCAAATCTAGAAGTTGTCTATAGTTTTGTAGATTTTTTTACAAGAGATAATATCTAGAATTTTGAAAATTGACTAAAATTTAATATTTTTGAACCATGGACACTAGATTTCTTTACACGGTGTATGCGTAGCAGCATGATATCCACCGCCTCCTAACCTGCACATCCTCTGGCATGTGCCAAAGTCTTACGGATTTGCAGTGTCAGAAGAAGTATTTTCTGTCATGTCAATGTCTTCATGTTCTGCCTCTTCTTCTTCCTCTATGTCTTCATGCTCTTAAATTATATTCAAGTGTTCTAGCTCATATGTTGAACTTTCTTTTCATTTGAAGAGCTTGATTCTTTTTCCAACTATGGGTATCTTCATACTTGTTCCACATATGGGCCAAACCAATGCTTCATCATCTTCCAAGAAGTACTGTATTGATTGTCTAAGCTATTGTCATAGACAAGCACCCAATCATTTTCATGAATTGCTCTTGGCCGAAGTCGATGATGCTTATCAAATCTTATTTTGTTATTTAGTCTTGTTGTCTTTAGCTTCTCAATAGCTGCTTGAACATCTTCAAGCATTCTTTCTAGCTGCCATATGCACAAAGTCAACAACTCTTCTCTACTGATGCCTTCCTTGCAAGGTAGAAGACTTCATGTGAAAATAGATTTTTCAATTGGCATAATTGGTTTTTGTCCATGCATAAGTTCAAGTGGCATATAGCCAATCACTGAACTGTGAGTAGTCCGGTCAGCCCATAATGCAAAAGGTAGCATTTTAGGCCATTCTTTGATCTTTTCTCTACAAGACTTTGCTAGAGCCTCATCAATATCCAGCTCTCCTCTATCTGTAATTACTTTACCCATAAAACTATATGTACAAAACACTTAATCAAGCAAAAAACGACAAACAGCTTGAGTGGATTTGGTTGTTAAGGCTTAGTCTTCAACTTGATTGGTTAGATCCTCTCTTGCAAGCACTAAATACCGCATATTCCATAATCCTGTAGGCATGGTTACAAGATCAATAACCCATCTATAATGTATAGACAAGGGATAAGTCGGTTGTAACCCATCTTGATGCTTAATCTTAGAATACATTTGACACACATAACAGGTTTTAACAAAATGTGCTATGTCCCGATACATGTTTTGCTACCAGTATTTTTCTTTGACTTTACTAAAGGTTCCCCATATACCTCTATGGCCAACCCATGGCTTTCATGAAATTCCTTCATTACATGTTTTTGCAATCTTTTGTTACCTAAAACTCGGACAGGCGCTCATTTCTTCTTTGCGTGCTTCCATAAATGTCCTTCTTTAAGAAAACAGCCATAAGATTTCCTCTTGATATGCTTGAACTCCTTATCAGTCCAAGTCTCCTTCTTCTTCATTATGCTTAAATATTGGCCGATCTTTAGCCAATCTTCTTCATAATCTTCTTCAAGGAAATGAATTATAACTTGAGCAATGCAATGAGCATGCTGGCTTCTAGTTGAGCATCATGTTGTTTTCAATTTTGGACCAGTATATGCAGTAACTGAAAAGGTATTTTCAGCAACCATGGAATGAAATTCAACAAGTATATATTCTTCAGCTTCATCTTCTTTCATCAGCTCTTCTTCATTGTCATATCTTGCACGTGATAGCATGTTAGCAACTGGATTTGCCTTTCCTATAATATGCTTTAATTCGGGGTTGAGAGATTTAATATATACAATCCATCTTAGCATAGCAATGTCGGATGTAGAGCAGTTGGCAATCATGCCCAAGGGTACAAGACAATCAGTTTCTACCACTACAGAAGCACCTATAAAGTATTCAAGATCACATTTTAATGCTGTTACAACTCCCCACAATTCTCTTTTTACTTGTGCATACATTCTTTGACGTTCATTGAGAAATTTTTCTCCAAAACGAATTGCATATATGTTACCTTCAAGATCCTCTACCTACATCCATAGAGTAAATTGCTCTACCTACAAAAGCTTCAGCAAACTCATCAACAATTGGACCCAAACCAACATTTCAGATTGTAACATGATTAAGAGGCTATAGATCTTGAATGAATCGTAAAGATCCATTTTTCTTGGGCACCGCAAACCATCAGTTTGAGTAGGTGTTGAATATTTGAATCCACACAGCCTATTTCACTTGGTTGAAATGCAAAATCTTTTCCATGTTTCATTAGCATTTGCATAAAAGAGTGTTTTTCAGCTGGCGAAAGGAAATAATTTTCACATATTTTAAGCTCTTTTATATTTTCAAATGTGAACTTGTGACCAATGTTGGAAGGATCACGAAGAATTGGTTGATTTACTACCCTATTAGCCAGCCCTTCACTTTCATGAGGTAGTGGGACTGCCACAAGTTTGACTTTCTTATCCATCATCTTGTATTTTGTCTTCACTTGTGCTTCAACCTTGTTGAGTAAACCAATGTCTTCCTACTCAACAAATTCTTGAATTGTTTGATAAAAATCCAATGTATATACTTCTATGGACTGATTTTCTGTCTGATTTTCTGCATGAGAAATTGTATATATTTCAGCCAATGTGTTAGTAGTAATCAGTCCCAAAAAAAAGCCCGAAACATTTTTATTTTTAGCCATCATGTCATAATTTTTCAGCTCCCTTTTTACCTGACATAAATATTTTATTTCAGCCTTAGTCATGGCCGAAAGAGACTTATAATAGCCCATACTATTGGCTATACATACATACAAATTTGCTAGAGACACAGTTTCCTAGCATAAGGAGGTTCAATCTTTTTACATGACACACTACCATAGCCTCCTTTTATAGTAGTGCAACCCAAAAACCCCTAAATTCTTGGGCATTAGGAGGCACATGATAATCACGCAGTCGATCTCTGTTTCGATGATGGTTAACACAAATAGTAAGAAATTGGACATCTTGTTCATTATCCTTGCTTTGGATTTGAGCATAGGAAGAACCATCATCAAGAGCTTTTATTTCCAAGCGGGCTTCAAAAATGTAAGATTGCCCAAGAATGATAGGGTAACTACAAGAATATTGAACAAAAAAGTGAAAATTGTCTTTTATGTCTCCAATAGTTACCTGCACATTAGGACATGCAGCATATAATTCTCCAAAAGATTTGTTTGCAGCTCTCATTTACCATCCTAGATCAACATCTATAGGCCATTCGCCACTTTCATAGAGACTCCTTGCCATGATGTTTATCTATGAGCCATGGTCTAAGAGTGCAATACATGGTGTTTCTTTTTCTCCAATTTTGACGACTGTCTCCATTGTTGCTCTTGCCCAATGCATACGAGAGTAGTGACTACTTGGAATGAACCAAGTCTCTTCCTCCTCATGCATGTGCTATAGACGGCCTTTTTTTTGAGAGGTGGGCTGCCCAATTGGTTTGGACTAGTCGACCATTACATTTTCAGCTTTCACTTCTTTAATTTTTGCATTCATGTTTTCTTTATCTTCAGCTTTAATTGCTGCAATTAATCTTTAACTAATTCAAGATGAATTCCTTGTGAAGTCAGCTTATCTTCATCTTGCATAAAAATTCGAAGAACTTGCAAAAAAGCATGCACTATTTCTTCAACTTCATCACCAACATATTGTCCTTTCCTTTTGATTAGATTAATAATTACATCATGGAACTCAAGTTTAGCAATTCCAAGAATTTTGCCTAAGGTGAATTCAATTTTAGGACTCGTTTGAGAACTCGTTATTCTAGGACTCGTTTGAGATTGGTTGTAGATTCTATGTCAGACTACAATTTGTAGCCTGGTTGCTTGCCTTTCTTCTTTCCTTCAGTCTTCTTTGTTTGTGGCGTATCTTCCAGCTCTTGATGTGGGGTTATATTTTCAATAAGCTTTGGTTGTTCAGGCGTTCTTCTAGTTATCCGTTTTGGAGGGCCAGAAGAGAAAGGCCCTAGTTCATATTCTCTTCTTCTCTTTTCTTCAATGAAGACTTCTTTATGATTGACGTCAGCCAAATGTGCAAAGGCAGAAAAAGAGTCTACCGGTTCTTTCCAACCAGTTATTCCTTGAATGCACTTACTTACGTTAGCCAAATCTTCTTTGGCTGCTTTATCACGCTCCATTTGATCTAGTACTTACATGTATACTTTACATTGCACAATAGCTTTATATGCTTTCAAACTTGATTTAGTTGGCTTAATTTGTAGCCCATAGGTAGCTACATCAATTGCTGCATAGGCATTCTTTACAACTAAATATTCTAGTCTTTTCTTCATTCCACCATTGCCAAAATTTGGCTCCAGTGCAAGACCAGTTTCAACTGCATGGATTTTTCTGTATTTCCAAAAGACGAGCTTCTTTGGTTCAGCCTGACGGAAGGTAGAACACTCCCTCTTGTCATGTTGTTGGGTGTCGCACCAAATACAACGCCTCTTAAAGCCTTCTCTCATGGGTCTTTGAGTTGATGATCATCCTCGTTCTTCAACCTTGACATCCATCTTCTCTACTTTGGAACTAATTTCTATAAGATTCAAATGAAGGTCATGCATGCTTTTAATAAGTTCATCCATGACATCATTTTTAGAAGGAACAGAAGAAGAAAGAGTTGGTTGATTAGTCAAAGGAATAGGGAATTTTGAAGGTGGAACAAGCTCCATAAATGGAGTTGTTGAAGTTGAAGTAGAGTCCAATCTTAGTCGCATCTGCTCTCTTTGAGCAATCATGTTAACTACATTAGTAACATCTGTCCATGTAGTCTTGACTCCTGATTTGGAGATAGTATCTTCTAGGTGATCAGCAAGCTTTTCTTGCAGAATGGGATCTACAGCCTCCTTAAGAAATAATTCAATCCTTTGACCTTCCATACTTTGTTGGTCTTCAGCATCAAGTTGTCCAAATTTACTTTCAAATTCATGGTATAGAGCTGTTGCAGCCAAACCTTTGATGGGTTTTTCAACCCATTCAGTGAAACTTTTATTTGTCATAAGGCCAGAGTCTTCTAAGAAGAATTCTTTACGTAGGGCTTTTTTGAATGCAACTCAATCCGCATCCTGTTGGAAAAGACAATGGATTCTTTCTTGAAGGCCATGCTTGGCTAGTCTAGCAAAATAACAGCTCTATATATGTTGCGGTACACCAAAGAAGAGCATTTTCTCAACATACAAACGAATGAAAATAGAGAAATTTTGACCATTAAATTGTTTTAATTCACGTCAACTTCTGCAAGGGCCTTGAAATCTATAGAATCAATCTTCTCTTATTCTTGCCTTTGTTGTTGCTGTTGTAACATTTGGATTTTTTGTTGTTGAGTCTGCTGCAGCATGCGCACCAATTGTTGTAGAGTATCTCCTGAAGAATCCCCCATCTTGGAGTTCTCTTGCACCGATCTTCACGTGAGGTTCACCAATGTTGCAGCACGTAGGGTTGAAGGTCACCACAACGATTTGGCAAGAGAAGAATGTATGGGGGTTCAAGAGCTTAGACTCTAAAGATGGTAGAGATAAGAGAAGGATTGAAGGTTTCAAGCCAAGTTCTTGAAGATAAGTGACAATAGGATGAATGTAGATTCAAGGAGAGGGGTAGATGGAAGAGAAGGGGTTCAAAGAGATTGAATATGTAGAAGAATAATTCAAAAAAAAAAGAATTCGAAAATATAGAAGAATACTAACAGAGATGAAGCCTGTCAGTTTCTTTCAACATTATGAGAAAATATAACTCTAATAGACAAAAACGTGTACAAGAATCCTGCCAGATCACTCCTTCTTAATCTACCAATTTCGGAGTGCTATTCACTACCTGAAAACAGTGATTGTGCATCACACGATTTTGCTAATCTCTCTTTTTATATAAAATCCTCTCAAATTAGTTGAAACTACATGCTTTCTTTTACATGTTATCCTAATCTAAAAGTTGTCTATAGTTTTGTAGATTTTCTTATAAGAGATAATATCTAGAATATTAAAAATTGACTAAAATCTAAAATTTTTAAACCGTGGACACTAACACTAATATCTAAAATGGCATTGGCTCTCTAAATCTAAAAGGAAGCCACACTCTAGTTTTTTACACGGTGTGCGCATAGCGGCATGACAACGCCTCTTTCTTGTTGGAGGATCATGAACTAAGGAAATGTTTTTTTTGGACGAGGTCCAGCATGAATGAAGGCCCAAAGCTGATACGAGTTGAAAATGGTCCACATTGAGTCACATCCAAATCGAATGCGATGATTCTTGGATTTCTATAAGTTGTCATATGGGATCCACTTATAGATCACAACCACTTACTAGATCCCATGTACACTTTCAAGAATGTGAGCATCTTACTATAGGACCATATCATAGGAAAGAGAGACACTGCAGGGGCACAAATGGATTTGAAGGAGGTAGACAAGATGGAGGCACTTTGGCCACAGTGAATTGCTGATGGTTGCTTGCAACTACCTCGCGCTCCTTGGGTTTTGTCCACTAAATAAGAATGCATTGTGAAGCAAATTATGAGGTCTATTCGAGTTTCTCATAGGTATGATACGTTCTTTGATATCTACTTTTTCTAAAGATGACCAAGTATCAAGGCTAAAATCCCATGATTAGCATAAGATATGTGAGGTTTGTACTATGAATGGATTGTAAGTGGCCTACATATTTTGCTATTTGGAGTCTAGTTGTTGGTCGTTACACTTCTTCATTTGTGGTAGTTTCTACTACCCACTTCAATCGTTGGTTTCCCTTACTCCAAAAATAAGTAGGCCAATTTACGAGTTGTCAAATTTAGTGCAATGGATCTCACAAAAGGAAATCAAGACATCCTCTATTGAATCTACAAGGTGAGGAGTATTTGAAACAATCTTTCTCTTTGAGAAGTACTTTCTTACCAACATGCTCACGATACAAACCCACCTCCTAGTGCATCTTGTAGATGAAGGTTATAGATGAAGTGGAGATTACAGGACCTATCCATACATGATGTATGTTCTTCTTGGAGCGCTTTATGAAAACCCTAAAAGGCTTTTTGCGACAATGAGCAAGGCCAAAAGGTAGCATAGCTGAAAGTTGGTTGGTGTCTGAGGCGTTACTACATATTTCACAATGGCTACCAACAATGGATTCGGTCAATAGTATGCTATGGTCATTGAAGGACTATGATAGATTGAGTGGAGATGTGGAGCTCAAATATGGGGTAAAAAAAAGGATGGATGCTGCAATGGAGGAGAAAGTGAATTTTTTTTGTATGTTGCACCATGCATCCATGGAGATGTGGCTCGTTAGGTGTATGAGCATGCGAGGAAAGATTGGAAGGAAGCATGATCCGAATTTTGATTTAGTATGCACCATCAACCAATTCGATATCCTGAGGTCATGGAGGAGATGCCATGGTTTATGCCTATGTGATGGTTACATGGAGCTTTGATAGCAATCTCTCGTGAAGGGGTGAAGATCTCTATTGAGGAGTTGGATTTCTCGAGGGGATGTAGTCCAAAGGTGACTACATGTTTTATAAGCTATCGTATCTAAATTTCATATGTGACAACTAATCTAACCATTTCAATATATAGTACAAAATATACTATGTGGCATGGTCGCGCAAGCGACATTTCTACATCGAGTTCATTGACAAAATGCACTTTACAACAGGTTGTGATGTCACGACAAAGTTTGAGTAAGAGAGTCGATGACAAGCCACAAATCTAAACACCGTTATAATGGAGTATTTTGGGAACTTACAAAGTGTTATCATGATGGATTATTGTAGCTTCTCCATGATTATATTCTATGTGCAGTGGTTCAAAGTGGTACTAGAAGGAGCTATCGCAATTGTTCGACAAGTTTCATCTAGATTTCTTGAAATAGATTTCGAAAAAAGATTGACAGTTCTATGCGACAAGTTTGTCTTGTTGACCCATTGTGAACAGGTGCATAAACTATTTTGTAAAATTTTATTACAACATGGTACATGTCACAAATATTGAATCTCTCTTGTATGTAATTTTGAACATGTAATTTTCTATCCAAACCCTCAACATCCTTGATGGTGGTATATTCTGCCTTGAGTCCTCAGAAGTGCGAGAGTATATGATGAAAGAAATTTTCTAGCATAGATGAGGATAATATGTAGATGGAGGGGTCCATATCGGTGAATATCGTAGATGGCTTGGAGCGTGTAGAGGACACAAAATTGGGTAATGATGACAGAAAGATAGGAGGCCAATATTTCTTTTATAGCAAGGTGGACTCATCCTCTTATGGTGACCCGTCTATCAACCTTCCAGTGTATGTGGAGTTGTGTTAAGAGATTGACATGGGACCATAGGCTATGTCATACTTGCAACATCCGCCTACTTAATTCATTGATGAATCACTTATAAGAGTACTCTAGAATATGCATTTTAAGTAACATCATTTCTTAAGACTTATATTACCGTGCTTTTCTTAAATATTTATATTCATTATGCTAACATCACTTCTTGTTTGGGCAGGTGATCTTTGATGATATTTGGAGAGCACGATGAGTTGAGGGATGAGCGATAAGGAGTTACAAGAGATTGTCACATGTATGTGTTTAGATCAAATGGTTCAATTCAGAGATGTGGTGGACCACGAGCTATCTCGGATACCATTAGGCGGTTCCATTAGATCTACTTCAGCATGCTTTGATGCTTTGGTTTCCAGTAGAAGAGGTTAACACTCCAGACTTGGGCCAAATAAAGGGAGTGATTCTGGGGAATGCTGTGGAGACAAAGATACAGTGAGCCCGCTGTCAACTCAAGATAGAGGTGCTACTCCTCACTCTCGTGAAGGTTTGAGAGAGGGTGGATCAAGTGGTTGTTATGGAGGTGCTGATGCAATGTCTCTGTCTCGTTGTTCTAGTGGAGTTGTATCACCTATAGGATTTGTCACACCTGTGGAGACATGTACTCTAGTGATTCTAGCTTTTGCTCAGCCATCCGCAGGTGGCACTCCTATGGGTACTACTCTGAGAGATACCACCCCCATGGGTACACGAGATGTACAACGGTCTCCTCGATATGCCTAGGAGCGCCGTCGCAAGTGGGAGATGACACATCTTAGACATATCCCAAAGGAGTATGGATACCTTATAGATTATAGGATAGGAGTTGTGATCATGAATGATGAAGGGAAGAGGTGATGGCTCGTATGAGAGAGTTGTGCCAATAAGTTTTTCGACACGTCTTAGACCATTGAAAGAACATACTTGAGGGGAGAAAGGACTACATAGTAGCATTCTTGCATGAGGAGTTTCCGGTACCCACTGTGGCAAAGAGGTTTTCTAGAGGCTGGATGTTGGAGTGCATGTGTGCATACATGTCACACAATTCATTAGATGCATGGAGGGCACTCAAGAGTGGTGCCTCAAAGCCTAAGTGTGGGTAGATGCAGATGATTAGCGAAGACTCAAGGAAGAGGCTAGAGATTCTTGAGGACGTTGAAGATAGCAGTGCGAGGCAATGAGGGTACAGTTGGAGGGAGGGGTGGTCCATCATCTTGGGTGTGGCGGCTTAGGACTTATTTGAAAAACCTTGTAAGTTTTTATTTTGTTCTTCTCGCTTTCTTTTTTACAATATCACTTGTTCTAACAATCGTGTTTTTAACAGTTGTAATTTTTTTCTTTGCAACACTCTATTAAAAAATGTGATCACACTAGTCTAGAGACTCGATATATAGAGAGACACAGTCTCACTGCATTGATCGATAGACTGTATACGCGCGACGGCCCAGTAAGTCACTCATCTTTCTTGTCCATAGTTACTATTTTTATTAAAATGCATCATGTATGGTAGACTCATGTATAGTTTTTTTTTTTCAGACTCTGTTTGATGCTCCTTTGTGTCATGACGAGTTTAGATGACGAGGATCTATAGCTCGCACTTGGATTCGTGGAGCGCACATCCTCTTCCTTTTTGGTCATGTGATTTATGTAGATATCTTCTATGCAATAGATTATTATTATCCTTTGTATCTTGCCATGATTCCATGAGTTTTCATCAGCAATCTTGTATTTTTTTAATGTATCAGTCTTGTGGGTTCAAGTACATTTTGCTCTCATTTTGATGACCGTTGTACACTTAACATGTAATCCATTTGTAAAATGTAAATACAACACATAGCTTTCTTGCCATAAATTTTCTTTCTATGTAACTGTTGCTATTAGCGTCACAAATTTACATACAGGTGTCACTATCGGCATCGCAAACCATCACTATTTGCGTCGTTATTTGCATCACCGATGCCCATCTCAAGGCCAATAGTGAGAGTTCCATGGAGACACTACTATTGACACGTTTAGTGATGACAAGGGTAAAACTTTTAATGAACATTTTTGTTGATTTGAAAGTCGATATGAGGCCTCTATGTTGTAATGATTTCCACTAACACAATATTAGTGAGTTTTGGGAATCTCCTAATTCCCATTTTTTGAATACTAAAAAGGAGGCACCCGGATAACATGCCCATAAGTTTCTCAAAACCATATGATGTGACCTATCATTGGAAAGCGCTTGAAAAATGGAATCTATTGAGCTATAGAGCGCTTGATTCGGAGTTATAGTGTTCAAGTTATGACAAATCCTAGGATTTGACCACATGTCCCAAACTTATGGAAAATTTCCATATTCCCCAATATGGTGTCTTTTCGTAGAGACCTCTATCCCTTCATATGAAGCTATGGTCAAAGCTTCATGCAATCATCTCGTAGACATAAACTTTGGTATCTCCTCCATGCTGTCAAGATATTGAACTGATCAATGGCATATGCTATCTTGAGATTCTGATCCCACTCCCTTTGGTCCTCTTTTGGCTTGCTTGTTACTATTGAGCCACTTCTCCATGGATGCACAATACAATATACAAAAATAATTTACTTTCTCCTCCATAGTAACATTCATTATCTTTTCTACCCCATTTTCAACTACTGCATCTCCTAATAGTCTACCATCGTCCTTCAGTGTCCAAAGCATATTGTTAACTGAATCCACCATTAGCAACCACTTCAAAAAATACACTAATGCCTCTAATACACAGCCATGCTACCCTTTGGACATCTTGTTGTTGCACAAAGCCCTTTAGTACTTTCATGAAGCACTCCAAGAAGAACATCGATCAAGTATGGATGGGTTCTAAAATCTCCACATCATACACAAGATGTAACAGAATGTGAGTTTGTATCATGAGCATGCTCGTGGACAAGTTTTCTGCACTAGAAAGGGCTAACACTTCTCAAAGAAACATACAATCTCCATTGCTTCTCACCTTGTGGATTCAATAGAGGATGTCAATCTCCTTCTGTGAGATGAATACATCCTCTATTTATCTTTAAAAACAAAGAAATAGAAACTAGGTATTTCTCTCTCTCTTTATCTCTCTCGTTTCCTACATCTCTCTTTCCCTCTCCCTCCCTCTGTCCATCGCTATACATTCGTTTTTCCTCCATCTCTCTTTTTCTATCTCCTTCCATCTCTCTATAAGTCTCTCCCCCTCTCTCTCTCTCTCTCTCTCTCTCTCTCTCTCTCTCTCTATTTTTGTCTTTCCCTCCATCTCTCTATTTGTCTCTGTGTTCTTCTCCCTTTCTTTCACTCTCCCTTCTTTTCCCTCTCTTTCTCTCTCTTTGTTTATCACACCTTCCTATCTCTCCCTCACCCTCCCTCTATCTCTCTACTTGCCTATTCCTCTCGATCTCTCTATTTTTCATGAGGATCCCTCTTTCTATCTCTTCCTTTTTCTCTCCCTTTCTTTTCCTCTCTTTCTCTCTTTGTTGCTCTCTCCACCCTCTCTCTTTTTCATTTTTTCTTTCCCTCTTCCTCTCCCTTCTTCTGTCTTCTCCTTCCCTCCATCTCTTTATTTCCCTCTCTCTCTCTCCCCCTCTATGTAGTTTTTTTGAAGCACCCTTTCTCTCCCCCTCTCTATTTTTATATCTTCTCCCTCTCTACACCCTCCCTCCATCTCTCTATTTCTGTCCATTCATTTTCTCTTCCTCTCTCTATTTTTATCTCTCCTCCCTTTCTATTTCTTTTCTTTCCCCTCTTTCTCTCTCTCTTTCCCGTTCTTTGTTTCCCTCCCTTTATCTCTTTTTTCTCTCTCTCCCCCCCCTCTCTCTCTCCCTTATTTATTCTCTCCGTCATCATCCCTCTCTTTCCCTTCCTCTGTTTCTCTATTTCTCTCTTTCCATCAATCTCGTTTTCTCTCTCCATCTCTCTACTTTTCATGAAACCCCCTCTCTCCTCCTTTTTCTTTCTCCTTTTTTATGTCTTTCTCAAATTCTCTCTTCCTCTCCCCTGTCCCTCAACACATCTCTCTAAAAACAAAAGTAAAGAGAGAAAATAAGAAAGTTAAAAAATAAAGAAATAGGATGTAATGACTCCCTCTCTTTATCTCTCTCTCCCCCCCTCTTCCTCTACTTTTCTCTCTTTTTCCTCACTGATTCTCTCATTGTTTCTCTATTTCTCTCTCACTCTCCATTTTTGTTTTTCCCTCTATATCTCTTTTTCTCTCTCTATCCATCTCTCTATCTCTCTCTTCCTCCCCCCTCTCTCTCTCTTCTACTCTCTTTCTCTATAAATCGTTATTTGTCTCTCTATCCCTCTCGCTTCTTTTCACTCTCCTCCCTTTCTTTACCTTGCTCTTTCTCTCTCTCCCCTCTCTCTTTCTCTCCCCACTCCTCTTTCTATGTCTCTTTTCCTTTCTTTGTTTCCTTCTTTTTTTCTCCCTTCCACCTATCTCCCTCATTGTTTCTCTCACTCACCTTCCTTCTCTCTCCCTCCCTCCATCTCTCTATTTTTATCTTCCCCTCCCTCTTTTTTTCCCTTCTCCTCTTTCGCTCATTTTTTCTCTCTTTCTCTTCCTCTCCCTCCCTTTTTCTCCCTCCCTCCCTCTCTCTCTCTTTCTCAATGCATCTCTCCACAAACAAAAATAAAGAAAGAAAAGAAGAAAACGAAAAAAAAAGCAAGAAGAGGCAATGTACCTACCTCAAAGGCTTGAAGATGAAACCCTTTGTGCGTCTCTTTTGTAGCTTCCCTCCCTTCTCCTTTGCAACCTTTTCCTTCTTCTCATATGGTGACCACAACAGTGGAGGTAGTGATGAGCTCTCTCTCTCTCTCTCTCTCTCTCTCTCTCTCTCTCTCTCTCTCTCTCTCTCTCTCTCTCTCAAAGATTTGATCTCTCTCAATCTCTCTTTCATCCCCTTTTGCAAGTAATTTCAAGAAATGCTGCACTCAAGCTTTTGGGTCTTTTTTTTCTCAAAGCATCATCGCTATGGTTGTCACAAAAATAAAGGCTTGAACTTTAGTGACACCTGACAACTCTCAACTTTGAATGCATCTCTACCATAAAGCCATGCAGTTGAAGATAGCAGCGCGAGGCAATGAGGGCACAATTGGAGGCAGGGGTGGTCCATCATCTTGGGTGGTGTGGCGGCCTTAGGACTTATTTGGAGAACCTTGTAAGTTTTTTTTTTGTTCTTCTCACTTTCCTTTTTTTACAATATCACTTGTACTGACAATCGTGTTTCTAACACTTGTAATTTTTTTCTTTGCAGCACTCCATTAAAAAATGTGATCACACCAGCCTAGAGACTCAATATATAGAGAGATACGGTCTCACTGCATTGATCGATAGATTGTATACACGCAGTGGCCCAGTAAGTCACTTATCTTTCTTGTCCGTAGTTACTATTTTTATTAAAATGCATCATGTATGGTAGACTCATGTATTGTTTTTTTTTCAGACTCTGTTTGATGCTCCTTTGTGTCATGATGAGTTTAGATTATGAGGTTTTATAGCTTGTGCTTGGATTCGTGGAGCGCACATCCTCTTCCTTTTTGGTCATGTGATTTATGTAGGAATCTTCTATGCAATAGATTATTATTATCCTTTGTATCTTGCCATGATTCCATGAGTTTTTTCAGTGATCTTGTATTTATTTTATATATCAGTCTTGTGGGTTCAAGTACATTTTGCTCTCATTTTGATGACCATTGTACACTTAACATGTAATCCATTTGTAAAATGTAAATACAGCACATAGCTGTCTTGCCATAATTTTTTTTTCTATGTAACCGTCCCTACTAGCGTCACAAATTTACATATAGGTGTCACTATTGACATCACAATATGCATCACAAACCATCGCTATCTGCGTCGTTATTTGCGTCAATGATGCCAATATCGAGGCCAATAGTGATAGTTCCATGGAGAGGCTAATATTGACGCACTTAGTGATGACAAGGGTAAATTTTTAATAAACATTTTCATCACTTTGAAACTTGGTATGAGGCCTGTATCTTGTAGTGATTTCCACTAACACAATATTAATGAGTTTGGGAATCTCCTAATTCCCATTTTTTGAATACTAAAAAGCAGACACCCGGATAACATGCTTATAAGTTTCTCAAAACCATATGATGGGACCTATCATTGAAAAACGCTTGAAAAATGGAATCTATTGAGCTATAGAACGCTTCATTTGGAGTTATAGCGTTCAAGTTATGACAAATCCAAGGATTTAACCACGTGTCCCAAACTTACGAAAAATTTTCATGTTCCCAAATATGGTGTCTTTTCGTAGAGACTTCTATCCCTTCATATGAAGCTATGGTCAAAGCTTCATGCAATCATCTCGTAGACATGAACTTTGGTATCTCCTCCATGCTGCAAGATATTGAACTGATCAATGACATATGCTATCTCGACATTCTGATCCCACTCCCTTTGATCCTCTTTTGGCTTGCTTGTTACTATTGAGCCACTTCTCCATGGATACACAATACAATATACAAAAATGATTCACTTTCTTCTCCATGGCAACATCCATTATCTTTTCTACCCCATTTTCAACAACCACATCTCCTGTTAGTCTACCATCATTCTTTAATGTCCAAAGCATATTGTTATCTGAATCCAACATCAGCAACCACTTCAAAAAATACACTAATGCCTCTAATACTAGCCAACCTTCAGCCTTGTTGCCCTTTGGACATCTTGTTGTTGCACAAAGCCCGTTGGTGCTTTCATGACGCACTCCAAGAAGAACATCGATCAAGTATGGATGGGTTCTATAATCTCCACATCATACACAAGATGTAACAGGAGGTGAGTTTGTATCATGAGCATGCTCATCGACAACTTTTCTACACTAGAAAAAGCTAATACTTCTCAAAGAAACATATAATGTCCATCGCTTCTCACCTTGTGGATTCAATAAAGGATGTCTCAATCTCCTCGTGTGAGATGAATACATCCTCTATTTATCTTTAAAAACAAAGAAATAGAAACTAGGTCTTCCTCTCTCTCTTTATCTCTCTCTTTTCCTCCATCTCTCTTTCCCTCTCCCTCCCTTTGTCTATCGCTATACATTCTTTCTTCCTCCATCTCTCTTTTTCTATCTCCTTCTATCTCTCTATAAGTCCCTCCTCTCTCTCTCTCTCTCTCTATTTTTCTCTTCCCTCCATCTCTCTATTTGTCTCTGCATTCTTCTCCCTTTCTTTTGTTCTCCCTTCTTTTCCCTCTCTTTCTCTCTCTTTGTTTATCACATCTTCCTCTCTCTCCCTGACCCTCCCTCTATCTCTCTATTTGCCTCTTCCTTTCAATCTCTCTATTTTTCATGAAGATCCCTCTTTCTATCTCTTTCTTTTTCTCTCCCTTTCTTTTCCTCTCTTTCCCTATTTGTTGCTCTCTCCACCCTCTCTTTTTCATTGCTTCTTTCCCTCTCCCTTCTTTTGTCTTCTCCTTCACTCCATCTCTTTATTTCCCTCTCTCTCTCTCCCTCTCTGTAGTCTTTTTGAAGCTCCCTTTCTCTCCCCCTCTCTATTTCTATATCTTCTCCCTCTCTACTCCCTCCCTCCATCTCTCTATTTCTCTCCATTCATTTTCTCTTCCTCTCTCTATTTTGATCTCTCCCCCCTTTCTATTTTTTTTCTTTCCCCTCTTTCTCTCTCTTTCCCGTTCTTTCTTTCCCTCCCTTTATCTCTTTTTTCTCTCTCTCTCTCTCCCTCATTGTTTCTCTCCGTCTCATCATCCCTCTCTTTCCCTTCCTCTGTCTCTCTATTTCTCTCTTTCCATCACTCTCTATTTCTCTCTCCATCTCTCTACTTTTCATGAAACCCCCTCTCTCCTCCTTTTTCTTCCTCCTTTTTTATGTCTTTCTCTCCCTCCTTTCTTTTATCTAATTCTATCTTCCTCTCCCCTGTCCCTGAAGACATCTCTCTAGAAACAAAAGTAAAGAGAGAAAATAAGAAAGTTAAAAAACGAAGAAATAGGATGTAATGACTCCCTCTGTTTATCTGTATCTCCCCCCCCTCTTCCTCTACTTTTCTCTCTTTCTCCTCACTCATTATCTCATTGTTTCTCTATTTCTCTCTCGCTCTCTATTTTTTTTTTCCCTCTATATCTCTTTTTCTCTCTCTATCCATCTCTCTTTCTCTGTAAATCTTTATTTGTCTCTCTATCCCTGTTGCTTCTTTTCACTCTCCTCCCTCTCTTTACCTTGCTCTTTTCTCTCTCTCCCCTCTCTCTTTCTCTCCCCACTCCTCTTTCTATGTCTCTTTTCCTTTCTTTGTTTTCTTCTTTTTTTCTCTCTTTATTTCTCCCTTCCACCTATCTCCCTCATCGTTTCTCTCACTCACCTTCCTTCTCTCTCCCTCCCTCCATCTCTCTATTTTTCTCTTCCCCTCCTTTTTTTCCCTTCTCCTCTTTCACTCCTCTTTCGCTCATTTTTTCTCTCTTCCTCTTTCTCTCCCTCCCTCCCTTCCTCTCTCCCTCTCTCTCAATGCATCTCTCGACAAACAAAAATAAAGAAACAAAAGAAGAAAACGAAAAAACAAAGCAAGAAGAGGCAATGTACCTACCTCAAAGGCTTGAAGATGAAACCCTTTGTGCCTCTCTTTTGCAACTTCCCTCCCTTCTCGTTTGCAACCTTTTCCTTCTTTTCATATGGTGGCCACGACAGTGGAGGCATTGATGAGCTCTCTCTCTCTCTCTCTCTCTCTCTCAAAGATTTGATCTCTCTCAATCTCTCTTTTGTCCCCTTTCGCAAATAATTTCAAGAAATGTTGCACTCAAGCTTTTGGGTCTTTTCTTTCTCAAAGCGTCATCGCTATGGGTGTCACAAAAATAAAGGCTTGAACTTCAGTGACACCTGACAACCGTCAACTTTGAATGCATCTCTACCATAAAGCCATGCAGTGTTGCCAAAAGTTCAAACTAGACAATGCCATCCTCGAAGTCTCCTGACCACACAGTCTCTCTACGATATCTAGTGGCACTCCTCTTGGATTCCTTCATGGTTGTTGTCTCCCCCGTGTTCGACTTCCCCTCCTCTAGTGGCACTTTCACTCCCCTGCCACATCCTCGTGCTTTCCTCCCTCTCTGCCTCCCGAACATAACACTAATTTGGCAACAAGACAATAAGCCTTTTCAACTACACTCAGGGAGGCCACACCGGCGTGGCCTTCATGCACAAGTATCTCGCAACCAATTGTCGCAAACGGCTTGCCACATTGTCATTTAAGTTGCACTAATCTACTTTAAACTTACCGTTATTGAGGTCTGTTAATCTGGTTTCAACTTGTCATTTCAGGTGCACTAATCATTTAAGGTGCACTAATATGGTTTCAACTTCACTATTATCACATATCGACATTGCACCGCAACCACTTGGATTGCTTCCATGTACTCCTTAATATAGCTCTTTATTTGACCCTTGCCAGAAGTTCGAGTTATTGCCAATATTGCTCCCACACGTAGCCTCCTATCCATGCGAAAGAGGGCTTGAAAGATGAATGGCTACTTGCTTCTTGATAAATCTGGGATACAAACTTACATCATCAATAATCACAGGTTTTTTTTCCTCCCGAGACTGGTAAAAGGAAAGCTAGTAGGCAAAGGGGACACCTCACGGAGATGTCAAACGTGCAAGACGGTTTCGAATGACCGCACTATGATGTTTTGCTCCATCAAAGCCAAGCTTCAAGCTGTATGGGTGGTTCACATACTCCGTCGCCGAAGATCAACACATACGTTGTTACGTTGAAGTCCAAGCATTGCACGGCCATCGCCAACATTTCTAGCTATGGATGGCTTTTGCAAACAGTCCACGATTTTACCCTCTGTGAGGGTGCGCCGACGCGGCCTCACTGCGCAAGTTCATTAAACGAGTTGGACATGTGCAAACTCTCCATGCAACACATGCTGCATTCACACTAGCACAATGCTACCTCCTATGCTTACTATGCGACACACACAATGCGATGGCCAAGAAACCTTGCCCAGGGAGGCCGTACCGACGCGGCCTTCTACACACAATTTTTTATGCAGGAATTAAACTACAGTAAACGAGAATATTCTACCTGTTGGAGTGAAGGTCGAGTAGCTTGGAGTGCTAGGCACACCCGTGGTGAGCCGAGCGGCAAGGCAAGAGGCTGGGGAACATCTAAGAGGCCAAGGCGGCGGCGTTTGTGGGGTCCGAGGAGACAGATAGAAGGCCACGCGGGCTCGGGAAGGGGATGGGATGAGGCGGCGAGCGTGGAGCAGCTCACTGACACGGCCGTCAATGGTCGAGGAGAGGCAATGGAAATGGCAGGAGCTGCAGCAAAGGGTGGCGCTGGGCGGCCTGAAGGACAGTGGTTCTGGAGATGGCGATGGTTAGGCAGTCTGAGGTGGTGACGACAGAAGCGCAGGCCGACGATTCTCCACGCTTGCACCTTCACGCACTCGAAGAATCCGCAGCTCCAAAAGGAAGAGGGATAGCCACAAATATGTTAGAGAAAGGAAGAGAGGGAGAGAGGATCTGAAAATAGAGAGAGGAGGAGAAAGAGAGTGAGAGAAATGAGGGTTAGAAAGGGAGAGTTAGAGAGAGAGGGAGGAAGAGTTAGTGATAGAAAGAGAGTTCGAGAGAGAGGGAGGGAGAGTTAGTGAGTTAGGGAGGGAGAGGTGGTAATAAAAGAGGTAGGGTTAGAAACAAGTAGGGAGAGTTAGTTATAAAACGAGAGAGTAGAGAAACAAAGAGGGAGAGGGAGGTAGAGTTAGTGATAAAAGAGGCAGGGCTAGAGATAGGTAGGGAAAGTTAGTTATAAAACGAGCGAGTTAGAGAGAGAGAGAGCTAGGATTAGAGATAGATAGGGAGAGATAGTGTAATATAAAAGGAGATAAAGAGATTGAGAGTATAACAATAGAGATATATAACCATAGAGAAATATAGTTTAAAGATATATAGAGATAGAGACAACCCCTTAGTTCTTTCACTTGAATAACACTAGGCATAGGACATTTGAATGACCATTGAGCTATTGGCAATATTTAATTTTTTGCAAAGCTACCTTGCCTCGGGGAAGTTACTATATGTATATCCTCTACATTACGTGCATTCAAGGCCTACTTATCAATATCTTTATTTTTGAATTTTTCTTGAATAAAATATAACCTTTTTCTATTCAATATGTAAATAACCCCTTTATATTACATCCTTCTATATGTAAAAAATGTATAAATATAGTATTTAAAAATACTTTATTTTGAATCCACATGATACACACATATATTCACGAGTAACTTACCCGAGTACCTTGCTTTGCAATGACAGGGATATTTCAAGCCAAGTAGATGGATTAATAGAACAGGAAGAGGAGAGAGATGGTTTAGAAAATAAGGTGATAAAGATGGAGAGAGAGAGAGAGGAATGATAAAGAGGGAAGGAGGGAGAGAGAGGGTTTTAACTGCTCATTAAATATCCCTCTTTCTGTGGTAATGCGATTTGCAATATCTTTGCATATCCACTCAATAGAATGGCATCCCTACATCTTCAATTCTAGCGGCCCAGTAATTAGTACTATTTTAAATGTTATTTATAATAAAAAATTTATGAATCACGATCTAGTTAAAATAATTACTTTGTGATGAAGAAGAGACCAAAATCTCTGGGTGTGGGGACAATCTCCATTATTGCTTTGTTTCCTATTGCTAGGTCAAGAGAACATAGCTCAAGAGATCATTATCTATGGTGTCATGTCGTGATGCAGTCACAGTGTGAAAAACTCTAGAGTACATTGTCATTCAACTTTCAGTGTTTGGAATGTGGATGGTTCAAAAATACTAGATTTTTTGACAAGTTTAGCCAATTTTTGATATTTTAGATATTATCTTGTGTAAATATCCAAAAATTGTAGACAACTTCTAGAATAGGATTATATGTAAAAGAAAGCAAGTAGCTTTCACCCATTTTGGGAGATTTTATGCAAAAAGAAGGATTGGCAAAATCACATGACATGTGATCGCAGTTTACAAGCAATGAACAACACTCCAAACTAGAAGTAGAAGAAGTGATCTTGGATAATTATGGTTAAGTATCCTAGTATTTTACCTGCCTTTCAAAGCGAATAGAAGCATCAGATTGGCGGTCTGAGCAGCAAAGAGGAAGTTATTGTTTTATGCACATTTTTATCTATAAGAGATTTATCTTCTCAAGATGTAGAAATAAATTGACAGGCTTCACCTCTATTAGTATTCTTCTACATCTATTTCTTTGAACCCCTTCTCTTCTGTCTCTTCTCTCTCTGAATCTACCTTAACCTACCGTATCTTACCCCTATGGTGGACTTTCGACCCCAAAAGCTTAAAAAATGGTGAGCTTGAAATGAAAGTCGACAACAGATGTGTAAAGATGAGGGATTCCACAGGTTCAAGTGGTGGTGATGGTTTACAATACACAATTGCTTTGTTGTAGCAACAACAACATCAGCACTTGTTATTACAACAACATATACAAACTCAGCAAGAAGTAGAAAGAATTGATTCCTTAACTATGAATGCATTGGAGGTGTAGTGGGACATGAATTAAAGAAAATTTTAAAGGTCAAAATGTTTTGGCCTTCATCCGGTTGTATGAAGAAAAGATTTTGTTTCATGGGGCACCAAAGTATGCATGGAGTTAGTATTTCTCCCATTTGGCCATGCATGCATTGCATGATCGCATTGATGAGTTACATAAAAGAGATCTTGATTGGGCAGCTTTTAAGAAACCTTTGAGAAAAGAGTTTTTCTTGGAAGATGAAGGCAATTACAGATTGGATTGAAAAGCCCAAAAAAGAGTTGGCTACTACAACTTTGCTCTGTAAATTTGAAAGTTGGTATGCGTAATTGGATGCCGATGAGCAGCAATCATTGGAGAGTTCAAAAATTAGATTTATATTTAGGATATGATGAGTTCTAGCTTGCATTAGAAAGCCGGGATATCGCTACCATGAAGACACCACTTGGATTGGTTAGAATGTATACACTTCCATAGGGAGTAACCAATTTAGTGGCGCATATGATGAATGCTATGCATAGATGTTTGAGGGAGTATATTCCTTAGTTGACATTACCCTTTCTTGATGATGTGCCAAACAAAGGATGTGATATCTATGAGAAGAATAAAGAGTTGAATGAGCATGGATATAGAAGATTTGTGGCTGATCATATTGTTGATTATGATAGGATTTTGAGCCATCTTGAAGAAGTGCATTTGAGAAAAGTTAGTTTTTGGAGTGGAGGAAGTATTAGTTGTTGGGCACGTGTGTGGACCATATGGGAAAAAGCCCTCATCAGTAAAGATTGATACCAGAAGCCGGATGCAAAAGACATGTTAGAATGTATCCGAGGTGAGAAGATTTTTGGGTGCATGTGTCCTTTACTTAATATGGATTCCGCATTTTGCTCATGTGGCTGAAAGTTTATATCAGCTCTAGAGAAAAGGGCAAACGTTTTGGTCATGTAAATAGCATACAAAGCCAGTTCAAAAGTTAAAGAGGTTATTGATTTCAGCACCAACACTAAAGAGATCAAATTATGAGAATGGGTAGCTTATTATTCTCATTGTGGATACAAGCCAAATTGGCATTAGTGGTGGGCAGTGGGTTAGGATAATGCTAATGGAAATAGGTATGCCATTCGGTTTGGAGCAAAGGTCCTCAATGAGTGACAATGGCGGTATTCTCATGTCAAAAGAGATCTTTGGGATGTAGTGATAGTCGTTAAGTGTGATAGGGAGTATTATATGGGAGCTCATGTTGTGGTAGAGACTGATTGTCTACCATAAAGCCATGCAGTGTTGCCAAAAGTTCAAACTAAACCATGCCATCCTCAAAGTCTCCTGACCACACAACCTCTCTATGATATCTAGTGGCACTCCTCCTAGACTCATTCATGGTTGTCGTCTCCCCTGTGTTTGACTTCCCCTCCTCTAGTGGCACTTCCACTCCCTTGCCACATCCTCGTGCCTTCCTCCTTCTCCACCTTCCCAACATAACACTAATTTGGTAACAAGCCAATAAGCCCTTTCAATTGCACTCAGGGAGGTCACGCTGGCGCGGCCTTCATGCACAAGTATACCCCACAGCTAATTGTTGCAAACGGCTTGCCACATTGTCATTTAAGATACACTAATCTACTTTAAACTTGCCATTATTGAGGTCTATTAATCTAGTTTCAACTTCACTATTATCACACATCGACATTGCACTGCAACCACTTGGATTGCTTTCCTCTACTCCTTAATATAGCTCTTATTTGACCCTTTCCAGAAGTTTGAGTTATTGCCTATATTGCTCCCACAGATAGCCTCCTATCCATGCGAAAGAGAGTTTTAAAGATGAATGGCTACTTGCTTCTTGATATATCTGGGATATAGGCCTCATACCGATATTCAAAGCGGCACAAATGCTCATTAAAAAAAATTTCCCCCATCGTTACTAAATGTGTCGATATCAGCGTCTCCGTAAAACCGTTACTGTATGCATCGGTATTTGCGTCATAATTTTTATCAGTTTTGTGACGTATATAGCGATGGTTTGCAACGTGTATTGCGATGCCAATAATAATGCATGTAGTAAATTTGGAACACTTATAGTGATGGTTATAGAGAAAAAAAAATTGTGGCAGGGAAAAAAGCTAGCTTACCACATATAGCACCATGTGCTATGTTTATATTCTACAAATGAATTACATATTAGGTGCACAATAGTTGTTAAGATGAGCACAAAATGTACTTGAACCCACAAGAGTGATATATAGAATAAGTACAAGATTGCTAATGAAAACTCATGGAATTATGGCAAGATACAAAATATGATAAGTACATAGTACATAGAAGATGCTTGCATAAATCATAGGAGCGAAAAAGAAGAGGATGTGCATTCCACAAATCCAAGCACAAGCTATAGATCCTTGCCATTAGAAAGCTCATCTCAATGCAAAGGAGCATCGAATGGAATCTAGAAAATGGATTTACAAAGTCCTCTAGATAAGTCATGTGGCTACTACTCCCTGAATGATGCATGATCCCTGCCTCCAATCATGCCCTCGCTACCTCTCACTACCTCTTGCTACTATCGCCGTCCTCACCCACCTATGACCATGCTCTTGCACATAACCACGAGGTCCTTGTACATCTATTGTACTCACACGGGGGTATTATATCTTGGAGTAGCACCCATAGGGGTACCACCTACAAATGGTTGAGAGTCACTGGAGTAGACGTACACAAATATGTGTGACAAATCCTATAGGTGACATGGCTCTACTAAAACAACAAGACGGAGACACTACATAGGTGTCTCCACAGCACCCACTTGAGCCACCCTCTCTCAAACTTGTACGGGAGCAAAGATTAGTACCCCTATCTCAAGCTCCCGAGCATGGGCTCACAAGATCCACATCTCTGTAGCATCCCCTAGAATCACTACCTCCATCTGAGCCTAGTTTGGACCATTGACCTTGTCTACTAGAAACCGCAACGCATCAAAGTGTGCCAAAGTAGATCTAACGGAATGGCCCAATATTGTCTGAGACAGCTCATGGTCTACCATATCTCTGAATCAGGTCATCTGATCTGGAGACATACATGAGAATATCTCTTGCAACTCCTATGCGCTCATCCCTTGACTCATCCTGCTCTTCAAATATCGTCAAAGGTAATGTGCATAGACAAAAAATGATATTAGCATAATCAATATAAAGATTCAAGTAAAGCACAATAATATAGCTTTGAAAAAAAGTGTGTTACTTAAAATCCATATTCTAGAATACGCTTATAAGTGATTCATAAACAAATTGAGTAGGCGGGTGCTACAAGTATGAAGTAGCCTATGGTTCCATGTGAATCTCCTAGCACAACTCCACATATACACAAAGTTCTATAGATAGGTCACCATAAAATGTGGAGCCCACTTCATTCTCAATTCTTGGCCTTATGTCTTTCCTTCATTGTTACCTCAATTTGCCTCCTCTACATGCTCCAAGTCATCTTCGACCTCCACGCCTTGCAATATCGACCCCTCTACATGCATACTCTTGTCATTTACGTTGAAAACATTACTTTCATCATACACTCTTGCACTCGAATGAGCTAAAGGTACAACATACCACCAATGAGGTTGTCGGGGGTTTGGATAAAAAACTACATGTTCAAAATCACACATAAGAGAGATTCAACATTTGTGACCATTTTGTATCGTGAATTTTTTTTAAAAAAAAGTTCATGCACTTGTTCACAATGAGCTAACAAGACAAATATGCTGCACATATTCATCCATCTTTTCTTGGAATCTATTTCGGGAAATCCAAATGAACCTCTCCGAACAGTTGCCCTGGCTCCTTCCAATACCATCTTGAACCACCCTACATTGAATATGATCATGGAGAAGCTATAGTAATCCAGTAAGATAATAATTTGCAAGTTTTCAAAATACTCCATCTCATTTGTAACGATGTTTGGATCCATGGCTCCCCGTCAACTCTCTTACTTAAACTTTTCCATGACAACATAATCTGGTTTGGAATGCAATTTGTCGATGTACTTGATGCAAAAATCTTACCCATGTGACCACATCACATTGTATATTTTGTATTGTACATTGAAATGGTGAGATTAGTTGCCACATATAAAATCTAGATATGATTGCTAATAAAACATGTGATCACGTTTAGACTACATCCCCTCGAGAATTTCCACTTCTCAATAGAGACCTCCACCCCTTCGTGAGGAGTTGGAATCAAAGTTCCATGTAACCATTGCTTACATATAAACTCGACATCTCCTCCATGCCCTCAAGATATTGAATCAGTCGATGGCACACACTACGTCGAGATTCTGATCATCGCACTTCTTCTCAATCTTTCCTGGCACACTCGTACCTAGCAAGCCATGTCTCCATGGATGCATGATGAAACATACAAAAAAGATTCACTTTCTCCTTCATTACAGCATCCATCCTTTTTTGTATTCCATTTTCAACCACACCACATCTCCAGTCAGTCTATCATTTTCCTTCAACAACCATAACATACTATTGTCTTAATTCACTGTTGGTAGCCATTGTGAAATATGCACTAACATCTTCAACATCCGCCAACCTTCAGCCATGCTATCCTCTGGCCGAGCTCATTGTCCCACAAAGCCTTTTAAGGTTTTCATGAAATGCTCTAAGAAGAACATCCATCATGTATTGATGGGTCTCGCAATCTCCACTTCATCTATAAGATGCACGAGGAGGTGGATTTCTATCATGAGCATGCTCCTGGATAGGTACTTCTCAAAGAGATAGGCTGTCTCCAATGCTCCCCACCTTGTGGATGCGACAGAGGATATCTTGATCTCCTTCTGTGAGATCCATTGCACCAAATTGGACAACTTGTAAATCGCCCCATGTATTTTCAGAGTGAGGCATCTGGCGATCACGATTGTTAGTACAAACTGTTGCAAATAAAGAATCCTTACGAACACTGACTAGACACTAAATAGCAAAATATACAGGCTACTTATAATCAAGGCTAGTACAAACCTAACATATCTTATTCCGATAATGTGATTTTAGCAATGATAGTTGGTTGTCTTTAGAAAAAGTGGATCTAAGGGAATGCATAATACCTTTTGGGGTGTGGATGGACCTATAATTTGCTTCACAATGTGCTCTTGTTTAGTGGAGAGAATCGAAGGAGTGTGAGGTAGTTGTGGCAAGAAACCATCAATGCCACTCGAATGTGGCCAAAGTGCCTCCATCTTGCGTACCTCCTTCAAATCCATTCGTGCCCCTACAATGTCTCTCTTTCCTGTGATGTGGTATAAGCTTTTGACATACTTGAAAATATTCATGGGATCTAACAAGTGGTTGATCTGTAAGTGGGTCCAATATGGAAACTCAAAGAAAATCGAGAACCATCACATTCTATTTGGATGTGACTCCATATGAACCATTTTTAACTCATACCAACTTTGAGTGTTCATTCATGCTGGAGGTCCTCTAAGAAAACCTTTCCTCCATTCATGACCCTCTAGTAAGAAAGCAATGTGTCCTTGATATACCATCTTCTTTATGCTTTGTGACCTTTAAGAGTAACTGTGACCCATACAATGGACATGCATGATAACCTAAGATAACGAGACCTATCTCAACTCCCCTATTTAGTCAAGATAAACTTGAACAAGCTATATTAGATATCATCAATGAGAATGGAAGCCTACTTACGTAAGTACTCCCTAAATCCCAGAAAGCCATGCATGGTCTATATGAGAATGACTCGTATATTGGTGCACCATCAACCATCATGCTTGCTCATATCTTCCACAATGACCCTCTCCTCCCACAAAATCTTCAGCTCATCAGTTAATTGACAGAGATAGAAGTTTATATTCTTGACTTTGTAGCACCCAAGAATGAGCAAGCTAAGGATCAAGTATCCTTTCTTTGTAGAAAGCCATGGGAAGATGTCGTAGTTAACAAGGACTACAAGCCACACACTGAAAGAAGTTGAGCGGAGACCACTTCACACCATCCATAGCAAGACTAAGCCAAAGTTTCCTTGGCTCTTGTACAAACCATGGAAAGGTAGAGTTAATGTGGCTCCATGCACATAAATCTGCTGATATTTGTTGGACGCCATTTGTGAATCTATACTATATATGCTTAATTGTCAAGCTCGCCATGCCTGACGTGCAAAACATGTGACATATATATGGGATAAGTAAAAAGTGTCTAATAATTTTATGAGGGATGGTTTTTCCTTGCAAGTTCTATCAATATCTATGAGCACTACACTTTGGACATATCTCTATAGTCTTGTAGTCTCCTCGAAACACCACGCAATTATTGACACATGCATGGATGTTGTTATAGTCCATGCCAAGCTTTCGTAAAACATGTCACACATCATTACGAGACTTAAGCATGGTATTTTCAAGTGGTAATATATGATACTTTAGCAACCTTTTAAAAAAATCATAAAACACCTTGAAAAAGTACAAGTGTTTTTTATAATGAAGTAAAAAATATCAATGGATCATATATAGAATGTGCTTGAATAACTTGGTACACTCGCATCGCTTCACCTGTCTTTTGCCTCACATTCAGGAGTGCAAGCAACGTCTTCAAAAAAGATACTCGGTACCCATCATATAATGCTATGGAGGCTTTCTCTCTTAGCGGATCTGATGACTCGGTATCCATGGGCATGAATGCATTGATCATTGCTTCCATCTGAGGCTGCAAGATTGGAGGAAGGTCCAAAAGACTGACTGTCTCCATTAGTATTGAGGGTATAGACTAAGTCATGCCTTTCATGTGGTGGACTGGCTCACTCACTCCATCCATGACATGCCCAAGAACTCTTCTAATTGGTTCTAGTAGGTGCAATCCTCCTTGGGATGAGATGCTACCTCCTTGTATACGTTTTATGAGCACATCTAATGTTTTTGCATATGATATTCAATTAGTTTGTGAATGTAAGACATGATTGATACATACTTTTCTTAATGTTTGCTCAAAGTCTAAGATTGCTTGATCAATGATCCCTGATTGAAACTTGTCGAAGTGTCGTACGTGTTCTATAGATAAGCGATACTTTGGTCTGATTGCTAGCTTGTGTTGAGAGCAAGGACGTGGGACACACTGATTCAGTTATGCTTTGCGATCTTAGACATTACGACCATCATCGTTTTCCATTTTTTCTACATTACGACAAACAAAAGTTTTGTTTCTCATTCTCTTTTTCTTTTTCTATTTGCCTCCCTTCATCGTTCTTTGTTTCTCTCTCTCCCACTATTTCTAAAAATATTTCTTTATCCCCCTCCCTCCCCACTCTCACTTCTTCTCTCTTTTCCTTCCCTCCCTTCTTTTCTCTATGTATTTCTCTCGTTTTCTCTTTATTTGCACTCGATGCATCTTGCTTAAATCAAAATCAAAGATAAAAAATAAAAACTCATAAAATAAGACATTGAAAGACTCTCTCTCCCCACCCCTCTTCGTGCCTCTCTTTCCCCTTTGCCATTCTCTTTCTATAACTTTGTTCACTCTAATTATCTCGTTGTTTCCGTTTTTCTCTCTCTTTCTCTCGCTCTCTATTTTTTTATATATATCTATTTTTCTCCCTCTTTTTTTCTCTTATTCTCCAATTATCTTTGTAGATCTCGTTTTTCTTTTCTACTATTGTTCTTCTCTTTACTTCACCCTTTTATCCACCTCTCCCTCCACTCTCCATTTCGTGTTCTCTCCCCCCTCTCTTTCTTTATCTCTTTTTCTTTCTTTGTTGTCTCTCTCTTTGTTTCTCTTTGCCCCCTCATTTTTTCCTCACTCATTCTCCTCTCTCTCTCTCCCTCTCTTTTATTTTCCCACTATCTTTCTTCTCTTTACTTCATTATTTTATCCACCTCTCCCTTCACTCTCCATTTCCTGTTCTCTCCCCCCTCTCTTTCTTTATCTCTTTCTCTTTCTTTGTTTCACCTCTCTTTATTTCTCTCTAGCCCCTTGGTTTTTTTCTCACTCATTCTCCTCTCTTCCTGCCTTTCTCTCTCTCTCTTTCTTTCTTTATTTGTTATCTTTCATCTTTATTCTCTCTCTCTCTCTCTCGTTCTGTCTTCCTTTTCCTTTCTTTTTCTCCATCTCTCATTTCCTCTCTTTCTCCCTCAACGCATCTTATTCTCAAGAAAAACAAACAAAAGAAAAGAACAAAGCACAAGAATAAATGAAGAGAAGGAAATGTACTTACCAAAAACGGCCCGAGCATGGATTCTTTGTCTCCTCTTCATGATGTCCCCTCTTTCTCCTTTGTGTAGTTCTCCCTCCTCTTTGTGTAATATCGTGGCCATGGTAGTAGCACTGAGAAGATCTCCTCTCTTTTCTCTCTTCCTCTTCCTCTCCCTCCCAAAGAAACAATCTCTTCCGTTATCTCTTTTGCTCTCTCTCAAACTCTTTGTGGCAAAATACTGTGCTCGGGTTTTCACCTCTTTTTTTTCTTAGAGTGATGTTGCTATTGGTGACACTAATAGCAACGCCACTATTTTGCATCGAAAACGAAAGTCGTTATATTCCCATTCCCTTGTAGTGTTTCTTCATATCTACCAAAGATTTGGCTATTAGCTCAGCCATTTTAAGCTCATCTAGACTCCATCTTGTAGATGTAGTGACTTCGATGGTGGCGGATATATTGGGAGCACTAGATATAGATTTAGTCCTTAATATGGCATTGATGATGGTATCACAGCTACACTTGTCATATATGTTACAGCCTGATGAGGAGCTACTAGAGCTCCTACGTATGGTATGCGAGCTACTATGGATGGCAACATGCTTGAGGGAATGAATTGAGGGTTATCTTATAACCCCTTCCTTGCCCTAATTGCACTTGCTCTTGCCATCATGCTTTTGTCTTTCTGTCGAACAAATTAGCTAGTCATTTAAGTCTTACATGCTCCCTAATATTTTTTAGTAATCTCTCAATAAATTTTCATTTGTGCATATCCTTTGAAGGAACATTTTTTTCCATCTTTCTAATTAATGTTTCCATCTTTTCAATGTAATGTTCCACAGTTTCTCCATGGTTTTGTGCTAAATAGTCAAACTCTAACCCTAAATGGTCCTAAAACCCTTATCTCCTAAACTTTCTTAAGAATGCATCTCCTAACATTGCATAGGTTGCCCTTGTGGCAATAGGAAGATTACCCTACCACAAGGCTGCATCATCCTTAAAATTTGTTGGGAATATATGAAGTTTTCTACCATAATCAATGATCTCATTTTCTATACACAACACTTCAAATTGTTAGACATGCATTTCAGGATTGTCAACCCAATGACCAGAATATTGTGTGAAATTTGTAAGCTCCACATGTGCTCTCATAACAATATATAATACCCTAAGCACTTCCTCTAGGTCTTTGAAGATTGAAACCTGCTCTTTTGTGTCAGCAGATAGTCTACTAAGACCCTAATATTCTACCAGACTGTATATACTATTGTCTTCTATTGTATGATCAATGAAGTCTTTGCCTGTCCTATATCCTACCGTTTTAGTGGAAAAATTATCAGAACTCGTGAAATCATCACTGTTTCATCCCTCTTCTTTTATGTCTTCTTATTTCTTCTCACTAGCACTTAGGAAAAAAATGAACTCATGAATGGGCTTTTTATCCCTCCCCTCTTTTCTCCTTAAAACAAGGAAAAGAGGAGAGAAGAATACTAAAATAATCCTCTTCTCTCTCCACTTTTGCAATCTCGTTTTATCTTTTCTATATTATCTACAAAGATATACTCAAATTCCTTCTCTCTCCTTGTTCAAGAAGTCTTTTTCGACCAATTTTTATATTAAAAATGGAGTTAGTTATAGGAGTGTGGTGCTTCGTTTTCAATGTAAAATGATCAATAGATATGATGTAATTGATTTTTTAATAGAGAACAAGGAAAATAAAATTTGAAAAGTTCCTTTCAAGATATTTTGGAAATTTTTTATATTCTAGCGTTTGGTTTTAAAAAAACCAGCTGGTTAAATTGCATGTATTTTGGAAATATTTTTGGAGATAAAATAGAAATTTCTAAAATACGAAAAGTCTTAGACATCCCTAATCTTTGAGCTTTTTTTTCCCATATCTATACTCTCTCATGGCTCTATTGTGACCTATTATTTGTGTTTATGCAACCTTCATTGACAGAGTGAATTACTTACACCCTCATTTCCCTTGGCAACTTTATATGCCTCCCTCTGCATCTCCACTCTTCCTCCTCGGACAACAAAGTAGACTCCTCATTGCTATTAATAATAAAATGAATACAGGAGAGAAGAAGTTGCATATTGAGGTAGAGATTGAATATACTCCATTATTCAAAAGAACCCAATGTACTAGTGTCAATCCTCAGGTTCTGCACGTTTACAAGTAAATGGCATTGAAAGATGTGGACTTGTGGGTTGATAGGGGAATCTACCCAATTGACCCCTTAAACAATAGACCTCCAACTTTCTCAGGAACCACAGATTTGCTAAAGTATGTGTGTGAGGGTGAAAATGGGTTGCTCGGTTACACTAGGCAACTGAATGATCAAACATTCAAAATATTTACAACTTGCCAACCAACCATAAAAATTTGTCATGATGTGATTATTGCACAACAACTTTATATACAACAGCTCATAGGACAACTGGTATAATTGAATGACACTATAATTCAATAAAAAAATCAAATTATTTCAATGCAAGTCACTATCCATGACATTGGTATCTCATACAAAGAGGCAAAGGAACAATTGGACGACTTGAGAAAGATCAACAACAAGATAACACAAGAGCGAAAACAAAAGAAGAAGTCACGCGTGCAAAGAAGAAGGAACCACCTATCCAGAAAGAAAATAATCCTCCTGCCATAACAGTGAAGTTCAATCTTCCAACAGAAAAACAGAACAGAACAGAGCCTGATAGTGCCGTACAGAGCACTACAGTGCCACAGAGAGTCACAGAGACAGTTCTAGAGACAAGACCAGAGGTCTAGGAGATAGAAGAGGAGGAAGTGCCACAAGTGGCAGAAGAAGTCCCCATGATGCCCTTGTTGGAAGAAAAAAGGAAAATGAAAATGGGTGTTGCCCCATTCCCTAACTGGTTAGAGAAGCCAGTGGATCCTATTAAGGAATATGATCTAGTCAGAGATTTGGATACCTTTAAACCAAACCTCACATTTCGACAATTATTGTTGTTGTCTCCCAGTTGCCAAAAAAGGTTCAAAAGTATACTAACAAGAAGACGTGGCTTAAGGATTGCTCCCTCAACAGCAACAAAGTCCAACAAAGCTCCAGAGCCTATAAAAGAAGTGGATGTGGCTAACGCCTTGCTAGATCCTGGTACCCCAGAGACTGGTGTGTGGATAGAAGGCTGCTTTATTGCAAATGCACTAATTGATGGTGGCTCATCAGTGAACATTATGACGGATGTGACAATGAAGGATCTAGGCCTACAAGGTGTGCAACCAACCCAATGGCTCATCAAACTGGCGGATCAGAGCAGAATCAAGCCTTTGGGCATTCTCCCATATGTGAAGACTACAGTGGCTGGAAAATATTATTGGCTAACCTATCTGGTGGTGAAGCCAAACTCTTATGGTACATCCTATCCCCTATTACTGGGCAGACCATGGCTTTTTGAAACCAGAGAAAGGACGGATTGGTTCAAAGGAACCTTGACCTTGGGTAGAGGACCCAATAAAGTGGTGCTGAAGCTATATGGTGCTCAAAAAGGACACGGATCCACCTCCTTGGAATTATCTTCTAACTCCCCCAATGAGGCTATAGATGGAACATCAGCAGACAAAGATGCTGTCAAACAGATCCTTCCCAAGAAAACAGTGGCACAGTCCCTGACAATGGGCATTGTAAGCCAACTTCCTCAAGATGCAAAGTCCTTATCAATGGGTGAATACTTCCTGCTTGAACGAGGAACTCCCTCCGAAATCACTTTTGATAGTGCGATAGAGGCTTGGATGTACTGCTCTGCCTGCTACATGCCCACAACAGAGCCAGCGACAGAGGTAGAAGATGAAACACAGAACCTGTTCTTCTCTTACAGAGCTCCTACAGAGACAGAGACAGAGACAAATACAGAGACAGAGTCTAAAGAGGACAGAGATGATACGGAAGAAGAAGGTTATGAAAGCGAGATAGAAGAGTCTATCCCACCCGAAGAGGATATATATGAAGAAGAAGTTCCAGAAGCATCAGAAGCAGATGAGCTCATGCTGTGGGACAAAATGGCGATGGTACCATTTGGTCTGGTAAATGGATTTTCTCATATGCAAAATCTTTATAAGAAATGGTTAAATAAGAACAAGCCATCTTTCAGCAGTGGCTCTTGCCGCCCTCACCCACCTTTGCCAAGAAAATATGATGATGATGCACCGTGCCAACAAGCACGAGTCTCACAATTCCAACAAGCATCAAAGGGTCCCTGTTATGTGATGTTCCTGTACGTGTCATCAGAAGATGAGTCTTCAAGCCAAGAGGTAATTAACATTCAAACCAAAACCGAGACAGCCCTGATCCCATTTCACCATTTCAAGGAGCAACCTAAGTCCTTACTGAAAGAAGACATTGGGTCTAGTGGGACATCAAAAGAGGACACCACCCCCTTGAAGGAGTCGGATCTGTACCCAGAAGCAGTCCGTGGGACCTTCATCCGGGAAGTAGAAGGTGAAAGGCAGTTAACCTTTGTGGATGCAGATGGCACTGAATGCCACTTGAAGGTGGGTAGCAGCCTACCAGAGGAGGAGTTGTCAACCTTCTACAACTTGTTGAAAGAGAATTTGGACATTTTTGAATGGTCCTACAAAGACCTAAAGGGGATTGATCCCACAATATGTCAGCATCATATTGATTTGGAGCCTGATGCCAAGCCAGTACGGCAACGACAGAGGCAAATGAACCCGAATTATTCCACATTGGTGAAAGCAGAGCTGCTGAAGCTTCTGGAAGCCGAGTTCATCTATCCAGTGGCAAATAGTGAATGGGTCTCACCCATCGTGGTAGTACCCAAGAAGAATGAAAAATTATGAATATGTGTGGATTTCTGCAAGTTGAATTCCAAGACTAAGAAGGATCACTTTCCTATCCCTTTTACAGACCAACTGTTGGACACAGTGGCAGGACATGAGCTTTATTCCCTTCTGGATGGATTCAATGGATACAACCAAGTACAGATAGCAGAAGAAGATCAGTCCAAAACAACCTTCACCACAGAATGGGGGACCTATACCTACAGAGTGATGCCGTTTGGACTCTACACTGCCCCTGCTACTTTCCAACAAGTCATGATGGCCGCATTCCAAAATCATCTGCACGACTTTGTTGAGGTATATTTGGATGACTTCTGTGTCTATAGTTTGATCCGTGAACACTAGGGACATTTGGAACAATGCTTTGATCGATGCCGGGAGTATGGGATCTCCCTCAACCCCGACAAATGCATCTTTGGAGTCTCTTTTGGAGTTCTGTTGGGCCACATTGTCTCTGCACAAGGGATATCAATAGACCCTGCAAAGATCGAGAAGATCGCAGCTCTGACAGTACCCACCAACCTCAAACGGTTGAGGGGATTCCTAGGCCATGTGGGTTATTATAGAAGGTTCATAGCCCATTTTGCAACAAAGGCAACCTCCTTGCACAAGCTTCTGAGAAAAGATGCAAACTTTATTTGGACGGAAGAATGTGAAAAAGCCTTTAATACTCTAAAATAATGCCTGATACATGTACCTATTTTACAGCCTCCTGATTGGACAAAGGAGTTTCATGTGCACACAGATGCATCAATTGAAGGGCTAGGTGCTGTCCTATGTCAAAAGGGCCCCTCGAAATTAGATCAACATATCTATTATGCAAGCCGAAAAGTCACTGATAGGGAACGAAACTATACAGTGACAGAGTTGGAGTGCTTGGCAATGGTGTTGGCCCTACAGAAGTTTCGCCATTACCTACTGTCTACCCACTTTAAATTTTATGTGGATCACGAGGCCCTGTCCTTCCTGATGAGCAAAGCAGACGTGAAAGGACGAATGATGAGATGGCTCCTTCTATTCTAGGAGTTCAACTTTGAGGTAATTACCAAACCTGGTCGTTCCCATGTTCTGGCTGATCATCTGTCGCATATTCCACAGACTACAGACGAGGAGCAGGATGATCCAGACCTCCCTGATGCTTCCCTATTCCCGATAGAAACTGTAACCCCCTGGTATGCAGACATTGCCAATCTGCTAGCAACCCAACAGTATCCTCCTGGCATTTCCAGTCGGGAAATGAATAAGCTTATGTTAGAATCAGCCCCCTACACCCTGTTAGGCAGTGCACTATACAAGAAAGGCAAAGATGAAGTGCTCAGAAGATGTGTTACAGGAGATGAGATTGGGATCGTTTTGAAGGCTTGCCATGACGAGCCGTGTGGAGGCCACTTTGCAGGAGAAGCTACAGCCAGGAAGGCTTTGCTAGCAGGTTACTGGTGGCCGACCATTCATAAGGATGCCCATGATTACTGCAAGCGATGTGATGCTTATCAGAGGATGGGGAAACCCACCAAGACCAGTGCTATGCCACTGCAACCTATCCTTCCTTTGAAACCGTTTAAGAAGTCGAGCATCGACTTCGTCGACCCAATCGATCCTCCCACCAGAAGAAAACAAAACATATACATCTTGGTATGTACGGATTATGTCACAAAGTGGTGTGAAGCTAAAGCCCTAAAGCGGGACGATGGTAATAGCGTGGCCCTGTTCATGTACGAGAATATCATCACCCATTTTGGCAGTCCCCTAGAGCTCGTAAGTGACATAGGGACTCATTTTATTAATAAAGTCATGGAAGAGTTGACAGAGCTATATAAGATCCGCCATCACAAGTCCACTCCTTATTACCCCAAAGCCAATGACCAAGTCGAAGTCACCAATCGCATCCTTTGCTCAATCCTGACAAGGACGATTGCCACACATCATCGTGATTGGGATGATCGACTTACAGAGGCCCTCAGGGCGTACAAAACCTCCCATAAAGCAGTAGCAGGACAGACCCCTTTTTAGCTGGTGTATGGTACAGAAGCTGTTTTCCCTGTTGAACTGGAATTTCCCTCTTTGCGAGTGGCTATTAAAGAGCATTTTGGGGATGCCAGCAATATATATGTATATGTATTATGTATCCGCCATTAGACATGAATGAATACAAAAAGCGTTATATGAGTAGCCGGTTATTTTTTAAATAGGACACTTACGACGTGATCGCTAACAAAGCGCACACAGGCAAGCACATTGAATATGTTATCCACACAAACGCAATGCCGCTTACCTTGGCGTCCGCTGTCTCCAGGCTGATCGAGGCTATGAGCGCCACGCTCAGTATCCACAACACTAGCAGCCTCCTCGTATCCTGCGCCATATTGACCCAATCAGATTCAAACAGAAATAATGTGCGTACGCCAATATTCAAGTCTGCTGCTGGTGGCTGCGAAGGAAAGAGTGGGAGCGAACCGACCTTTATATACACCAGATACTCTCCGATGGGACAAACCCTAAGTTAATACCTAATAAACCATAGGGCGCAGCCCGCCGACCCTAAACGAGGTGCCGAATTTCCCTCCATATATGTTTGCTTGCCTTTCCTTTGGTACTTTTATGCAAGCATGGAGGTTCCACCAAACCTTATCCTTTATCTATTCAAATCTCTGCCTTAGCCATGGTACTTTTATGCAACCATGTGAGAAATGTCTCAATTTTACATTATCTTGGATCACGATATGTAGCATAGTAAGTCATCAGGATTGAGAGGTTTCTCACAAGATTTTACCGTCATTCGATCTTTAAAAATTGTTAGGATAGAACCTTGATTCATATCATTTTAGGGGATCGAAATGGGACTATGCCCTACGAGTAGAGAGGTTGAGCAGCGCATCCCTCTCGTTTCCCATTCTCTTTGAACCAAGTGCGGCATGGTTTGCTTCGGCTTGGGTATCTTTGCGTAAAGTAGGATGTCCAGGATCCGACACTAGAATTGAAAGGTGAGAAGGATCGAAGCTTGCATGCGAGAGCTATGGCGGGAGAGCAAGAGCAAGAAAGAGAGAGACAAGAAATGGAAACTCCCACTACAAAAAGAAGGCTCCATAGACACGCTTGTAAACGCAATATTTGAATTGTGTTTAAAAATATCGGGCGCGTTTATTACTACGTCTACTAGCGCGTCTAAAATTTTGTGTCTACAAGCGTGCTTATAGTGAAAACTACACAGGCATATAGACGCAAAAACAAACACAAATATAGACACGCCTATTGACACGCTCTGTAAATATATAATCATATTTATAAAAAAGTAGATATATTCAAATGATACGTCTATAGAGGTGTGTAACTGCGCGTCTATGAAGGCGTGTACTATGCAAATTTATGAGGATTATAGAAGCGTATTTTTCATGCAATTTAGACACGCGGATAGACGCACAAAATAGAGTATGAAAAAAAAAACAAAGAGCATGTGGCTTTGCAGCAAAGCCACATGCTCTCTGGTTTTTTTTTCTCCATCAAATTATATGCTTAGGAAAAACAGAGAAATATTATTATACGGAAAGTAAAAGAATGTGGAGAGCCAAAGTCCATATATTGATAATAACACATAATGAGAATACTGTGCTGAAACATTTGTACATATTTCAAAGATTTTTGTACTAAAAACAAAACAATATAGAACACAAAATTTCATAGATAAAGATGAAACGTTTTTACATGACGAGTTCTAGTGCTTGTGATCTCAAGCATGGCCATGGTCGCAAGCACTAGCTGAAAGTAATACATATCAAAAATAAAAACTACAAGGCCAAGGGGAGGCATGCATGCACGGGGCTGCTCTACATCTCCTCAGAAGAGGCATCATCCTCGCTACCACCACCGCTGTTGGTGCCAGTGTTGGTGCCGCTGCTACTGCCGCCACTGCTATTGCTAGTCTCCCCTTCGCTATCCTCGACTACATCAGGGTTCGCCTACACAGAGGATTAAGGTATATAAATACCATTACAAACAATAAATTAGAGTTATCTATACTTTTCATGTAAAAAATAAAACATACCTCTTCTGGTTGTGGAATCCTCATGGCACGATTGTATTGCTCCTCCGTGATCAGTCTCTAATGCTACCAAGTGGATGCCCAGTTATGACCTCGATGGAAGCCTAGCTCTCTAGGAGTAGGTATCCTACCAACGATATGATACGATAAAACAATTTTAACATACAACATATTAGAACACACTACACAATGAATTGAAACAGATTACAAAATTTAAAAAAAAAGAAATCAAATAATACTTATAAACTCAGTCTCCCATGACGCCTTGTCACCCGATCCATAATGTGACAATCCCATGGTTGCCATCTGGATACGTCGCACCTCTGCATGCTAGCGACTTGTCCTTTTCTCTGCTGCTCTCTTCTTGGCCTCTTTCCACTCCCTGCAGTGGCAATTGGGTGGTTGGTCATATTCAGGACGCCCTTGCTCTTGTCTCTGCACTGACTCCTTGGTGCGCGTCATAAGGTGAGACCTCTTGTTATGAAGCGTGTCTCTCACCTTTGACCGTCCCCCATCATTTAAGAATCGTAAATTCTTGAGATTAGGGTACCTTCTATGTACTGTCCTTCGCACCTCTTGCCACAAACCACTTTTTTGGTGCTTGAAGGAAATCATACAATCTTTGTATGTGGTATGCATGACACTCCTCAAATAGACTATCACTTCTCTCCCTTGAGGGTTATGCAAGATACCACCAACATCCGTGATAGAGTAGTACATTTGTGGAGGCTCACCTCTCTCATTTTCCGATGAGGGTGATTGAGAGCCACCTCCTACGCAACCCCCACAAAGCCCTCGACCTCCTCGTTCTCCCTCACGACTCTCTTTCCTCCCTCAATGGGCACTACCCTCTACCTCACTCGATGCACCTGCTTTTGCAGATGCACATTCGATCGATCCATGTACTTCAGCTGATCCCTGTGCATCAGTTGATCTGTGTGTATGCATAGTGCTTGGAGTACTTGTTAGAGGTGTACCAAGGTTTGGTGTGCCAAGATTTGTTGTTTGTGCGGCAGTGCTAGGCAAAGATGTGATAGGTGTCCCAGAAATGACACTAAAAACCTCCGTTGTAGTGGGAGGGCAACCAAGATAACTGGTCATCTCTCCCATGAATTGCTCCTTGTTCAAAAAACCTTCAAAAAAACTACTTACACCTCTAGAAAACTTTGCTAACGTATTGTTCATGCATTCCAAATCAGGATCACTACTAGAAGATCCAAGATTCCACATCTACACAAGAAAAAATCCATTTCTAGACGCACCAACAGATGCGAAACCATAATACTAAAAAAACAAAAAAAATAAGATCTTAACTCTAATTAATTCTGTCGACAACGCGCCTAAAACGCTTCTAGACTATCAGCCAGATGCGTCTACAGACATGCAAAGTCGGACCATATTTTTAAAAAATGTTATAAAAAATGACCTGAAGCCTCCATAGATTGTCTAAAGCATGTAAAGAGAGAGAGAGAGAGACAAACAGACAAAGAGAAAGCAAGGAAGATTGAGAGAGAAAGCGATGAAGATTGAGAGAGAGAAAAATAACTCACCTTCTTCGCTTGTTCCGACGGGTGGCGGCTAGGTTGCAAGCTCCTTGTCCTCCTCCTCCCTTCCCTTGGTAGGTTGCTTGATTCTTCTTCTCTTCCTTGCTATTTGGCTCTTGTTCTTTACTCTCTAGCTCTTCCTTCCTCCTCTTTTTACTCTTATTTCCTTCCATCCCTGTCTTCATGACGTGATAGATAGACATGATTAGTGATGTCGAGCTCGAATTGCAGAAAATATGTAAAAAACACAGGAAAGCACTGATTTAAAAAGAAAGCCATAAATTTTTTTAAATTTTTTTAATATTCAGGTGGCGTGTCTGTAAGTGCGTGTAATTGCCTGTCTATATGCGCAGATAAAGATATTACACGCACTGATAGACGTGATTACAATTTCTCTTTATGTGATAAGCCTAGACCTTACATGAGTAAGCATCTATGAAAGTGACAATGTACTTTGCCCCACCAAGTGACTGACAGGGCATGGGTCTACATACATCTAAGTGCGCAAGAGCCAAGGACTCACGCATGCGTTTTTTACCAGACTTTTTATGTGTATTTCTAGTCTGCTTACCATATAAAAAATGATCACAAGAATCAAAATTCAAAGAGTTAAAAGGTGGAAGATACTGGAAAGCACGGAGCATTTTCAATTCTTTAAGAGACATATACCCCAAACGAGCATGCCAAAGGGATACATGGGGAATAGAACCCACAGGCAAAACATGATCCAATGTAGCTCCTAATACAAGTAAGGGATAGAGGCTGCCAGACGTGGCACCTCTTGCAAGTACAAGCCTGCCACAAGTAATCTTCCATGTAGAGTCTCCAAAAGACACAAAATACCCTACATTATCAAGCTGTCCAGCTGACATAAGGCTGTGTGTCAATGCAGGTACATGGTGTACATCATGTAAAACAAAAGAGCTACCAAAAGAAAACTGCAACCTAACATCTCCAATGCCCACAATATCAAGAGACCTGTCATCACCAAGACGCATAGAACCAGACATGGGATGATAGGTATGAAACCAATCTCTACAAGGTGTCACATGAAAGGACACACCCGAATCCAAGAGCCACCACTGTGCATACATAGAGTGTATCTTAAAAATTTGTAAGGCATCGCATGAAGAAGCTGCAAGTATGTAATTGTCATCTGAATCAGTGGCATGTGTGATATTAACCTCTTTTATCTTCACACTAGACTTTGCAAGTATAATACTGCGCTCAGAAGACTTTTCCTATAATTTTTATTTTCCATTTTCCTTGCGCTTATCATCGCGCATTTTATGGCATTGTGGCCTAATATGTCATGCTTTATCACAATAATGATAGGTAAGATCAGACTTCCGTCCATGGGACTTACTACGACTACGGGACTTGGACTATGGGACTTGGACCTGGACTTCTAAGAGTCCTTGCCCTTATGATCATTATTATGCTTGCCATTTCTACCACCTCTAATGGTCAATGCAAGTGAAGAGGGGGAAGCATTATTGTTTCTCCTATTGATTTTATCAGTCAATAAAGTACTCTCAATATCTTTGATTTTCAGCCCATCAAGCTTGTTCGTGCATATGGCAGTAAAGAATACATCCCATGATTCAGGAAGGATACCAAGGTGTAAGTTATCGTTGAACTCAATACCCTGTGATCGAACCATTTCTTGTACTGTGTCCTTGCTGCCCTTAACTTTGCAATTGCTACCTCTATGTATTTTGACTCTCTTTCCAAGTGTCTAATGTGTAAGGCCAATAACTCCTCTCGATTCAACTCCTCCTCCCAAGGTAGCATACTCCATGTGACTCTCATTTCTTCTATCGGCATGATAGGTTTTTGACCATATATCAATTCTACAAGCATATATCCTGTAACGGCACTATGAGTTGTTCTGTCAACCCACAAAGCATAAGGGAGCAATCGTGGCCACTCTTTTTCCTTCTCTCCACATGCCTTTGCCAATGCCTTCACAATAGGTGGATGACTTCTTTTATTTTTTTCATTTTCTTCAGCGTTATAGGATAAAGTTAAAGCAATTTTTATCCTCAACTGTGCAAAGAAATCATGAGCTTCATCTGCATCCAGCTCACCCCTATCTGCTGTAATTTTTTCCACACAGTCATACCTACAAAAGATCATTTCTAACAAAAAAGTACACACAGAATTTGTTGTCTTAGTACGTAAAGCTCTCCCTTCCACTTGATTATTCAAATCTTCACATGCAAGCACAAGATACCTCATTTGCCAAAGACCTGTGGGCATTGTGACCAAATCTACAACCCACTTAAAATGAAGAGACAATGGATATGTGGGCTGCAATCCATCCCGATGTCTCACAGATGAATACATTTAATATGTTGTACATGTTTCTTCAAAGTGAGCAACATCCTTATACATACCCTACCACCAATATCTTTCTTTGATCTTTGCAAAAGTACCCCAAACACCTCTATGACCAGCCCACAAAATTTTATGAAATTATTGCATAATATTTACTTGTGAAGCTCTGTCACCCAAAACTCGCAATGGCATACCCTGTTTCTTTTTAGCATGTTTCTATAAGTATCCATCTTTTAAGAAAAACCCATATGCTTTTCTTTTGATTGTCTTAAACTCCTCATCTGACCATTCATCTCTCTTTGTTAATGTATTGAGGTATTGACCAATTCTCAACCACTTTCTTGCATATTTGTCTTCCAGAAACACTTCTACACAAGATGCAAAACATCTAACGTATCTTCTCTTTGTTTTCCAAGCCTCTGTTAATGCTGTAGTAGCAACACCTTGCATTACTAAATTCACTCCTAAAACATCATTTTCAGCCATAAGAAAGTCATCTTCTTCCTCCTCATCCGTCATCCCATCTTCATTCTCATAGCATGCTTGAGATAACATGTCTATCATTGGGTTATCTCTTCTTGCAATATGTGGAATTCAGGGTTCAAAGATTTGATGTATGCAATCCACCGGAGCATAGGAATGTCGGCGATAGCACAACTAGCAATCATACCCAATACCGGCGAACAATTGGTCTCAAGGACTAAATGAGCATCCATAAAATACTCCTTATCACATTTAAGGGCAATCACAATTCCCCATAATTCTCTTTTTACCTATGGATATCTTCTCTGTCATTCAGTCGATACTTTAGCACCAAAGCGAATTACATATCTTTGCCCTTCCTTATCATCTTGCTCAATTGCCCATCCAATCCCGATTAGGCTTGTATCAATAGTAATAATGATAGGCTTTCCATGTGAATAGTCAGCCTTTCTCAATGTAGGAGCATATTTTAAGAGTTGCTTCAATTTCTTCATTGCTTTCTGATGCTTCCTTTCCCAATGAAATTTCTGAAATTTCCTTAGAAGTTGATAAAGAGCATAAGCTACATGTGCAAAGTGAGGAATATATATCAAATAGAACACACATGCACCCAGGAATCTACACACCTCTGATACATTCATGCATACATCTTGCATTTTATCAATCCCATCTATTTTTGTTGGTGATGGTCTTCACCCATAAGGCCCACACATATGCGCGACAATCAAAACCTCTTCAACTCCAAAGATAGACTTCTGTCCAGAAAGAGTTAAATGTGCCTCTTCTAGATACGTCAAAATCCTCTTATAATCCACAATATGGTCTACAACAAACTATCTGCATCCATGAGCATCCATCTCTTCATTCTTTTCATCCACTGCACAGTCTTTGATTGGAACATCATCCAAGAAGGGCATTGTCAATTTTGGTATAAGATCCATGAGTACCCTATTCATAGCATTTATCATGTGTGCCATTGAGTTTGTTGCACCCTGTGGGAGAGTACACATCTGTACTAACCCCAAGGGAGTCTTCATGGTTGTGATATCCATGCTTTCAATTGCAAGTTGAAACTGATCATAACCTGAGTAAAGATCACCCAAAGAATAGATCACTGTACCTGCAAAAGCCTCGGAAAATTCATCAACCATAGGACATGCACCCACATTTCTTATGGTCACTTTATTGACCGGTTGCATGTCTTGAATAAATCTCAAAGCCCCATTCTTTTTAGGCATAGTAAACCAATGATTTGAGTACGGGGCTAAAGAAGGCACCAAGATCTTCATGTGAATCTTTTCATTAAAGCAAATCCATCAGCTTTACCAAGTAAGCTTTAGGCACTGAAATAAGCCTCAAGCTCCATGGAACATGTGCCACAGTAAATATGACCATAGGAGAGACAATATTTGGATCCGCACAACCTATTTCACTTGGCTGAAATGCAAATGCCTTTCCATGCCTAGCCAACATCTGCATAAAATACTATCTCAGCAGAGGAAAAAGAAACCCTTCTGCACCAATTTTTAATTCTTATAATGTTTCAGATGTAAACTGATGACCTATATCTTTAGGATCCCGTAAACTTGACTGCCTTGACAGTTTTTTTTATAAACCCTCACTCTCTGGTTTCACCTTTTCTTCAACTGTCTTATACTTTGTCTCCACAAGTGCTTCCATTGTAATCCTTACTACTGATCAAACAATGCTATAACATCATACATATCCAAAGAACATATTGACAACATTCAATTTTCAGCCTCATTTTTTGCATGTATAGTTGATGAAATTTCAGCCATAGTATCATTAATATTCAGCCCATAAAAAGTGCGTGAAATGCCTTCATTTTTAGCTAACAGTCCCAACTCTTTCAGTTACTTAGTAGCCCGTTTCATAGATATGTGTTCAGCCTTGCACACAGCTTCCATATGCTTAAACCAACATGAACTGTTTGTTGTATATTGAGAATAACCAATAGTAAATACATGCTTGATTTCATCAAGAGGCGAGTACACCCTCTGAACAACACTACTGTACCCCCACATTACAACAATGCTTAGTAAAATACTAGGTATTTCAATTCCCTTGCATTTGGAGCCAAAGGAGACTCTCGAAGCATATCACAATTTCTAGGATGATTAACATAAACAATAAGAAATTGGACTGCTTTCTTCCCATCCTTGCTTCTGACTCTTGCATAAGCAGAATCATCATCAAGCACCTTTGCTTCCATACGCACTCCTGTAATATAGGGTTGTCCCAAAATCACTGCATATGAGGATTTATCTTGCTCAAAGAAGTGTTGCTCTTCTTGTACATCACCAATCATCACTTTCACATTAGAACATGCAGCACAAAGCTCTCCCAAAGAATTATTTGTAGCCCTCATATGCCAACCATGATCAGTGTCTATAGGCCACCATTTTCATACAATCCATGCTCAATGACATTTATCATAAACCCATGGTCAAGTAAAACAACACAAGGAGTTTCACATTCCCCTATTTTCACTACCGTTTCAGTGGTAGCCCTAGCGCAATGATTTCTCGTGTTGTGACTTCGAGTAATAAATCCTAGAGTCTCTTCCCCATATTATTGCATCTGCCTTACTCCACCATGCATATTGCTACAAGACAATGCATTTCCAGCCACTTTTTTCTCTTTTCCACATGCTGTCCACTGATTAGTAGCATCCTACATAGACAATCTTGTACTTATTTCATGCTCATATTCAGCCCGAATACCCAACAAGCCAGTTTCCTCTTCAAATTGCAGCAATGCACTAGTGGTATTACCAAGAAACTGACGCTTCCTCTTAATTATGTCAATGATCTCATCATGAAATTCTTGCTTGCACCTCTCCCAAGGTGAATTCCACCTGACTATTTAAGATCCGTTCTTCAAGAACCTTCTTAAGATCTGTGGCTATCTCAATGTCAGATTGCAACTTATATTGTGACTGCTTGCCCTTCTTTTTTCCCTCTTGTTTGTTATCTTGTTTTTGCTTCTGACTGACCTCTTCCATAACATGCTCAAGAGGTGGTTGATTTGCATCTTTAGGCTGATCCACATTTCTTCTTGTCATTCTTTTAGATATCCCTGCATTATCTTCATCTCTCTTTTGTTTTTCTTCCACAAGTACATCTGTGTTTTATACATTTGCTAAATATGCATCTACCATTGATTCCCAAGTACATCCGTGTTTTATACCTTTGCTAAATATGCATCTACCAGTGATTCCCAACCAATTATGTCATGAATGTCTTTCTCTGCATGAGACATTTCACAATCGGTAACCTTTCCCTTTTCAACTACATATAAAGCATGTGCCCATATTTCAGCCTTTGGACCCCAACCATCACTTGGCCATGCATTCTATCCAACTGTAGACCAAAAGTAGAAGCATGTACTGCCGCATAAACATTTCGAACTGCCAAGTCTTCCAACAACTTTTGCATACCTCCCTTTCTGAAATTCATAAAGGGATGCAAGTTGGAGAGGGTGGGCCTTACATTGATGAATTACACCATCAAAAAATATATTTGGTGGCTAGCAGTAGTCAAAGTGCCCAAGGAGACACATAATGTTCTCTCTTGGATCTTCCAATGTACTCCATATCTAGATATAATTTCCAAGAGAACATATGGGGAGAAGCTCTATGAGGAAGGAGTTAGAGAATTTAACATTAATTTCTAGCAATCTCAAGACTCTAAAGTGTATGTTCAATTGTGATACTAAGGCATCAATATCATTGCCTTGCTCACTTTGCATGAAAATAAACAATTATTTTAAGAGCGTAGATAATGTCACATGGAAGGGAGGATCACTCACTAGCTTGTAATAGAGGGGCACCATCAAATAGGTTATCTCTTAACGAGAACTCAAAAGCTATATTTCCAATTAACATTGAGAATGTCCATTTTTGCACTTTACATTATCTCATGCGCATATTTGACAACGTATTGAAGTTGTGTATCAATTATTTATACACATTGAAGCCTCTCTCTAGATGTGAAGAAACTATTGAGAAAGTTGAGGAGATATTGAACTCATTAGTTATACATGGAGCAAGGTAAAGACTAAAAATGACTAGAAAACATCAAGCCTAAGTTATGACATAGCACATAAAATATCAATGAGTGGAATGAAGGTGAAGAGATTCCTAAGCAATATAATTGGCAAGCCATCAAAGTTAAAGTGGGAGATGTGGAAGGATTTATGAAAATATAGTACAAATTTGGAAAGAGACCCTAGTCTTAAGAATGCCTAGCAAAAGTGTCATTCTTTTGATAAGCTAGTGTATGTAGTGCTAAAACTATCAACAGATCGTTACACTCAAGTTGACTTTCATAAAATGGTCAATGATTTTATAAAGCTAGTTGTCAATGCATGGAGAGAAACAAACATCACCCACTACATGGTACATCTTCAACTCTACTACTTACATGTTCTATAATATTTGGATATATTGATGCTTCAAATCTAATGTCAATGCTAAAAACCTTTGCATCACATATTCTATGCTCATGGATCGTATTTTCTGGAGAAATACAGGTCTTTGGAAATGTGGAGTATCCAAGGTATGGAAAAGTCTCATTACTAGCCTTGCGGTGGTGCATATTTCAAGAACACTTGTCATGGAGGTGGCCATGTCAAGAAAAGATACCATATAGAATTGTTCGATTGGTTTTATAGATGCACCTTCAATCACTCCACATTGGAGAATGATAAAGCTACTACATTGGCTAAATCTCTTACGCAACAAATCCATGTGCATAATAAGGAAAAGGGATGAAATACATTTGCAATGAATACATATGCGACATGGCGCATGACAAGGCAAAGGGAAGGTTCAAAATGGGCATGTAGGTAAAACCACATGTGAATCCCCCTTAAACCCTAACACTAGATTTGATATAAATAGAGCTCTTTTAGTTCATTTTCTATTTCATACACCAACTATTGCCTTCTTGTCTTCTCTTCTAATCCACCTCATGGCCCACACCAAGAAAACTACACAAAGGCATCCACTACCAGTCCAAGGCCAAGGAGAAGTTTTGATGCCAGGAGGTAGGATTCCGTGAGGTTTTACGGTGGATTCCGTAAACTTTGTTGACCGCGGCTCATACACAAAGTGGATTCTTTGTGCGAGAAGTTGATGGGGATGCCTATCCTTTTTGAGTGTTTCATTAATTTAGTGTGTACATGGGTGATTCCATAGCGGGTGATTCCGCAAAATACATATTAAATTAATAAACGTTTATGAGTTTAGAGTGCGCACTTGTGATAAATTAAGGTTAGGATTGATTTCTAACTAGTTGAATTATTTATGTAGCTGAAGACTGCTAGGTATTCACTTTTGTTAGTTTAATTGTATTATTTTACTAACGATTGTGAATGCTTCAATTGATGTTTAGAGATAGCAGCAGTGGCGGAGGAAAGCATTGGAGGATAGCCTGTATTCGAGTTATCACTTATATTTTGATGGGCGCATACCTTAGGCATGGTGCCTATATTTTGTTGCTCCTATTTATTAAGGCGTTGGATATTTATTTATTATTTTGTATGCGCATGGACGCACGCTTATGATATTTGTATTTGGACATTGTATTGGGTATGCGTGACTCTTTGGGCGCCCGCCCATTAGATTTATTTCTATTTTGTGCTAAAGCAAACTCAAAAGCCAAAAGCGTGCTATTTTATAATTTGGGCTATTATTTGAGCTTGAAGATTATTAATACATAAAATACATGCTTTGTGGAGTGCTCACACAAGGCATGGGGGAGATTGCACCCAATTGGTCTCTTGTTCATATCGTGCATGCTTTCTACCTTGAGTTTTGTGCAAAAAGTAGAGTTCTTTTGTTCTTGGGGACCTTCCGGCACTCACTATGCGAGCATACATTTGATCTGTGCACCAGTGGTATCAGAGTGAAGCTAAGATTAAGAGCTTCCAATCGCTACCCATCTTACATGAAGGCAGAGCTCCTGGAATGATCGAGCTCTACAGTCAGTCTCATCATGAACGGTCGATACGGGTGGATTCCTGGCGGTCAAGAGCCACTATCTACAGCCTCTGATCTCGCGAAGGACCAACCTGAGAAAGCGGAGGATCACATCAATATCTCCTTCTATCAAGTCGTTTTTCTCAGAGACCACAGATAAGTTTCATATCTTTTATAAAGCTTAAAAGCTTAAAAACTAAGCTTTTAAAAAGCTTAGCACCACAATTTTCAAAATCGGCGACAGGGCGGTAGCATCCCGAATTTTACGGCGCTAAAAAACGCCCCCCCTAAAATTCGACGTCGCAGACAGGTTAAGCTTCAAGCTTAATCACTCAAGTCTAAAGTCAAAAAAATCTTTCAAATTGGTTAAGTTCCATAAGTTCTGCAACTTTGCAAGTCATGAAGATCTGACAAGTTTACAGAAGTCAGAACTGACTTATGCCAAAAACTCCCATAAGGACTGTTCCTGCGTAGAAGCATTGAATTGCAAAGTTGTTCCCTGGAAGACTCTGTTCGCATATGCAGACTTGCTGAATCAGTTTCAGCACATGCAGAAGGTCATACGCAGATTTTATGAAGACTTTAAATCTCGCAACCACAAAAGTCGAAGACCGTGAAAGCCAAACAAAAATCTATAAGCCTTATATACCCGACTTTGAGCTATGCTCATCCCGCTAATTGGATTTTGAGAGTGTAAGGTATTTTGAATTTTTACAAGATGATGGAACAAAATATGGATGATTTAATGGCTGAAGGCGATCTTCAACCTACGATGGAACAAAAATTGGATTTAGTGGTGCACAGATTGGTCGTTGTATGCTCGCGTAGTGAATCCCGGAAGGTCCCCAAGAATAATGAACTCTACTTTTTGCACAAGTTACAAGGTAAAAAGCATGAACGACAAGAGCAAGAGACCAATTGGGTGCAATCTCCCCCCATGCCTTGTGTGAGTGCTTCACAAAGCATATATTTTATGTATATTTCTTCTTCATGCTCAATAATAGCCCAATTTACAAAAATATGACAAGCTTTTAGCTTTTGAGTTTGCTTTTACAAAAATAGGAATAAAGCTAATGGACGGTGCCCAAAGAGTCTGGCACGCCCAATACAATATCCAAATAGAAATAACATAACCGTGCACATGGGCGCATACAAAATAATAATAAATAATCAATGCCTCAATAGACATGACAAAATATAGGCATGGTGCCTATCAAAATATAATCCATAGATTGAATACTCGCTAGACTCCAATGCTTTCCTCCGCCACTGCTGCTATCTCTACACATCAACTGAAGCATTCACAATCGTTAGTAAAATGATACAATTAAACCAACAAAAGTGAATACCTAGCAGTCTTCAGCTACATAAATAAATCAATTGGTTAGAAATAAATCATAACCTTAATTTATTACGAGTGCGCACTCTAAACTCATAAACGTTTATTAATTTAATATGCATTTTGCGGAATCACCCGCTATGGAATCACCCGCTATGGAATCACCCATGTACACACTAAATTAATGAAACGCCCGAAAAGGACAGGCGTCCCCATCAACTTCTCGCACAAAGAATCCACTTTGTGTATGAGCCCCGGTCATCAAAGTTTACGGAATCTACCGTAAAACCTTACAGAATCCACCGTGGCACGGAATCCACCATGGAATATGCCTCCTGGCATCATACCCCCGAAGGGTAGCAGGCTTGAACATGTTAACTTCAGCATAGTAATATCCAAGGAGTCCAGACATATACTTGCGCTTGTGTGTCGTCTCTGGTACGTCTTCAAGCATGCATAGCTGGAGTAGTGCATTCCAAAAACGCTCTGTATACTGAGGTATAGGCTCACGATCGCGTTGCTGGAGAAGATCCCATTGCTTGATAGCTTTCTCATGGAATTGCGGTGGAAGGAAATTCTGCATCAACTTCTTCTTGAAATCTTCCCAAGTAGCAGGACAATCTATGCTCTTGCGTACTATAGTCCACCAAAGTGATGCTGTGTCTACCAAATGATTAGTAACACACTTGATTTTATCTTTTTCTGCATAGGTTTCCTCATGGAAATAGTCATCAAACTGACTAATGAATGGTAGAACAGTTTTTCCTTCTTGTATGCCATTGAAAGTACGAAATTTAAAACTTCGTTTACTTATCTTTGATTCCTTGTGAATGGTTTGAGCTTCAAGAGTTATGTCGATGGTATGTCGAATCAGATCTTCAGCTTGAGATTCTTCTTTGTCGGTAGACGCTCTTTGTATTTTGCCCGTTGCGCTTGCAATGCTTGCCTAGCCCTTCATTCTTCTTCCAATTGCATCATGATTAAGTTCAGCTTTTGCTCCATCGTAGGCTCAGGTAGGTCACCTTCAGCCATAAGATCATCCATATGTGGTTTCGTCATCCTGTAAAACTCAAAAGACCTTTCTCACTCAAAATCAAGTTAGCGGGATGAGCGTAGCTCAAGTTCGAGGTTACAAGGCTTATGTGTTTTGGGATATATCTTTCTCAATCTTCAAAAAACCTGCGATTTTTCCTTCTTCGTATGCTGAAAATGCTTTAGCAAACCTGCGTATGGGTAGAGTACCTTCCAACGAACAACTTTGCAGTTCGGAGTTTCTGCGCAGGAATAGCCCTTCTAGGAGTTTTGAGCACAAGTCAATTCTGACTCCAGTTGACTAGTCTGACTTGCAGAGTTGCAGACTTGCAGAACTTAGTCGACTTACGAGACTTGCAGAACTTGATCAGAGATTACTTGCAGAACTTGACTTCTGTGGTGTGTGGCCTGAAGTTGTTGACTTGTAGGGTTTGAGACTTGCTTAGAAGACTAAGCTTAATTGTTTAAGCTTAGAGAGGGGAGGGGCTTATAGAAAAAACAGCGCAGATTCGTGGGGGGGGGGCCGTTTTGATCCGCGCGAAAAAAACGGACATACTCCGAGACCACGCGGATTGATTTTGTGAAGCTTCTAAGCTTCTAACCAAGCTTATAAGCTTATTATTAAGCTTTTTGATAGAATGAGCTATGAAAATAATAAAGCTTATCTCTCTGTTTGACGACTTGATGAAGGAGATGAATGAGTGGTCCTCCGCCTGTATAGCCCGGTCCTTCGCGATCCAATGACAGAAACAGGGGTTCTTGATCGCCAGAAGTCTGCGTGTATCGACGGTTCGCGACGAGATTGACCGTAGAGCCCGATCGTTCCAGGAGCTCCGCCTTCACACGAGATGGGTAGCGATTGGAAGCTCTTGATCTCAGCTCTGCTCTGATACCACTGGTGCGCAGATCCGTCGCTGTATGCTCGCGTAGTGAATCCCGGAAGGTCCCCAAGAACAATGAACTCTAGTTTTTGCACAAGTTACAAGGTAAAAAGCATGAACGACAAGAGCAAGAGACCAATTGGGTGCAATCTCCCCCCATGCCTTGTGTGAGCGCTTCACAAAGCATGTATTTTATGTATATTTCTTCTTCATGCTCAATAATAGCCCAATTTACAAAAATATGACAAGCTTTTAGCTTTTGAGTTTACTTTTACAAAAATAGGAATAAAGCTAATGGACGATGCCCAAAGAGTCTGGCACGCCCAATACAATGTCCAAATAGAAATAACATAACCGTGCGCATGGGCGTATACAAAAAAATAATAAATAATCGATGCCTCAATAGACATGACAAAATATAGGCGTGGCGCCTATCAAAATATAATCCATAGATCGAATACTTGCTAGACTCCAATGCTTTCCTCCGCCACTGCTGCTATCTCTACACATCAACTGAAGCATTCACAATCGTGAGTAAAATAATACAATTAAACTGACAAAAGTGAATACCTAGCAGTCTTCAGCTACATAAATAAATCAACTAGTTAGAAATAAATCCTAACCTTAATTTATTACGAGTGTGCACTCTAAACTCATAAACGTTTATTAATTTAATATGCATTTTGCGAAATCACCCGCTATGGAATCACCCATGTACACACTAAATTAATGAAACGCTCGAAAAGGACAGGCGTCCCCATCAACTTCTCGCACAAAGAATCCACTTTGTGTATGAGCCCCGATCATCAAAGTTTACGGAATCCACCGTAAAACCTCACGGAATCCACCGTGGCACGGAATCCACCGTGGAATATGCCTCCTGGCATCATTTAGTTATGATGTAGTTGGATGAAGAAGGAAGAGCCCGGCAAGCCTTGCAAGTTCAATTGGCCAATTTACAAAGATTGACTACCAACAAAGATGGACCACAATCCAAAGATCTTATCCGACGAACCATCGATGCGGCTCTCGAAGCTCAATCCATTCGCAAAGAAACAAAGATAAATAAAAGAATTTTCAAATTCCGTACTTTCAATGGCACTCGAGATGGAAAGACTATTCTTGCATTCATCAGTCAGTTTGATGATTACTTTCATGAAGAGACATACGCTGAAAAAGATAAAATCAAGTGTGTCACTAATCATTTAGTGGATAGAGCATCTCTTTGGTGGACCGTGGTTCGTAAGAGCATAGATTGTCCCACTACCTGGGAGAGTTTCAAAAAGAAAGTTTATGCAGAATTTCCTTCCTCCACAATTCCATGAAAAAGCCATAAAGCAATTGGACCTTCTTCAGCAAAGAGATCGTGAGCCTATTTCCCAGTGTACCGAATGCTTTTGGAATGCCTTACTCCAACTACGCATGCTTGAAGACGTACCTGAAGTGACTCACAAGCGCAAGTTTATGTCTGGATTACTTGGGAACTACTATGCTGAAGTCAATATGTTCAAGCCTGCAACTCTTGAAGATGCAATTTCTTTAACTCATGACACTGAAGACAAGCTTCGAGGAAGAGACAAGCGTCCGCAACAATTTCAAACAAATGGTAACTATGGTTCTAAGCAATTCAATTTAAATTTTAGAAAATTCAATCAAAGTCGATTTCCTTCATCATCTTTTCCTAAGTCTTGGACAAAAACACCTCCTTTGCTATCAAATACCAATCAAAACCCTAAGCCATCCTCACAGCCAAATCCTAATATTCCTAGACTTCCTGCCATTGCAAACAATGTATCTAAAGCCAAACCTATAGTGTGTTACAAATGCCATCAACCTAGACATCAAGCAACCAATTGCCAATCGAAGAAGCCACATGTCCATATCAACTGTCTTGGAGCAATGGAAGATGAAGAACATAAAGAAATGCCTGACTTTACGAAAGATGAGGATGACGTTACTACTTCTTCAGATACTTTACCAGGTATGCCAACTCCACATTCTTTGTTGACAATGAAATGTTTAGTGCATGAAAAAGAAAAGATTATTTTGCATGATGATGGTAGCACACGTGATTTTATTTCTACAAAGTTAGTGAAAGAATTGAAATTACAAACTATTCCTACGCATTATCGCATTAAAGCAGCATTCTTAGGCACAAGGTATAATGGAACACAAGAGGTGCATGATTTAGAAATTCAAATTGGTGAATACATTGAAAGAATGAAAATTCTAGTTGTACCATTATAGTCTAGTGATATTATCCTAGGTATGCCTTGGCATCATCAGCATAATCCTGACATAGATTATTCCACTCATTCAATTAAACTTCATTTTCAAGGAAAACACATTACATTGTATGGTATGCACACATCCAATAATTTTCCACTGCTTACTCATACTCAAGCTAAACGTACATTACACAAAAGTAATAAATCTTATCTAATTTGGGTGAATGAACTTCAAGCTAAAGAAAAACATATGCACCCTAGGCACAAAGACTTCCTTGCACAATTGAAAGATTGTTTTGCTGAGGATTTACCACTTGGACTACCTCCTTCACGTCCTGAAGACCACAAGATAGATTTAATTCCTGGTACACAACCACCTTGTAAAGCACCATATAGGCATAACCAGATTGAACAAAAAGAAATTCAAAATCAAGTTGAGGAATTATTAAACAGAGGATTAATTAGACCTAGTAGTTCTCCATTTGGCGCACATGTTTTGTTGGTAAAGAAGAATAATAATACATATCGCATGTGCATTGATTATCGTGCCCTAAATAAGATTACTGTAAAGAATAGATATCCAATTCCTAGGGTAGATGATCTTATGGATAAACTACAAGGTTCTGCCATATTTAGTAAAATAGATCTTAAATCTGGTTATCATCAAGTGAGATTAGATAAATCTGATATATATAAGACTGCATTTAGAACACAATTTGGTCATTATGAGATTTTAGTGATGCCTTTTGGATTCACTAATGCAGCTGCTACATTTAGTAGAATGATGAATCGCATATTTTTGAAATATCAACACTATGTTATAGTATTCTTTGATGATATCTTGGTATTCAGTAAAAATGAGAAAGAGCATTATGAACATATGTCTTTGGTTTTCAAGTTGTTGAAAGATAATCAATTGTATGCTAATCCAAAAAAGAGTGAGTTCTTTCAAACAGAAATTGAATATCTAGGTCATATTGTATCATGAGAAGGTATTAAGGTTGACCCTAAAAGATAAAAGCAATATTGAATTGGTCTATACCCAAAAATGTACATGAGTTACGTTCTTTTCTAGGTCTTGCTAGTTTTTACAGGAAGTTTGTGCGAAATTTTTCATTACTTGCTTTGCCTTTGACTAAACTTTTTAAAAAAGATATTGTTTATCATTGATCTAATAATCAACAAAAATATTATGATTTATTGAAATATGCATTAACCCATGCTCCTATATTACAACTACCTGATTTTAATAGACCATTCTTTTTAGTAGTTACTGATGCTAGCGGATCTGGAATAGGAGCCATACTTATGCAAGATAATCATCCCATAGCCTATTCTAGCTGTAAACTGAAACCATCTGAAGTTAAATATTCCACTTATGATAAAGAATTGTTAGCTATTGTACAAGCTTTAAGACAATGGAAACATCACTTAATGGATTCTGAGTTTATGATTAAGACTGACCAATAAAGTATTAGACATCTCCTTAGTCAACCCCAAATATCTGACCAACATGTCAAATGGGCAGCTTTTATTTAGAGTTTTCATCCCCTTATCCAATATCAACCAGGTAAAGAAAATGTAGTAGCTGATGCTTTAAGTAGAAGACCTACCATTCATAATATCTATGTCATATCATTTGATTCTCTAACTCTTATGAAAGATACTTATCATCAAGACATTACTATTCATGGTGATTGGAATAAACTAGTTGAAAATAACTGGATTCCTATTGATTCACTGTCTTACAATGATGGATTCATGTTTTATGAAAAGAGATTATGTATTACAGTCTCATTTAGATCTTTTTTTTTGAATGAGATTCATTGTCCTCCATTTCAAGGTCATAGAGGTATTATATCTACTTTGCGTACATTGACTGAAGATTTTTATTGGCCACATATGGACACTGATGTATGTAACTTTGTTTCTGAATGTTTGGTTTGTCAAAGAGTTAAGAGACATCATGGTAAACAGTATGGTTTACTTATGCCTTTATCTATTCCATCAAGACCATGGGAACAGATTTCTATGGACTTTATCACTAGTTTACCTAACACTAAAGCTGACCATGATATGATTTGGACTGTTGTAGACAGGTTTAGTAAACAAGCATATTTCATTCCATGCAAGAAAACTTTAACAGCATCTTAGGCAGCCCAATTGTTTTTTAAAACAGTTTTCGCAAATCATGGATTACCAAAAGTTATTATTTCTGACCGTGACTCTAGATTTTGTAATAACTTTTGGATTACTTTGTTTTCTAACCTAGGAACAAAGATTGATTTCTCATCTGCATTTCATCCTGAAACTAATGGACAAACAGAAGCCACTAACATTACTATTTTAGATCTTTTACGTGCTTACACTATTTCTAAACCATAAACATGGGACACACATTTGCATTTACTGCAGTTTACATATAACAATACACTACACACAGCTACAAAGAAAGCACCGTTTGAAGTGATTTATGGTTATAGATTGTCTACACATGTTGCATCTTTATTAAATAGAATTCAGAGTGCTGATGATATTGCTAACATGCATGCTACTATTTTTGATGAGGTTAAAGACATGATTGTCAAAGCCCAACAATCATATACAAAACAAGCCAATAAGAAAAGACAGGCCATGAATTTCAAAGTTGATGACTATGTTTGGTTAAGAATAGAAAAGCGTAAATTACAAAGTGTAGATAAACCTCCAGTTGTAAAATTAGCACCTAGATTCTATGGACCATTTAAGATCATTCACAAAATCAATGATAATGCATTTAAGTTAGAACTACCACCACACTAGAAAATTCACAACACCTTTCACATTAGTTTATTACGACCCTTTAGAGGCCAATTACATGTACACTCTGAATATGAAAACCCACATTTGTTAGATGAAGAGACTCAAATACTTGAACCTGAAGCTATCATAGATACTGACTTTATGACCACTAGAACTGGCCGTAGATATTCTACATATTTGGTCAAGTTTAAAAACCATCCTATTGAAGAGGCCCAATGGATGCACGCTAGAGACTTAAATGCTTTCCCCACTCTGTTAGCTCCACATTGAGCTAATAGCAATTGAGGAAAATTTCTATCCCACCCCGGGGGTATGATGCCAGGAGGCATATTTCACGGTGGATTCCGTGAGGTTTTACGGTGAATTTCGTAAACTTTGTTGACCGGGGCTCATACACAAAGTGGATTCTTTGTACGAGAAGTTGATGGGGACGCCTATCCTTTTCGAGTGTTTCATTAATTTAGTGTGTACATGGGTGATTCCATAGTGGGTGATTCCACAAAATACATATTAAATTAATAAACGTTTATGAGTTTAGAGTGCGCACTTGTGATAAATTAAGGTTAGGATTGATTTCTAACCAGTTGATTTATTTATGTAGCCGAAGACTACTAGGTATTCACTTTTGTCGGTTTAATTGTATTATTTTACTAACGATTGTGAATGCTTCAATTGATGTGTAGAGATAGCAGCAGTGGCAGAGGAAAGCGTTGGAGGATAGCCTGTATTCAAGTTATCACTTATATTTTGATGGGGGCGCATACCTTAGGCATGGCGCCTATATTTTATCGCGTCTATTTATAAAGGCGTTGGATATTTATTTATTATTTTGTATGCGCATGGGCGCACGATTATGATATTTGTATTTGGACATTGTATTAGGTATGCCTTACTCTTTGAGCGCCCGCCCATTAGCTTTATTTCTATTTTGTGCTAAAGAAAACTCAAAAGCCAAAAGCGTGCTATTTTGTAATTTGGGCTATTATTTGAGCTTGAAGATTATTAATACATAAAATACATGCTTTGTGGAGTGCTCACACAAGGCATGGGGGAGATTGCACCCAATTGGTCTCTTGTTCATGTCGTGCATACTTTCTACCTTGAGTTTTGTGAAAAAAGTAGAGTTCTTTTGTTCTTGGGGACCTTCCGGTGCTCACTACGTGAGCATATAGCATCCGATCTATGCATCAAGTTTTCACTTCTTCAACATGGCAAGGCAAAGAGATTCACGATTTCACCCTACCAGATGACTCGAATAGCAGCATAACCTTGTCCTATCCATATCGTTCTCATCCCAACGCATCCAAAGGCTTGTGTAGAAGCGACTGCCAAGACCCATAGACCGCTAATAATTTCAACCATTTCAAGAAGAATGCAATGGACATCTATCACCTAGCCATACATGCTCTCAACCAATGGGTATAGTGAGCTTACCTCCATGCGCGATCTAGTTGCCTTCTCTCTCAAGAACTTTAGTAGCTCCACCATCCAAGTGCAAGCTTCAAGCGAGCTTGATCCTCAAGCTCCACACTCCAAGCTCCATTGCTATGAGCAAGTGAGGACAAGAAAATAAAAGAGAAGAAGATGGAGAGTTTCTCCACCATAGTCCCTCACCCTCACACACTCACTCCCTCACACTCTCACACTCCCTCTCCCAAGCACAAGCTCAAGTAAGCAAGCAAGCAAGAAGAAGAATAAGACGAAGAAGAAGAGGAGGAGAGATTCCTTTGGCCACAAAAAGAATGAGCTTCTTCATTCACTTTTTGCCTTTTATACAAAACCCTAACCCTAATTCCCTTTGGGCGGTCATCCCCTTTTTGTGCGGGATTGGCCCATTTCTCCAACCCTTCTCCTCCTCTTGCCTATTGGCATGACCTCAACCTGTGCCTCTAACCATTTACAATTTGCATGGGTGAGAGCTTAATGCTCTTTTTTAAAATAAGGCATCGTGTGCCTTGCACTCTTTTACAAAAGTATTGACTTGCACTTTTTCTTGTGCACCTCTCTCCTAGATTTAGGACTTTTTTGCACTTCTTGTGTTTCCAAATTTTTCTTGGCATTCCTTTGTCTTCCATTACATTTTTGCCTTGGCATTGTCTTCTGCTTTAGAATCTCTGGATTTTCCACCTTGTTCATCTTAGAGTTAACATTACTTTCCTCCTAGATGAGTGTCAGTCCCAGGACACTCTCCGTCTTAGGTAACTAGCTTTAGCATGCACCAAAGACATGGGTGGAAGGGACTATTGTGAATTGCCTTGGAGGAGTTTTGGTGGTGGTGCGAATGAAGGTCGTTGGGGGAATGTTGTTGGTCTGAATGGCTGATGATAGGGTTGTTGTAGTTTGTGATGGGGCTATTCTTAGGAGTTGCACTCATGGTTGGCATAGGTGTTGGTGTTCTAGGTATTGTACATGTTATGATTCTTTGGTGGGCTTGCATGATAATAAAGGACAAGAGTTTAGAGTTAAGTGTTGATAAAGAGCTTATGGTACTTTCATTGGAGTATTCAATACCTACAATTGAAACCTCTCATATGGTCTCTCCCTAGGGTTTACTGCTAGTCTTCTTATTGAGCACAAGACATAGTTTGATCAGTTTGGGAGACAGGTCAAACTCTAAGCAAGCGGAGAGTATTGTCCTGCACTTGAGGACCCAAATTATATATAGATTGTGGTGTAGATATTATGTAAGTGCATGTGCATACTTAGATATCACATAGGTAGAAGACTATTGGTATGGTTCCTGGTAGAAATGTGTGGATGAAGCGAGGGTTCAATGGGGTGGAAAATTTTGATGATATTGAGAAGAAGTACACTTGAAGGCTTCTTGAGATATGGGTTGTGATTTTGATAGCACAATGTAGCATAATTGAGCTCATTGACATTGCGATTACATTGTGGAGGCCGAGATTAGATTTAGTTGGGTAGTGTGGGCCTTCAATGCTAGTGGTTGATTACCATTGTAGAGTATACTTGAAAAAAGAAAAAGGAAGTGCACTACCTAGGGGTGTGTCTACGTCACTATGCAGTGTTGCATGGTGTCTCTGCTAGTGAAACTGAGAGCTAGCTCGAACCTCAAGGAAGCTTGTGGTGTTGTCCCACACTTGAGGACCTAGTTTGTCTATAAGGGAGGTGTTGTAGGTGTCACTTAGAGAGACAAATCTAACCATACGTGAGCACAAACTCCCTAGGTGTGTCCTACCCTTGATGTGCCTTAAGTGTGAAGTGGGGGTATAGGAAGGACTAGGGGGTTTTGGCTGACCAAGGCCATCGCACATGCCTAACTTTAGGACACCTGGATGTAGTATTTATGGCTCTCTAATATACATGGAAAAGATCATTGTTCCTTTCCTTTTTCTTTGTGTGGGTCTTTTGTTTGTTTTCTCTTTTCTTTTTCTTTCTCTCTTTTTTTCTTTTTGGCTTTGGAGATGCATTGGGAGGGGGACACGCTTGAGATCATCCTGATGCTCTACAATAGTTACATTTCGAGGGGGCCTAAGAGATTTACCAAAGAATGCATGTCTTTGCATGTAGCCCTTTGCTCTTCTAATTGTACTTATTGTGGCCATGAAAGGAGCTTGATTCTTGCACTTGTTCTTTCATTTGTTGATCTGATTTAGAGTCACGCCCTTGTTTCTAGATCAGCTTGGTGGCTTTTGTTTAGGTGCCTGTATTTGTTATTTTGGCTCTCCAAGCCCTAATAAGGAGAGTTGTTGTGAGGTTTAGCCAGTTGAGATTAGGGGAGAACATTGCTCCTCTACTCCTAAGCTAGTGTGTTAGGTTTAGGTGTCATGACATGGAGTCCATGTTGTAGTGATGTGCCAGTTTGTAGGCTAAGTCTTTGATTCCATCTTTCTTAGAGCAATCTCCTCATCCCTTTTGCCTTAGTTGTTCGTTCTCCTCTTCTAGTATTTTGTTGTGCTCTTCTTCTAGTCTCTTCCATTCCTCCTTACCCTTTGCAGCTCTTTGTTTTCTTTGGAGGTGGATCGAGTTCTTCTTATGGGGATTTTGAGAGTGTGACATTTTCCTCTCCCCTTGACTTGACAATCACTACAACAGAAACGAGGCATAGACGTGCATGTTAGACGCGCAAAGTTGGGCGCGTCTATCATTGCATCTATATGTGCGTGTAAAAGAGCGTGTAAATAGATGTGAATTTTACATCTATATATTTGCGTAAATAGATGCGAATATAGACGCGTCTTCAGACGTGTAATTATTTAACCACCTAAAATTGGACTTAATATAATAAAAAAACCAGAGTTAATAATTATTTTTGCATTGCTCTCTAATGAATGGCAGTGCCTCCAGTTGACAAGCCTGATATAAGTAATTAATGGCAAGTGACAGAAACCTTATTATACAATTAGTAGTAAGCATTGTATGTATCTCATAATTTCTCTACTTGAAGATGATAAAAAATACTTCCTTTTTATTATGGAAAATTCAGTTTAGCTTTAAACTTGACTATTGATTCTTGAGTATGCATGTGTGCACATTATAAAAACCATAGAATTAAGAATATACATTGAATCATTAAGCAAATTAACTATGTTACAGTGAATGATCCATCTCATCTTCAATGAGATCAGCCCTTGCTAAACTATCTACTTCTAGGTCCATGTTACCAAGAGGTAACGAAACAAATAAGTCTATCCCACTATCAGATGTGTTGCTATATTGCTCAATAACTTCATCAATATCATCGACAATCACATTATTATCCTCTTCTGCGTTTCCTTGAATATCCTCACGAGGTTCATCTTGCACTATATCACGCATATCATCCATTATAGTGTCATCATGTACATCATCATTAATTGTTGGATTGTCATCTGCTATCTCTATGTCGATAATATTACCATATATTGGTTTTGAACGATTAGATATAGGGATGACATACCACTATCGGTTATTGTTTACCATTGGATGATACACAACCTGTATTGGAAAAACAAAAGCAAGAAACTTAAATACTTATTATATTGTGTATATGTATCACATGTATACATATAAAAAAATTTAGCGTTTATATATATACTTGCTCGCATTGTTGAGGTAGTACTAATGTGTCATTCTTATTTTGGTGAAATTTTGTAGAGTCACTGATTACAAAACCACTTGGATGACATCTAATTGTGCAATGCTCACCATTTGTTACCACTTCTTTAAACCACTTCACATCCAGTACATATATAAAGAATCCTCTGAAGTCAAGCTTCAGATTATCTTGGATCAAGTCACAATAACCTTCCATGGTACCATTGGCATCCTCAAAGTGAGCAATCATCCCTTGTTTATATCTATGAATATCTTGCTGAAGTGGACCCCTCTCAACCACGCCTATGGAAAGATGATGAAGACTTGAGGATGATCTCTATAATACCTCAAGGAAAAGGAATGAGTAAGGTGCTAACAAAAGAAGAACTTCGTAAGTTAAATAGTTTTTGTGTGCTCAATGGTGATGTAATGAGAAAATGGGTGACACTATATAATGAAGCAAGGGCAAGAAGAAAAAGCGAAAGACAAGCATTTCGCACCAGATATGGACGTAATGTCTCATTTTCAGATCATCTAAATGTACTCCCACGTCATATTGATATAGATTGGTTACATGAGGAAATGGAGAGAATGCAAAACGAGGAGGAAATTAATATCTCTCAAGAAGAGTGGGAATACGTACGAGGTTGCTTATCAAAGGTGAGACATACTATCAATTAATTTGTTTCTATAAGTTATATTTTATATAAAAAATTGGCATGTTTGATCTTAATCTTTTACTACTAGTGCATATTATTCAATGCTATTTGGTGTGAGGGTAAACATCTTCGAACTCAACGTGTAGATGAAAAGAGAAATACCCAATATTGTGGTGTGGAAGTTGGAGATCTATAGGGGTGTTTCATTGGTATTGGAGCAACAACCTACTCTCTACCATGTGAACTGGCAACATGCACAAACCACCGAAACTCATTTGACATTGATGGTTCATGCTTGATGGGTCTACTCCACTCCCAAATACCCAAAATGCACAATCCTTGGAGAAATCCCCTGTTTTGCAGCGTCAATATACGAGAGCCTAGCAATCCACTGCCTAGACACGACCAGTCTTCAGTGTAATGCACTCCTTAACATGCTGCTGGGCCATCAACCTTTGTATGTGTGCATGGAAAATGCTACAGTGCAGACAACCAGCATGAGTTTGCAGTCTCTAGATGCTCACCTCCACAGAGTCCAGCTTGGGAATCCTAGGAGCATAAACTAACCAACCCTCAGTCATGCTTCCCTCAGGCCGTGCTTTTTGCCTCACAAAATCTTTCAAGGTTTTCATGAAGCGCTCAAGAAAAAACATCCACCTTGCATGAACTTCCCCACAAAGTGCGATCTCATCAATCAAATGTACGAGTAAATGTAATTGAGTAGTCAAAATGGATCGAGGAAAAATTTCCTCCACCAAATAAACCACATCAACACATAATACTCAAGCATCTTGCAATGTGTTTGGATCAATTTCCTTCCAGCTCATGTATCTCTCAGGATGTATTTGACAATTGTTTATTTTTGTGTAGAAATTCAAAGATATATCATGAAAAAATACAATGTATACACACCTCACAAACTCTCCCATCTTGTAAATGATATCACGTACATCTTTGGATACACAATGGAATATGCTAGTAGGAAGTATGAATTGAATGTAAACAATATTTATAGATCAAATGATTAGTTGAGAAAAAAGTCATCATACCCCAAAGATTTTTCACATAGTTACTCCACTAATTACTATATTCATGGTTAGAGATACCCTTACTTGAATCATTTTGTGCCAATCGCGGGACTTCAAACCAGATAGTTGCTCCACACCTCTTTTATTTTTCTTTATGAAGGCTCCCTTGAGACATCTCATACATCCTGTGGGTGTTCGAAAGCTACATATTTATTCCTTCACTATTTTTTCCTCGTTCTTTGACAATATCCAAGGTGCATGGGGTAGCTCAATCTTTTCTCTGGGTCCAATGCGTGGCCAGGCTCGTCTCATGTGACCAATGTTATATAAATCCTCTCTTACATTGACTGAATCACAAGCCCCTATCAAGTGATCCCATAATGTAGATACAACATTTTTGAATATGTGCATGGGGTCCAACAGGTGATTTATCTTGAGTTCAGTCCAATACGAAAGACAAAAAAATATAGAGAACCTAACAAATAAATAATATTTTATGTAAACAATTCATCATGCTAAATACTTTAAAGTCAATCGAGAGAAATGCACTTCTTATCGACTCATGCCGAGTGGAGGGTGGCTGTCGGCATTAATCCATTTCTCCTTCCAATCTCGAATGGTTAGAAATTGTGGATTCATTCCATTAGTAGGGAGAACATATTTGGGATGGTCAATAGGAAGAAATCATTGATTGTCATAGATAACCTTCTTTAAATATGCCGGCCTAGAGGAAACTAGAGAGGGACCGCAAATAGGACATGCATGATATCCTGATGTGGTTAAACCTGAACAAACAAGTGAATTAATAAAATGCAATTCACTACAAGGATTTGGGCCATTAGCGACGCCGATTAGCGACGGCGGATAGCGGTGTCGCTATTGGCGTCGCTAATAGCGTCACTATTTGCGACGCAAATAGCGACGCTAATAGTGACGGGCCGTAAGGAAAAAACACGGCCGAAACCCGAGCGCAGTTTTCATTTCTTTTGCTTCGAGTTTTGAGAGTGAGAGCGAGGGAGAGAGCGACCGTCGTGAGAGAAGAAGAGGAAAGATTTGCCGCCGCCGCCGCCGCTACCGCCGTTGTTCGCGAAGGAGAGGAGGAGCCTTCATCGCAAAGAGAAGCCGCCCCATGCTCGCCATATCTCATTGGTGAGTCTCCCTCTCTCTTTCTTTTGCTTGTTCAAGGTTTAAATCACTCTCTTTTGCTTGTTTAGGAGAGGAAATGAAAGAGAAAGAGAGGGAGAGGGAGAGAAAGAGAGGGAGAGGGAGAGGAAGAGGGAGAGAAAGAGAAAGAGAGGGAGAGTGCATTCTCTCTCTCCCTCTCCCTTTTGCTTGTTTAATGTTTAAATCACTTTCTTTTTTGCTTGTTTAGGAGAGGAAATGAGAGAGAAAGAGAGGGAGAGAGAGAGGGAGAGGGAGAGGAAATGAGAGAGGGAGAGAAAGAGAAAGAGAGGGAGAGGGAGAGAGAGTGCATTCTCTCTCTCCCTCTCCCTTTTGCTTGTTTAATGTTTAAATCACTTTCTTTTTTGCTTGTTTAGGAGAGAAAATGAGAGAGAAAGAGAGGGAGAGGGAGGGGGAGGGGGAGGAAATGAGAAAGGGAGAGAAAGAGAAAGAGAGGGAGAAGGAGGGAGAGTGCATTCTCTCTCTCCCTCTCCCTTTTGCTTATTTAATGTTTAAATCACTTTATTTTTTGCTTGTTTAGGAGAGGAAATGAGAGAGAAAGAGAGGGAGAGGGAGAGGGAGGGGAAGGAAATGAGAGAGGGATAGAAAGAGAAAGAGAGGGAAAGTGCATTGTCTCTCTCCCTCTCCCTTTTGCTTGGAGGATGTTTAAATCACTTTATTTTTTGTTTGTTTAGGAAATGAGAGAGAAAGAGAGATAGAGAGGGAGAGGGAGAAAAAGAGAAAGAGAGGGAGAGGGAGAGGGAGGGGAAGGAAATGAGAGAGGGAGAGAAAGAGAACGAGAGGGAGAGGGAGAGGGTGAGAGAGAGAGAGTGCATTCTCTCCCTCACGACGGGTTTGGTTGTTTGTTGTTTGAATCACTTTCTTTTTTGCTTGTTTAGGAGAGACAGTCTACCAAAACATGTTAGTTTTCTATTAGGTTTGATCCTATCAATTGATCATATTGTCTTTGGTACCTTTGTCTCTTTGATAGTGAGATCACATTTTATTTGTGATGAAGCATGATTCACAACATTATATTTATCCATTGCTACGATAACAAACTCAGGTCTGTGATTGTCCTCATCCAAAACCACAAATGGATCCACTTGCTTTGAATGCTTTTTGCAAACACTATGCAAAACCACATGTATTTGTTGCATCTCAAGAGAGCCCACACCATTTTTATCCATTGAAGCATGAGCCAAATCCACTAGTCCACTTGCCAAAGGTAGAAGAAGTATATTGAGAATGAAATCTATTTTCCATGTCCTTCACCCCTAGGCCAATACGAGACCTATTTCCTTTCAAGTATGCACTGTACTTTACACAGTACAAAAAATGCCAAGGACATATCCAAAATTGATACTTCAAACAAGGTTAGTTGCTCTTTATATACAATATAAGCCCTCATGCTAGCATTATTTTTCTTAGTGAGGTTTGTATGTGGCACAAAAACACCAGACTTGTCTTGTGCAACAAATCTTGAACTCCAATGAAATGCTCTAGTGTCCCACCATGCCAAACAACCATGTCTCAACAGTGGGAATCTCATCACCAAGTGCATGCCCTGCATTCCAAAACTTTCTAAGATCATGCTTGCATAAGGCAATTGCATCCTCACATGATACATTTTTCTAGTTTTGCACAAAGTTTTTATGATCCTCCTGTGAAGGATGTTCGATACATCTTCTTGTATGCGTAACCATGCTCTATTCCCAATGAAAGACACAACTTCTCTCTTTCTCAAGCACTATATTATTCACACCTCCAAAGTAAAAAATATGAACAATGATCAAGTTGTAATGTGTCTCATCAGCCATCCATGAACCCTTGAAACTTGAACTTCTTGAAACCTCTCTTTTCCACCACATTGTTGATCATCCTCCAAAATGTGATCTAAGCAAATTTGTCCTCCACCTAGAACTCACATGTTGCTGTGGTGAGAAGTTGTCAAATGTAAGGGTTATAACATGAGCAAACATTGTTGGCCATCCTTGAACCATGTTCAGGTGATCAAAATGAATCCACATGTGCTATAGGTTCCCATTAGGTCTCATTCTATTGACTAAGTCTAGTCCACTACCTAGTTGTTGACATCTTGACAATATGAGTCTAGTTTGTAGTATCCAATTGACCCAAGAATAAAACATCATTGATGAAAGGATATCTACTTCTATTTTTTAGGTCCAATGCACATCCTCAAAACCTTTGGATGTAACACTTTATGCCTGCTTGTCATAGTCTAGGCACTTCTCCAATCTCTTGATATTTGACAATGATGTGGCATGTTCTAGAAGCTTTGCCAACTCCCCTTCCTCAATCACAATGCTAGTAGCACTAGTCTCCTCTGTCAGCATCTCAAAAATCATGTCCCTTGCAACTACTTTACTATAGTAAAAGGATTGTCTTTAGCTTTAGATATCATCCTCTCCTCCACTCTTTCAACATGCAACCTATTCGCACCCTCTTCATAAGGATGGCTGTGACTCCCAAGATGAATAACTCACCTAGATGTTTTCTCATGATCCTTGGGAATGCACTAGTAAGTAACAACATGGCAAGTGGAAACACAGTATGGCCCTTGTCCACAATGTCTACATAGAAATAAACCATATTCTTTACTAATCATGCCAACTTGGCAAGCTTCTTTAAATATTTACCTCTCTCATATTTCATTATGCTAGTGCAATCTCACATAGAAAGAATAATCCACATTTAACATCTTAAATAACCCGAGCATAGCGAACCACACTATCAAAAAGGTCACAGTTAGAAGTCACACAGTCTATCCATGGATGGCCATCATTTCTTTGCTCCATTCCATACATGACTCATCTATTTCTAGGAGGGGATAGCTCAAATGCAATGTAACCATCATATTGCTTTAGAAGCTATTTGACTCATTTAAAATCTCTAATGCTTTGAAATGCAACATGCAGGCTGCTTTTGATAGGCAAGCCTTTGATAAGGTCAAAGATGCTTTTGAAGCCTTCAATAGGCCAAGCATCAACATCTTATTTTATCTCCACCCCTTCTTGCAAGTCACTTGCAACATTGCTATTCACAGTGTAGAATTGATACATATCACCATCAAGAAGGTACCTATCTTCCCCTCTAGGAACAAGAGAGGGTTTGAGTTTCACATTGTCCTAATCCAAACCAACTAGCATGAAAGAGAAAGAACTTCATTGAAGGTTAATTTAAGTACTAAGAGTGGAAAGCTTAATTGGTAAAATTTGTTGTGAGATAGTAACATTAGTTTTTGCCCCTTTAGAGGCTCCTTGTGGGATCGTTTGGGGTTGAAAATTTTCCATGGGGGTAAGAGATAGTAGGGTGAAGGGAGATTCAGGGAGAGGAGTAGACGGAAGAGAAGGAGTTCAAAGAAATAGAAGATGTGGAAGAATACTCATAGAGGTGAAGTCTCTCAATTTATTTCTACATCATTTCTACATCCTGAGAAGATAAATCTCTTATAGACAAAAATGTGCATAAAAGAATAACTTCCTCTTTGCTACTCAAATTGGCAATTTGATGCTTCCATTGGCTTCGAAAGGGGATAAAATGCCAAGACAGCTGGCCTAGATTCTCCCGAATTACTTCTTCTTTTTCTTCCAGTTCGGAGTGCTGTTCACTACCTGTAAATTGTGATCGTGCATCGTGCAATTTTCCTCAGGGGGGGTCACTCACGAATATATGTATATATAACGTGAGTTCAAAATACGAGGTTTTTAAAACACCATTTTTATATATTTTTTACATACAAAAGGGTGTCATATAAAGGGGTTACTTACAGATTCAATAAAAAAGGATTGTATTCAAGAAAAATTCACAGATTAGGATATTTATAAATAGGCCATGAATGCATGTTATATACAGAATATATATATAGTGAACCCCCTGAGGATTTTTCTAATCCTTCTTTTTGCATAAAATTTCCCAAAAATGGCTAAAGGCTACCTGCTTTCTTTTACATGGCATCCTATTCTAGAGGTTGTCTACAGTTTTTAACACCATATTGGGTAATATGAGAATTTTCCATAAGTTTGGGACACGTGGTCAAATCTTTGGATTTTTCATAACTTGAACACTATAACTCCAAATCGAGCTGTCTATAGCTCAATAGATTACATTTTTCAAGCGCTTTCCAATGATAGGTCACATCATATGGTTTTGAGAAAGTTATGGGCATGTTATCCGGGTGCCACCTTTTTAGTATTCAAAAAATGGAAATTGGGAGATTCCCAAACTTACTAATATTGTGTTTTTTGGATATTTACAAGAGATAATATCTAAAATATCAAAAATTGGGTAAACTTGTCTAAAAATCTGATAATTTTGAACCAAGCACACTACAAACATTGACATTAATGACTAATATGGCATTAGCTCTCTAGATTAATAAGAAAGTGCAATGAGGATGCACTCTAGAGTTTTTGACACAATGAATCCATAGCGGCACAACATCCATCCCTTCCTAACATGCACATCCTCTCACATGTGCCAAAGTCTTACAAATATGCAGTGTCATAAGAAGTATCCTCTACACCCATGTCAATGTCTTCATCTTCTACCTCTTCTTCTTTCATATTCTCATGTTCATGCTCAGTATCCAACTACTTCAACTCATATGCTGAAGACTCCCTACATTTAAAGAACCTAATATATTTTTCAGCTATTGGAATCCTTAGAGGTGTCCCATCATTCTCATTTAATGCATAGACAAAAGTACAAAAAACAAACCTTACCAAATATGGACCAAACCACCGCTTTGCCATCTTTCGAGTGGCACTATGCTCATTTTCTAAGCTATTGTCATAAACCAGCACCTAGTACCCTTCTTGTATAACTCGTGGTTGAAGTCTTTGTCACTTGTCAAGCCATTTCTTGTTCTTGATGCTTGTATTCTTCAGCTTTTTCATGGTTGTCTCAATGTCTTCAAGCCTTCTTTTCAACTTTCTAATGCATAGGACGACCAACAACTCTTCTCTATTCAAACTCTCTTTCCATGGTAGAACACTCCAAGTAGCAATAGTCTCCTCAATAGTCATGATTGGCTATTGTCCATACATTAATTTAATAGAAATATACATTGTAACTACATATGAGTGGTCCTATTAGCCCATAAAATAAAGGGTAACATTCTTGGCCACTCTTTCATCCTGCCCTTGCAAGACTTTGCTAATGCCTTAATGATAGGGTGATGACCTCATTCATTTTTGCCATTTGTTTCAGGATTGTAGGTTGAAGTTAAAGCCAGCTTGACCCAATTGTGAAAAGAAATCACGAGCCTCACCCACATCTGGTTCTCCTCTATCTGCAACCACTTTACCAACATAACCATACTTGCAAAAGTCTTCTTCCAATTAGAACCTGCAAACTGCTTGAGTAGTCTTTGTACTAAGAGCTTGACCTTCCATTTTATTTATCAAATTTTCCCATGCAAGCACAAGATATCTCATATTCCATAAACCTATAGGCATGGTAACCAAATCAACTATCCATTTGTAATGCATATACAATGAATAGGTCGATTGCAACCCATCTCTATGCTTTACCATGGAATAGATCTGACAGACAGTAAATTATTTCACATAACTCTCCACATCAATATATATGTTTTTCCACCAATACTTCTCTTTGATCTTGGAAAATGTGCCCCAAACTCCTGTATGTCCAACCCATAAGCTTTCATGAAACTCCTGCATCACCTGTTGTTGAGAAGTCCTATCTCCCAATACATGTACTAGAGCTCCTCTCTTTTTCTTTGCATGCTTCCATAAATATCCGTCTTACAAGAAAAACCCATAGTCTTTTCTTTTAATCATTTTGAATCTAGCTTTAGACCACTCAGCCTTCTTTGTCATGACACTAAGATATTGGCCTATTTTTAGCTAATCATTCTCATACAACTCTTTCGAAAATTGTGTTCTCATGGAAGCATAACAATGATAATCACAATTAGCAATATGATCAGCCACAAATCTTCTATATCCATGCTCATTCAACTCTTCATTCTTCTCATAGATGTCACATCCTTTGGTGGCCAAGATAGCTCCTAATCCACCACATCTCTGAATCGAAACATCTGATCTAGAGATATATGTATGAATATCTCTTGTAACTCCTCGTCACTCATCCCTCGACTCATCATGCTCTTAAAATATTATCAAAGTCACCTTTATAGATAAAAAGTGATGTTAGCATAATCAATATAAAGATTCAAGCAAAGCATAGTAATATAACTTTTGAAAGAAATGATGTTACTTAAAATGCATATTCTATAGTACCCTTATAAGAGATTCATCAATGAATTGAGTAAGTAGATGTTGCAAGTATGACGTAGCCTATGGTCCCATGTCAATCTCCTAACACAATTCTGCATACACTAGAAGGTCGATAGATGAGTCACCATAAAAGGATCAGTCCACCTCGTTATAAAAGAAATCTTGGCCTCCTATATTTTTGTCATCATTACCAAATTTTACATCGTCCACACACTCCAAACCCATCTTTGACCTCCACCCCTTGCAATATTGACCCCTCCATTTGCATATTATCCTCATCTACATTGGGAACATTGCTTTCATAATATACTCTCTCACTTCTGAGAGCTAAAGGTACAACATACCACCATCAAGGTTGTTGAGGGTTTGGATAGAAAATTACTTGTTCAAAATCATATGCAAGAGAGATTCAACATTTGTGGCATATACCATATCGTAATAAAATTTTTAAAAATAGTTTCTGCACATGTTCAAAATGGGCCGGCAAGACAAACCTATTGCACAGATCTATCCATATTTTTTTAGAATCTATTTCGAGAAATCTAGATAGACCTTGTCGAACACTTGCCCAAATTCCTTCAAGTACCACTTTGAACCACTACACATAGAATATGATGATGGAGAAGCTATGGTGATCCACTATGATAATACTTTGTAAATTTTCAAAATACTCTATTATAACGGTGTTTAGATCTTTGGCTTGCCATCGACGCTCTTGCTCAAACTTTGTCATGACATCACAATCCATTGTGAAGCGCATTTTGTCGATGTGCTCGATGCAGAAATATCGCATACGCGATCATCTCGCACTGTATATTTTGTACTATACATTGAAATGATTAGATTAGATGCCACATATAAAATCTAGATATGATAGATTATAAAACATGTGGTCACCTTTGGACTACATCCTCTTGAGAATTCCAACTCCTCAGTAAAGATCTCCACCCCTTCATGAGAGGCTGTGATCAAAGCTCCATGTAACTATCGCATAGGCATAAACCACAAAATCTCTTCCATGCCCTCAAGATATGGAATCAGTTGATGACGCATACTGCATCAAAATTTAGATTGCACTTCTTTTTTATCTTTCCTAGCTTTCTCGTACCTAGTGAGCCACGTCTTCATGGATGCATGGTGCAATATACAAAAACGATTCACTTTCTCCTCCATTGCAGCATCCATCCTTTTTTCCACCCCATTTTCAACCACCACATCTTTGATCAGTCTATCATCATTCTTCAACGACCATAGCATACTATTGTCTGAATCCATCATTGGTAGCCACTGTGAAATATGTACTAATGCCTCAAACACCAACCAACCTACAATGATGCTAACTTTTGCCCTTGCTCGTTGTCACACAAATCCTTTTAGAGTTTTCATAAAGTGCTCCAAGAAGAACATCCATTATGTATGGATATGTCTTGCAATCTCCATTTCATCTACAATATACACCAAGAGATGGGTTTGTATCGTGAGCATGCTTGTGGGAAAGTACTTCTCAAAGAGACAGATCGTCTCCACTGCTTCTCGCTTTGTGGATTCACTAGAGGATGTCTTGATATCCTTTTGTGAGATCCATTGCACTAAATTTGACAACCTGTAAATCGCCCTGCATATTTTTGGAGTAAGGCATTATGCGATTGCAATTGGTAGTATAAGCTCCCACAAATGAAGAAATGTTATGAACAACAACTAGACTCCAAATAGCAAAATATGTAGGCCACTTACAATCCATTCATAGTACAAACCTAACATAACTTATATCAATCATGGGATTTTGGCCGTGATAGTTGGTCATCTTTAGAAAAAATGGATCATCTGAGAGAACGCATCATACCCATCAGAAACTCAGATAGACCTCATAATTTGCTTCACAATGCCCTTTTATTTAGTGGAAAAAACCCAAGGAGCACGAGGTAGTTGCAAGCGACCATTAGCACTCGATTGTGGCCAAAATGCCTTCCTCTTGCCTATCTCCTTCAAATCCATTCATACCCCTACAGTGTCTCTTTGTCTTGTGATGTGGTCCCATAGTAAGCTGCTCACATGTTTGAAAATATACATGGGATCCAACAAGCCGTTGATGTATAAGTGGATCCAATACGACAACTCATAGAAAATCAAGAACTTTCACATTCCATTTGGATGTGACTCCATGTGGACCATTTTCAACTCATACGAGCTTTGGGCATTCATTCATGCTAGAGGTCGTCCAAAAAAACCTTCCCTCAGTTCATGACTCTCCAACAAGATAGAGGTGTGTCCTTGATATACAATCTTTTTCATGGTTTGTGACCTTCAGGAATCTAACTGTGACCCACACAATGGACATGCATGTGGACATGCATGATAACTTGAGGTAATTAGACATGTCTCAACACCTCTATTTAGTGAACAAAAACTTGAATGAGCTATGATAGATATGACCAATGAGAATGGAATCCTACTTACATGAGCACTCCCCGAATCCCAAAAAGTCATGCATGGTCCACATGACAATGGATCATATATTGGTGGACAATCCACCATCATGCTTGCTCATATCTTCCATGGCGTCTCCCTCCTCCCATAAAATCATAAGCTTATCGACAGGATGGAGATAAACATCCATATTCTTGACTTTGTAGTAGCCAGGAACAAGCAAGCTAAGGATTGGGTGTCCTTTCTTTACAAAAAGCCATGGTGGAATGTTGTAGTTAACAAGGACTACAGGCCACACACTATAAGAAGTTGAGTGGAGACCAAAAGGGTTCACATCATCCATAACAAGACCGAGCCGAAGATTTCTTAGCTCTTGGGCAAATCCTGGAAAGGTAGAGTCAATGTGGCTCCATATGTGCGTATTTGTTGATATTCGTTGGACTCCATCTGTGAATTTATTCTGCGCATGCCACATCAAGCTCACTATGCCCCAACTTTCGAAACATGTGAGGTATATGGGGGATACGTGAAAAGTGTCTTAGAACTTTCTAAGGGATGGTTTGCCCTTGCAAGTTCTATCAATATATATAAGCACAACACTTTGGACAAGTCTCCATAGTCTCATACTCTCCTCGAATCGTTGACACATGCATGGATAATGTTGTAGTTGCTATCAAGCTTTCGTAAAACATGTCATGCATTATCAGAAGACTTAGGCATGGTATTTTCAAGTGGTAATATATGATACTTTAGCAATGTGAAAAAAAATTATAAAACACCTTTAAAAAGCACAATTGTTTTTTATAATGGTACCAAAATGAAACCAACAAAGCATATGTAGAAGGTACCTGAATAACTCGGTTACAGTTGCATTGCTCCACTTGCTTGCACACTTAGGAGTACAAGCAACGTCTTCAGGTGAGATACTCGGCATCCATCATATAATGGTATGGATGCTTCCTCTTTGAGAAGATGAGATGTCTCCACATCCATGGGCATCAATGCATCGATCATTGTCTCTATATGAGGCTCCAAGATTGTAGGAAAGTCTAAAATGCTACATGTCTCCTCTACTACTGTCGGTATAGGCTGGGTTGTGTCTTCCACGTGGTGGATTGCCTTAGGAACTCCATCCATCGCACACCCATGAACTCTTCTAACTGACCGCAATAGATACATTCCTGCTTGCGATGAGACAACACCTCCTTGTATAAATTTTATGGCCACGTCTAATATTTTTGTATATGATATTCAATTAGTTTGTGAATATAAGACATGATTGATATACACTTTTCTTACTGTTTGCTCAAAGTCTGAGATTCCTTGATCAATGATCTCTAATTGAAACTTGTTGAAGCATAATATGTGTTCTATAGATAAGAGATGCTTTCGTGTAATTGCTAGCTTGCATTGAGAGCAAGGACATGGGACATGTTGATTAAGATACATTCCCAATCCGGAACTTTGTCAAAAGAACGGATCTAGAGCATGGCTATGGTGGCTTAAAGAGATCGAGTGAACTCATGAAGACATAGAGTTGAAGATAGAACGTCACACAAGTGAATTAGGTTCCAAAATTGAGACTTGGACTCATAAACATAGTCTTTTGTGGTTCGATAATGACTCAAGCTCACAATTGAAAGGACAAAAGTACCATCATATTGCATTACTCATCTTGTAAGTACAATGCTTTATAGTAGTTGGGTTGTTCCACTCTCCTCATCACCGTGCATATGGGATTCAGGACATCTCTTCCTAGAGCATACATCATTTGTCATTTCTCAACATTCCCCCTCAAATGATGAGTTCCTATACTTGTTGGCTTTTGCCCCCCTACATGATAACATGGCCCAAGAGACTAGCTCATAGGTAGCGTAGTCAAGTTAAAGCTTGAAACTTTACATATTTAGTAAGGGTTTTGTTTTACAAAGCAAATCCACTAAGGGAAAAAAAAAATCCACTATGGAAAATATAATTTCTTCAAAAAAATCTGTGAGAGTTGTTGATAGCGGAAGCATCATCATCTTCTTCTTCTCTTTCATTCATGAAGTAATTCTAGTGGTTACCATTCTACATCTGTTGTGTTTTTTAATGGGAAAAACATTCATTAGCTATATGGCCATTCTTACCACAATAATGACATGTCATCCAATCTTTGTTGTCGGTATTGAATCCTCGACCTCTTTCTTTGGGTCCAGCAACTTCTTTGGTGTATAAGAGATTTTCCCTAGATGATGGGACACTATCTTTTGCATTCTTGTTCTTCTATTTATTCTCTTCATGAAGAAGAGAGTACTCAATATCTTTAAGTGAGAGACTTGGAACATTACTTAAAGTGGACACAAGATTCTCATATGGATCCTTAATTACACTTGCAAGCAGTACGACTATTTCTTCACCTTCATTAATATTCTTCTTAAGAGTTGTAAGCTACGTTTTTAGGCTTTTAAACCTGTTAATGTGTATGGTCATGGAAGCATTGTCTTTATATCTAGTTTATAAAAATTTATGAGTAATTTTACCTTTGAATTCTTTGCTTGGGTACCAAACATCATATCAGGTTCTTCCCAAGCAGTTCTAGCATCTCTGATGCCAGAGATATGATGTAGCACATTATCACTTAGCTCCCACGTAATGATTCCAAGAGCCTTGTTATTCATCTTTTTCCACTTATTTGTCCTAAGGTGGTCTTCTTCAATAAACCTATCTTCATCATCTTCCTTCTTGCTATCTGCATAATTCTCAAACAGGTCCCACAAGTCCTTTCGTAAAAGGTGGTACATGGTCTTCTCCATCCAGGCATGAAAGCCTTCTCCATTGAACTTGGCTATTAGCTCAAGTTCAGACATTTTCAAGGAGGTCTTACCACGAGTGTACTCGAGGAGTTTCTATCCTTTTACAATGACATTGAAGCTTACAATACATTTAATCAGTTGGGCATTCCGCATTAAAATTCTTTGTGCATGGCATGGTGGCTTGAAGAGATAGAGTGAACTCATGAAGACATAGAGTTGAAGATAGAATGTTACACAAGTGAATTAGGCTCCAAGATTGAGACTTGGACTTATAAAAATAGTCTTGTGTGGTTGACAATGACTTGAACTCAACTGAAAGGACAAAAGTACCATCATATTTCATTACTCATCTTGCAAGTATAATGCTTTATAGTAGTTGTGTTGTTCCACTCTCATCACTGTGTATATGGGATTCATGGGATTCAAGACATCTCTTCCTAGAGCATACATCATTTGTTATTTCTCAACAAACATCACAACCATGATCATTTTCCATTTCGTCTACGTTACCACAAACAATTAGTTTTTATTCTCATCCTCTTTTTCTTTCCTAATTTTTTTGAGAAGGGATTTCTTCTCTTGTAACTCAACATTATCAACGTCAACTAAAGTCTTGGTTTTCTCCCCCTTTCTTTGTGCCTTTCTTTGCACTCTTTGTTTTTTTGTTCTCTCCCGCTTCTCATTCTCTTTCTTTGTTACCCCTCTCTTTGTTTCTCTCCACTCCCTCGTGTTTTCTCACTCATTCTCCTCTCTCCCTCCCTCTCTATCTCTCTCTCTTTTCCAATTTCTTTGTTGTCTTTTATATTTATTCTCTCTCTCTCTCTTGTTCTCTCTTCCTTTTTCTTTATTGCATATCTTATGTACCTTTATGGAAGATCTAAACAACGAATTGAGTAATACAATTCTCCAAGAATGAAGTATTCTATGGTCCCATGTTAATCTCCTAACACAACTCTGCATACACTGGAAGGTCGATAGACATGTCACCACAAAAGAACGAGTCTGCCTCGTTCTCAAAAAATTCTTGGACTTTTGTATTTCCATCATTGTTAGCCGATGCGGGCTCCAAACTTGCGGTGGCCTCCACCCCTTGTAATATCGACCCCTCTATTTGCATATTTTTTTCATCTATGCCTGGAACATCGCTTTGATCATATACTCTCGCAGTTTGAGGAGTTGAAGGTATAACATACCACCATCGAGGTGGTCGGGGGTTTGGATCTTATGTTGTGCATTAGACATTTGTCACTCACCTCTCGGTCTTTGAGGGTGATGCTCCACAATGGCTATACATAACTTGTGAGAGGATATCAGCTCCACAATGCATAGATACATTAGATTAGCATGTGGAGAAATATGGGCTTCCTTGAGACACTATATAAGCAAACTTCTCGATCACATTCTTCCTTTTGTACCTACATGCTTCTTCAAAGAAGGAGTGTTCCATTTATTTAGACCATTCAAGCCTCTCCCATGCTCATAGTCATTAAGGATATTTAGACCATTGCAAAATCAAAATGGACCATGTACCTATGAAGTGGAGGTGACAAAAACTTGTAATAGTTACTAGTGCGCCTATGCGATTGTCCACCCTTGGGGTGTGGGGGGGTGGGGGAGTGGGGATCACTCAAAAAGGTATGCGTTTTTCATGTGGGATCAACATATGGAAAAATTTTAATATCATTTTTATACATTTTTTTATAGATAGAAGGCTGCCATATAAAGGGGTTATCTACAATTTGGATAGAAAAGGATTCTTTTTTATTTAGGAAAAATTCACAGATATGGGTATTTATAAATAGATCTTAAATGCATGTGATATAGAGAATACATATATAGTGGACCCATTGAGTGTCCACATAAAATAAGCACTCTTCTTCGAGAAGCATGTGGAGCCCAAAAGGACACTTCCAAGAAGTAGACACCACCAAGGAATAAGTGCATCATACATGAAGAGGACACTTCAATACTCCTAAAGAATAAGGTTTTATTAATGTTAGAGACTATAAGTAGATAGCTAGGAATAAAAGCTAGCCATCAAATATAGACTTGTATGAACCTTAGGAGATAGGTCATGCATAGAATAACATCCAGATGACCATGCAAAGTCTTGACCAACTAAAGGAGGACCCACAATGGGCAATGTGATAAAAAGGTGGAATAGTTAACTATAACATGGCATGCAACTAACTCATGGATTCATAAGGAGCACTATGTAGAATAGGCATATCGTTTATATGAGGGGAGAATCTGGTAATTAGGAGAAATACTTGGAACTCATGGAGCACAAGAATTTTTCAATTATGTACATAATTTTCTTCTCTAGATTCAACAAGATCAACATCTTGGCCAACAAGTGTAGTAGAAATGTTGTTAGAGAAGCATAATAAGTCATATAAAAAAAAACATAAGAAGGAGAAGAGCATGATTGAGAAAGTTGTAGAATATGTACGGCGTGATTAGCAAGAGAGAAGCACAATGAGATCCATAATGATTTTCTTCCTAATTAAGGGACATAGGAATATGGCCTTGTGAAGGAATTGTAGCATTAGAAACTAAACATAACCTTTTCCCAATGTTCCAAACTACAATCTCAATAGCCTCACCAATGCTCATTTAAAAATATATATATGTGGCTTTCCTTTTGCCTTTCTTACACTTCTCATTGCTCACTCAATCTTAGCACTTGGATGCCCCCTCTGGCTATGCATCTCATCATGGTGGGCTACCTCCCTCTCTCTTGTTTTATCCATCTATCTAACTTGGAGAGACATGTCCTAATGTATGCACACACACACACACACACATAGAGGCATTGTGTAAGAGGAATTGAGAGAATGGGAGAAGGAGATAGGAGAGAAAGAGATTAAACTGATGTGTGGTGAAGGGAGAGATACATGGTGTTAGAGGAAAAAAGAGAGTGAGACACACATGCTTAGGTATAGTCTAAGAAAGCTAGCCACAAGCTTAGGCATGGACATAGGTTATTCTATACTAGGGTATTCAATGCTATACTTAGGCTATCTCAAGCTAAGATAGGACTACCTAGGCTACTTAGCTATGGTTCATTTAGCATTCAAGGCTTTGTAAAGTTTATTTTTCTAATATTAAGGGTAATATTAAGGATTTGCATTGAGATATTCTTTTTATATTAAGGATATGCATTGAACTATTCAATAATGTACACATTGTTACAACCTTTAATTCTAAAACACAATATTAAAAGGCTACAAAAGTACTACAGATAAATTTAAGACCTGCATAACAATGCCTAAAGAAATAGTCAACCAAAATCATAGGCAATACAAAATAATGAAGGTAATGATCATAAAAACATGAATGCTTCATGAACTAGATTGCTCATGAATGATCGCATGAGCTTCAAAACTAAATATTTCTATCATAGGTTGATTTGTTGGTTGTCTACATGATCCACTATTGTAGGCACATGACCTACTAAAACATTGACTAAACTAATGTCCGTCTCATACATTTTATACACTATTAACTTCTAATCTTGACATCTAATTGATATATGATCATATATCTACAATATTAGATCAAGGAACATCAATTGTCTTTTGAATATCCTTTTTAGCATCATGATTTCCTCCCTACAAAGTAGACATAACCTAAACCAATTAGCCATCCTCTAATTGCATAATTTCCACCATTTCTTGCAGTCCATTCATTTCATCAGCTAGACTCTCAAGATTCTTTGATGTGACGCCCTATTGTAATACACTATAGGGTATAGCACTTACTTGAGCCATCCTTTTGGAAATCAACTACCATCACTCATGCATTTGCTTAGTCAAAGAAATTTTAATGACATGCAAATATTCTTGCAAGAAAACCAAACCTTTCATATCTACTTCCATGTTCTACATGAGTTGCATTTCAATTTGCATTAAAGGTTGCAACCAAGCATCAAGAAAATTTCTCTTAGCCTTCAATCTTGTAATAACTTGAATAACAACATGAATTTCAAAACGGAACCTTGGCTTGCATATTTAATATCCATTTCTTATGTATTTTAGAAGAAGAAAATTTGCATTATCCAATAATGTCACTATAATCATCAATTTGTTATTTGAAAGATCTACAACTTTACTATGATCCATTTCCCTACCTTGTTTCAATTTGGACTCCAACATAACATTATTTCGAATTTCTTCTACCAACTACTTTTGCAAGGTTTGTGCTACATCCACTTTGATAAAAAATATCATTTGTATATCTATCAAAAACTTATGTAACCTATTTTCCCATAAACTAGCATCATGAAAATTAGATGGAACACATGATGAAGATGGCATCTCACAATTATGGATGGACATAGCATTCATAGAGTGATTTACTTTGGACGTAGAAGACTCAATCTTCAGTTGGATAATAAGATCCCAATTTTTTATATCCATGGACATGTTGGCATTATGCTGATTTGGATCATAAGACCCCAACTTTTTATCATTATCCTTGTCATTATGATCACCATGGTCACCTTACAATCCTGCAACATGAGAGTTACTTGCATGGTTATGAGTATTTTTGGCCTATTTCACACCTTTATTATGAGAACCATGCAATGAATTTTCATGAGACTCCCACTACCTACTTCTAACAATTTCATACAAATCCACAAGCTTTGACATTATGCAAATTTGGATCATAAAACCCCAATTTTTAATCATCATTCTTGTCATCACAATCACCATGGTCACTCTACAATCTTGCATCATGAGAGTTAATTTCATCCTTATTGGTAGTTTTGGCCTATTTCACACCTTTATTGTGAGAGCCACACATTGAAATTCATGAGACTCCTAGAACCTATTTCTTAGAATTTGATAAAATCCATGAGCTATGCATACAATTATGCTAATAATGGGCTAGCCCTACTATTTTTTTGCATGCACCTCATATATGTGATATAAATCTTAGCCATCATTTTTCCATTAAGAATATCTACTCAGTTTGGAACCACACTATGTCAAAAATTCAAACTATGCGATATATATCCCTAGTGATACTATGTGACTTGATAAACAAAAGAAAGCATCCCATGAAGCATCGAGTATAATGCTTCTGTAGAGAATCCAATTTCTTGGAATTTATTCATTCCTGGTTCTTGTTGGTGGCCCAAAGTCAATCTTCATGGATTCATTTATGCATTTTCAACATTCTCATTGAAGCTAATCTAGAAGACTTCACCTGCAAGAGTTGGTGCGAGTCTTATTTTCTCTAGCCACTTTCCATGTTTTCCTAATGATGTAAATCTAAAGTAAAATATATAATTATTGGATAATCATCCCTTGGAAGCTCAATGCCTTACAATAAACCAATTTTTATTAACCATTTCTTGATATTTGCATCATATATACTGAAGTGAAATGTATATTCTAGAAATGTTGCAAGCTCAGTAGGAGATATTTAAATACATGTTCTTGATCTAGGGGTCAAGATTTCATCTCACTATGTTGGACGAGATGTTAAGAGGGCTATCACTATATCTTGAAGGCCCTATCAAAAGTGTTGTGTGCATCCACCATCACCACAAATGTACGCAAGCTCATTCTTGTTAGGAAGGAGTTGGTGAAGCACATATTTGGTATATGCTTGCATGAAAGGACATTGAAGGCTGTGGGGATTGGCAAAGCAATAGGAGCCAGCCAGGCAGCCATATAGGAGAGCATCAAGGTAGGGTTGCTCCCAAAGACCAACAAGAGATGGAAGTAGGTCCATGAGAAGATCAAGTGCCTAACATGGCCTGAAACTTGTATTGAGTTCTACGATTCTAAGCATAGTCCTATAAAGGAAAAACACTTTATACTTTGCACTATAATACAGATATATTTTTATTTTAATCTATCTCTTGAGAATATTTATCTATTTTTTAGCGTTCAACTGTGATAAGATTGAAAGATTTTATGAACTCACGTTACGTGATACCAATGTGCATATTTTCAGAGTACAACACATACACAAAAGAAAATTCAAATTTTGATGGTCCATATTTGTGGTTTGATAGTTGTCCTGCTGCCCATTCACATGTCGTATTGTCCAAGGCCTTGTGGATAGCCTAAATCGCCTTTTTAATGGCATTTTTGGGCATTTTCGAACAAAACTAAGCTGATTGTCATCAATATTTTCCTCATCATCATGGTTTTCACCTTTCTCATCTGTAGAAGCATCACTCTCATTGTTCTTTGGCTCGTTGCGGTCAGCTTCCACATCCTTGCTTGCTTCTTCCTCTTTGGAAGTATCTTATTTCCAGTGAGCTCTTTTCAAATACTCAAAGGCTAATTGAGGGAGGATCTTCAAGCTATTAACCCCTAGATGAACAAGGTGGAAAATCCAAAAAATATAAAGAAAAAGACACGGCCAAGGAAAAAGGGAAACAAAAGACGAAGATGCACCAAGAAAAGACTGGAAACACAAGAAGTGCAAAAAAATCCTAAATCGAGGAGAGAGGTACACAAGAAAAAACATAAGTCAATAATTTTTTAAAAGAGTACAAGGCACACCAAAATTTATTTTGTAAAAGAGCATCATGCTCTCACCTATGCAAAAGGTAAGTGGTTAGACGCATGGGTTGAGGCCATGCCAATAGGGAAGAGAAGGAGAAGGGTTGGAGGAATGGGCCAGGTCAGGAGACCAAAAAGGTGATGACCGCCCAAAGGAAATTCGGGTTAGGGCTTTTTGTAAAAGACAAAAAGTGAATGAAGAAGCTCATTCTTGTGTATGACCAAAGGTATGACCAAAGGTGGATCTTTTATTCTTCTTCTTCTTCTTCTTCTTGTTTTCTTGAGCTTGTGCTTGACAAAGGGAGTGTGAGGAAGTGAGTGTATGAGGGTGAGGGATCGTGGTGGAGAAGCTCTCCATATTCTCCTCTCTTCTTCTCTTCTATTCTCTTCTCTTCTCTTGCTCACAGCAATGGAGTTGGAGCTTGAAGAGTGAGGATTGAGCTTGCTTGAAGCTTGCACTTAGATCGTGGAGCTACCAGAGTTCTCTGGAGAGAAGGCAACTCAATAGAGCATGGAGATAAGCTTTCTACACCCATAGGTTGAGAGTACATATGGCTAGGTGAGAGATAGCAATTGCATTTGGCTTGAAATGCTTGAAACAATAAGCCACCTGTGGGTCTTGGCGGTTGAGTGTGAGCTCGCCTCTACATTTTTCTTCTGTTTTTAGGACCGACAAATACAAGCCTCGAGTGCTTACACACTTCAAATATCGAATATTGATTTAGGGTTGTCCCCAAACCAGTGCTTCAGGTAGATAGGTAGGAAGAGAGGGAGTTTGAAGAGGTATTCGATCTCCTTAGAAAGTTTTTGGTTTTTTAGATTTGTAAAAGTAGGTTGGAGTAGTGTAGGTGTTTACTTTGTGATTTGGATGCATTCGGGTAGGAAAAAGCAAAGAAAAAAAACATTAGGATTTCTATTGTGAAATCGGCCCAAACAAGGTACAAACATAGAAAAAAAGGGAAAAAAGAGTGCGTAGGTGTTAGAATCTCATGGGGAGTGATTGGGAAGAGTAAGGTTGAGCCCAACAAGGGTTTAAGACTCTCAGAAGCAAAGGGAGACCTCATTTGTCATGTTGTTGTAGTAGAGAGAGAAAGAGAGAGCTTGAGAGCTTGTGAAAGACTTGGAGCTTTCCATGAATTGATCGGGACCACAAGAGTTATTTGTTGGGATTACGTGTGTAGAAACCTTTGTTTGTGTCTACCCTTGGATTCTCAAAAATCTTACTTGTGGGCATGCCCAAAAATTGTTTTCCAAAAGTGATTTTGGTTGTCATTGTTTGTGTGCCGGAAATAGAACCGGACATGGTCTACAAAGGTCCAATTCCTAGAATCTGACACTTCAATGAACTCAGTCGAACATCCCATAATCGGACACAAAAATCAGACCATCTAGAATCAGACACGTGTCAAATTGGATGTCTGATTCCTAGTATATTGGACTCCTAAAATGTAACGTGTCCACTAGAATCATTCCGGACACGTCTTAGCAGTCCATCGAGAAGGATGTCTAGAAAGCTCCGCCCGGCACTCCCATGGAATGTTACGGGACTTGCGATCTAGGTCTTCCCGCGTCTGCCATGTAGCGGAAGTATCCTGGCCGTTCCCACTTAGGATCGACCTAAGTTTGGGTTTTCCTATTTGGTCATTAGCTAGCAACAACTAGCGTCAGACCCGAGCGAACTACTTTACGCAGAAACGCCAAGTCCGAAGCGGATTCACGCTGCACTTGGTTCAAGGAGAATGGGAAACGAGAGGGATGCAAGGCTCGACCTCTCTGCCATAAGGCATAGTCCCATTCCGTTCCCCTAAAACAACGTGAATCGGGTAATAGTTAATTCTAAGTCATCGTTCTCGTTACTTGTTTCGGTGATGACGATCATCCTCTGTTCGTTGAAGACTTTGAGAAAAGTTCCCGGCTAACCGGGACCACCCATCCATAGGACGGACCCATGGTCCATCCTCCGCACTTTCCTCGGTTTGTTTTAGTTATGTAATTACCTACCACATTAATTTGACATATAACAAACAGCTTCCTTGATTAGCCCTGTTATGCACTGGTTCCTTCACGTAATCTTATCACAGGACATAAAGAAAACAATGTCAAACAACTTCTTTGTTATCATTTTATCCTTTTATCTTTGAAATACAAGGAGTTCCCGCCCATAGGCGTATTCATAATCCCCCCGAAGGCTATCCAGTAATCCACCAGGGATCACTAATCCAAGTTTCCGCCTGTAGACTAGTATGCGGGCCTCGAGATCCAATCCCGAGTCACGTTAGTCTCTTGTGCAGGGCCCGGAAGGCGAGGGATTTACGGCCAGAGCCCCCTCTGGCACCCAAGCGTCCTCCTGCTCCAAGTAGAACTCAACGGAGAGACCTCTCACGGCGGGTTCGGTCCACGTTCCCGGCGCGGTTAACAACCCCCTTGGTTAGGGTCAGGCAGGCAGTCGGGGGTAACTGAAGCTGCCTCTCCCTTCAGGCTTCAACCTGAAGCTTTAGATATCTTTTCATCCTTTAGTTCCTTGAGCAAACAATGCAAACAGTGCTTTCTAAACTATTACAAGCACAATCAATTCCAGTGGTCGTTTTATTTGGCCAACTGTTAAAAAGTGAATCATTCTCTTCGAATGCATCCAGCATTCGACCTGGGATCAAATTGCGACTTGGCAAGATCCCCAAGGGTTGGTTTGTTCACCCTTTTATCCTTGGGTTAGGGCCATACCCTGTTAACCCAACTTAATCAATACCTTAGGTAATAGTAAATCCTGGCGACCATGTCGCCTCAATTTATTGATTGGTCATTTGCTTTCAACCAAATACCTAACTCTCCTTTTTCTTGGCAATTATTCCTCAAGAAAGGTGAAATAACAGGATGATTACTCATCCTCTTGTAAGTTAAATTCTTTCAATAACTTGCCAACCTCATTTCGAGAAATGACAAAACTCTCTTGTGGACAAATCTCAAGTCTATATGATGTTGCAACCTTTTGCACATGTGTTGCATCTATTCCTCGGGATCATTTCACCCATTGAATGGCGTTTTCTGGTCACGGAATTACCTCCAGCCGAGTAGCAGGGTTTAGGGTGTCTTCTTACCCAACCCATTCCTAATTATATTGGCCCACGGCCCTAGGAATTTCCAACTCAGTTGGAGTTTCATCATTTAAACGAGTGATCCTTAGGATAAAACCTTAGATCATTTTATGCATGAGCATCCAATTGAGTCGACATTTAGTGAATGTGTGTAAGATCTTTGGGTTTACGGGTTTTGACTTGGCAGCAAGTGTAAAACTAGGTCGAATTCTCCTAGTTAGCACTTGGGATACTTATCATATCGACTGAACCATGCCCATATGAATCCCTTGTGGTTTATGTGATTTAGACAACACAATATACTTGTCTTGCGACAAGGATGAACCTTTCCCAAAGGTAATAAACTAGATCAATAGTTACAACTACACCAATACGTGTAAACATGCGATTCACTGCTTCTACGCATCACATGGTTCACAATAACCCTATCCTTCCTTGGTAAGGTAAAAATGCCTGATAATCTGGACACTAACTTTCCTAGGTCCTACTAGGACTTACATCAAATAATCATGCCACTTGCAAGTCCATAGATCATGTTTGTGCCCTTCTATTCCTTTTCGAATAACATCTTATGGGTGTTAACTTTTCCTCATGAATCATTACAAGGAAGATTCATCTAAAAATGGGACATGCCATTAATCTTTCCATGCCTAGTAAAAAGGTGTACCTCAATAATTTCAACCTTGTAATAAGGCAACAGTTGTCCTAGGCTCATCACTTTTGAATACACAAAAGGAAACTTGCTAATAAGGTCCTGCAAATGCATAGACACCTTATGCTCTTTTCATTAACCCCATTGAACGTACCAATGATCAATTTCCATATCTTAAGCTATCTCTAATAAATGTTCAAATAGCCAATTCATTTTCCAATTGCATTTAACTTGACTAGTTGCATTTGACATGCATGAGTGCCTCCTAATCCATGAAGTTATCGTGATTAATTCAATACTTCCGTGTGGAATCCAAATAGATAAAACCTGGACTTGTGGACTCCGGGAAATATCCACTTGTATACTCGGAGATGAACCTCCCGCAGTCGCACCTTGTGATCTTTTTGGGGCCATCGTAGGCGTGGATTCGGCTTCTGATTTGCCTTTGTGGTCTACGAATTGACTTGCCTCGGAATGCAGCCTCCAGATCTTGCCCTTCTCCCTCATACGTACAAGATCCCTTTTTGAAACACGGATCCTTGAAAAAGGAAATACCGGCTTGTGGGATCTGGCTTATGGAAGGCCTTAGGGATTGGAACTTGGGCTTTTTGCAGAAGAGCTGTGGAAAAAATGAAACTTAATAAAGGCTTGCGGGAATTGGGGCTTTCTCGAGGAAGCTTGTGGGAATTGAAGCTTGTTATGGGAAGGAACTCTTGCGAATGGGCCTTGCAAGAATGGGGCTTTAGAGTTCTTCTTCTCCTTCCCCAAAAATCCTAGGCCCAGCCTTGTGGGTGATTGGTGGGGAGGCTCGTAGGCTACCCCTTCTTCTCTTCAAAGTCCGGGCTAAGGGGCTTGTGGGTGTTGCAAAGGGAAAGGGTTTAAAAGGAACCCATGGGGGTAATATGGGCTAGTGTGGGAAAATCCATGGGAAAAGGCCTTAAAAATCGGGGCTAGTATGATTTGCGGTGGTTCCAATAGGAAGGGGGCTTAGAGAAGTCCCCCTTAGAAGCTTCCTAGAGAAGCTTCTAAGAAGCTTCCGTCAGCACGTCCCAGGGAGGGGAGTCGAATTCCAGCGTGGCGGCGGCGGCTGAGATGGCCTAGCGGGACTGAGGCGGCAGCTATGGTGGCTGGCGGACAGGGCGGACTGCAGCTCGGCAGCGTCGGCGACCTCCTCTCCACGGCGACCTCACCTCCCTCTTCACGGCCCGTCCTCCTCCAGCTCGTCCAGCACACCCTCCCCTTCACGGCAGCCTTCCGCCACACGACAGCCTTCTGCCGCCCTTTTCCTCCCTTCCCCTTCTTTCACACGGCGACCCTTCCTTCACACGGCGTCGACTGCAGCGTCCCTCCTCCCTCCACGTAGGACGGCAGCTCTCTGCTTCCTCCTTCTTCGGCAGCCTTCCGCCCCTTCTTTCTTATCCCCCCCTCTCCAAAAGGGGGTGTTTATATAGGCATGGGGGGAAAGAGGGCCTCCACACACGTGGAGGACTCCTCCTCATGCAATCTGACCTTCTCCTCCCTTCACTCCCTCTCCTCTAGCCATGCATCGGCTAGGGGAAGGGATAATAATTAAAAAAATTTGCCTTGAATTTATCCAATTGCCCTTCCCAAGCAGTTGTTTCCTCACGGCTTTTACGGTCTTCAACCCCGGCCTCTAATTCTCAACGTGGAGACCTCATTTTTGAACGTGCATTGTGTGGATTAGGTTACAAATAATTACGAAGTAGGGAATACTCTTGCACAGGGTTTATACGGCGTGCGGGAAGTTAATATTTACGGTACGGGGTACGCGGAAATATTACATTCTCTCCCCCTTAGAAGAATCGAGATGTCCTCATCTCGAGATAAACTGGGGATATCGAAGATTGAGAGAGCTTTCATCCATCCAGGTAGCATCCTCTTCGGGATAATCTTTCCACTGGACGAGACATTCTTTCAAGGTTCTAGATCTCAACTGTCTCTCTCTGACATCTAAAGTCTTTTCCGGTCTTAGTTCAAGGACTCCTTGACTAGGCATTATAACTTGTTGGTCATCAAGTACATGATTTGGGCTAGGTACATACTTCATTCTCCAATAGACTGTTATGGACTACATTATGAACCTTTAGGTTTTCAGGGAGTTGCAGTCTATAAACATTAGGTCTTAAGCACTTGAGGATCTTGTATGGTCCACAATACCTTGGACTTAGCTTCCTGCAATCTTCTAAGGATAGAGAACTCTTCTTTGGGCATACGTGAATGAAGACCATGTCTCCTTCCTCAAATATTCTATCTTGACACTTCAAATCCGTGTATGCCTTCTGTCTATCCTTCGTAGCTTTGATGTCCCGAGAAAGTGAAATCCTGAGCTTCGCACAATATCTTCTATTTAAATAACTGGCTTGCTCGTATACATACTCTCGTCCTATAGTAGACAAGTCCACTACTGACAGAGAGTTCACGATACTTAGCCTCTAACTTTTGTTCCTGGTCCTTGATAGAGACTTCCCTTAGCATCCTTTGATAGGCTAGATCATGGCATCCTTCCTCTCTAGCTAGCTCAAGTATTAGGTCGTTTGGCATGGACACCTCTGTAGCTAGAGATCTAGCTATTGATAGATTTTGCAAGATTAGTGAATTAAGGAATGCCTTGCGATTGAGTGCATCAACAACTACATTCTCCTTTCCAAGTCGGTACTTGATCTTAAAAATCATATTCCTCCAATACTTCAATCCATCGACGTTGCCTCATGTTAAGCTCGTTTTGGGTAAAAATCCATTTGAGACTCTTATGATCGGTTACTAGAGTAAACTTGTTACCCAACAGATAGTGCCTCCAAAGCTTTAGAGCATGGATGACAGCTAATAACTCCAGATCATGAGTGGCATAATTCTTTTCGTGACTCTTCAATTTCCTTGAAGAATATGCTACTGGATGATTTTCCTACATGAGTACATATCTTTAAGGCAAGCATGCTAGTATCAGTTACTACCTCTACTCCTTACTGTGGTCTAGAAGTTTTAGGATCGGTGCTGATACCAAACTTTGCTTCAATTGGTCGAAGCTATTTTGTTCGGAAGTTGACCATGTAATAGAGGTCTGCTTCTTTAGTAAGTCTGTAAGAGGTGCTGCAATCAAAGCATAGTTTTTGATAAAGATCCTATACCATCCTGTCAAGCCAAGAAAACTACGTATCTCTTTGACAGATACTGGTATTGGCCATTCAAGCACATCTCTGACTTTGGCTGGGTCTACTGATATTCCTTCTGATGATACTATGAATCCTAGATATTCAATCTGACGTTTGAAGAATGCACACTTCTTCATTTTTGCATACAACTTATGAGACCTCATTGTCTCCAACACAATCCGTAGTTGGGGTTCATGATCTTCTTCCTGTTTAGAATAGACTAAAGTGTCATCGAAGAAGACAAGCACGAAATCATCAAGATATGGTCTAAAAATATCCTGCATTAATCTATTGAAGGTGGCAGGTGCATTTGTAAGCCCGAATGACATAACCAAGAATTCAAAGTGCCCATATCTTGTATTGAAGGCCGTTTTTGGAATATCCTCATCCTTGATCCTGATTTGATAGTAGCCTGACCTGAGATCAATTTTGGAGAAGATCTTTGCACCTTGAAGGCGATCGAGAAGCTCATCTATTCTAGGAATAGGATACTTGTTCTTGACCGTTGATTGATTCAACCCACGGTAATCAATACATAGTCGAAGTGTCCCATCTTTCTTTTTCTGGAATAGGACTGGAGCTCCCCATGGTGAATTGCTAGGCCGAATGTAGCCCTTTGAACTAGCACTTGTTGAGTTGTTCCTTCAACTCAATTGCTTCCGAAATGGACATTCTATAAGGTCTCTTCGCAATTGGCGCAGCTCCTATTACTAGCTTGATCTCATGATCTACTTCTCTTTGAAGCGGGAGTTCTGTTAACTCTTCAGAACTACGTCCACGTATTCCTTCAGCCAAGTGACCAATTCACTTTACTTCTTTATCAATATTCATAGTCAATACAATTGTTGATTTTTTTAACAAAAATTTAGTCCATTCATGTCAGCATAGCCCTTACAATTATTTCTTGGGGCGATGGAACAAGTTAATACATTAATTCGAGGAGAATAAGATATTGTTGCATTCAGCTACAGGAACTGAGTAGTAGTACGGATTGGGGTCATCGATCTTCAGGAATCGATAGTTCCTTGGAAGATTAGGGTATCTTTTCCTTTGATATCCATTCTTCTCATGACGTCCCAAAACCTTGATTCGGTCGGCAGAGATTCTTTGAATCACTTCTCCGTACACATACTTATTCTGGTTAACCCTTCGACCTCCAACCTGTAGGGTCGCGTTTGCATGAGCCTCAACAAAGACGAACAGCTTTACGATCTTCAAATCCGCCATCCACTTGATTCTCTTCAAGTTAATTTGAAGGTACGCAGGTCGATAGGCAGTTATGTAATAGATCCCTGAAACACCTATCCATCTCTGTTCCACGCACACAGGCGATGGATTGTAAATGCGGTCTAGGATGTTCATCATCTCAACCCTTTGTTGATAATCCGTGGAATGCATCGCGGTCATAAACATGACTCGAAACACTAAGAACCTGTTCCATGCTTCATAATTCTGGAAGACAGCAATCAAAGTGAGGAAATGTTTGGGACACAACATTCGCTTTACTTCTTCTTATTAAAATTTCCTAAAAACAAGTCCTTTGTTGGTTTGCTCTGATACCAACTGTAACGTGCCCACTAGAATCATTCCGGACACGTCTTAGCAGTCCATCGAGAAGGATGTCTAGAAAGCTCCGCCCGGCACTCCCATGGAATGTTACGGGACTTGCGATCTAGGTCTTCCCGCGTCTGCCACGTAGCGGAAGTATCCTGGCCGTTCCCACTTAGGATCGACCTGAGTTTGGGTTTTCCTATTTGGTCATTAGCTAGCAACAACTAGCGTCAGACCCGAGCGAACTACTTTACGCAGAAACGCCAGGTCCGAAGCGGATTCACGCTGCACTTGGTTCAAGGAGAATGGAAAACGAGAGGGATGCAAGGCTCGACCTCTCTGCCATAAGGCATAGTCCCATTCCGTTCCCCTAAAACAACGTGAATCGGGTAATAGTTAATTCTAAGTCATCGTTCTCGTTACTTGTTTCGGTGATGACGATCATCCTCTGTTCGTTGAAGACTTTGAGAAAAGTTCCCGGCTAACCGGGACCACCCATCCATAGGACGGACCCATGGTCCATCCTCCGCACTTTCCTCGGTTTGTTTTAGTTATGTAATTACCTACCACATTAATTTGACATATAACAAACAGCTTCCTTGATTAGCCCTGTTATGCACTGGTTCCTTCACGTAATCTTATCACAGGACATAAAGAAAACAATGTCAAACAACTTCTTTGTTATCATTTTATCCTTTTATCTTTGAAATACAAGGAGTTCCCGCCCGTAGGCGTATTCATAATCCGCCCGAAGGCTATCCAGTAATCCACCAGGGATCACTAATCCAAGTTTCCGCCCGTAGACTAGTATGCGGGCCTCGAGATCCAATCCCGAGTCACGTTAGTCTCTTGTGCAGGGCCCGGAAGGCGAGGGATTTACGGCCAGAGCCCCCTCTGGCACCCAAGTGTCCTCCTGCTCCAAGTAGAACTCAACGGAGAGACCTCTCACGGCGGGTTCGGTCCACGTTCCCGGCACGGTTAACAACCCCCTTGGTTAGGGTCAGGCAGGCAGTCGAGGGTAACTGAAGCTGCCTCTCCCTTCAGGCTTCAACCTGAAGCTTTAGATATCTTTTCATCCTTTAGTTCCTTGAGCAAACAATGCAAACAGTGCTTTCTAAACTATTACAAGCACAATCAATTCCAGTGGTCGTTTTATTTGGCCAACTGTTAAAAAGTGAATCATTCTCTTCGAATGCATCCAGCATTCGACCTGGGATCAAATTGCGACTTGGCAAGATCCCCAAGGGTTGGTTTGTTCACCCTTTTATCCTTGGGTTAGGGCCATACCCTGTTAACCCAACTTAATCAATACCTTAGGTAATAGTAAATCCTGGCGACCATGTCGCCTCAATTTATTGATTGGTCATTTGCTTTCAACCAAATACCTAACTCTCCTTTTTCTTGGCAATTATTCCTCAAGAAAGGTGAAATAACAGGATGATTACTCATCCTCTTGTAAGTTAAATTCTTTCAATAACTTGCCAACCTCATTTCGAGAAATGACAAAACTCTCTTGTGGACAAATCTCAAGTCTATACGATGTTGCAACCTTTTGCACATGTGTTGCATCTATTCCTCGGGATCATTTCACCCATTGAATGGCGTTTTCTGGTCACGGAATTACCTCGAGCCGAGTAGCAGGGTTTAGGGTGTCTTCTTACCCAACCCATTCCTAATTATATTGGCCCACGGCCCTAGGAATTTCCAACTCAGTCGGAGTTTCATCATTTAAACGAGTGATCCTTAGGATAAAACCTTAGATCATTTTATGCATGAGCATCCAATTGACTCGACATTTAGTGAATGTGTGTAAGATCTTTGGGTTTGCGGGTTTTGACTTGGCAGCAAGTGTAAAACTAGGTCGAATTCTCCTAGTTAGCACTTGGGATACTTATCATATCGACTGAACCATGCCCATATGAATCCCTTGTGGTTTATGTGATTTAGACAACACAATATACTTGTCTTGCGACAAGGATAAACCTTTCCCAAAGGTAATAAACTAGATCAATAGTTACAACTACACCAATACGTGTAAACATGCGATTCACTGCTTCTACGCATCACATGGTTCACAATAACCCTATCCTTCCTTGGTAAGGTAAAAATGCCTGATAATCTGGACACTAACTTTCCTAGGTCCTACTAGGACTTATATCAAATAATCATGCCACTTGCAAGTCCATAGATCATGTTTGTGCCCTTCTATTCCTTTTCGAATAACATCTTATGGGTGTTAACTTTTCCTCATGAATCATTACAAGGAAGATTCATCTAAAAATGGGACATGCCATTAATCTTTCCATGCCTAGTAAAAAGGTGTACCTCAATAATTTCAACCTTGTAATAAGGCAACAGTTGTCCTAGGCTCATCACTTTTGAATACACAAAAGGAAACTTGCTAATAAGGTCCTGCAAATACATAGACACCTTATGCTCTTTTCATTAACCCCATTGAACGTACCAATGATCAATTTCCATATCTTAAGCTATCTCTAATAAATGTTCAAATAGCCAATTCATTTTCCAATTGCATTTAACTTGACTAGTTGCATTTGACATGCATGAGTGCCTCCTAATCCATGAAGTTATCGTGATTAATTCAATACTTCCGTGTGGAATCCAAATAGATAAAACCTAGACTTGTGGACTCCGGGAAATATCCACTTGTATACTCGGAGATGAACCTCCCGCAGTCGCACCTTGTGATCTTTTTGGGGCCATCGTAGGCGTGGATTCGGCTTCTGATTTGCCTTTGTGGTCTACGAATTGACTTTCCTCGGAATGCAGCCTCCAGATCTTGCCCTTCTCCCTCATACGTACAAGATCCCTTTTTGAAGTACGGATCCTTGAAAAAGGAAATACCGGCTTGTGGGATTTGGCTTATGGAAGGCCTTAGGGATTGGAACTTGGGCTTTTTGCAGAAGAGCTGTGGAAAAAATGAAACTTAATAAAGGCTTGCGAGAATTGGGGCTTTCTCGAGCAAGCTTGTGGGAATTGAAGCTTGTTATGGGAAGGAACTCTTGCGAATGGGCCTTGCAAGAATGGGGCTTTAGAGTTCTTCTTCTCCTTCCCCAAAAATCCTAGGCCCAGCCTTGTGGGTGATTGGTGGGGAGGCTCGTAGGCTACCCCTTATTCTCTTCAAAGTCCGGGCTAAGGGGCTTGTGGGTGTTGCAAAGGGAAAGGGTTTAAAAGGAACCCATGGGGGTAATATGGGCTAGTGTGGGAAAATCCATGGGAAAAGGCCTTAAAAATCGGGGCTAGTATGATTTGCGGTGGTTCCAATAGGAAGGGGGCTTAGAGAAGCCCCCTTAGAAGCTTCCTAGAGAAGCTTCTAAGAAGCTTCCGTCAGCACGTCCCAGGGAGGGGAGTCGAATTCCAGCGTGGCGGCGGCGGCTGAGATGGCCTGGCGGGACTGAGGCGGCAGCTATGGCGGCTGGCGGACAGGGCAGACTGCAGCTCGGCAGCGTCGGCGACCTCCTCTCCACGGCGACCTCACCTCCCTCTTCACGGCCCGTCCTCCTCTAGCTCGTCCAGCACACCCTCCCCTTCACGGCAGCCTTCCGCCACACGACAGCCTTCTGCCGCCCTTTTCCTCCCTTCCCCTTCTTTCACACGGCGACCCTTCCTTCACACGGCGTCGACTGCAGTGTCCCTCCTCCCTCCATGTAGGACGGCAGCTCTCTGCTTCCTCCTTCTTCGGCAGCCTTCCGCCCCTTCTTTCTTATCCCCCCCTCTCCAAAAGGGGGTGTTTATATAGGCATGGGGGGAAAGAGGGCCTCCACACACGTGGAGGACTCCTCCTCATGCAATCTGACCTTCTCCTCCCTTCACTCCCTCTCCTCCAGCCATGCATCGGCTGTGGGAAGGGATAATAATTAAAAAAATTTGCCTTGAATTTATCCAATTGCCCTTCCCAAGCGGTTGTTTCCTCGCGGCTTTTACGGTCTTCAACCCCGGCCTCTAATTCTCAACGTGGAGACCTCATTTTTGAACGTGCATGGTGTGGATTAGGTTACAAATAATTACGAAGTAGGGAATACTCTTGCGCAGGGTTTATACGGCGTGCGGGAAGTTAATATTTACAGTATGGGGTACGCGGAAATATTACACGAAATTGGACTCCCAGAATCAGACACACAAAAATTGGACCAACCCATAATCTGACCATTAGAATTGGACTAGGACAACTCAGATTGGATCGCCTGATCGACCGATTGGACAAACCCAAAATTGGAAGTCCAATTCTAATAATCATACTCTTCAGAATTGAACCTCAGAATCAGATAGAAAACTATCAAAATTGGATAGGTGAACATAATAAAAATTTGACACATCTAACCCTTGAAATCGACCTAGATACCATATAGAGCTGAAAGCACATCATAGATCTATCATTGTGCTGAAATCTAGAGAATTAGTTCAAAACTTAGCTATGAACAATCCTTCAAATTGTGCATGGTGTTTAGCATAACAGCCTTGCGAGCTGGAGGGGACTGCCCCTCCTAAACCCCACAGAGGGGGCTCTACCCCCTTCGCACCTCCCCCAAGTAGGCTGGAGAGAAAACACCCGTGGTAGTAGCAGATCCTCCAAATTTGATCCTAGTGTAATAATGGCTCTACACAAGCATAGATTCTCACTTGCCAAATAGCAAGTAAAAGCCCATAATTGAACAAATACAAATAGAGACCCTAGAATCTCAACGAGCCAATCTAGCCAACAAGGGCAAAAAGGTCACACCATAAAAACATGTATATGTTGCATTTGGACTACATTTAGTCAAAGAGGAATGCAACAATATCAAGCTACAACTACGAGGATGACTAGATATGACACTCTTGACGATAGAGGCACCTTGAACGGCACTGCATAGATGACCCAAGACATTAGTAGAGAATCCATAACTCGTTGTGCAGTTGGGACTCAAAGGCATGCATCAAAAGGCTTAAACTTATAAGCCAAGACCTAGAAGATGAAGACATAGTACCGCCTACTTATCTTAGGGTCAAACTTATCACAAAAAGAGACCACTGCATTGATGCTCTCATCGATGAAGGAGTAGATTTTAATATCTTGACCTATGAGTCATGGACCCTACCAGGCCAACTAGAGCTCACACCAACTAATGCAACTCTTAATCCTTACTGGGGACACCCACAAGCACTTATAGGAAAGTACAGAATCCTTGTAACTATTGAAATGAAAAGCTTGTCTATCCTATTCCATGTTCCTCCAAATAGTGCAAATTGTTGAAAGGAAACCCTCCTAGGAAGACCCTTCAAAAGGGCGATAAAGTGTGAGGCCAATTATGTAGCACTGAGGATACACTTGACACTACCCGATGTGAGGATAATCACAACCTTTAGCAAGGGTGACCTCATTAAACCTTTAATAGGGAAAGACAAGGAATATTGTGAGATACCAAGCAAGCCTAGTAACGAGAGCATGTTCTTGTTGAAAGAGTTGATACAAGTGCATGTTGAACAAAGAGAACGAGTGAGCTAGGCTAGACTTGAAACGACAAGGTCAAGAGACAATGCAAAGGATAGGATTTGGACCTACAAATATCGTAGAAGACCACAAAAGAAGCCCATGCCTGATAAAAAAAGGTATTGATAGAAAGCCACTACAACACCATAATGGATATCCAAAATGTTGTTATGTGCTCAAGGGTATTACACAACTAACCGATGGATTTGGATGCCAAAACCCCTGACTAAACCACCTTTGTCAACTAAAGGCCAGATCATATCAAAAGTGAAGAAGCGTAGGAGGGAATCTAAATGAAATTCTAAGCCTTGATTCAAAAACATTGGAGTGACTGAGCCCCTCATGATTGAAATCAAGAAACCAAACAAGACTATTCGAAAGGTAGATCCTCAACCTAGCATGTTTAACAAGTGGATATAAGATGTAACCATTGACTGTGCACAAATACCACTAGTGCCCAAGGAACCTTTGACTTCCCAAGAGGATAATGAACACCACATGCGCAACGTTGCTCATGATAAGGCTCATTGCTCAACAAAGTAAATGGTAGAATCGTCTCACAACCACGAGTAAATCTTCTAGCCAGTACCAAGTCCACCTCGAAGTCCCAAATCTCCTATAGCCTCTTTTCCTAAAAAAAGATAGGAAGCACAACAACACTTGTCAGGTGTAACTGCTCAATCCCAATCTCTATCTCCATCTCAGCTTCCAAATGTCCAAGGTGTGAGACATGACATCACCTCTAATTCTCAACCTAAGAATATGTCCGTGCAATCCATCATGACTAGCAATCTGCATAACTAAATGTACAAAGGGAAAAAAAAGTCATGACCACTTCTAATCTGCTTACAGACTTGACACTGTAGTCTATCAATAGTAATCAATCCACTAAACTAGCCGCTACTACTTCCAATCAACAATCACAGCAGACACAGCCCTTGGTCATGACGATGCCCCTTGCAGAATGTATCATTATCAATTCAGCTACTACAATAGAGATGTCGCAACCAACATCCTTGACACCTCCAACAATTTTGAAGCACCTAAAGACTAGACCTCAAAAGAAATCTCTCCAAGATTTGGCCAAAGAGATAGCGCATCTCACCAATGAACCAAAGATGAAGTACATGATGAAGCTTGATCACAAGCTAACAGCTATCACACATGTGTATATCCATGTGGATATTAGAAGGCCAACACGAGAAAAAACAAATCTCATAGCCAAACCCCTGACATGGGACGAGCAACAATATGTTGTCTCCCACAATGTAAGTGTTGCTAAAGAAGTCATAAAGGATGTCCCACAAGCCATAGCTAGAGAATCATGTGTTGTACCTTCACTCCATACTGCTCAATGTGAGGCAAACAAGGAAAAACTTAAAGCAATCAAACAAAAAGGAAAAGGACAAGGTAACTTTGTGCAAAAATGGTATTCTAACCAAAGTTTGATAGCCAAAAATTTCCACTGACTAATGACATTGGCTGAGCAAAGGAGCCCTTTGAGTATCAATACATGATTCCACGTACGTTGCCTCGACCTTATTAAGAGTGTTGGCAATGGTCCATGAGTTCTAGCTTTCTGCCACTATCCAAAAACATCCCTTGTGCGATAAATTGCTTCTAGAAGAACTTATACATGTGGCTAGCAGGCTAGGAGTAAGGAGCATGGTACTTGATGTTAGTGCATATGTCTTTTGCCTCACTCAAGACCCTACAATCCTAGATCTCTATGCTTCCCATCAATACAACCATAACTTCTTTAGCTAGTTTCATCCAAGTCTACATGACCGGAACCCTAAACCGTCTCTTGGTTCTATGCTAGAGCCACCTGAACCTCCAGAGCAAGAGAAAAATAAGTCTAAACACAACACTGGCTCTGATAAGAAGCAATGGAGGCACGTTTGAATTTGTAAGGACAAGAGTCTAGAGCAAACACCAGACCAGGAGAACCTACCAATGTAATCAAATTAGGAGCTAAATGGAGGGTAATTAGCTGAAGAGCTAGACTCTCCAAAAAGAGAGGCAGTTGCACCCTCATAACCTAGTGAGGCTATTCAATAGGCCACAACTATGTCCCATGAGGACACACCATGAAAAGAGAATGTTGAGGCCCAACCAAGCAAATCAACAGACCTAGTTCAGGGTCCTAATTCTTTAAAGTACACCTGGATTGCCCAAGAAAAAGAGGAGAAAGCAACGGCAATTGCAACTAGTTGTAGATGCTAGGAAGATTGAGACCAAGAGTGCTAAAGAACTGCAGAATAAAGCATCGAGTCCACCCACGAATGAGCCCATTGCCATCTCTCATAATGGCAATGAAACCTTAGACACATTTGCGTATTCTGTTAAATTGAAGAAACCATTATCATCAACAGTTACTTTCAATGCTCAATCCACCAACAACAAAACTTACGTTAACCAATCAAGAGTGGATACAACATTGCCACAATAGGTTGACGAAACTATACTAGTTACATTTGAGGAGAAACATGAAAAACTAGAGGACATAAGCAATCCTAGCATTGACCAATCTTGCTCATCTTAGCCTAAGCCCCTAACTATGCCAAAGGCTAGGGAAACTTTCAAAACCTTGCATGAGATAGCAACCGAGCAAGCCTCATCAAACATAGAAGTGTCACAGAGTTCTTGACTAAGTTGGATGCTAAACTCAAATTATTCTCACATTCCTACATCCTTGCAGAGATGAGGGCACATTCCCTAGGGATGTGCCTGAGGAATATTTATCATATCTACTATCCTGAGAAGAGCAAGAATATCCTAACGAGCACTATGGCAAGTTCCTACATGAATGCATGCAACTCATCTCTAATGAGGAAGCCAATGAACTATGCCTAACTATGACATTCAATGAAGAGCTTTGCCAACCCAATTTCTTAGAGATAGGGCAACTAAAGTGAAAATCAAAAAATTGAAGTCAATTTGAAAAACTTTGGTTTGAAAACCAGGCTACAATGGCCGAACTTGGAGCCCAAATCATGACAATCTCAGAGGAGCGACTGGCCAAATGGCGGTCTCAGAGACACCCGACCTATGTGGCACCAACTTCATTTTGAGTAGTGACTACCGTTCTAGGTATGGACTTAGTTGGAATTAGCCAAGAAACTCTGATCAATAAAATTCTCACTCAGGAGGAGCTACATGTTGCTAGTAGACTCGAACAAGGCACCATGCTACTAGATGTTGTAAACTATTTGTTGTAACTGAGTAGGTTGCCACAATTACTAGATATGTATGCCACAATCCAATACAATCTTGAGTTCTACACTTGGTTTTCCTCCTCATGAAGTGACATGGATTCATAAACGTGTACATAAATAAGCAATGTGTTTTGTGACTATGTATAAATAATACCAAAAGAAGCAAAGCTAGCACACACACAAGCAATGATAATCAAGCGCAGATGATATGCATCGAAGTCAACACTATGGGATTCAGATAAGTGATGTCTTTTTGAGTCGTACCTATTCATTATGGTTGAAGAATATGACTTGCATGTACTCTCATGACTTGCCAAGTGAATGTAGGACGACACAAGTCTCTGTACGAAAGTGTTCAATGTCCAAGTCACCACAAGACCACCAACCCCACAAGGACCATTATGGAGAAAGTGACAAAAATACCAAGAAACAAAGAGTTGTGACACCGAAGCCCTGCTGAAAGAGAAAATCACCCCACCAGCAAAAAGCACACATCACATTTGAGAATGGCCCAAAGCATAGTCATTGGCTACTCTCCCTTTCTTGCCCAAACTCTACATCAAGGTAGGAGCCACACTCTCAACAATAACAAGCATTTCTTCATCAATCAAGATTCAATTTGCCAGATGCTTTGTCCCTTGTCCATGCACAGCTCAGTTGATTTGGTACCTCAAGTGTTTCAATATCTTACATGTTACAAAGAGAAACTCTAGATGGTAGGCCAACTTCTATTCTCAGAGAGGAAGAGAACAAGAGGTACTGATTGGCCACTAAAACACAAGTCTACAACCAACAAAAGTATTGCATTGTCAGCAATTTGAGAGAGCTGGTGAATAAGAAAGGAACAATCAAACAAATAGTTGACCAATACAATCTCCACAAATACATGGAGAAGGTTGGTGACCATGGCAGATGCATAGAATTCCTAAGAACTTTGGATGAAAGAAGAAGCATTAACATGGTGGCCATCAAGCACCCCACCATCCGCCTGTAGCTTAAAATGGCCCACATCCTCTTCGCAAGCTAGAGATGCAATGCTCTCAAGAAAAAAATAGGTGTACCACACAGCACCAAGGGTGGCATAAAACAAGTCTCCGACTACTATAGCAGAGTCCAAGAGGAAACAACTTCCTCCAAGGCTTTGATTATAGGCTTGAGAGAAGTGTTAGCTGCCATCATTTGGGAAACTCTGGGGGAGGCGGAAAGAAAAGTAGCACAGAAGACCTTGGATCCATCACGAATCTGAGAGGAGCATCACTCTCCCACCCCATCAAGCCCAACCATCTCACTTTCAGCAGGAGGAGAATAGGGGGAGATGAAGTCCACAAGGAATAGAAGGAAAATATGGAGAGAATTACTAATAAAAAAGAGAATGATCAACTATCTCAAAAGGAAGCGAGCGAGAGGACAATCCATGAGCAACAAGGTTCAAAATTTCACTACAACAAAAAGGCCTCGCACTTTTAGACGTGATTTTTGAATAAAGAGAAAATCTTACGGCCGCGTCTACCCGCCTGTCTATTTGCGCCTCTACAAACTCGCATCTATAGTCGCATGTATGGAGAAATTTACACGCAAAAATAAATGCGTAATAGACTCGCATATAGATGCGTGAATACAAGCGCATTAAAAAAACAAAATTGTTATTTATTTAATTTCTTTTGTGCGTCTACCAGTGTGTCTACATGGCAAATTAGACGGGCATATAGACACGCCCATAGACGCGCTTTTACAAGTGCCCATAGACGCGAACGCAAAACAAAAAATCTCTTTTTTTAGAAATATATTTAAATTTTTTAAAAAAATTAAATTATGTAGCGCGTGTAAGAGCACGTGTACTCTGCATTTTAGACGCGCTTATAAATGCGTGTTTTTTGCAATTTAGATGCGTAGATAGATGCGCAAAACAGAATTGGAAAAAAAAAACCAGAGAGCATCCCATACATCAAATTGTGCATTTGGGAAAAGGACAATGGATCTGAAAGCATGAGAATTGAAAACAAAAGTCCATGTATTCATTATAGATAAAAAGCATTTACATGGGGAGTTTAAGTACTTGCGACCTAAAGCGTGGCCGCGAGCAGTAGGCTCAAAGATGGATAATAGATATACAAGAAAACAAGGCCATAGATCATGTATGGTGCTCCTCTATGAATTTGAAGAAGAAACATCTTCGCTAGCACCACCATGGCTACTAGCGTCGCTATCCCCCTCCTCGCTATGCTCCACATCGGGGTTCGCCTACACACACAAAAGATCAAGGTTGCTAACATACACATGGTGGAGAACAAGTTATAATTAGCTATACTTTTAATAGAAAAGTAAGAAAAACATACCTCCTCTGGCTGTCGAATCCTCATAGCCCGGTTTTATTGGTCCTCAGTGATGAGACCCTCTTGATAGAACTGAAGCCATGTGGCTGCGCGGTTATGGCCTCGATGGTAACCTACCTCTCTAGGAGTAGGTATCCTACCAACGATAGTAGTGTGCAAAACAATTATGATATATACAAATAATTATGAGGCACAATGTATTAGAACAAATTATATAAAGAATTGAAAGAAATATAAATTTTAAAAAACTAGAAATCAAAATATACTTACAAACTTTGCCTACCACGACTCTCTGCCGCCCGATCCGTAATGCGACGATCCCATGGTTTCCATTTGGATGCGTCGCGCCTCTGCGTACTAGCGACTCTTCACTTGCTATGCTGCTTTCTTCTTGGCTTTCTTCCACTCTATGCGGTGGCACATAGCTGGTTGGCTATAGCCTCCACGCCCCTCCTCCGGTCTCCGCAGTGAGTCCCTGGCGCGTGTCATGAGGTGGGATTTTTTTTTGTGAAGCAAATCCCTCACTTTTGTGCGTCCCCAATCATCCGAGAATCGCTGACCCTCAGGATTTGGGTACCTCCTATGGACTGCCCTCAATGCCTCCTGCCACAAGCCGCTTTTCTGATTTTTGAAGTAAACGAAACAATCTTTATACATCGCATGCACGATGCTCCTCATGTACGCCATTACATCCCTTCCCTCATCATCATGGAAGATGCCACCAGTATCTGTAACTCTATAGTACTGGCGTACTGGCTCGTCTATGTGATCTTCTGGTGAGGGTGATTACTCGCCACCTCCTAGGCAACCCCCACACAAGCCTCGTCCTCCCCCTCAACTCTTCCTTCTTTCTCTCTGTTGAGTACCCTCTGCCTCGCTGGATGCACGTGCTTCTGCACATGCATGTGTGTCGACTAACGCTTGTGCTTCAGCTGATGCATGTACAAGTACTGCACGTGGAGTACCTGCAATTGGAGTTTTGGAAGTAGTACCAGGCAAAGGCGTCAGAGGGGTTCCAGACATGACGCTGAACACCTCGTCTGCTATGGGAGAGCGGCCAAGGTGTCTAGTCATCTCTCCCATGAAGTCTTCCCTACTAGGAAAACCTCCAAAAAATGCATTGACCCCTCTGCCGAACAAGCCCAATGTATCATTCATGCGATCCAAATTCGGGTCATTGCTATAGATGAACCAGGATGCGATATCTACAAAAAAAACACAGGAAAAAGATACATTCGTACAATTCTAGAAATAAAAATTTATTTTTTATCATAGTTGGCTGGCGCGTGTATAACCGCGTCTAAAATGCAGGATAGACGCGCTCTCAAACGCATCCCTAAAGTCAACCCTGTGGTCAGAGCGCGTGTATATCCACATCTGAGATACAGTATAGACGTGCTATCAGATGCGATTTCTAAGTCAATGCTTCTGGCGCGCGTGTATCCTCGTGTGTGGACTGCAAAATACACGTACCTGTAGATGCGACTCTGAAGTCAAAGCTTCTAGGCAGGGACGTGTATTCTCGCATCTCACATGCAGCATACACGTGCCTGGAAATGCGACTCTGAAGTCAAAGCTTCTTCTGTGCAGAGTGCGTGTATTTTGATCTAACGCAGAATACACACGCTCTGAGACGCGGCCGTAGATGCAATGACAGCAAACATAGATTCGCGTCTATCCCTATGTCTATACTGAAATGTAGATGCACTGGCAAACGCGTTCAGTCGGCTGATTTCAGTCCGACGACCGCCATTCAGGATTTATTTGTGCTATACAAAATGCAATCATAGATCCTAATACACAAAGAGAGAGAGAGAGAGAGGACTCACCTTGGGTGTTTGGTGTGGCGGGTGGTGGCGCTTCTTCCTTCTCCTTCTTCCTCTCCTTGGTGAGTTACTCTCCCTTGATGCTTGCTTGCTGCTTGTTGTCTCCTCCCTTTGCTTCTTCTTCCTCTTGTTCTCCTCTCTCTTATTCTCTCTTTCTTCCTCTCCTTAGCTTTCCTTTTTGCCCTATTGTCTCTTTGAAATGAAAGAAGAGGTGAGTCATGAGGAGGTGAGGCATGAAGAGACTGCATGTCGGCTAAACTGGAGCTTTAGAACACGCAAAAAACGTAGGAAAGGAAAGGCGCAATTTGAAAAGAAATGATTTAAGTATCTTTTGAATTTTGACGTTTGCGTCTATTTTCGCGTGTATATGCGCGTCTAAGTTTACGTAAACACGTGTATAGACGTGAAGTTAGATGCGTAAATAGACGCAAATTTAGACGCGTAGGTAAACGCATATATAGACGCGCATTTAACTTTTATCATAAATTTTTGTTTTTAAGATAAGTTTTGATAGTAAGTTCTTATCATAAGTTTTTATGTATTTATGATCAGTTTTGTGTATTTCAAATTGAGATCTAAGAATAATTAATATATTAGCTTGAAGTTTTTATGTAAACATATGAATGACAAATATTTTGATGTTGTCATGAATTAGGTTTAATCATGTCGTCATCATCACCTAGTGCGGTGCATGCTGATGAGTCAACGAGCACATCCTCAAGTGAGGATGAAACATTACGTCTTCATAATGGAGATACATGGCTACGACGAAAAATTAAATGCATGTGTGATCGTTGTCGAGGGTGTATTTTTCGAGCACGTTGAGTTGCAATGTCACATCTCAGCATGTATGGAGAATGGGACTGAGAAAAATCACCGGTATTCATTGTTTTTTTTAAACACTAAGATTGCTAGTATATGTTACTCAATATATATCAACATACATGAAACTCCCTTTTGTGGTTGAGCAAGATGCGGTGCCATATCCTCAGATGCTCCCTTCTGGGTGTCGAGAGGCTGCAAAACGTTGACGCGAGGAGGCAGAGTCTTCAAGAAGAGTGGAGACTGACGACCATGATAATAGCCCTCATGAAATACCCCATCAAGTTGTAGAGGATGAGATTTTGGACAACATGGTACACCATCTATTTTTGCAACCGGTTCAGGGAGAAGGTCACTCTACGAAGCCAGATGATCCACTATACGTAGCGTCATCTACTCCGTTGTATGAAGGTTGTATGCACTCCGTTCTTCGTGCGTCCCTCGAGATACTCAACTTGCAAACAATTTATGGATGGAGTAATGTCAGTTTGAATGTGTTATTGAAGTAGGTATCAATTCAGTTTGGCTTATGAATCATGATATTAATTGTTCTATTTTGAAATCAGACACAAATATATGTTGGTGGTTTTTTAACTCACTTTTAAAAATATATGTAGGTTATTATCACAAATGCTTCCAAAAGGAAACAAATTTCCAACTAAGAGAGAGCAATCAAGACATTACTTGACATCTCTGGGAGGCCTCGATTATGTCAAGATCCATGCATGTGTCAATGATTGTGTCTTATTTCGTGGGATTCATGAGTTCGCACGAGAGTGTTCTATTTGTGGCGAATCAAGATAGGAAGTGGAGATGAAGTCAATGGATGTGCCTCGTAAGGTTTTGCGACATTTTCCGATTGTTCCACATATTCAACTTATGTTCAAGTGTAAGTCTATTAGAAAGCTCATGTCATGGCATGCTAGTCATCGTTCAAGTGATGGAAAATGGAGGATCCCTGCAGACACACTGGCATGGCAATATATAGATAATTTGTGGCTTGTTTTCAAAGAAGAGCCAAGAAATTTGAGATTTGGTTTAGGTATGGATGGAATCAATCCATTTGGCATCAAAAGCACATCATATAGTGTATGGCCAGTGGTATTGGTGAACTATAATATTCCTCCATCCATGGCAATTAAAAAGGGACATCTAATGTTGTCCCTTCTGATTCCTGGAAAGCACAAGGTAAAAAACATGGACATTTACTTAGAGCCTTTGATTGAAGAGTTAGAAATGTTATGGGAAGGTATTGAGGTGCAAGATACAAGCACATCTGCATCCTTTAGAGATTTCATGTTGAAGACCATGTTGTTGTGGACCATGCATGACTTTCCAAGATACGGAGAGTGTTCAGGTACATGTATACAACTCTATATTTGAAATTTAGGACTTGAATCAATCACTAAAAGATATAGACCTTATACCGACGTTTAAAGCGATGAAAATACAAACAACAAAATTTGCCCCCGTCGTTGCAAAAAGTGTCGTTATTGACGATGCCATACAATCGTCGCTATATGCGTCACTATTTGAGTCGCTATCTGCGTCACTATCTGTGTCGCAAATGCGACGCAGATTGCGACGCAAATAGCGACGCAACCAGAGAATTTGTGACGCTCATAGCGACGCCAATAGCAACACGAGCAGTAAATTTACGACGCAAATAGCGACGGTAACAGAGAAAAAAAAAATTGTGGCCGGGCTGCATATAGCACTATGTGCTGTATGAGAGCCATACAAAATAGTTTCTGCACTGCTGCATACAAAGCGCTTGCAAACAAAAAGAATGTATACTGAAATCATAAAACTGATACATGAAATAAATACATGATCGCATAAAATGCGATTGGTACAATCATGAAACGATATCACTAATACATAGAAAATGTCTACATAGATCAGGCAACTAAAAACTAAAGGTGTGTGAGCTCTAAGGATCCAAGGGCGAGCTACAAATCCTCATCCCCCGAAAGCTCGTCCCGCCGCAAAGGAGCATCAAACGGATTCTGCAGAAAAAGTTACAACATATCAATCCACCATACAATAATGCATTCAAATATCTCATGGTAACTACAGACAAGAAAGATGAGTGACTTACAGGGCCGCGGCGTCTATATAATCGGTCAATCAATGCCCTGAGACCGTGCCTCTCTGCATATCGAGTCTCAAGGCCTTGCGGATCACGATTTGTAATGGAGTGCTGCAAAGAAAACAAAATGCTAACTGTTAGAAACATGATTGTCAGTACAAAGAATATTTCAAAAAAACAAATAAGCAAAACAAAAGAGAAACTTACAAAGTCCTCCAAATATGTCCTGTGGCCGGCACTCCCAAGATGATGCACCGCTCCGGCCTCGATTTGTACCCTCGCCGCCTCTCGCTGCTGACTCCAACGTCCTGGCGAATCTGTAGACTCCTCCCTCAGTCGGCGCCAGTCGTTTGTATCTAACCACTCGGGCTTTGGAGCCCCACTCTTGATTGCCTTGCGTGCGTCGGATCGTCTATTGACATGTATGCACGCATGCAATCCATCATCCAACCCGTAGAGAATCTATCTACTGCGGCTGGCACCGGAAACTCCTCGTGCAAGGATGCTACTATGTAGTCCTTGCTCCCCTCTGGTATGTTCCTCCAATGATCCAGGATGTTGTGCTAAAAAACTTGTTGGCACAACTCCCTCATGCGAGCCATCACCCTCCTTCCCTCATCATTCATGATGATGGCTCTTGACCTACTATCCACTTGGTATCTATAACCCCTAGGAGTCTGCCTAAGATGGGCCCTCTCCCATCTCTGTCCACACTCTTGGGCATATCCAGGAGACCCTTGTACATCCGGTGTACCGACGGGGGTACCCTCTCCCGGAGTGCCACTCAAAGGGGTGCCACCAAAAGGAGTGCCACCAAAAGGCGTGCCACCTGCCGAAGGCTGCGCAAAAGCCTGAGTAACTGGAGTAGACGTCCCCACAGGTGTGACAAATCTTGGAGGTGTCAGGAGATTAACATGGGACCATAGAATACTTCATTCTTGGAGAATTGTATTACTCAATTCGTTGTTTAGATCTTCCATAAAGGTAGATAAGATATGCATTTTAAGAGGGATTTTTCAAAAATGATTTATATTACTGTGCTTTGTATAATTTAAATTGATTATTGTAACATCTTTTTTTATCTGTGCAGGTGACATTTTCAGGATGAGTCGAGGGATGAGTGATGAGGAGTTTCAGGACATGATGGCACGCATGTCTCCAGATCAGCTCGTGAGATTCAGAGAGATGGCAGACCAGGAGCTATCTTGTTCTTCATCAAGGCGCTCTGCTAGATCTGCTTCAGTGTGATCAGATGCTTCAGCTTCGAGCAGACGATCTCGACGTTCACGACTTGGGCCAGAGGGAGGGACTGCAGGAGGATCAGGGGGGTGCTACTGTAGAGGCACCATAAAAGAACGAGTCTACCTCGTTCTCAAAAAATTCTATGACTTCTATATTTCCATCATTGTTAGCCGATGCGGGCTCCAAGCTTGCGGTGGCCTCCACCCCTTGTAATATTGACCCCTCTATTTGCATATTTTCTTCATCTATGCCTGGAACATCGCTTTGATCGTATACTCTCGCACCTCGAGGAGTTGAAGGTATAACATACCACCATCGAGGTTGTCGGGGGTTTGGATAGAAGATTACCTGTTCACAAACACTTACAAAGCGAGTTCAAACCATTGTGACATAAACCATGTCGTATTACAATTAGCAAGCAAATGACTATTTGCACCTGTTCACAATGGGCCAGCAACACAAATGTGTCGCGCAAATCCGTCCATTTTTTTTCGGGATCTATTTCGAGAAATCCCGATGGACCTCGTCGAACTGTTGCTCCAGCTCCTCCAAGTACCACTTTGAACCACTGCACATCGAATAGTATCATGGAGAAGCTACGGTAATCCACCGTAATAATACTTTACAAGTTCCCAAAATACTCCATCTCATCCACAACCGTGTTCGGATCTGTTGCTCGTCACCGGCTCTCTCGAAGATACACGTCCATATTTTTTACTTTGTAGCGGCCTGGGATGAGCAAGCTAAGAATGAGATGTCCTTTCTTCGTAGAAAGCCATGGAGGGATGTTGTAGTTGACAAGCACTATAGGCCACACACTGTAAGAAGTCGAGCGCAGACCGAATGGGTTCACACCATCCATGGCGAGAATGAGCCGAAGATTCCTTGGCTCTCGTGCAAAGCCTGGGAAGGTAGAGTCGATATGGCTCCATGCGCGTGAATCCGCTGATATTCTTTGAACTCCAGCCGTGGACCTATTCTGCACATGCCACATTGTCAAGCTTGCCATGGCAGACGTGCAAAACATGTGGTTTATGCGGCGGATGAGTGGAAAGTGTCTGAGAACTTTTTGAGGGATGATTTGCCCTTGCAAGTCCTGTCGATACCTGTGAGCACCACACTTTGGACATGTCTCCATAGTCTCGTATTCATCTCGAAACAATATGCAGTCGTTGATATTTGCATGGAATGCTATTGTAGTCCATGCCAAGCTTCCGTAAAACATGTCGTGCATCATCACGAGACTCAAGCATGGTATTTGTAGGTGGTAATATATGATATTTCAATAACCTGAAAAAAATCATAAAACACCTTGAAAAAACACAAATGTTTGCAATAATATTGTTTTTAAAAAAATCAATGAAGCCTATGTACAAGGTACCTGAATAACTTAGTCACACTCATATCGCTCCAACCGTATTTTGCTTTCACACTTAAGAGTGCAAGCAATGTCTTCAACCGAGATACTCGGCACCCATCATATAATGGTATGGATGCTTCTTCTCTAAGCGGGTCAGATGTCTCAACATCCATGGGAATCAATGCATCGATCATTGCCTCTATCTCAGGCTCCAAGATTGTAGGTAGGTCAGGAAGGTTGTCTGTCTCCTCTGGCAATGACAGTATAGATGGGCCTTGCGAGTGGTCGATTGGCTCCTACAATCCATCCATCGCACGTCCACGAACTCTTCTAATTGGCCGCAAAGGGTGCACTCCCCCTTGGGTCGAGACATCACCCCCCTGGATAGAAAATTTGCCAACAAGACCCAATCTTATTATGTATGGTTTTCAATTAGCTTGAGAGTACAATGCATGATTAATATTAACTTCAAATTACCGTTTGCTGAAAATCCGCAATCGCCTGATCAATGATCTCAGATTGAAACTCGCCAAATCGTTGTACATGTTCTATAGACAATCGGCGTTTTCGTCTAATTGCCAACTTGCATTGAGAGCAAGGACATGGGACATGCTGATTAAGATACGTCTCGCGGTCTTGAACAATAAGACCTTCTTCGTTTTCCATCTTATCTACATTACAGCAAACGAGGCTTAAATGGATAGCTTTATGGAGATGTACGTCAAGTTGCAAGTTGACCATAAATCTTGCATTGTATATAGTAGTTGAGAGATTTTTCGATGTTGTATCTCGGCCTTGTATCATGCTCAAGGATTTGTTTGTCCCGGTAGATAATTATTTGTTATATCTCGGCTTTGAGTATAAGTAATCCATTTTGAGCATCATTGAGGATCTCTTAGTCTAATAATAAATCAGTCTCAACAAAAAGCATCTTAAAAATGTGGTTTTTTTGTCCTAGGATCGCGTATTAAAATTAATGCGCGCCATCTATGAAATTTAATAACTATAGTAATAAAATTTGTTTCAATAAATTCTACTCATAATCATAAGACCTGAGAGAAAATATCCTATACTCAATTTAAGGGTTTCTTCTTCTATAACAATACTTTTGGGTTCATTTTGATGAAGTACCGTAATGACCATTAGCTAGGGTATCATTTTCTTTTAGTCCTTCCGTTGACTAGTTGGCATGATTTCTAATTTGTTATGCCTATAAAGTTAATACAAAAACAATGAATTATGCATATCACAATTAGATCCCCTACTTGGACATTATGAAGGAATTGACCATTTTTAAGCCATCTTAAAGAGTCACCAATGTACGTGGCCCATAGCAAAGCACATTGCATACCATTATCGATAAGTCTATTATCTTAAATTCAGTGGATATTGCCCTAGATATCGAGATGGTAAGCTAGTTAAATGAAGATCCAAGTTGACAAAGGAATTGCAAGAGAATATTCATAAGGGTAGAACTCCCAATTCACATATTATTCTTGGGGCCATTTTGCTATGTAATGAGTCACATGTATTCTATGTCAGCATGGAAGGGAGCAAAGCTTTGGACGTTAATTGCTTTGTAATTGTAGAGTTTTCTCATTGCACATGTGATGGTTTCTAGAAGAGAGAAAGCAAGCATCAAGTTTATGTTTCCTTCAAGCATATATATTATGTGTTCTTAAATGTTTTGGGCTTGAAACCCTTCTCACACGAGTTAATCAGGCTGATTGAACTCTTCAAGTCTCTAGGAGGACGAGGGGCATTGTGCCTGCTTAGAGAGATATCTGGTGGTAGTGATACCTAGTAGTGCATTTTTTGAGTGTATGAGGCATCAATGATTTTGGCTACTTGTAGTATCAATGCCATGATGCAACCTTAAACTTGCTTATATTGATGTGCAATGCTATGAAGCTACATTGATATGATTTTCTTACTATGTATCATCTGCATTTTTAATGTGCAAACATTTTGAAGATCACACATAGAGGCATGGTTCTTGTTTTGGATTTGTTATCCTTACATTGATTTTCACAATCCACTCTAAAAGTGTGTGTTTTTTTCGTGCAGCTATAACCAATGGTGCAAAGATAGATTTGATTCTTCTCCTAATAACCAATGGTGAACATCACTCCATCTATTGCATGCAAAATACTAGGCTAGCCTTATGTAATTTTTATAACTCTTGGAAAAATCCGCCCCTTAACTCAAAAGGCATATGCCTCACTTTTTCTCAGATACATCAACTCTCCTCTTTTAGGAGAATAATATGCATGGCTAAACTAGGGGGAATACCCCTCAATTTATCATAACTCCAAGCAATTATATTGTGAAATTCTTGATTAAGGACACATATTTCTTCCTTTCTTGCATGCTTAGCATGGACCCTAATTTGATCAGTCATGAATCATTCAATGAATGAAGGTTCATCTCTATCATATTTGCAGCTCTAATTCTATCCTAAGATTCTAAAGGCTTGTTTAGAGTTACCTAGGAAAGATCTTCCATAGTAGAATCTTCTCTTGATTCATTACTTGACGAAGTCTCACTACCAAAAGGCCTGTCTAGCTTATCCAATTCCATTGAGGATATGGATGCTCTCTCGCTTTGAGGTGATTTCGGATAAGCATCAATTATAACTCGTTTGACATCTTTGCCAATGATCAAATGACCAGTCAGTATGTCAACTTGACAGTTGGATTGCAAGATCCATGGCCTTCCTAATAGCACTTGGTAGCTTGGATGTCCTACAAACCTAATGATCCTAAAGTCTAAGATACATTTGACATAAGCAATGGTTACATGGATTTTGGTAATGTAATCCATTAATTCCAAGCTCATAATGTTAATTGAGGATCTTATATCCACAATGACATGGTTCACCAATATACCGTCAACACTTGGGCAATGTTTTTCAACATGCTCAAACCAATCATCACCAACATGGGCTATAGCCAAGGGTTTGAGAATATATCCAATGCAAAGGATCTTCTTGAACTCCTTATGCACTCCTAGGGATATTTTAATTAACTAAAGGAGGTTAACATCACACTTGATCTCATAAAGAGAACTTGCTAGGTCAAATTCCTCAACATTAGTAATAGCTCTCTTCTCCTATTAAACCATCTACTCTCTTGGTCACTTCAGAGGCTTAGGCGCCTCTTTCTTGGCTTTCACTTTCTTCTTCACCGAGTTCCTTATTTAGGTATTCTTTGCCATCAACAACCTTCAAAGGACCATCTTGCATAACAAGGTTAAGGATTTTCTTGCACTTGTCATATTGTTTAGGGATTTTCTCAAAAGGTTATACGTTATTTTTATATCTGTCTTTGGCCTTCTGACCTCTTGTAATTATTCATAAATTAGAAGCATTAGTGCCATTAATATGTGACATTACTTCTATCAAACTTACACTACTACCACTATGTAGTTCTTCCACTAGAGCCTTTCCCCTTTGCAAAATCTACTTCAATCCCTCATATTGTTGAAGATTGTTTCCTTGTCCTCGCTGATTTAATAGGACTTGGCTGTCTACTTCCTTGTTGAGGGAAACTAATCTTGCTAAAGTAAGTGCTTCCTAAGTGATCGGACTTCCCGGATATGTCACATTTAATAGTGGGACACTTTCGAGGAAATTGTTGACCACCACACTATTTACAACTAAACCTTGATGAACGTTTTGTTGCTTTTTCAGGAAGTTTACATCTACAACTATTTGTTTATACTATTCAGATATCATGTTAGTATAATGCTTCATCATGTACTTTACTTTCCCAAGAACATTTGAAGCACTAGACCCATAACCACAATCATCCGCTTGGTGTTCCAATGGCCTAACCACCTTGTTAGGTATTGGTGGTTGATTAGTTGGCATTACATTGGGATTCATCATTTGTCTTTTGCTATTTAATAGATCCATTTGCCTAGCCATTGGCATAGCAGCATTATGAGGAGCGGCCAACATAGGTATACTTTGCATTACGCTTCCTCTCACATTAGGATTGGTCATGGATATACTTATCACACCTTAAACTCCATGAGATGTAGTTAATGCCAAATTATTATTAGGACCTAGACTTGAATAGAGATTTTCCTTAGATTCATAGGCCACTTTTTATCACAACTCTATGTCCTCTTCTTGTGTAACAATATATATATCCATTAGCAAGAGTAACACTACTCAACTACACTTGGATGTTAAAATCTAATCCATATAGGAAGTATTCTAATTGGGAAGTAGGCGGAATGGGAATAGACACTGCAATTTACAGAATATCTCTTTCAATTTCTTGGCATAAGCTCGAGTATATTCTCATGAAACTCTAGACAGTTACATTCAAAACACGCAACCAATATTGACCACCTCTAACAGGGGCAAACTCTCTTCGAAAGGCCCCGTAAAATAGATCTATCATAGTTATGTCTCTGGCACCCAAGCCATTATACCACACTACAACTCTTCCTTTCAAATTCATGCTAAATAACATCAAAAGATGTACTTTGTCATGAATCCAATAATTAAATATTAACTTTTTGAACTCACAAATATTGAGCTCTACATCCTCTTCTACTAACCCATTAAAAATAAGTAGAGGGAAACCAAGGGTTGAAAAATCAGGCATTCCTGCAAGTATTGCAATTGGTTGTGTCATAGTAATAATTAGGCTTTCTCTGGGTCTATATCAATGGGACTACAATCGGCCCACTCAAAATAGATTGACTTTTTGGAAAAAGAGGAACACTAGAGCTTCCCCCTTGTCCTGACGGATTGATTACGGTAGTAGGATCAATATGATCTCTCCCTCTCAAGGATATTAGACTACTATGCTTAGGAGAATACCTCCTAAGGATCTCTACTCTCTATCTAACCCCTTTTTCGGTCCTTTTTTTACGTTGAATCCCGGCTTGACAATTTCTGTTAGGAGATATTAGATGTATCGCAATACACTTTGGCATACACTAAGTGACTAGATCCATATTAGCCAAGGTTCAGAAACTACACTTATTAGTAGCTCTCAAAAAACGCACCACCTGTTGAGACCAAAAATGGGCCCAACACTACCTCTATTAGCTCTAATTGGACTCCTACATACACCAAATGACCCCACTGTCAAGATTGTGGGAGAGAAGGAAGGAGTCTCACTTGTAGCTTTCTTGCTTGCACAATGGGGGAATACACACATAGGTGGAGGCTGAAAATAGTTTTCCTCTTCTTAGTTGTGTAAGCCAAAAGAACACTCATATATAGAAATAGAAGAACCCTATATATGGGTCTCAAACCAAACTCAAATAACTAAGGTGGCATACTAACTGAGCCACAAACTAGAGTAGATAAGGATAGTTGTCATCTAGCTATTATTCATGGGTGGTGTACCAACCGCATCTATAAGTGACAAGTCGGTGACATAAATGCACAATAGTCACCCTGGCATATCACGAGTGGAGCTCGATATCTCAACACTCCCCCTTGAGCTCAATCCCAATTCTTACACACCAAGCAGGTCTTTGAACTTGCGCAGCTTCTCTGCACCCAATGCCTTCGTGAATATGTCAGCTATCTGATCCTCTGTGCTGACATAAAGTAGATCAATAAGACCTAGTAAAACCCTCTCCCGCACATAGTGATAATGGACCTCAATGTGCTTTGTTCTAGCATGATAGACTGGGTTATTTTCCAAGTGTATAGTGCTCATGTTGTAACAATAAATGACAACTGGCCCATCTGTAGGCTGATGCATATCATAAAGTAGCTTATGCAACCAAGCTACCTCACATGCAGCTATTATTGCACCCCTATACTCAGCCTCTGTGCTCGACAAGGCAACTGTAGGTTGTTTCTTGCTGCTCCAAGTGACTGCAGCACTCCCAAAAGAGAACACATATCCACTAGTCGATCGTCTATCAGAAATACTACGAGCCCAATCAGCATCAGTATATCCATGCAACTGTATCTGAATCCCAGTCTCATAAAATAGTCCATACTACAATGTGGACTTCACATACCTGAATATGGGTCTAGCCGCATCGAAATGCAGTTTCCTTGGAGCCTGCATAAACTGACTTACCAATCCAACAGCATAGCTCAAATCTGACCTGGTAATAGTCATATAAATCAAACTTCCTACTATGCGTCTATACATAGTAGGGTCTTTGAGAAGCTCACCTGCATCTGTGCTCAACTTCACATTCTGCTCCAAAGGAACTGAAATAGGCTTACAGCCTGTCATCCCATATTTAGACAGCATGTCCAATCCATACTGCCTCTGCAAGAGCCATATCCCACTTGGTGATGTAATCACCTCAATGCCCAAGAAATAACGCAGCTCTCCCAAATCCTTCATCTTAAACTTCTGCTTCAATAGCATTTTCACATGAAGGATATCTTCATCACTATCACCTGTGATAATCAAATCATCAACATAAATGACAAGCAGCATAATACCTTTCTCTGTTTTTCTCACATAAAGTGAGAAATCTGCCTTAGAAATCTGAAAGCCAATAGTAACAAGATACTGTCCTATCTTGTCAGACCATGCTCTAGGTGCTTGCTTCAAGCCATACAAGGCTTTCTTCAACCTGCAAACAAACTCAGGATGAACAGCATGCACATAACCTAGTGGCTGCTCCATATAGACCTCTTTTTGCAAATCACCATGCAAGAAGGCATTCTTTACATCCATCTGATGTAAATACCATCCCTTTTGATGTAGCCATAGCAATGACTGCTCTTACGGTTGGCATCCTTGCAACCGGACTGAATGTTTCTTCATAATCAATGCCATATGTTTGTGCATATCCCTTGACTACTAATCTTGCCTTGTATCTATTCACAGAACCATCTGCATTGTGCTTCACCTTATAAACCCACTTACAACCAATTGCATTCTTATCTTTAGGCAAAGGTACCAATTCCCATGTAGCATTTGCTTCCAAGGCATCCATTTCTTCATCCATGGCTTTCTCCCATTTTTCTTTTCCCATGGCTTGCTCAAAAGAAGTGGGTTCTGGTTCCTGTATCACTTTGACTATATAGACATAGTGAATGGCTGTAAATCCATAATATTTCAGCCTATCCACAGGATACCTAGCTCTGGTAGACCTGCGCAAAGTAGGTTCACTCCTAGGTGCTCTCAAAACATCCCTGGTCTTCCTTACTCCAGGTGTAACAATAGAAGGAATACCCAACTCATCATCAATGCTCTATTCTGAGCCACTGGACTCACCATCCACATAAGAGTGACCTGCATTCACATCAAACATGGGCCGATCTACCTTCTCTTTTCCTTTTCATGACACCTTCATACCACTATCTGCATTGCTTTGAGAAGATTCTCCTGATCTCAATCTACCTGTCCATGGCAAAGAATGTGAACCACTGCTAGAGGACGCTCCTGGTCCACTAATATCTTGTGACTGCTACTGTGAATTCTGTGCAGCATTACCATTTTGTGCATCTACATTATCAATCACATTTATTGGTTTATACCAGCTACTCATCTCATAAAAAACAACATCTTTGCTCACTATAAACTTACGAGTAGAAGGGTTATAGCATCTATACCCTTTCTGCTGCAGAGAGTAACCAATAAAGATGCACTTCTCAGCTTTTGGATCCAACTTGGATCTCAACTCATCTGGCACATGAACATAGGCAATGCAACCAAAAATCTTCAAATGAGAAATATCTGGTTTCCTACCAGTATACCTCTCCTCTGGAGTCATCCCGTGTATTGCTGCAGTGGGAGTCCTGTTCATTATGTAGACTATTGTAGCAACTACCTCAGCTCAATAAAAATTTGGTAGATCTATTTCATTGAGCATGGCACGAGATACCTCTCCAATATGCTTGTTTTTCGTTTCTGCAATTCCATTTTGTTGTGGGGTATGCCTGCATGAATATTGCTGCTTTATGCCATGCTCTTGGAGGAACCTTGCAAACTCATTTGAGAGGTACTCTCCTCTCCATCTGACCTTAGGCATTTTATTTGCAGGCCTATTTCTTTTTCAACCATAGCTTTAAGAGTTTTGAAATATCCAAAAACTTCACTTTTTTTTCATAAAATACACCCAAACTTTTCTGCTATAGTCATCAATAAAAGTGACAAAATAATGATAGCCTCCAAGAGATGTAGCTTTCGTAGTCCACACATCAGAGTGGATTAATTCCAATGGCTTCTTACTCTCTTGAACATGTCTAGGAAATGGTTTCCTTGCTTGTTTTCCAAACTGATAGGCTTTATATACCTTATGCATTTCGGCAACCTTGAATTTAGGCAACCCTGCAACAATATTTTGGGCTTGCATTGATTTAAGTCGATGTACATTAACATGACCAATGCGTTTATGCCATATATCAATATCTGCAACTACACCGGTCCCATGTGCAAACATTGCTACACTCAATTCAGGCATGTCTACATCCAACGTAAACATTCTACCCTTCTTCTTTCCTTTTGCTATCAAGCGACCTTTATTTTTCATATCCTCAACAAAGCATCCATGAGAATTAAATCTGACCTGCAATCTGTGCTCAACCATTTGACCAACAGAAACCAGGTTCTTGGTGATATTCGGGACATGAAATACATCGGACAGGTATTTCTTTTTCCCATCCTGCATAGACAAAGGAATTTTTCCAATCTGCATAATAGGATGTGCAGTATCATCACCAATCTCCACAAATCCTGGATTTTCCATTTTCCTTGCATCCTGCATCCATTCTGCATGACCTGTCATGTGGTTTGATGCACCTGAATCAACATACCACACATCGTTGCTTTCTTCTGTACTTGTCATAGAATTGGTCATGTGCTGTACCATAAATAAATGCTCATTTCTGTCATCACCCTGTCTATTAGAAGATGCATAATTCCCTTGTTGCAATTTTCCATTCATGATGTCATTCTGCTTTTCATAGCAGTCTTTAGCCATATGACCCATTTTACCACAGTAGTAGCATTCAATATTGCTGTTTGTATTTTGGCCTCTTTGCCATCCACCATGACCTCTTTGGCTCCCCTTGCCTCTAGAGTTACCACGTCCTCCTCCATAGGACTAGTTTTCTTGAGTTTGCTGCATATTCTGATTTCTACCACGGCCTCCAGATTGACCTCCTCTACCTCTACCTCTACCTCTTCTAGCATTTGAGTAGAAGAGAGCTTCTTTTGAAGTTCCTCCTGAAGAAGATGCACCACCATATCTCTGCTCCTCAGAAATTAGAAGAGCAATCAACTCCTCAAAATCAAGAAATCTTTCACGGAGGGAAATAGATGTTCGGAACTGTGCATAATCCTTTCCTAGACCATTCAAGGTCACAGAAACTAAATCATCATCTTCCACTGGCGACCCAATGGAAGCAAGTGCATCTGTAATCTTCTTCACCTTCATGTGGTAGTCATTGATGTTCATACTTTCTCTTTGCACATTGTGCAACTCTTGCTTGAGCTCTATTTTCCTGGCTTGCGTATTTGTGCTATACATTTTTGACAAAGTATCCCATGCCTCCTTTGGCGTACTTGCATCTTGAATATGCACAATCATAGAGTCTGAAATGCTGATAGAGAGCCAGTACATAACTTTCTTGGCTCTCTCATACCATGCTTTAAATGCCTGCATTTGCTATTGATTGGGAACATCAGGAAGAACTGATTCTTCTTCATTTCCTACAACAAATTCCCAATATCCTTTTCCAATAAGGAATTTCGTCATTCTGAACTTCCATGCTTGGAAGTTGTTCTTGTCAAGCTTTTCAGTGACAATCTGTGAAAGAGAATTAGACGCCATTATAGAACATTGCAAAAAATTATATCACTGCAAAGAACACAGCTTCAGCCTCACAAGGACAAATCTGCAAAACTGACGAAAGTGGTATTTGACCACAAAATCACTTCCTAGTGACGATTTTGCATCAACAGGCAACAAGGATGATTCTGTAACTCCCAATGTCTCTGCGCACAGGCATATGATGCAATTTCTACAGTAACTTTTCACTGACCTATAGAACGGTGGTTGCACAGCATAAAATAGGGCCTTTTCCTGAGTGCATGCTGAAAGCTTCCGCCTCCAAAACAGGCCCCGAAATGGCCTCAAATAAAAAAAACAACGCAACTAAGGGCTAAAGGCCTTTCCCGTAGCATATACTGCCCTCTTGCTTCACAGCGAAGGGCGTCTCAATCTGAGACAATGCACTCTTGCACTTTCCGGCTGTGCTACCTGCAGAGACTTACTCCCAAAACAGAAAAATGAAAGCAACACTGGTCCTCTTACCAGAATACCGCAAACTTGGCTTGCTTTTTTGAGCTCCTTACCACGAACAAGGCTCGGATACCATGTCAAAATTGTGGGAGAGAAGGAAGGAGTCTCACTTGTAGCTTTATTGCTTGCACAATGGGGGAATACACACACAGGTGGAGGCTGAAAACAGTTTTCCTCTTCTTAGTTGTGTAAGCCAAAAGAACACTCGTACATAGAAATAGAAGAACCCTATATATGGGTCTCAAACCAAACTCAACTAACTAAGGTAGCATACTAACTGAGCCACAAACTAGAGTAGATAAGGATAGCTGTCATCTAGCTATTATTCATGGGCGGTGTACTAACTGCATCTACAACTGACAAGTTGGTGACATAAATGCACAACGGTCACCCTGGCATATCATGAGTGGAGCTCGATATCTCAACACCCACACGGCCTCATAGCCATGAGCATTTGGGTACTATACATGACTCTTCTAAACATTGCATTCGTAGATATGATTCTTAAATTGTATTCCAATGAATCATTTTTCTCAATTCCAAGCAAAGGGAGCTTTGCATATGTAGGTGACTACCTCACCTCATTTCACATACACAAAGGAATACCTCCCAATTGACTCTGTTGTGGCCCCTACGACTCTCCTACACCCCAGTGACTAGCTCCATGATGCGTTATCTTACACATATAGAACAATGTGATATAGTTCTCTGTTGATATTGTATGATCCAAAAGATTTATTTTTTATCCTCATGCAGTCTTTCCCCAAGAAAATTGTTATATTCTATAGCCAGGTATCCAATTTCTCTCAGCATAGGTCAATGATATGGCAAACAAGTGCTATGTATCTAGAAGATTTACCTCAATACCATGCTTTATGTATATACAATATACCATGCCATACTGTGCTCAAAGAGTTTCAACAAAAAACCAATCATGTGATGTGTGAAATCATTCTTTCGATACTTTGTTCTAACGTTGTATAATGTTGAAGAAATGGAACCAAGCTAACCCATGCTTCAACTCTCTTAAATGTTCTATGAAACTCTAAATGCTTAGCTACAATGCACAGCCATGTATTTTTCATAAAGAATGATTTCCAATTTTAGCTTTCATTTCATATTAATAATTTATATGTAATGAACTTTATATGACATATGTTATTTTTCCATAGAAACACTCTTAATTAAGCAGTTTAATATAAAAGCGAGGTAAACCTCATGCCCTACTATTCACTATACGTTCAAACATGTTCTCTTAATGTTTTTTCAAATTTCTAGATCTAAAATTTATTTATTTTCTATTTTTCTATACTTTTTTGGATTGTTTTTTATACAAATGCTAATACTTTTGTAATTTATAATCATAAAAAATAGAATAACAGTCATGGAAGTTTCTATGAATCTTTTTGTCCCACATGCACTGTTGCTTCCACCAATTTTATCAATTATCATCACATTTCTGAATTTTACATATTTTATGTGTACTAGATAATTAATTTCTACATTATGACAACGCAGCTTTTGAAATTTTGGGCTTGTAAACAAACATATATCACTTATGTATCAAATTTTAACCCATTTTCTTCTAAATTTCATGACCAAGTTAATAACAAAATTGAATTTCCTTTAAAATTGCAACTTACCACAAGAAAACAACTTAATTTTTCATGGTTTTAGAGATGTATAGGGCGCCACCATTGATGCTCCACATAGCCACTACTAACCACCTTTGCGCTCTCTTGCTCCATTTCTTAAATCTTGTTGCAATTTGACACACCTTTCCCCTCATCATTTCAACCCACATGAACAACAATTGTGGCAAGAGAGAAAACTAGATTTCCAATTCTTTGCATAGTGTGTCATTTTGCACAGTACAAACCAAAATTTGAAGTGAAAATTTGTTGCATCTCATGCCTAACACTACTCCTTTGTTGATCCATTAGTTACCAAATCCCATTTTTTCCATGAATGGAAGACTGTCGAAAAAAATGTTCCCCCTTCTCATGTGAAGAATTTGAGTATTATGCCCCTTCTTAATCACTAATTAGCAAATAATCAGTTTAGTTCTCATGCATTTTTACTATGGACGTGGCTCAATTAAAATTGGAGCCCAAATGAACTCCAATTTCTGATCCGAAAACATGAGTATGTTTCTAGAGTCGTTTTCTATTGACGTGGCCTCCTACATGCTATTTTCGGCTTTTGAATCAAGTAGTTGCTTTGTAATGTGAAATTGTGCCTCTTTCAATGGGTCATCTAACTAATTTCAATTTACAAATTAACACTTCCAAAGGATTTTGACCACCTGCTTTCACTTACGAAACTCCTATGCCTCTTCATTTTTACAACAACTACTTCATTTTTTACTTTATTTTTGGCACCTACATGCACTAACACTCAAGTTGCACCTCTTTAAATGGGCCATCTAACGAACTTTTATTGATGAATGAATGATTCCAATGTATTCTTGGCCAATTTCTTTTGCTTAGAAAAAATTTGGACCTCTTAATGTTTACTGCAAATGCTATATTTTTCACTTCAAGATTGGCACCTTAATACACATCTCATTCATAGTATTCATATTTCATCATCTTCATAGTCTATCTCAATCTCCCTCATGTAGATATAATGTTTCTTCATAGGAATGAGCTCTCTCATACACTATCTCACTCACATATGTCATCTCTCAATAGTACATGAGAATAACAAAGAATCACACTCAATAATTCTCTCTTGGTCGTGGATACCCTTCCTAGGAGGAATGTGTGATTTAAAGAGGTACTAGAGCCACTACAATGTCACTTCAGAGCTTATCATTGTTGCTATCACTTCAATCTTCACTTCAAGTCTTCATCAACTATGTATTTTGCTTCTTTGAGCTATTAAGAGCTTTTATTATTCTCTTCCCAAGATTAGACAACATTCCCAAGCTAAATATCCATCCATTAGAACTCTTATAGAAGCATACAAAAGACAACAAAGGGCATATTGAAGCTCAACAATACACTACAAAAGGCATCAAAACTATATAGCTAAAACCAAAACCAACTCAATCCATCAAAAACCATCCAATACACTCTCAATCATTCTTTAGATTACTCATTTACAATCATAACCTCTCAAATAGAAAGAAAATAGACCAAAATGGAAGCAAAATAAATCTATCAAAACCAAAGAGTAACACAATGGAACCAAACAACACATCATAACTCAACTAAAAACCATCATGAGCTTCTTAAACCTACTCAACCCATTCCAAAATACTTCAAAATGATCCAAAATTCAATCAATCAACCATAAAATCAAATAAAAATCACCAAAAAATCCAACAAATATTCACTAAAAATATAGTCATTTCAACACTCAACACATCCCCACACTTAGCTAAGGAAGCATCCTCATGACCTTGGAAAAAGATAATAAAAGCTCTAAAATAACCGTCAACAATCATAAACTCTATTTGGAATACATCCATGACCCCTTCTAATAACTAGGATCTGGCAAACAATTTTGACGAAAGAAAAATACATTTTAACCATTAACTCATCTGTAAAAGATAAAATCATGAAAAACTTGTAAGGATATAATAAATTTCTTCATTGATCATTGAAATTTTGCAAAAACCAAGCAATCACCAAAGAACCATAATCTCAATCAATCTCATCAAGCCACAACCCCTTCATATACAACTCACACACCACATACAACAATCACCTAAATGGCACCTCCAAAAAACATAATATATCATTATAGCTCAACAAGAATATATCAAGAGTCAATGGAGTGTATCATGCTTAAAATCTTGATGGTTTTGATATCTGTCTATGGAGAGGGATTCATCCACAAATATATTGGGAGGATTTTTAAATAAGTGAAAACAACACATTCTCTCCACAAGTACAAGATATCAACTCAAAAGACAAAGAGCATGGAAATACAATATGTCCAATTGAAAGGGGTCAATTTCCACATTGGTATTAAGGCACAATTTAAGTACTAGCTTTTGATCATTATGATAATGAGAATGCATGTATGCTAAATACCAAGAAAAATGAGTAGTCAATCTAACTGCATTGATAATATATTTGAGCAAACTGCAAATAACTCTAATAAGCTTGTATAGGAGTCTTCCATTCCCTTCGAATGATAGGCCAATCAATATTGGAACCCATCAATGAATATGTGTGACTCCATCATCCTAGTGTCTAAATATCTATAAATCAAAACCCGAGTAGCTAGTAACCAGATGAGATGGATCACAAATGAACGATGTGGAAGAAGAAAGAGGAACAAGCATTAAAGGATGAAGTGATGGATATGCAAAATCATTAAGAGAAGAAAGACTTATAAAAGATGGAGATTTAGATAATTTGATAGAATGTGATAAGAAAGGAGTTAAGAAATATGCTAGAAAAATAAAAAGAAGTGTTGTACATAGTGGAGGAGAAGGAGAAGGAGGTGAGACAAGGAGATTAGAGGACCAAATACCACTTCATCCATCCTCCAGAGGACACAAATGCATAGTAGACAATTTCATATAAAAGGACATGTTTCGTTGTTGATAATGCACAAAAAATAAGTGATCTGGTGGAATATCTTCCATAAATTACTCAAAATAGATCCTCAAAAGTTCCATTGTCGATTGTAGACTCTCCAGCTTAGCTTGAACTAGCAGACATAGCATTGCATTATGTTGAAGAGAAACGAAGTCAGTATCTAACAAAGAAGGCACTGGGGATACATTAGGAGTTTGTGGAAGAGAGTGTAATTGGGCTAAGTGTTTTTCAACTCCTTGAGCTGAGTATTCTGACTATCAGTTGTGGATTTTTCTAGCTGTATTTCTATTGTATATTGCTTAGTTTCTTCATCTTGTTGAAAAATATTTACATCGAAAAAGGGAAGACTCTTTTCATTGATGATCTGGGGATAGCTACCACTATGGAAAGGCGGTTAATAATTTTGAGGAACTGTTTCAAGCGTTGCAAAAAGTTTTCCATTCTCTAAATTTGAGGAAATGTATTGTTGGAGTGCCCTACGGATTATTGTTGGGCCATGTCATTAGCTCAATTGGAATTGCAACTATTCTAGAAAATATTAAAGTCATTGTCACTATGCGTTCGTTAAGAAACCCCAAGTGCATAGTTTCCTATCATGAGTCGGATATTATTGATGATTCATTAATGCACTTGTTGAAAGGACATTGCCATTGACAAATTTATTATCCTTCAATTGTTCATTTGTTTGGAGTGATACGTGCAAAATATCCTTCGAGAACGCGAAGTAAGAATTAGCTAAAGTGTATGTCCTGAAAGCACCTAAGAGAGGTGATAGATTCTATGTGATTCCAGTAACCACGATGTATAGTATCAACTACTATTGCTTAGCTCAAATATGGGATGAGAAACGGTGCCACACTCAATTGCCTTTGCTAGTCACAAATTGGATATATCAGAAATTAACTATACATATATGGAAAAATTATGCCTCAGGATGGTCTTCACTATGAATAAATTTAGGCACTATATTCTGTATGAGAAGCTAGTATTTTATACAAAGGTAGAGGAGCTGAGGTTATTGCTACACAACTTACAACCACCCAATGCCTAACTAGCAAAGTGGTTAATCATTTTTTAAGAATTTTATTATGAGATCAAGAGTAAGACATCGAGATTGCAAGGTATTGTGGAGTGTCTTGTAGACTTCCGGGAGCCGAAAGAAGTATTAGTTGAAGTTTATGACCTTGAGGGTCTGTTTAAAATAGAAACGGCCTCCATTCCATCATGGTATATTATAATAACACATTTTCTATCTACAAGAGGAGAGATTGGAGCCTCTTTGTCTAAGGTTGAGAAAATGAAAATTAAAGAGCAAGCTTTAAAGTTTGCTTTAACTATAGAAACTCTATATCAAGAAGGAGTAGATAATGCTTATCATCAAGGTGTTATGTTTGATAAGATCCCGTTTATCTTGGAAGAGTGTCATGACTCTGCTTGTGGAGGGTACTTTGCTAGATGGTTGATTGTATAAAAAGCCTTAAGAGCCAAATATTGGTGGTAGTCCATCTTCCAAGATGTATTTGCATATGTAAAGAGATGTAATGTATGTCAGAGACATGATTATAAAGAGAATTAGAAGTTCCAATCGACTCCTATTATGACTTTATTACTACTTGAGAAGTAAGTCATTAACCTTGTCGGTCCAATTACCCCATCATCCTCCACACAAAAGAGGGGACTAACTATTTTACGAAATAGCAAGAGCGACAAGGAAGGATGATCCATTAGGAAAAAAATGAACTCACAAATGGGCCTTGTAGCCCCCCCCTCTCTCCTCCTTAAAACAAGGAAAAGAGGAGAGAAGAATAGTAAAATAATCCTCCTCTCTCTCCATTTTGGCAATCTCATTTTTCCTTTTTTATATTATCTACAAAGATATACTCAGATTCCTTCTCTCTCCTCATTGAAGAAGTCTTTTTCAACCAAATTTTCTATTAAAAAAGGAGTTAGTTACGGGAGTGTGGTGCTTTGTTTTCAATGCAAAATGATTAGTAGATATGAGGTAATTGATTTTTTAATCGAAAACAAAGAAAATGAAAATTCAAAAGTTTCTAGCTTTTTTATATCCTAACTTTTGGTAAAAAAACAAATCAACTTGTCAAATTTTCATGTTTTTTGGAGATGTTTTTGGAGGCAAAATAGAAATATCTAAAATATGAAAAGTCTTGGACATCCCTACCCTCTGAGCTATTTCTCCCCATATCTATACTCTCTCATGGCTCTATTGTGACCTCTTCTCTGCGTTTATGCAACCTTCATTAACAGAGTGAATTACTTACACCCTCCTTTCCCTTGGCATCTTTGTGTGCCTCTCTGTGCATCTCCACTCTACCTTTTGTGACAACCAAGTAGGCTCCCCATTTCTATTAATAGTAAAATGAATACAGGAAAGAAGGAGTTGCATATTGAGGTAGAGATTGAATATGCCCCATTATTCAAAAGAACCCAACGTACCAGTGTCAACCCTCAGGTTTTGCAGAGTTACAGGCAAATGGGATTGAAACATGTGGATTTGTGGGTTGATGGGGGAATCTACCCAATTGACCCCTTAAACAATAGACCTCCAACTTTCTCAGGAATCACAAATTTGTTGAAGTATGTGTGCAAGGGTGAAAATGGATTACTTGGTTATACTAGGCGGCTCAATAATCAGGTGTTCAAAGTATTTACAACTTGTCAGGCAACCATAAAATATTGCCATGAGATGATCGTTGCACATCAACTTCATATACAACAGCTCATACGACAAGTGGTACAACTGAATGACACTATAATTTAACAAAACAATCAAATTATTTCAATGCAGGACACAATCCATGACATTGGTATCTCATATAAGGAGGCAAAGTCACAATTGGAAGACTTAATAATGATCAACATCAAGTTAATACGGGAGCGCAAACGAAAGAAGAAGCCAATCAATGAGTTAATTGTGAATAATGGCTAGTGGAAGTGACGTATCAAAGCATGTAAGGCAGCTTAGAAAGAGAACCTAGGTGAGGGTGAGATTGGATCGTGTATTAATAGATTGCTGAAGGCAAGTACACTGGAAAACACTTTATCGTAAGTTTAAGGCTATGAAGGAAAAGGTGATTGAGTGCACATTAAAAGATGTGTCAAATGAGTTCTCAGTTGTGGATGCACAATCTATTTGTGATAGGGCCGGCATTAGCACAACGACTTACTCAAAGATATTCAAAGGTGTGAAGGTTGGGTTTGGTCGTGTGCTGAAGAGAAATAGAATCGTGCCTCTCCCTCAACCTTCAAAGTTAATAGAGGCCCGAGGGCAACTTAATACAAAGGTTTTGGAGTTGATAGGAGATCCCATGCATGTTCAATGTATGGAAACACTAAAGGTTGGGACCAAAAATGCATATGCGGTGAAGTTCACCGAACTCAATAATTACTATTTAGATTTGAACAAGGTACAGTCGGCAATGGTAATGTACTACAATATATCTGTTCAAGAATGTAATGGTAAATTGCAGTTTGTTATAAAATTAGATGAAAGTGAGGTCGTCAAAGGAGTAAAGCTTGAAAAAGTTAGTGTAACTCTAATGAATAGAGCTTTACAATTGGACAAGAACAACCCAGGGAATTTTAGTGTTCAATCTGAGTGCCATATGTGGTGGCTCGCTGCATTTGAAGTTTCCAAGGAAACATTTGAGGTGTTGCAGCTATTCTTTATTCACACAAGTATTCCAAGCATCATCGATCGTTAGGAACATGGTGAGATGCTCTCAGTTGAAGGGTATGGTCAATACTTGGTTGAATGGCATCTTACAGGAGACTTGAAAACTTTAAAATGTATGTGTGGAATCTCCAATGGTGCAAATACAAAGAATCCATGCCTATATTTGATGCCAGGAGGCATATTACACGGTGGATTCCGTGCCACGGTGGATTCCGTGCCACGGTGGATTCCGTGCCACGGTGGATTCCGTGCCACGGTGGATTCCGTGCCACGGTGGATTCCGTAAACTTTTATTATCGGGGCTCATACACAAAGTGGATTCTTTGTGCGAGAAGTCGATGGGGACGCCTATCCTTTTCGGGCGTTTTGTTAATTTAGTGTGTACATGGGTGATTCCATAGCGGGTGATTTTGTAAAATACATATTTAATTAATAAATATTTATGAGTTTAGAGTGCGCACTCGTGATAAATTAAGGTCAGGAAATTAATTTATTTATATAGCTGAAGACTGCTAGGTATTCACTTTTGTCGGTTTAATTGTATTATCTTACTAACGATTGTGAATGCTTTAGTTGATGTGTAGAGATAGCAGGGGTGGCAGTGGAAAGCATTGGAGGATAGCGTGTATTCAAGTTATTGTCAATATTTTGATGGGCATATACCTTAGGCATGGGGCCTATATTTTGTCTCGCTTATTTATTAAGGCGCTTGATATTTATTTATTATTCTCGTATGCGCATGGGCGCACGATTTAGATATTTGTATTTGGACATTGTATTTGGGTATGCCTGACTTCTTGGGCGCCAATTAGCTTTATTCTCTATTTAGCACAAAAGCAAACTCAAAAGCTAAAGCGTGCTATTTTGTAATTTGGGCTATTATTTGAGCTTGAAGATGATTAATTTTTTAAATTGATGCTTTGTGGAGCACTCACACAAGGCATGGGGGGAGATTGCACCCAATTGGTCTCTTGTTCATGTCATGCAAGCTTTCTACATTGATTTGTGTACAAAAAGTAGAGTTCTTTTGTTCTTGGGGACCTTCTAACGCTCGCTACGCGCGCTTATGGCATCGGATCTGTGCATCAATGGTATCAGAGCAAAGCTGAGATCGAGAGCTTCCAATCGCTTACCATTGCGCGAAGGCGGAGCTCTTGGAATGATCGAGCTCTACAGTCAGTTTCATCGTGAATGGTCGATACAGGTGTGTTCTTAGCAATCAAGAACCTCTATCTGCATCCTCTGATCGCGAAGGACCGGTCTGAGGAGGCGGAGGACCACTTGTACATCTCCTTCTTCAAGTCATTTTGAACAGACAAAGAGTAAGCTCTTCTTCCATATCCAAAAGCTTTAAAGCTTGAAGTTAAAGCTTAGCAAGCTAGCAATAAGCTTTAAAAAAGCTTCATTCATTAAAACTGATGATCGGCAGTAAGAGGATCTATTGGGCGGCGTCGAATTGGTCGAGGACATATTCATGTCCTAAAAATCCACGACAGATCACGAAGCTTAAAGCTTCCTAGTCTTCAAAGTCTACTAAGCAATCCCCCAAGTTCTCTTACTTCTGCAAGTCACTTAAGTTCACAGTAGTCATAAAAGACTTACTTCAACAACTCCCATAAAGACTGTTCACATGCAGAACCACAAAAACCATTTATTACTCTCTGGAAGACCCTGTTCCTATTTGCAGACTTGCTGAACCAGTTTCAGCAAACGCAGAAGTTTATACACAGACAACACCTAAAAACATGCCATTTATTGCAACAATTTTTTGGCAAAATTGTATACAATTGATACCTTATTACTAAATTTTTACATGAATTCAATGCAAATGCGGTGTTCGTTGTTGTTGTCTTTGGAGGCCGTGTCCTTGCAGTCTGGCCAAGAAATGTCGGTACAAAATTCAATCTTTTGGCCTGTGTACAACCACAAGAAACTCTTATATCTCATTTGCAAGGCATAGGCTATGGAGACCAAGACTTAGGGACTGTAGGACATTGCAGAAATGAAGTCCTTTGAGCTTATGCAATCCATATTCTTAGAGTCACTAGAAATCATGTTATTCATGGCAGATTAGGTAGTTTTAGGTTATGGTTTAGGTCATGGAGGGCAGCTATAACGACTCACAAATGCCAACATCGAATGATTACAAACACAGTTTATTTCAACTGAAGCTGAATGCCACTGCATCAATGCAATCAAGGAGTAGTGCATAAGAAAATGCAATAGAGAGCTGAAAGTTCCAATTAGCTATAATGAATCCAATGCCAACATGAAATCATTACAAACACAGGATCTTATACCCAATGAGAAGGCAGAAAAGGTGAATCACTTCAAGCCTATAATGGGATTTCTCCATTTTGTACTTGTGCGAGATCCACTTCAAAGACCTTCCCTTGATTGCCTTAGGGGGTTGTGTGTTGGGGGAGAGTAAAAAACCTTAATAGGTAAAAACTTTAATGGAAGGAAATTTAAAGGAAAAGAAAGAAGAAAAAAAAAAATGAATGTCATGGGAGAGAAGGGCCGTTACGGCAGACGTCGTGAAGAGGGGGGCGCGATCTTGAAAAAAAAAGAAGGGGGTCGTGAGCAAGAAAGAGATGCGTCGATTGATGGAGAAGATGAAGGAGATGCTGCAAGGGATGGCGAGTTTCCTATTTGTTCGAAAATTTTCACAGGAGAATGGGGTCATGAAGATGAAGAGGACGTCGCCATGACAGAGAGAGAGAGAGAGAGGGGAGGAAATGAACCAAGATGAGATAAGCGCTGTGCTTTCTCGAACAGTACAGTTACACTCCAAGATCTGCGCGGCAATCGATCGATCGCTGAAGACAGGTCACAATGGAAGGTCGATACCAGTAGTCTTCATTCATCGTCAGCAACAATATTCGCATCAGCAACAGCAGCACCACAACGATGACGACGATGCTACCGAAGTGAGGAGTCTCGTCTCCATACGAGACGCTTTAGAAGTCCTCGAGGAGCAACTGGAATGCCTAAAGGCATGAGAATTTGCAACAGCCACAGCAGCAAAGACATATATATATATCACATTTGATATGGGAAAGAGGATGAAGGCGTGAAGAAAATCATGGTTGCCATGATTGAAAAGGAGGTGCCTTCTTCTGCATGCTTGGTGGAGAGAGAGGGAGAGAGAGAGGTTCGCCATCACCGAGTTACAGGGATGTATCTGAGAAGGACAAAGAATGATGCTTTGGGACAACGTCGAGAGCGTCTACAACCTCATCCCTCCTTCCCCTTCCTCCACTAGCAAGCACCGCTCTTACCCCAAATCCAAGTACAATGCAGAGGAAGATACATTCTTGACATATGCCAAGTTGAGGCGGTCCAAAGCAACATTTGGGCATCTGCCGGGGTTGCAGAATCCCCACACCGATGAGTTTCTGAAGAAGCATTCGAGGGTCAAACTTCGGCCATTTGTGATTCGGACTCCAAAAATACGCTTCAAGCCGCCCATTCCACACGATAAGCCAGTTCTTAAGCATCCCCACAAGGATTTTATCACTTCAAATGCTGTTGAGATAATCCATTCGACACCAAAGAAATTGCCGGTTTATGTGCGGCCGTATGTTGAAAAGCCTGATTACGGAAAAGTTCCAAAGTATCTTGTGAACTATAATAAAGTTTTGAAAGAAAATCAAAGTAAAGCAAACTCAGAAGGATCTAAAAGGCAGGGAGTGGGAATTCAACTAAATACCAGGAGGTTGGAAGAGTTTGAGAAGCAAGAGCTAATTAAAGGGCTTAAGAAGAAGTGGTAGCAAGTGAATACAACATATTAGAAAACCTCAGTAACACTTGATACCTTGGCTGGACTGCAAGAGGACACGGTCTCCAAGGACGTGACGACGACTCGCGGGTTTTATAAGTAAGTGTATAACTGGTTTATCTAAAATAAATGATATGGCATGATAATTTCTTTAGTTTAATATTTTTAAAATATGTCTTTTAATATGTTTTTTTCATGCTACATGGTTGTTTGCATTTATCTGAACTGGTTTTTATTTATTAAAAATCAAAAACAGTCGAAAACACTAAAAAATGACTCAAAATTATCATAAATAAAATTTTATAAAATTATTGACTGAAATTTTATAAGTTTTGATATTTTTCCTATAAAGCTTATGAGAGACAAAATTTACTGAATTTCTATCAAGATTTTTAAAGATGTTTTGTTATATTTAAAAATTAGGAAAGAGTTATATTTAGGAAAAAGCATAGTTTTCCTTTACGTAAAATGTGTTATTTATTGATATAAACTATGGATTCTTAGTGAAATATTGGAAACAAAATCTCTGATTGGTTAGTGCATTTTTGTTGTAAGGGTTAAAGAAAAGAAATAATGATTTAATAATATTTTACTTAAGAAATGCTTGTATAAAGATATGGTGTTTTGGTTTTGAAAGGAGAGATTATACACGGTGTGAACATTTAGGAAACATTGGAAATTACAAATAAAAAGTTTGGCAACACTTTATAATGATTTATAATGTTAGGTTGCAGTTATAAAATTTAGTTTAAATTAAAACCAAAATAAAATCAAATAATTTAATGATTGGATGGCATGAGGAAAAAGTCTCAGCATCTATATTAAATTTTTACATGTTATTCATTTTACAATCAACTTCTTAAATATACGGAGTGGAGGGCTACTAGGACTCATTGATAAATTAAAGGGTGCTATGGGAATTTAAAATAAATTATGTATGTGGACATGTGAGAGTATGGAAGAACTTGTTTTATTCTGGTTGATGTTTAATAATAGAAAAGAAGGAAAGGACGTTATATTCACAAAATGAATTAAGTATTTAAAAACTAATAAGCAACGACGAAATTTTTATACGGAGTGGGAAACGTCTACCAAGGGAGATTAAAATTTAGGGGTTTATGGTATGCCAGAAATTTTGATTTGAATGTTTGTTCAAAATTAAACAAATAAAAAGAATTAATTTTAATTAGGTGGAGAAAAACATAAAAAGGAACTTTAAACGGAGAGATACAAATAGATCTAAGAGATCTATATCCCTGAAACAACCTTTCCAAAGTCAAACATTAAAAACATTTCCTGGATAAACCGCCACTAGCATGGCAGGAGAACATTATGAGGAGCTGCCTCTGAGAGATGAGGAGAAACCATAGTTATCTTAGGTTTAGCAATTTAGTGCCCAGTATAATTTATTGAAGTTTAGAATTTTTGCAGTTGGACTACTACAAACAACGTTGTAGATTTTAGGGAAGGCTAAGTTGAGTCAAATTAAAACAATTAGTGAAATAATCACTTGTTTAGTGCAACAACTCTTAGGAGTTGGCTTGTTAACCTGGGCAAAAGTGGCTTGGTCTTTGGCCAGTCATTTTTGGTGCGTCTCCCGGGAGCCAAGTGCGCTCGAACGGGTGATAAATCTTCCGAGGGTATTTTAGATCCTAAGTGTTATTTATGAGTGAATACGCAGTCTCTTTTCTAAGGGACTATTTTCCTAATTTGCCCCACGAGTGTCAAAGAAAAGTGCTAGACTAGGCGAGAGATACAGAGTTAGTAGAGGGAGGCACATATTTTGGGCCACAATTAATTGTGGACGTTGAACAATTATCCTCTTGGAGCTGGGGTTATAACGACTGTGCGCAAACCATAGTTCTACTAGCGACACACTTTTGGTTAATAGATGCAGTGGAGTTAAATACAATCAGTGTATCGTACCACTTTGATTGGTATCACCGCACAGCTTATCGGACGTTTAGAAGAGTAGTGTGGGATGATGTGTTGCCTTGGATACGTGTATCCAGAGGTTTAAGAATTGCTTTCGACACTAAAGACGTGAGAGAGGTTGCTGAAATTCTAGGTTTAATCCTCGAGCAAGAAGAAAAGTTACCTTTTGGGGAGACAGACCCAGAGCTGCCAACTATTTTGAAACTTCTAAGTGCGCATACCAGCGACAACCTAATTTTATAGCTTCAAATAAAATGAGCGTAATTTTGGAGTATGACAGTAACAGCTAGTTTTGTACTCGTGGATGAATTCAGAAGAGAGACGGAAGCAGCAAAACGAAGCTAGGGATCAGCAAGTTAGAGAACGAGCAGTGCGACAAGAGGCTTGGCTATTAGAAAGGCTAGAAAGGGTCAACGCATTGCTGAATTTGGGAGTAGACGCTGTGTCTAACTCAACGGTAGAACCTCTTCAACCTAGCTTATCAACTGATAGAACACTATCGAAAGAAAGTGAAGCAGCTTCATATCAATGGGATCGAGTTGTCTCCAGTACTAGTAGTGTCACTGGGGAAAGAGGTAGGCAAAATAGTGAAACTAGGGAGAGTGAAGCTAATGCTACGGTCGGGAGTATTGAACTACTCTTTGACTGGGATTTAGAGTCAAATTTCGGATTGCGTCAATTATTTAAGGAACCTCAGGAACCTCTGTGGTTTGATACTATCAACGATTTAGGGTTAGGGCTACTATTTAGAGAAACGATGGCTCGCAACCCAGTTAGATTAGCTGATTTCACGCAATTCGGGGGGCTATGGGACGAAGATCCCGATGCCCATTCGCAAAGATTTGAGGTGACTTGCGTCGCCAATGAGATAATAGATGACGACCAAAAGCTTCATATCTTCCCTGCAACATTAAAAGATGAAGCAGCGAAATGGTATGGGAATTTAGATGCTCAACATAAAGGGACCTATGATGCCTTATCAAGAGCTTTTCTAGAAAAATTTAGACGACAAGGTTTTCAAGATAGATTGGCTCTTCAACTGGATTATCTGTCCCAAGGAGCAACTGAAAGTGTTGAACATTATATTGAGCGCATGGAGACGATCATTCGTAAGATGAATCCTGCTCCTGACGATCCCACGCAAAAACGTAAGTTTATTGATGGACTTAATCCTGAAGTTCATCAGCATGTTAGTTTACAACGACCAGCTACGTTGGCAGATGCTAAAACACATGCTAGATGGTGGGAAGAAGTGCAGCTTAGTCAACAACGACGGAGAGATCTATTCAAAGAATCTCAGACAGAATATCCAAGCACTTCAGGTGGAGTACCTAAGAACGTGTCTTATGTGACCGTTCCTTTAAATCCCTCGGTAACCGCAAGCTCAAACATGTCGAGTGTACCTCTAAATCCGTACACTTCAATTCCAGTCTATATGATGCAGACAGGAATGCCTTCTATGCCGCAATCTCAATCTCCTTTGGATGAAGCAAAAGTAGCAGATATTATTGCGAAATCTCTAGGAAAATTAAAAGAGGAAATTATGACTGCAGTACAGGCACCTTTGAAGGAAATTTATTCGATAACGACACAAGGATCTAGTGCTCAACAATCGTCGAGAAATTCGACTTCAAACCCACCTCGATCTAATATCTGGTGTGGTAAGTGTCATGGTTACGGCCATGTGGCTACAGAGTGTCCGACGCCTTCAAGGTTAATGCCCGATCATCCACCGTTTTGCTCTTTTTGTCATAAGACTGGTCATTTAGATACAAATTGTTGGCATAAATTAGGTCAAGAGCAACAACAAGCTCGTTCAATGCAAACGAATTACAATTACATGGATCGTAATAATAGGACTTATGAGATTGGACCACCAAATCAACCTTTTAGGCCACGAGGATTGCCCACCCAGGGTAGACCCCCAGTGCCTCGAAACAATTACAACAGTGATGGCAATCGAGGGAGAAATTCTCCTTTTAGAAGAAATAATGGAAATTTTCGTAATCCAATGGGACAAGGTGGTCAACAAAGACCTAGGGGACCAGTAATTTGTTATCGATGCCAACAAGAAGGTCACATAGCCACATATTGTCCAAATGCGCGTAAAAATCAAGACTATACTCCTCTTTGTAGGAGGTGCAGTGGTGAAGGACACTATGAAGAGAATTGTCCTAAGCAAGAGGATAATAAAATGTCTGACAAAGGGAAACAAACCTCTAACGAACCTTCAACGTCTGCTGCAAATTTAGTTGAAGTAGAAACAATAAGGAAAGATATTGGAGTTAAGTCAAAATTTATACCTCGCAAGGTGACTTTTAGAGCTGACCCGATGATTGATGTTATTACTCGGGCACAAAAGCAACAACAGAAGGGGCAAGGTTTGGAGGAAGAGAGTCCACAATTAAACGGAACAGTGAAGGATAAGTCTAAGGACATAGATCCTAATATAGAACTACCTGAATCGGATTCTCCGCAGCATTCCTCTGACCATCCATTATTACCTGTGCCTTTAGTAAATCCTAAGATTCAAGTGGGAGTAGCTCCTTTTCCCGAAAGATTGGTTCCTCCTAAGGAAGGGAGTAAAGATTATGTAGAATCCGTAAATAAGACCTATGATCTTTGGGCTGCATTAGAAGAAATATCATTGACTATTAACCTTCGGCAATTGCTAGAAATAGCGCCTGTTTGTCGGAAACAACTTTACCATAAATTAGTTCGGCGTCGAAGGAAGAGGATTGAGATAAACGCTTCTAAAGTCCGTGAAAATTCTTCCAAAGGAAAAACAACTAAGGATGTAAAAATAGTAGATTTATTTGTGGACCCAGGAGCTCCAGTTATCGATACTACTATTAATGGCCATTTGCTACATGAAGTGCAGTTAGATGGTGGTTCAGCAGTTAATTTGATGACAGAACAAGCTATGCAAGAATTAGGGTTGAAGGATCTAGAACCTACTCATATTGTTTTACGTGTGGCTGATCAAAGGAAAGTAACTCCTTTGGGGTTACTGCGAAATGTGAAATCTGTAGTAGCCGGATTAGAATTTCATGTGAACTATTTGATCGTTCGTTCGCAAACAAATATTTCATCGTATTCTGTCCTGTTGGGAAGACCTTGGTTATACCAAGCAAGATGCATTCAGGACTGGTATAAAGGTTCAATTGTGATTGGTCCTAGAGACGATAGGGTTAAAATACAAGTTATTTCAAAAGGATTTTTGAAAGATTCAGGAGATGAAGCAGTTAGTGAAATGGATGAGAAATCCAACAGTGAGTTTTATGATTCGGGTATGGAGGGGACTGATCATGAAGGGCCTTATGCCTGGTTATTTAAAACACCACACCCAGCAGGAGCAGAAAAAGTAGAGGTCAATATAGTACATCAGCCTCACAAGGTAGAACAGATGGGTATTGGTGAGTATGCTGTAGTGTTTTCATCTGACAATGATTCGGATAGCGATATTACTCAGTGGTTATCCACATCCGAAGATACAACCCTCGACTGCTTAATGCTTTCAGCAGAAGAAGCAGAATATCTTGATGATTCGCTTGAAACATGTTTTCAATTATCTACAAATCAAGAAGGAAATGATCAAGAAGATGTATTTTCTGCTTACAACAGGTCGGAAGTGATTTCTATGGATGAATTAGAGGAGGAAGAAATGCCTGAGTTAATGATATCTGATGTGGTTGACATTTCAATAACCTCTTCAGAAGGTATGGGAGAAGATGATGTTACTGATAATCATAATAGTATGCTGGAGAGTAGGATTTTAGAAGCTCTTCCTTATGGGGAAAATGCTTTACCCTTTGGATTTGGACAATTGCCAGATAGAGTTAAAAGGATTTATTACTACCAGCTAGAAGCGAAGGAAAGAGAAAGGAGAAGTAGGCATAGGTGCAAACCCTTACAAAGACCACTATTTCGTGAGGATGAGGATGATTCAGCTTCAGCTTTTAACAGGTTTTCACAGACTTCTCTTGAACATCATGATAATTATGCTAGGATTATTAGAGTATTGGAAGAGGCATTGGAAGTAGAGCGTGAGGCAGCGTTGACTGCTGTAAATGAAGCAATGAAGAAGATTACTGAGTTGCAAAAGGAAAAGGCAGAGTTTCAGTTTAGAGAAAGGCGATATCTAGATGAAATCTCGCTTCTAGAATTTTATTTAGAAGAAGAGAAATCTAAGTTTAGTAGGGGTGAGTTACAGATGGACCAAGCGTTATCTATGGATACAAATTATTGGAAAGAACATGAAGACACTGATAGGTTTTTGGAAAAAAATAAATCTAAGAATACTTTTGAACCAGAGACTCAAGAGAAAAACCCTACAAATGTTCCCTGGTTGTGTCATTCTTTTAGGCGTTCGACCGGAATTGCGCAGAAGATTTATCGCTGTTCTAAGAGACCCATAATTGGTTATCAACGAGTCCAATTTGAACCTACTAAGGTTAAATTGCACAATATGCAAGCGGTGGTGTTGCCTCATCCAAAAGAAAGAGTAATGGATTTTACTATTTATGGGGATGGGCAAGAGCCACAACTTAGATGGTTTGAACCTGCAGTACCTAGGAATTTTGTGGAACTGAAACAAGTTATACATTATTTGGGCTGTCGAATTCAGGGCGAGGAGGATGAGAATCTACATTCATTAATTCTCAAGCTTAAAGATAATCAATGGTTTTGGAGTTTAGATGATCAGGAATGTTTAGAAAAGAATAACGAAATTTTACGTCGATATCGCCATAGGTTAGATGCTCAATATCCATGTACTTCAGAGCAGATACCTAGCGTAATTGACTCTGTAAGAACCTCATTTACCATGAAATCTCGTAAAAATGTAAATGTCAATAATGGCGATTTAGATAAATATGGGAAGAGATATACTGAAAAATCCTTTCCTGAGTTAGTAAATATCTATGGAGTAGAAGTTGATGGTGCTACGCAAGTTAATCTGGCTATTATTCCTTATAGGGCTTTACCCTTAGTAAATTCTGTGAATGTGGGAGAAGAAGCACTGGAATCAAGTACTAAGAATAACCTGCTTGAAAATGTATTGATGCAGATATCCGAAGATGTGCCCACAATTAAGTCACAAAGAATAGACTCTCTATTTATTGAAGAGCCTGAAGTTGAAGTAGTTAAGCTTAAAATGGCAGAAGGAAAATATTTAAATTTAGGAGACCAATTGGAATCGCCACATCGTGAAAGATTCGAAGAAGTCCTACGATTGCATGTTGACGCTTTTGCTTGGTCATATAGGGACCTTAAGGGTATCAAAGCTGAATTATGTCAACATTTTATTGATCTAGAACCAGGCACAAAACCTGTATGTCAACGTCAACGACGAACAAACCCTGTGTATACAGAGTTAGTGAAAGCTGAAATTACTAAGCTTTTAGATGCTGGATTTATTTATCCTGTTGCATACAGTGAATGGGTATCTCCTATTGTTGTAGTACCCAAGAAGAATAGTAAGAAGATTTGCATTTGTGTCGATTATAGAAAGCTGAATAGCAAAACATGTAAAGATCATTTTCCTTTGCCATTTACTGATCAGGTACTTGATAAGGTTGCTGGTCATGAGCTGTATTCTTTCATGGATGGATTTAGCGGTTACAACCAAGTACTAATTCATCCTGAAGATCAATCCAAAACTACATTTACTACTGAATGGGGTACATTTGCTTATAGAGTAATGCCTTTTGGTTTGTGCAATGCACCCGCAACATTTCAGAGAGTTATGATTGCAGCTTATCAAGATTTTCTACGTCAATGGATGGAAGTTTTCTTAGATGACTTTTGTGTCTATGGTACGGCAAAAGAAATGCCGGAGCTACTAACGCAAGTATTTGAACGTAGTGATGAAGTAGATATATCCTTGAATCCTGATAAATGTGTTTTTGGAGTACCAAAAGGAACCTTATTGGGGCATATCGTTTCTAAAGAAGGTATTGCCATGGATCCAGCTAAAATTATTAAGATTTCTGCACTTCCACCTCCAACAAATCTTAAGCAATTGCGTGGATTTTTAGGACATCTAAATTATTATCGGAGATTTATTTCCGATTTTGCAAAGGTGGCATCACCTTTGATAAATCTACTACGAAAGGATACTCCTTTTATTTGGGATAATGTTTGCCAGAAAGCATTTGAATTTCTTAAACATAAGTTAATTGAAGGACCAGTACTCGCACCCCCAGATTGGACAAAAGAATTCCATATTCATGCTGATGCATCTATGTATGCTGTAGGAGCTGTTTTGTGCCAAGCAGATGATAATAAGGTGGATCATCCAATTTATTATGCGAGTCGAAATTTAAGTGATGCAGAAAGGAATTATACCACCACCGAGAAAGAATGCCTATCAATGGTATCTGCGGTGGAGAAATTTCGTCATTATTTATTAGGGAATAAGTTTACTATATATGTTGATCATGAGGCGTTAAAGTATTTGCTTAATAAAGCAGAACTTTCAGGACGTGTGATTCGTTGGATGTTGTTATTCCAAGAGTTTGATTTTCAAATAGTTACTCGTCCTGGTAGAGCTCATGTTCTAGCAGATCATCTATCACGATTATTAACATCAGACAAAGAGGAAGGTGTGGAAGATGATTTGCCGGATGCATCACTTTTTACTGTGGAGACACAAGTTCCATGGTATGCTGATATTGCGAATTTTCTTAGTACTGCTCGATATCCACCTGGTGCCGATAAACGCAGGAAACGTCAAATATTAATGCAATCACGCTCCTATGGATTATTAGGGGGTTACCTTTATAAATTTTTTCCACGCGAAGGTATCTATCGACGTTGTGTAAGGGAAGATGACGTCCCAGTGGTTCTTAAGGCATTGCATGATGAGCCGTGTGGTGGCCATTTTGCCGGTGAATTGACTGCAAGAAAAGTTCTATTAGCTGGTTATTAGTGGCCTACTCTATTTAAAGATACTTATTATTATTGTCGCAAATGCGATGTATGTCAAAGGACTGGTCGTCCTTCTAAGAGTTTTGCTACGCCTTTGACACCTATATTAGCATTAGCACCTTTTGAGAAATGGGGAATTGATTTTGTAGGCCCAATCGATCCGCCTACTAGATATCGATCGAATCGTTATATCTTAGTCTGTACTGACTATATTACAAAGTGGGTGGAAGCGAAAGCGCTTAAAATGGATAAAGCCATTGATGTGGCTAAGTTTATGTACGAGAATATTATTACGCGTTTTGGTTGCCCACTGGAATTAGTAAGTGACCGAGGTTCCCATTTCTTGAATGGTCTTATCAGCGAGTTAATGGAAATCTATAAAATTAAACATCGCAAATCAACACCTTATTATCCCAGAGCTAACGGTCAGGTTGAAGTAACCAATCGCATTATCTGTGGGATTTTAACTAAAACGGTTGCTTCCCACAGGCGAGATTGGGATGAACGTTTATATGAAGCGTTATGGGCCTATAGAACTACTTATAAGGTGACAGTGCAAAATACACCCTTCAATTTAGTTTATGGCACTAATGCTATATTCCCTATTGAGCAAGAGTTGCCCACTTTACGAGTAGCTCTATCATTACGACTAGGAGAGGTCGAATCTTTGAAACAACGTATTTTACAATTGGTAAAGTTGGATGAGGAAAGATTATTAGCTCTACAAAGTCTAGAAGCAATGCAAAAACGTCGTAAAGCATGGCACGACCAGAATATTAAAGTACGGGAGTTTAAAGAAGGCGATTTAGTTTTACTTTATGACAGTCGTTATTATAAATTTCCTGGGAAGCTTAAAATTCGTTGGTTGGGACCTTTTAAGGTGATTAATGTTTATGATAATGGTTCTTTTGATGTGCAGGATATTAATGCTGAAAATGAGATATTTAGGGTTAATGGCCTGCGCCTTAAACATTTTGTGACTTAGGCTAGCTAGGTATAGTTAGGTTAGTAGTTACAATAATATTTTGTCTAATCCACTCTTGGATGTCTTTTCTTTCTTGGGGGGTTTTTTTAAATGGGATGCAGGTATGGCCTTTTTGTGGATGGATGCGCTTTACCCTCGTATTGATGCCGATAGTACTGATCCTGTTCATGCTGGACCTTACGATATTCCGCGTTTTCAAACGCATGACAGGTTTTTATATGCACCGAGAGGGGAGGCCTGTTGTGGTTCTTCCTTTGTGATTATTTTTTGTTTACAGTATCATCCACCTTTTGGTTGTAGGTCCTGTCAGCGGCATTTATTTGTGCGTGCTCAGCTCTTGTGTTGGCAGTGTCGCACATACTTTCGACGCTATGGTACCACTGCCATGCAGGAAATGATTGGTTATACCTACCAGCGTCATGATTATAATAGTGTTTTTTCTCCTGAGCGCGGCGCTGGTCAGTCTAGGGTAGGCCGAGAGCAAGCAGAATTTGCGAGATATCGTTCCACTGTCTACCGCCTTACTCCATCTTACCATGAATTACAGACTAGTGTTCCCTGCCCATGTTGGGATTATATTTGTTGGTACATGGATGTGACCGAGGGGCATTCCTTAGATGCTTTACCAGTGGCCCCTATGCCCTACTATGATGATGCAGCTTCGGCTTCGCTCCATGATGTGATGGAGGTTCTTAGTGATGCACCTGATAGCGGATCTGTGACTTCTGATATGTCTACGCTAGAGGCTATTCTTGAGCATCCTATAGATGATAGTTTAGTTAATAGATTTGACTTAGATGGAGTTGATGATTTCGGATTAGGATTATTGTTTTCACTAGAAGATCTCAGAGACTTTGAAGATTTTAGTCTAGATATTTTGTTTTCTTAGTCTTTTATGTTTTTTCTTTTATTCTACATTTTGAAAAAAAAACCAAAAAAAAAACAAACAAATATATATATATTGTTCAAAAAAAAAAAAAAACATACAATGCTTTGAGTTATTGATATCCTGTAGGTTTTCATGCACTTTAGTTTTATTTTCCACGTAGTTAGGTAGTTAGTTGCATGCACGGTCAGGATATTCCTTTCAGTGCTGGAGTTTGGGATATTTAAGTTAGTGAGAAGGACAGTTTTATATGCAAGAATGGTTATCAAGTGGAGAAATATACTGCTTCTTAAATAACCAAGCAGTGGGAGCGTTATGACAGTCTAGTTGATCGCGATTGTGACATGAGTATTTGACAATTCTTTTGTACCGGGAAAAGTTTTATTATCTATCTAACCCTTTAACATTGTACTGGCTAGTGTATGTTTCATGTGCAGATTTGACTATGATTTTGCGTCACACACTATTGTATGTTTCTATTGCTGATTCTTGGAGTTGCAATATCCACGAACATACAAGGTTGTTTCATACCTAAACTTTTTATTTCATATTCATTTTGAAAAAATACATGAATAAAAAATTGATGGAATGAAAATTAGAGATGTCGAAGAAGAGAAAAAAAAGGAAAAAAACACTTAAGTAAATTACAGAGGAATTATAAATAAATATTTTAAACAAATATGAATGATATATACACAATTCTCTCTATATGAAGTCCACTCACAAGGGATGGGACTTAGCATTAGGGAGTGATTAAAAAGGGGGGTGATATGTGTGCATAACATAGTGAATTTCATTGTATGGGTGTCCGATTAGGAATCCTATAGAGTTTTCCCCTATCTTTTGGTCGCTTTTCCAGCGATATGTGGGATAGTTGAATAACAAGGTTCTCTCCACGAAATTTTGACTAGGAGTAGCGTGGAAGAAAGATGCTGAGCTGGTGAGTATTCTTTGCTTATCATTTGCCTAGGCAGAGTGACTAGTATTATGCGCTAGATTAGATTCCTCGAGCAAAGTTGTTGAGCTGAAATGTTTGACCGTTCAATTAAGTGATGTCTTCTTAGCTTTTTAGTTGATCCTTTTTTAAAAAAAACAACAACAAAACAATCCTTAAAATCCAATCCAAATATTAAAAGTTCGGAAGAGTCTATATATTTATTCTTTTAAAGAAAGAAAGAAAGAAGAAAAACAAACAAGAAAAAAACACCCTGAGACTGCAGGGTTTTGAAAAAAAAAAAACAACCAAAAGAAGATAACCATCGCCTCTGAGGTCCTGGTAGGCTGTAGGGATTTCCTTGACGGGTGCCCTGCGTCCGATGCCTTGTATCTCTTTGGGGTGGGACCTTTTGGGAAAGAGAATCAATGTATATACTCTTTTGACATTTTTAAAAAAAATTGCCAATTAAACATAAACTTAAAAGAAGAGCCTTGGACACTTAGAAGTTACGAACCATTGGCTGGTTGTTCTAGTAGAACATTGAGGGTTAGCAGCTAAACCCTAGGAGTCTTATTTAGTGTTGTAGTATTAGTTTACCTTGTTTGGGTTCTTTGCTAAGTAACGACCTTATCAGTGCTGCTATTTCAGAAGCAATATTTTTAGTAGGATAGTAGTGTGGCAATTTATTGCCTAGAGGGATTATTGTTGTTTAGCGGCTCTAGACAGTTTCCTAGTTGGTATATTCTATGCAATGGATGAAGCTCTGTTATGCATTTCAGTGTGGAGAGTGAGTAAGGGAGAATGTTAGTTTGCACAAGTTTTTACATCTTTTCATTGAAACATTTATATTGTTTGCATTTTAATATGACACAAATAAGTATTTTTTTTTTCTACTTTTCCAGTGTCTACTAGTTGTCCATGTGCGGTTTTGCAGATCTTGTAGCTGTGCTCGCGAGGACGCTTCGCAATTAAGTGGAGGAGAGTATATTTTTCTTTCAAAGTTGCGTAGCAATGCTCGTGGTAGCAGTGTTGGTGATGCTGGATGTTCGTGATGTAGCTGTGCTCGCGAGGACGCTTCGCAATTAAGTGGAGGAGAGTATATTTTTCTTTCAAAGTTGCGTAGCAATGCTCATGGTAGTAGTGTTGGTGATGCTGGATGTTCGTGATGTAGCTGTGCTCGTGAGGACGCTTCGCATTTTAGTGGGGGAGAATGACAACACCTAAAAACATGCCATTTATTGCAACAATTTTTTGGCAAAATTGTATACAATTGATACCTTATTACTAAATTTTTACATGAATTCAATGCAGATGCGGTGTTCGTTGTTGCTGTCTTTGGAGGCCGTGTCCTTGCAGTCTGGCCAAGAAATGTCGGTACAAAATTCAATCTTTTGGCCTGTGTACAACCACAAGAAACTCTTATATCTCATTTGCAAGGCATAGGCTATGGAGACCAAGACTTAGGGACTGTAGGACATTGCAGAAATGAAGTCCTTTGAGCTTATGCAATCCATATTCTTAGAGTCACTAGAAATCATGTTATTCATGGCAGATTATGTAGTTTTAGGTTATGGTTTAGGTCATGGAGGGCAGCTATAACGACTCACAAATGCCAACATCGAATGATTACAAACACAGTTTATTTCAACTGAAGATGAATGCCACTGCATCAATGCAATCAAGGAGTAGTGCATAAGAAAATGCAATAGAGAGCTGAAAGTTCCAATTAGCTATAATGAATCCAATGCCAACATGAAATCATTACAAACACAGGATCTTATACCCAATGAGAAGGCAGCAAAGGTGAATCACTTCAAGCCTATAATGGGATTTCTCCATTTTGTACTTGTGCGAGATCCACTTCAAAGACCTTCCCTTGATTGCCTTAGGGGGTTGTGTGTTGGGGGAGAGTAAAAAACCTTAATAGGTAAAAACTTTAATGGAAGGAACTTTAAAGGAAAAGAAAGAAGAAAAAAAAAACAAAATGAATGTCATGGGAGAGAAGGGCCGTTACGGCAGACGTCGTGAAGAGGGGGGCGCGATCTTGAAAAAAAAAGAAGGGGGTCGTGAGCAAGAAAGAGATGCGTCGATTGATGGAGAAGATGAAGGAGATGCTGCAAGGGATGGCGAGTTGCCTATTTGTTCGAAAATTTTCACAGGAGAATGGGGTCATGAAGATGAAGAGGACGTCGCCATGACAGAGAGAGAGAGAGAGAGGGGAGGAAATGAACCAAGATGAGATAAGCGCTGTGCTTTCTCGAACAGTACAGTTACACTCCAAGATCTGCGCGGCAATCGATCGATCGCTGAAGACAGGTCGCAATGGAAGGTCGATACCAGTAGTCTTCATTCATCGTCAGCAACAATATTCGCATCAGCAACAGCAGCACCACAACGATGACAACGATGCTACCGAAGTGAGGAGTCTCGTCTCCATACGAGACGCTTTAGAAGTCCTCGAGGAGCAACTGGAATGCCTAAAGGCATGAGAATTTGCAACAGCCACAGCAACAAAGACATATATATATATCACATTTGATATGGGAAAGAGGATGAAGGCGTGAAGAAAATCATGGTTGCCATGATTGAAAAGGAGGTGCCTTCTTCTGCATGCTTGGTGGAGAGAGAGGGAGAGAGAGAGGTTCGCCATCACCGAGTTACAGGGATGTATCTGAGAAGGACAAAGAATGATGCTTTGGGACAACGTCGAGAGCAACTAGAACCTCATCCCTCCTTCCCCTTCCTCCACTAGCAAGCACCGCTCTTACCCCAAATCCAAGTACAATGCAGAGGAAGATACATTCTTGACATATGCCAAGTTGAGGCGGTCCAAAGCAACATTTGGGCATCTGCCGGGGTTGCAGAATCCCCACACCGATGAGTTTCTGAAGAAGCATTCGAGGGTCAAACTTCGGCCATTTGTGATTCGGACTCCAAAAATACGCTTCAAGCCGCCCATTCCACACGATAAGCCAGTTCTTAAGCATCCCCACAAGGATTTTATCACTTCAAATGCTGTTGAGATAATCCATTCGACACCAAAGAAATTGCCGGTTTATGTGCGGCCGTATGTTGAAAAGCCTGATTACGGAAAAGTTCCAAAGTATCTTGTGAACTATAATAAAGTTTTAAAAGAAAATCAAAGTAAAGCAAACTCAGAAGGATCTAAAAGGCAGGGAGTGGGAATTCAACTAAATACCAGGAGGTTGGAAGAGTTTGAGAAGCAAGAGCTAATTAAAGGGCTTAAGAAGAAGTGGTAGCAAGTGAATACAACATATCAGAAAACCTCAGTAACACTTGATACCTTGGCTGGACTGCAAGAGGACACGGTCTCCAAGGACGTGACGACGACTCGCGGGTTTTACAAGTAAGGGTCTAACTGGTTTATCTAAAATAAATGATATGGCATGATAATTTCTTTAGTTTAATATTTTTAAAATATGTCTTTTAATATGTTTTTTTCATGCTACATGGTTGTTTGCATTTATCTGAACTGGTTTTTATTTATTAAAAATCAAAAACAGTCGAAAACACTAAAAAATGACTCAAAATTATCATAAATAAAATTTTATAAAATTATTGACTGAAATTTTATAAGTTTTGATATTTTTCCTATAAAGCTTATGAGAGACAAAATTTACTGAATTTCTATCAAGATTTTTAAAGATGTTTTGTTATATTTAAAAATTAGGAAAGAGTTATATTTAAGAAAAAGCATAGTTTTCCTTTACGTAAAATGTGTTATTTATTGATATAAACTATGGATTCTTAGTGAAATATTGGAAACAAAATCTCTGATTGGTTAGTGCATTTTTGTTGTAAGGGTTAAAGAAAAGAAATAATGATTTAATAATATTTTACTTAAGAAATGCTTGTATAAAGATATGGTGTTTTGGTTTTGAAAGGAGAGATTATACACGGTGTTAACATTTAGGAAACATTGGAAATTACAAATAAAAAGTTTGGCAACACTTTATAATGATTTATAATGTTAGGTTGCAGTTATAAAATTTAGTTTAAATTAAAACCAAAATAAAATCAAATAATTTAATGATTGGATGGCATGAGGAAAAAGTCTCAGCATCTATATTAAATTTTTACATGTTATTCATTTTACAATCAACTTCTTAAATATACGGAGTGGAGGGCTACTAGGACTCATTGATAAATTAAAGGGTGCTATGGGAATTTAAAATAAATTATGTATGTGGACATGTGAGAGTATGGAAGAACTTGTTTTATTCTGGTTGATGTTTAATAATAGAAAAGAAGGAAAGGACATTATATTCGCAAAATGAATTAAGTATTTAAAAACTAATAAGCAACGACGAAATTTTTATACGGAGTGGGAAACGTCTACCAAGGGAGATTAAAATTTAGGGGTTTATGGTATGCCAGAAATTTTGATTTGAATGTTTGTTCAAAATTAAACAAATAAAAAGAATTAATTTTAATTAGGTGGAGAAAAACATAAAAAGGAACTTTAAACGGAGAGATACAAATAGATCTAAGAGATCTATATCCCTGAAACAACCTTTCCAAAGTCAAACATTAAAAACATTTCCTGGATAAACCGCCACTAGCATGGCAGGAGAACATTATGAGGAGCTGCCTCTGAGAGATGAGGAGAAACCATAGTTATCTTAGGTTTAGCAATTTAGTGCCCAGTATAATTTATTGAAGTTTAGAATTTTTGCAGTTGGACTACTACAAACAACGTTGTAGATTTTAGGGAAGGCTAAGTTGAGTCAAATTAAAACAATTAGTGAAATAATCACTTGTTTAGTGCAACAACTCTTAGGAGTTGGCTTGTTAACCTGGGTAAAAGTGGCTTGGTCTTTGGCCAGTCAAGGACATATTCATGTCCTAAAAATCCACGACAGATCACGAAGCTTAAAGCTTCCTAGTCTTCAAAGTCTACTAAGCAATCCCCCAAGTTCTCTTACTTCTGCAAGTCACTTAAGTTCACAGTAGTCATAAAAGACTTACTTCAACAACTCCCATAAAGACTGTTCACATGCAGAACCACAAAAACCATTTATTACTCTCTGGAAGACCCTGTTCCTATTTGCAGACTTGCTGAACCAGTTTTAGCAAACGCAGAAGTTTATACACAGGTCATATGAAGATTATACGCAACTTCTACGAAGACAACGAATACCACAATTGTAAAAGAGGAAGACTATAAAAGCCAAACAAAATATATAAGCCTTGTATACCCGACTTTGAGCTACGCTCATCCCGCTAACAAGATTTCTAGAGTGTGAGGTCTTTTGGATTTTATAGGATGACCGATCCAAACATGGACGATTTAATGGCTGAAGGTGATTTACTCGAATCAATGATGGAACAAAAGTTGGATTTGATTATGATGCAGCTCGATGAAGAATAAAGAGCCCAACAAGCTTTGCAAGTTCAATTGGCCAATCTACAACGATCTACCACCAACAAAGATAGACCGCAACCCAAAGATCTTATATGATGTACCATTGATGCGACACTCGAAGTCCAATCCATCCGCAAAGAAACAAAGATAAGTAAAAGAAACTTCAAATTTCGTACTTTCAATGGATCTCGAGATGGAAAGACTGTACTTGCATTTATCAATCAGTTTGATGATTACTTCCATGAAGAGACATATGCTGAGAAAGACAAAATTAAATGTGTTACTAATCATTTAGTCGATCGAGCATCTCTATGGTGGACTGTGGTTCGCAAGAGCATTGATTGTCCTGCTACCTGGGAGACTTTCCAAAAGAAGTTTTTGTAGAATTTCCTTCCTCCTCAATTCCATGAAAAAGCCATAAAGCAATAGGATCTTCTACAGCAAAGAGATCGTGAACCTATTTCCCAATACACTGAACGTTTTTGGAATGCCCTACTACAACTATGCATGCTCGAAGATGTACTTGAAGCGACTCACAAACGCAAGTTTATGTCTGGCCTACTTAGACATTACTATGCTGAAGTCAATATGTTCAAGCCAACAACCCTTGAAGATGCAATTTCCTTGGTTCATGACACTGAAGACAAGATTCGAGGAAGAGACAAGCATCCACAACAATTTCAAACTAATGGTAACTATGGTTCCAAGCAATTCAATTCAAATTTTAGAAGATTCAATCAAAGTCGTTTTCTTCCATCTTCATTCCATAAGTCTTGGACACGACCACCTGCTTTGCCATCAAATACCAATCAAAGCCCTAAGCCATTCTCACAGCCAAATCCCAACATTCCTAAATTTCCTGCTATTACCAACAATGTATTTAAAGCCAAACCTATAGTTTGTTACAAATGCCATCAACCTGGACATCTAGCAGCCAATTGTCAATTGAAAAAGCCACCTGTTCATATCAATTATCTTGGCACAATGGAAGAAGAAGAAGAACGTGAGAAAATGCCTAATTTTACGGAAGATGATGATGACATTGCTATTACTTCGGATACTTTTCTAAGTATGCCAACTCCACATTCTTTGTTGACAATGAAATGTTTTGTGCATGGTAAAGAAAAGATTATTTTACATGATGATGGTAGCACACATGATTTTATTTCTACAAAGTTGGTGAAAGAATTGAATTTACAAACTATTTCTACACATTATCGCATCAAAGTAGCATTCCTAGGAACAAGATATAATGGAACACAAGAAGTGCAAAACTTAGAAATTAAAATTGGTGAATATATTGAATGAAGAAATTTCCTAGTTGTACCTTTGCAGTCTAGTGACATTATCTTAGGAATGCCTTGGCGTCATCAGTATAATCGTGACATAGATTATTCTATGCATTCAATTAAAATTTATTTTCAAGGAAAACAAATCACATTGCATGGTATGCACACATCCAATAATTTTCCACTGATTACTCATACTCAAGCTAAACGTGCATAATGTAAAAGTAGTAAATCTTACTTAATTTGGGTGAATAAACTTCAAGCTAAAGAAAAACATATGCATCGTAGGCATACACAATTTCTTGCTCAATTTAAAGATTGTTTTGCTGATAATTTACCACATGGACTACCACATTCACGTCCTAAAGATCACAGAATAGATTTAATTCCTGGTACAAAACCACCATGTAAAGCACCATATAGGCATAACCAAATTGAATAGAAAGAAATTCAAAATCAAATAGAAGAATTGCTTAATAGAGGATTAATTAGACCTAGTAGTTCTCCATTTGGTGCACCTATTTTATTAGTAAAGAAGAAGAATAATGCTTATCGCATGTGCATTGATTATCATGTCCTAAATAAAATTACAATTAACAATAGATATCAAATTCCTAAGGTAGATGATCTTATGGCTAAACTACAAGGTTCTGCTATATTCAGTAAGATAGATCTTAAATCCGGTTATCATCAAGTAAGATTGGATAAATCTGATATATTCAAAACTACATTTAGAACACAATTTGGACACTATGGTTTTTTAGTGATGCCTTTTGGTTTAACTAATGCACTTGCTACATTTAGTCGAATGATGAATCGCATATTTCTGAAATATCAGCATTGTGTTATAGTATTCTTTGATGATATATTGGTATTCAGTAAAAATGAGAATGAGCATGATGAACATCTGTCTTTAGTTTTCAAGTTGTTAAAAGACAATCAATTGTATGCTAATCCAGAAAAGAGTGAATTCTTTCAAACAGAAATTTAATATCTAGGTCATATTGTTTCATTAGAAGGTATTAAGGTTGACCCTAAAAAGATAGAAGCAATTTTAAATTGGCCCATACCCAAAAATGTGCATGAGTTACGTTCTTTTCTAGGCCTTGCTAGTTTTTACAGAAAGTTTGTGCGAAATTTCTCATTACTTGCATTACCTTTGACTAAACTTTTAAAGAAAGGTATTGTGTATAACTGGACTGATAATCAACAAAAATCTTTTGATTTATTGAAACATGCATTAACCTAGCTCCTGTATTACAACTACCTGATTTCAATAGACCATTCTTTTTAGTAGTTACTGATGCTAGTGGATCTGGAATAAGAGTCGTCCTTATGCAAGATAACCATCCCATAGCCTATTCTAGTTGTAAACTGAAACCATCCGAACTTAAATATTCTACATATGGTAAAGAATTGCTAGCTGTAGTACAAGCCTTATGTCAATGGAAACATTACTTAATGAGTTCTAAATTTATGATCAAAATTGACCAACAAAGCATTAGACATCTCCTTAGTCAACCCCAAATATCTGACCGACATATTAAATGGGCAGCTTTCATTCAAAGTTTTCATCCCCTTATACAATATCAACCAGGAAAAGAGAAAGTCGTAGCCTATGCTTTAAGTAGAAGACCAACAATTCATAATATCTCTGTGATATCATTTGATTTTCTTATCCCTATGAAAGATACTTATCATCAGGATATTACTTTTCAAGCTGATTGGAATAAATTAGTTGCCAATAATTGGATTCCTATTGTTTCACTGTCTTACAATAATGGATTCATGTTTTATGAAAAGAGATTATGTGTGACAGTTCCATTTAGATCTTTTGTTTTGAATGAGATTCATTGTCCTCCATATCCAGGTCATAGAGGTATTATATCTACTTTGCGTACATTGACTGAAGATTTTTATTGGCCACATATAGATACTAATGTATCTAACTTTGTTTCTGAATGTTTAGTTTGTCAACGAGTTAAAAGACACCATGGTAAAAAATATGGTTTATTGATGCCATTATCTATTCCATCACGACTATGGGAACAGATTTCAATGGATTTTATCACTGGTTCACCTAACACTAAAGCTAACCATGATATGATTTGGACTGTTGTAGACAAGTTTAGCAAACACGCATATTTCATTCCATGCAAGAAAACTCTAACTGCATCTCAAGCAGCTCAATTGTTTTTGAAAACTATGTTTACTAATCATGGTTTACCAAAAGCTATTATTTTTTATCGTGATTCTAGATTCTGTAATAATTTTTGGATTACTTTGTTTGCTAACTTAGGAACAAAGATTGATTTTTCATCTGCATTTCATCCTGAAACAAAGGGTCAAATAGAAGCTACTAACAGTACTATTTTAGATCTTTTACGTGCTTACACAATTTCAAAACCACACACATGGGGTACACATCTACATTTACTTTAGTTTGCATATAACAATACACCACATACAGCTACAAAGAAAGCACCATTTGAAGTTATTTATGGATATAGATTGTCTACACCTGTTGCATCATTATCAAACAAAATTCAGACTGCTGATGATATTACTAACATGTACACTACTATTTTTGATGAAGTTAAACATATGATTGCCAAAGCCCAGCAATCATATACAAAACAAGCCAATAAGAAAAGATAAGCTATGAATTTTAAAGTTGATGATTATGTTTGGTTACGAATAGAAAAACGTAGATTACAAAGTGTAGATAAACACCCAGTTGTGAAATTAGCACCTAGATTCTATGGACCATTCAAAATCATACACAAAATCAATGCCAATGCATTTAAACTAGAACTACCACAACATTGGAAAATTCACAACACCTTCCATATCAATTATTACAACCCTTTAGAGGCCAATTACCTGTACACCCTATCTATGAAAACCCTCCTTTACTAGATGAAGAGATTGAAATCTTTGAGCGTGAAACTATTATAGATATTGACTTTATGACCACTAGAACTGGCCATAGATATTCTAGATATTTCGTCAAGTTTAAATGCCATCCTGTTAAAGAGGCCCAATGGATGCACGCTAGAGACTTAAATGCTTTTCCCACTTTGTTAGCTCCACATTGAGCTAATAGCAATTGAGGACCATTGCTATCCCACCCCGAGGGTATGATGCCAGGAGGCATATTACATGGTGGATTCCGTGCCACGATGGATTCCGTAAACTTTTATTACCATGGCTCATACACAAAGTGGATTTTTTGTGCGAAAAGTCGATGTGGATGCCTATCCTTTTCGGGCGTTTTATTAATTTAGTGTGTACATGGGTGATTCCATAGTGGGTGATTCCGCAAAATACATATTTAATAAATAAACGTTAATGAGTTTAGAGTGTATACTCGTGATAAATTAAGGTTAGGATTGAATTCTAACCAATTAATTTATTTATGTAGCTGAAGACTGCTAGGTATTCACTTTTGTAGGTTTAATTGTATTATTTTACTAACGATTGTGAATGCTTCACTTGATGTGTAGAGATAGCAGGGATGGCAGTGGAAAGCATTGGAGGATAGCGTGTATTCGAGTTATCGTCAATATTTTGATGGGCGCATACCTTAGGCATGGCATCTATATTTTGTCGCGCTTATTTATTAAGATGCTTGATATTTATTTATTATTTTTGTATGCACATGGGCGCACGATTTAGATATTTGTATTTGGACATTATATTTGGCTACGCCTGACTTCTTGGGCACCCATTAGCTTTATTCTCTATTTGGCACAAAAGTAAACTCAAAAGCTACACTACAACATATACATGCTATAACGACGTTTTCTTTATATATGAAAAATATCCCCGTCGTTAGCGACGCTAATACCGACGAAATTAGCGACAAAAATAGTGAGGCAAATAGCGACGGTTTTGTAGCGATGCTAATGACGGGGAAATAGCCACGCTAATAGCGAGGCAAATAGCAACGGTTTTGTATCCATGCTAATGACGGGGATATTTTTCATATATAAAGAAAATGTCGTTATAAACATTGTTATAGCATGTATATTTTTATTGGAAGAATCTATAAAATAGGAAAAAGCGTCTTCCACTTGGCACCTATCGTGATGAGAAACGGCTCGTCTCGCCGTGACCTTGTACATAAGAAGAAGAGAGCACTCATCCTGAGGTGGGCTTCCTACTTAGATGCTTTCAGCAGTTATCCGACGCTAATACCGACGAAATTAGCGACGAAATAGCGATGCTAATACCGACGAAATTAGCGATGAAAATAGTGATGGTTACAGAGAAATTTCCGACGCTAATACCGACGATTGTAGAATTATTTTGCGATGCTAATACCGATGGTTGCAGGAAAAAAAAATTTACGGCAGAGCTACAGATGCAGCCCTACCACACAAGACTAAGAGACAATTCCTGCTGTCAAAGAAGTTAGACAATCGATCCCAAATAATGACAAGACTTTGCAAACAAGTACTTTCATGACATTAATTAACACAAATGTGCACTGCATTGATAAAGAAAATAACAGAACTTAAATTGAGAAGTTCTACTACGATAAAGTAAATATGGAGTCATGCTACAACATAGAAGTCCAAATCATATACACTTAGCTATTACATATGGAGGATAGAGGCCATAAGGCCTTACATAATACAAGATGGGGAGTAATCCTATGTAGCCTAATCTGCTCTCTACGACTCATCCACATCAAAAAACTCCTCTCGCTGTGGTGGCATACCGAAGGGAGTCTGCAACAGCAAATACATATATAATTGTGAGTACCAAATACAAACTGACATATAATGACATATTTCTCAAATTAGGAATTATATTTATTACTACTTATCGGTCCTCCCCGAGCATAGAGCTTCTCGATCAGGGCACTCAAGCCATACTTCTCCATGTATGTCACCTCTAGTGCAGTCCGGTCATGATTCGTAAAACCTTGCTGTGGCACACAAACATTGAAAAACAACGTACTTGAGATTCATGTTCGAAATACATACATCAACATGGATGTCATTAAATTAGAGTACTCTACCCTATTAATACTTACGAAATCTGCCAAGAATGTTGTGTGGCCGCCGTACCAAGGTGATGCACCGATCCTGCGTCCAAGCACGCCTTTGTTGCATCCTTCTACTGCTTCCACTTTTCTGGAATGGATGTCGCCTCATTCTGGAGAGTACTCCAATCCTCTGTATTATCCAGCCACTCCGGCTTCGATTTGCCCTGCTTGACTGCTTCGCGTGCATCAGACCGCCTATGCGACTGATAATCACACATACGCGTCATCATCCACCCTCTCGAAAATCTATCATTGCTAGAGGGCTGAGGGAACTCTTGATACAATGTATCGATTATGTACTTCTTGTTGGCATTTGGGATCTCCTTCCACTTGTCTGTAATGTTATGCTGAAATACTTGTTGGCACAACTCATGCATCCTAGAGATGACAGCTTTTCCATCATCATTCATGTATAAATGGCCAGAGGCCTTATCTATGAGATACGAGTAACTTGAAAGATTTTGCAAACAGTATTTTCATGACATTAATACAAATGTGTCAAACATAACTTGAATTGATAAGTGCTACTATGAAAAAGGATGCAAAAATACATACATGGAGGAGTGGGTTTTGTGTACTTCTTGTCGGCCCTAGGAGTAATCGGTGGGGTGCATGAAGGAGTGGGAGCAGTATACGTCTGCCCGCCACCGCCAATGAAAGACGGTGTCGACTCCCTGGTGGCATTGCGAGTGGGAGAGACTGCATCTATATCCCCACAACAGGAGCTGCCTCCTCCTCGACTACGTGACTTTGAAGCAAAGCGAGACCTGCGACTACGTCTACTGGAGACCGAAGCATCGGACCATCTAGAGTCTGACAATCATGCTGAGGTGGAACGGGAAAGCTGTGCATCGGCTCTATCTCTGACCCGTGCTAGCTGCTCCAGTGAGAAATGTGCTAGCATCGCATCAATGTCGTCATCTGTAAATTTGTGACTCATCGTGCCGTCCGTGCACAAATCCTAAATCTGCAATATAAGGAAAAATAATAATGTTAGATAATGAATTGCAAGACATAATAAAACTAAGACTTAATTAGCAAGACTTCATTTTAAAATAATTAAAAAATTAGATAATACAAAACACCATACTCCAAAAACATACAAACTGTCCTAACCGGTTTTCAAAAATTGGCATTGCTGTAGTGGGAGGAACGTTTTGATCAAGTCACTTTTGTTTAGGGTTCCAGAATCTCATCTTGACATAGCTCAGTATACATCGGGAGATCTATACAAAATTCTCCACAAAATGAGGACTCTGCTTCATTTTCAAAAAACCCATCCTCTATCTCCTCTATCTCCATAGGTGAGATGTCTTGGTCCTCCAGGCAGTTCATCCTAGTTTCTTGTATGCCTTCTGTCATTGCCGCTATTAAAGGTGTCTCTTCTATGATCGGTACGGGGGTTCTGGCAAACACAGGGATACTCCTAGATGTCATGGGAATGGCATACCACCATTGAGATTGTTGCGAATTAGGGAAAAAGACGACCTGATCCATATTACGATTAGTATAAAAGTCCACTTTGAGATTGCTAAAGCGCATCAAGTATTAGGGACTCTTACCTGCTCACAGTGATTTGGCAAAACAAATGTATCACTCAAATCGGTCCACTTCTTCGTTGAGTCAATCTCAACAAAGCCAATTGGCCCTCGCCGAACAGTTGCACCTGCTCCTTCGAGAGTAACCTTGAACCATTGCACATCAAATATGGTCACGGAGAAACTTCGATAGTCCACTGCAAGGATACTCTGTAAACATACGAAATACTCCATCTTTACAACTACACGGTTTGGATCTGTGGCACGTTGTCGGCTTTCCTTCTCAAACATTGCCATCACTCCACAGTCCATTGTTGAGCGTAACTTGTCGATGTACTCTACTCTGAAATGTTGTCCACGTGACCATGCTGCACTATGGACCTTATACTGGGAGAAGAACAAGTATATTAGTTGCGATTTGTAGTATAGATTATAATTTCTTGGGATTGCATACCTTGGGATTGCATCCATACATTGGGATTGTATCCATGTGAGAAGGCCCACTCTTCTTCAGTAACTATTTCTCCATCTTGAGATGCTTTGGTTAGGGCCTCATGTAGCCATCTAGTGGACATGAGTAGAGGCATCTCCTCTAAGCCCTTCGGATATCGAATGGACCGTTGCCGCATACTCCACGTCGAAAGTTAGATCTTGCAGACTCTCGCTCAACTCGAGCACCCTCATACCGTTGTAGCCACTTCTCCATCGTAGCGCTATGCAGCAAATAAAATCGGTTCATCTTGGACTCCATGGATGCGTCCATCTTCTTCTCTATTCCATTTCCCACTAGGACATCTCCATTCAGATGATCATCCTCCTTAAGTGACCATATCAAGCCTTTGTCCCGGTCCACAGTGGACAACCACTCAGAAATGTACACCAAGGCCTCCAACACTAACCAACCTTCAGCCATGCTACCCTCAGGATGAGCCCGTTGTCGCACAAATCCCTTTAAGGTCTTCATGAACCGTTCAAGGAAAAACATCCATTGACTATGGACTGGACCTGCAACCTGCAATTCATATACAATATGCACTAGAATATGGGTTTATATCGTGTTCATGCTAGTGGGAAGATACTTCTCTAAAAGAAAAGCAGTCTCTACTGCCATGCATTTCGCAAATTCAATCGATGATGTGTGAATCTCTTTTTGGGAGACACACTGAACCAAGTCGGACAATTTGTAAATGGTTGTCCGTACCTCCGATGTCAGAGACCCCGCGATTGTGATCGGCAATATGAACTGTGAAAACCATATAATTAATATTGTGTATAAACAAACGGAGATTCTGAAATCTAATATGCAAAAGCATGCCATATGCAGCCTCATACCGTACATATCTGACACATCTCATGCCAATCATGGGATTTGAGTCCTATCAGTTGGTCATCCTTTGTGAATGCTGTCTTGAGAGAATGCATTAAGCCAGTCGGCATGCGAAATGACTTGATGTTTTCCTTTACTCGTCGCACTTCATTGCCAGACAAAACCCAAGGAGCGCGCGGCAATTGCACTTGACCGTCGATGCCACTTACAGGCCAATATGGTTCCATCTTTCCCACTACTTTCAAATCCATCCTCGCTCCCAGTGTGTCTCGTTGCCCAGTGAGGTGGTCCCATAGCAAGCTACCCACATTCTTAAAAATGTGCATGGGATCTAAAAGGTGGTTAATTTTTAGTTTTTTCCAATAAGTTAGCTCATAGAAAATTGAGAAGCATCGCATTTTACTGGGAAGCGAGTCTTGGTTCACCATCCTGTGATGAAACCAGCTCAGTGCGTTCATTCTCGCAGGAGGGCGACCAAGAAATCCTTCTCTCATGACATGACCCTCTGGCAAAAAAGCCCGATGTCCCTCAAATACCATCTTCTTCGTAGATTTTGACATACAAGAATCCAACCTTGGTCCACACAGAGGATATGCATGGTAACCTGACGTGACTAGCCCTGCAGAACACACATGTACAATGAGGCATGTCATAACACCAACATCGCTCAAAGAAATCTAGCAAAATAAGAAAACACGCTTTACTAGAGCATTCTCCATAACCTGGAAAGTCATGCATGGTCCACATAAGAATTTCCCTTATAGTTGCGGATCGCCTATCAATATGTTTGCTCATGTCCTCCACTACAATTCCCTCCCACAACTTCTTTAGCTCATCAATCAGTGGAGAGAGGTAGACATCCATATTCTTGACTTTGTATCGTCTAGGCACAAGCAAGCTTAGCAAAAGGTGTCCTTTCTTGGTGGAAAGCCATGGCGGTATATTGTAGTTAACAAGGACCACGGGCCATACACTATAGGAGGTGGAACGTAAACCAAAAGGATTTACCCCATCCATGGCAAGACCGAATTGTAGATTCCTCGCCTCCTTTGCAAAGTCAGGGAAAGTCTCGTCAATGTGATGCCATGCTTCTGAGTCAGCTGGTGTACGTTGTACACCATCAATGGATCGATTTTTCGCATGCCATGTAGTCAATTTTGCAAAACTCTTGGTCCGAAAAATGTGACGAACACGTGGTATCAGCGGAAAGTGCCTCAAAACCTTCTGTGGAACAGTCTGTCCTTGCAAGTCATTTCGATACCTGTCTGCACTGCACTTGGGACATGTGGCCAACAATTCAAACTCTCCCCGGAAGAGAACAAAATCATTGGGGCAAGCACGAATGCAATTATAATCCATGCCTAGCTTTCGCAGCACTTGTCTTGCATCATCACAAGACTCAGGCATCGTGTTTTCCATAGGCAAAATGTAAGATTTCAACGTTCTACAAATTGCAATGAAGCACGTTATTAGATTACTACATAGCACATTTTAATGGCTTTCAATAAAGAATCATACACATCATAATATACCTAAATAGCTCTGTCACACTCGCATCGCTCCATCCATACTTTGTTTGTATGCTCAACAATGCAAGAAGTGTCTTCAAACGCGATACCCAACTCCCATCATACAATGGAATGGTAGCCTCCGCAATTAAAGGATCTTGGGATTCTGAGTCCGTCGAAAGCAATGATTCGATCATGTCCTCTAACTCAGGCTCCAGAAAAGCAGGAGGATCGTCCATGTCTCCAGCATTCTCACCCATAGAAGGGGGTTGAGAGTTATCACCTTCTATGAGACAGTTAGTTATCTCGGACGGCATTTGTATAGAGCGCGGACGAACCCATCTTACTGGATGCAAGAGATCTGCGGACTGCAATGTATCAACATGGCCCTGACCCTGTAAAGGACGTTAAGGAGCTAACTTCTAAGATAACCCCAAACTGTTATACTTAAATCAATTACATGTCATATAGTAATGAGAGAGAACTTACCGCAATCTCATAATTTAAGACTGCTTGGTCGATTATCTCAACTCGAAACTCTCCATACCGTTGTACATAAATGTAATCATGTATACGTATTGATAGAATTATATATATTAATACATCATTATAAATGTCATAATTCTAAATATATTAGTATGAATAATTATATTATATTATTATAATGTTATATAATATTATAATATTCTATAATAATTTTTTGATAGTCATATTACTTATAATGTGTAAATATACATATATATTTATCTATGTATCATGTCATTATTATACGTATTAAGCTAATATATATATTGTATCTTCATAAAATTACACTTATGTGATTGTAAGCATATCGCATATGTAAATTTACAAACAATAATATGATATATTTAGATGACAATATAACGTATATCTTCATCTTTCTTAATTCATCATCACAATTTTACTAAACATAATCTAACATTAAGATTACGTTAGTTAACCTTAGAACGTAATTCTTCAACTTTCTTCATTTGTAGTCTAAACTTTGGCTAGATTAGATTAGGATTCATATTTTCCATTTTCTCGATTTAAAATGAACCAAGCTACTATGGCTCATAGTATGTAATTTCATAGACCTCCATATTGACATTTCATAGTACTTATGTGATTGTAAATGTATTGTAGATGTAGATTTACAAATGATAATCAATAGATTAGGATTCAAAATTTTCATTTTTTCGATTTACAAGGAACCAAGATACTGAGCTCATAGTATGCCATTTCATAGACCTCCACATCAACATTTTGTAGTACCTCATGATCTTTTAGCTAAATTAAAATAGCAACTAGATTCTCTAAAGGCAATTATTTCATATTATCATAATAAATATCTCATGCAAAGCATATGCCTAATATCTAGGTGATAATCAAGACAAAAGACCTCAGAAATGGTGATTGCAGTTAGTAATTCCAATTAGTAAAGGTAATGGAATGCATGGACGTAAAGCCCAACTTGAATTGGATATGTAGGACCGCAAGGGAGTGAGAGCATATAATATCTCCATGCATATTAAGGAGAAAAAATAAAAAATAATCCACCCTACCTCCCTCCCCACCTAGTTGGACTTGAACCTAAGTCATTCCTAGTATAGGCACATGAGAAAAAATAGAAAGGTACCCCACCTCACTCCCCTCCCCCACAAGGTTTCATTTGAACCTAAGTCCTTCCTATCTTAGGCACATGACTTGATTGATATGCCCAAGTGAAATTTGTGCACGTATAATGAATATCATAGGGAAATAAACTTGAGTAATAGCATGTTGTGCTAATATATTCAAACTATGTGTTGGGGCTATATATAGCTCACCCTATCTTGATTAGGTCTCATCTATATATATGTAGATTGTGATCAATATGATATAGTCTTTGGGAGTGTACATGGTGTGTCACATGGTATCAGAGCTATCACGATCGACTACAACCAAATTCCTTGAAGAAGATAATCAGGAAGCATGCCTATGTACTATCTCTTCTATTCTTGATTCATATTCTTTTCATGCTTAAATTTGATGTATTGTGTATTTTGTGAATTTTAAGCATAGAAAAAGTTCACTCGACAATTATTTAGATTGCAAATATGTTGAATTGTAGATATGCCTTTCTTGGACACCCTAAACTTTTCTCTTTGGGATACTCTTAAGGAAACACCTTTATCAAGAAAATCAATTTCTGTGATGTGCTACGACTCACAAGATTTCTTCCAATCAAATCCTTGCTCAATTTGGAGTTTTATATCAAAAGTTATGTCATTCAAGTAAGCTGGACATAAAACTGGAAAACAAATAGCACAATAGATTTTTGTGCAATCCTGCTCATGCTATCCACCACGGGAAATGGTAAAGCCTAATGATATCCACCATTGCAATTTCATAGCATTCACTTCTCTGAAATAATTCCAAAACTTTGATTTTCTTATTATTGCATGAAGCATAGACCTTGAGGGGTTCACTATATGTATATTCTCCATATCATGTGCATTCAAGGTGAATTTATACATAACTTTATTTATGAATTTTTCTTGAATAAAATAAATATTTTTTAATTCAATTTTTAAATGAGCCCTTTAAATGACATCCTTTCATATATAAAAAATGTATAAAAATGGTATTTTATAGCTTTTTTATTTTGAACCCACATGATACACATATATCTTTACGAGTGACCCCCCCCCCCCCCCCCCCGCCCCAAGCCATAAGCCCACCTTTAAAAAACCTTGAGTCTCTTGTTTTTTTTGTTTTGTAGAATTGCTCTCTAATACCAATGGAAATGTTTACCATGCATATTAAAGACCACGGTTACAAATCACATTAGTCAAAATATTCAAGCATGTTATATTATAAGAGATAAGTATAACATCCAAAAACATTAGCACAGAAGCTTTGATTGTAATACAACCTACAAGTTCTTGACCTATTGCTTGTTTTTAAGTCATGAAAATTCCAAGTGTACCATCAACATATGTAGACAAACGTGATTGTGACTCTACCAACTCTTATAACTTTTCTTTCAAGGAACTTAAAAATTTAAGAACTTGAAGCAAGCTCAATTTTTATTCCCATCTTCATAATTTTGGCATGTTTAGTAGCATAAACTTTCTTGTCTCATTGTTAATTCTTTCAGTTTTTGAAAATTCACTTTTTAAGAGCCCACATTTGGATTATTATGAAATTAAAAAATAATTAAGGATAAAATATGCATTTAATACTCTCACATAAGCATAATAGAAGGAGCAAGAACATATCTTTCATATCAACATGAGTTACAACAAGCAGATAAGTGATGAACTGATGTCAGTATTAGTATCTCCTTCAATTTTGTTTTATTTATTTTTCCTAGAGGAGTGAAAATAACTATATGTGGAAGAATTGCCATACTATTATTAGTGGTAGTGTCGCCTTGCTCCATTATTATATGATTGTCTATATTTGAAAGAGAAATTTTAAGTCCTTGAGATATGTAGTGGGCTTCAAATAATCGTTTTTAACTATTTTTAAAGGACTTCATGGTCTGTGGGATAGGATTTTAGACTCTAAGGAGGGTCTATTTGTTGAGATTATATTAATTCCTTAATTTACTATTTCAATACTTAAATATAAACTAAGTATCAAGGAGTTCATGGCCTAGGGGCTTCATCATCCAAGAGTTACGATTTTTTTAAAGTGTTTTATCTCTATTGTAGAAAGATGAGTGTTTTAGAAATTAAAAGCATTATGATTATGGTCTAGAATGAAACAATTGAGAGAGAAATAATAAAACCATAAAGGGGTTTGCAAGGGTTAGGTTTTCGAGAGAGAGAAGGGACCTAACATCTTTAATTTTCTCACCCTACACTTAACTAAAAATAAAATATTATATTGAAAAGAATAAAGAAAGTAAAGTCTAAAGGTGCTTTGTTTTCAAGAGAACCAAGCTAACGATTTTCCATGGTTGATGTATATAACATCAAGGCTCAAGGTTTACCCTGGTGTTTAGAATTAGAAGTTAGGTTATCAATAGACATAGCGGGCTTTAATACTCATTTTTTAATAAGTTGTAAGATATTCATGGGTAGGGGATACAGTTTTGTGAAATGTCTATTTCTGAAGAGTCTATTTGTGAAATGTCTAAAATATCATCGTTAGTCCTGAAAATAGAAAAGAGGGGAGAGAGGTGACGCATCCAAGAGCACACACACAAAAGCAATGGAGACTTGAGCACACAAAGAGATATGGATAAAATCATATTCTTCTTCTTTTCTACTTCTTCCACTAAAAAACTAAGTGTACAACATGATAAAATACTAATATGAAAGTACCACAATGTATGTGTACATGCAATCACTAAGTGTGAACCCACTAGAAAAGAAGAGGGGGCACAATAAATGTGCCATAACCAAGGATGGACTATGTGGGCGTAGGAAAGATGTAGTATCACTAGTATATCCTCATGTCAATCACCTAACATGCTAGTGAACAATATTGTGCCATATCACCAAGGCATGTAGTGGATTTCGGTGGGTCATGTAGAGCTCAACATCTCAATACTCCCCCTGGAGCTCAGCATGAGCTTTTGAACTCCAAGCATAGTTCTAAAGCCTTGAAGCTTCTCAGCTCCCAAGGCCTTGGTTAAAATATTTGCAACTTGATCCTCTATGTTGGCACAAATCAAGTCAATATCACCTACTAGGCTCACGACAAGTGAACAGAATGGTAATGGGTGTCTATGCGTTTCGTCCACACATGATACACTGGGTTTCTGTCCAATTGAATGTCGCTAATGTTATCATAGTAGATGATAACCTTATTATCCACCTGCATCCCCAAATCACTAAGTAGCTTGGGTAACTAAGCTACCTCACATGCTACAATTTGATAACCTTATTATCCACCTACATCCCCAAATCACTAAGTAGCTTGGGTAACTAAGCTACCTCACATGCTACAATTGCAGCACCTCTATACATTGCCTCTATACTAGATAAGTCAATTCTTGGATGTTTCTTGCTTCTTCAAGTAATAGTAGCACTCCCAAAGGAAAATATAAAACCACTCATACATTTCCTGCTCGAAATACTACCAACTCAATTTGCATCTATATAGCCATGCAACTCATTTGGTATTCCTACACCATAGAATAAGGCATAGTTCAATGTGGACTTGACATAGCATAATGTGCACTACACTACATCCAAATGTGGCTTCTATGGAGGTTGCATAAAGTGACTCTCCAAATCAACTGTGTAATTTAGGTGTGGACTATTCATCCTAGAATAGATATGGTTATCCACAATCTTTTGATACATAGTGACATCCTAAATCAATTCACTCTCATCTGCACTAAGCTTAGCATTAATATCCAAAGGTATAGAAATATGCTTGCAATCAGCCATAGCATTCCTCTTCAATATGTCCAACACATATTATCTCTCTAAAAACTATATACCCTTTGGATTCCTAATTATCTCTATATGAAGGAAGTAGCATAGCTCTCCTAAATCTTTCATCTCAATTTCAAGCTCGAGAACACCCTTCACATTGTCAATCTTAGTATCAATATCACCAAGAATAATCAAATTATCACATGTATAGTAGTGAGCACAATACCTACATCATTCTCACATACATAGAGAGTGAATGATCAACCTCTTCTTTGCAAAATCCAATGCTGACAAGGTATTTTGAGATCCTATCATGCCATGCCCTTGGTGCTTGCTTTAGCCAATACAAGGCCTTACGAAGCCCATATACATAATTAAGATGATTCTCATTCACAAAACTAGGTAGTTGTTGTGCTTAAAATTCATCTTGCAATTAGAGTGCTCAATAGATCCTTTTGACTTATACACAACCTTATAAACCCATTTGCAGCCAATAGCTTTCTTGCATGTAGTAGGTAAGGGCACTAGCTCCCATGTATCATTATCCATAAGTGCAATAAATAAATATAAATATTATATATATGCATATGTGTAATATAGATTAATAATTGAACTTACTTTCTTTGATCTCGTGTAAATGTTTTGAAGGTAGAAAATAATCTTGAGAAAAATACAAGCTACTCTTAAATAGCAAAATATTTAATGAAGTTCAAATAAATAGCCATAAGCACTACAAGGGCATGAAGACATACCAATGATCATTTCTGATGAAAATTGGTGGTATCACTAAGAGCATCAAAATTTTACATCATTAGGAGCATCTTTGTGATGTAGATAGTGATTCCCATAGTGGTGATGCTTTGAGGAAAAAAACAAGGCTAGAAATTCGAGCGTAGCATATTTAGTGCAACAAAATGAAATTGAATGAAAGAGAGAGGAAGATAGATAGAAGCTTTGTGATAGTGGGAGTGAGAGAGAGGGAGAGGGAGAGGGAGAGAGAGAGAGAACAACCACTGTCACCACAAAAAATTGTGAGGCAAGAGGAGAGGAGCACAAAGGAGAAAAGGGAGGGAAGCCACGAAAGAGAAGGGTTTCTTATTCAAGCCCTTGAGGTAGGTGCATTGTTTCTTGTCTCTTTGTTTTTGTATTTTCTTATCTTCTCTTTATCTTCTTGTTTGTGAAGAGATGTATTGAGAGAGAGGGAGGAAGAGAGAGAAAAGAAAGGAGAGAAAGAAAGAAGAAGGGAGAGAAAAAAGAAGGAAAGATCAGCAAAGGAGAGAGAAAATATAAAGAGCTGGAGGGAAAGAAAGAGATGGAGGGGGAGGGGAGAGAAGCAAAGAGGAAGAGATAGAAAAATAGAGAGGGTGGGAGAGAGAGAGGGGGAGAAAAAAAAGAGAGGAGGGAGGAGGGAGAGAGAAACAAAGAGAGGGAGAGATAAAGAGAGGGAGCGAGAGAAAAATAGAGAGAGAGAGAGAGGGAGAGAGAGAGAGAGAGAGAGAGAGAGAGAGAGAGAGAGAGAAAAGAAAATAAGAAATGGAGAGAGACAAAGAGAGGGAGGGAGGGAGGGAGGGAGGGAGGGAGGAAGAGAGAAAAATGAAAAGAGGGGAGGGAGAGGGAGATGGAGATGGAGATGGAGATGGAGAGAAATAAGGAGAGAGAGATAGAAACAAAGAAAGAGGGGAGAAAAGAGAGAGAGAACGAGAGAAGGGGAGAGAAGCCAAGAGAAAGGGAGGGGAGCTAGAGAAACAAAGAGGTAGTGAGAGGGGGAAGAAAAAAAGAGAGAGATTGATGCCAAGAGGCATATTTCACGGTGGATTCCGTGCCACGGTGGATTCCGTGAGGTTTTACGATGGATTCCGTAAACTTTGATGACCGGGGCTCATACACAAAGTGGATTCTTTGTGCGAGAAGTTGATGGGGACGCCTGTCCTTTTCGGGTGTTTCATTAATTTAGTGTGTACATGGGTGATTCCATAGCGAGTGATTCCGCAAAATGCATATTAAATTAATAAACGTTTATGAGTTTAGAGTGCGCACTCGTAATGAATTAAGGTTAGGATTTATTTCTAACCAGTTGAATTATTTATATAGCTGAAGACTGCTAGGTATTCACTTTTGTCGGTTTAATTGTATTATTTTACTAACGATTGTGAATGCTTCAGTTGATGTGTAGAGATAGCAGCAGTGGCGGAGGAAAGCATTGGAGGATAGCGAGTATTCGATTTATGGATTATATTTTGATGGGCGTATACCTTAGGCATGGCGCCTATATTTTGTCACGCCTATTTATTAAGGCGTCGGTTATTTATTATTATTTTGTATGTGCATGGGCGCACGATTATGTTATTTCTATTTGGACATTGTATTGGGCGTGCCAGACTCTTTGGGCATCGTCCATTAGCTTTATTCCTATTTTGTGTTAAAGCAAACTCAAAAGCTAAAAGCTTGCTATTTTGTAATTTGGGCTATTATTTGAGCTTGAAGATGAATAATACATAAAATACATGCTTTGTGGAGCACTCACACAAGGCATGGGGGGAGATTGCATCCAATTGGTCTCTTGCTCTTGTCGTTCATGCTTTTTACCTTGTAATTTGTGCAAAAAGTAGAGTTCTATTGTTCTTGGGGACCTTCCGGCATTCACTACACGAGCGTATAGCATCCGATCTACGCACCAGTGGTATCAGAGCGAAGTTGAGATCAAGAGCTTCCAATCGCTACCCATCTCGTGCGAAGGCGGAGCTCCTAGAACGATCGGGCTCTACGGTCAATCTCGTCGTGAACCGTCGATACAGGCAGATTTCTGGCGATCAAGAATCCCTGTTTCCATCATGGGATCGCGAAGGACCGGTCTGCAAAGGCGGAGGACCACTCCTACATCTTCTTCATCAAGTCGTGGTTACACAGAGATAAGTCACCATTTTCATACCTTCCAAGCTTTAAACTTTAAAGCTTAAAAAGCTTAAGAGAAGCTTTAAGCTTCAATTCGTCATCACGAGGTATCCAGGTATCTCCGAAAATTCTGCCGCATTCAAAAAATGCTCCCCCCACGAATTTCGCCGTTGACAATAGCATTAAGCTACCAAGCTTAATCACACAAGCTCTAATCAGTCAAGTCATCCCAAACTTCAGGTCACACATAACCAGTCAAGTTCAGCAAGTTCTAACAAGTCAAAGTTCTGCAAGTTCGACAAAGCAAGCAAGTTTTGCAAGTCAACAAACTGTGCAAGTCACATTAGTCTGGTACTCTGCAAGTCAGACAAGTCAACTGGAGTCAAAACTGACTTCTATCTAAAACTCATAGAAGGGCTGTTCCTCCGCAGAAACTCCGAACTGCAAAGTTGTTCATTAGAAGGTATTCTACCCATAAGCAGGTTTGCTGAAGCATTTTCAGCATACAAAGAAGGATAAAACACAGATTTTTCGAAGATTGTGAAAGCCACACCCAAAAATACATAAGCCTTGTATACTCGAACTTGAGCTACGCTCATCCCGCTAACTTGATTTTGAGTGAGAAAGGTCTTTTGAGTTTTGCAGGATGACGGAACCACATACGGATGATCTTATGGCTGAAGGCGACCTACCTGAATCTACAATGGAGCAAAAGCTGGATTTAATCATGATGCAATTGGATAAAGAACGAAGGGCTAGGCAAGCATTGCAAGTTCAACTAGCAAATTTACAAAGATCGTCTACCGACAAAGAAGAACCTCAATCTGAAGATCTTATCCGAGTACCATCGATGCAACTCTCGAAGCTCAAACCATCTGCAAGGAATCAAAGATAAGTAAAAGAAGTTTCAAATTCTGTACTTTCAATGGCATACGAGAAGGAAAAACTGTTCTTGCATTCATTAGTCAGTTTGACGACTATTTCCATGAGGAAACCTATGCAGAAAAAGATAAAATCAAGTGTGTCACTAATCATTTAGTGGACAGAGCATCTCTTTGGTGGACTGTTGTACGCAAGAGTATAGATTGTCCCGCTACCTAGGAGAATTTCAAGAAGTTCATGCAGAATTTCCTTCCCCCACAATTTCATGAGAAAGCTATAAAGCAATGGATCTTCTTCAGCAACAGGATCGTGAGCCTATTCCTCAGTACACAGAGCGTTTTTGGAATGCACTACTCCAGCTACGCATGCTTGAAGACGTACCTGAAGCGACACACAAGCGCAAGTATATGTCTGGACTCCTTGGGCATTACTACGCTGAAGTTAACATGTTCAAGTCTGCTACTCTTGAAGATGCAATTTCACTAGCTCATAACACTGAAGACAAGCTGCGAGGTAGAGACAGACGTCCATAACAATTCCAAGCCAATGGTAACTATGGATCTAAGCAATTCAATTCCAATTTTAGAAGATTTAATCCAGGTCGTTTCTCTTCATCATCTTTCCATAAAAATTGGGCAAAACCACGTGCTTTACCATCCAATGTCAATCAAAATTCCAAGCCTATTCCACAGCCAAATCCTAATGTCCCTAGACTTCCTGCCATTGCAAACAATGTAACCAAAGCCAAGCCAATAGTATGTTATAAATGCCACAAGCCTGGACATCTAGCAGCAAATTGCCATTCAAAGAAGCCACCTGCCCATATCAACTACCTTGGAGCAATGGATGATGACGAACATGAAGATATGCCTGATTTCACAGAAGATGAGGATGACACTACTACTCCTTCGGATACTTTACCAGGTATGCCAACTCCACATTCTTTATTGACTATGAAATGTTTGGTGCATGGAAAGGAAAAGATTATTTTGCATGATGACGGTAGTACTCATGATTTTATTTCAGCAAAATTAGTAAAGGAATTGAAGTTACAGATTGTACCTACGCATTATCACATCAAAGCAGCATTCTTAGGCACTAGGTATAATGGTACACAGGAAGTGCATGACTTAGAGATTCAAATTGGTCAATACACTGAAAGAAGAAATTTTCTAGTTGTTCCATTACAGTCGAGTGATATTATTTTAGGTATGCCTTGGCGTCATCAGCATAACCCAGATATAGATTATTCCACACATTCAATGAATATTACTTTTCAAGGAAAACCTATTACATTGTATGGTATGCATGCATCTAATGTTTTTCCACTGCTTTCGCATACTCAAGCTAAACGTGCATTACGCAAGAGTAGTAAATCCTATCTCATTTGGGTGAATGAATTGCAAGTAAAAGAAAATCATATGTACCCTAGGCATAAAGAATTTCTTGCACATTTTAAAGATTGTTTTGCCAAAGACCTACCACCCAGTTTACCCCCTTCACGTCCAGAAGACCGTAAGATAGATTTGATTCCTGGCACACAACCACCTTGCAAAGCACCATATAGGCATAACCAGATAGAGCAAAAATAAATTCAAAGTCAAGTTGAGGAATTACTAAATAGAGGATTGATTAGACCTAGTAGTTCTCCATTCGGTGCACCTATTCTGTTAGTCAAGAAAAAGAATAATACCTATCGTATGTGCATTGACTATCGAGCTTTAAATAAGATCACTGTAAAGAATAGGTATCCCATTCCTAGAGTTGATGACCTTATGGACAAACTACAAGGATCTGCTATATTTAGTAAAATAGACCTTAAGTCTGGTTATCATCAAAGTGAGACTAGATAAGTCAGACATATTCAAGACTGCATTTAGAACACAGTTTGGTCATTATGAATTTTTAGTGATGCCATTTGGATTGTCTAATGCACCTGCTACGTTTAGTAGAATGATGAACCGTATATTTCTGAAATATCAGTATTGTGTAATTGTCTTCTTTGATGATATTTTGGTGTTTAGTCAAAATGAGAAAGAACATTATGAGCATTTGTCATTGGTTTTCCAGTTACTAAAAGATAATCAACTGTATGCAAATCCTGAAAAGAGTGAATTCTTTAAAACAGAAATTGAGTATTTAGGTCATATTGTATCATCTGATGGAATTAAAGTTGACCCTAAGAAAATAGATGCAATATTGAATTGGCCTGTACCTAAAAACGTGCATGAGTTACGCTCATTCCTTGGTCTTGCTAGTTTTTATAGGAAGTTTGTGCGTAATTTTTCATTACTTGCTTTACCACTGACTAAACTTCTGAAGAAAGGAATTGTCTATCATTGGTCCGAAAATCAACAGAAATCCTTTGACTTATTGAAACATGCATTAACCCATGCCCCTGTCTTACAGTTGCCTGATTTTAATAGACCATTCTTTCTAGTAGTGACCGATGCTAGTGGATCAGGAATAGGAGCTGTACTTATGCAGGACAATCATCCTATAGCCTATTCTAGTTGTAAGCTGAAACCCTCTGAACTGAAATATTCCACATATGACAAAGAACTATTAGCAGTTGTACAAGCATTAAGACAGTGGAAACACTACTTAATGGGTTCAGAATTTATGATTAAGACCGATCAGCAAAGTATTAGACATTTACTTAGCCAACCCCAAATCTTTGATCGATATATCAAATGGGCATCCTTTATTCAAAGTTTTCATCCTATCACTCAATACCAACCCGGAAAAGAAAATGTAGTGGCTGATGCATTAAGTAGAAGACCTGCCATTCATAATATTTCTGTTATATCTTTTGATTCTTTGATTGCTATGAAAGATACTTATCATCAGGATATTACTTTTCATGCTGATTGGAATAAATTAGCTCAAAATAACTTGATTCCTATTGATTCATTGTCATATAATGATGGATTTATGTTTTATGAAAAGAGATTATGTGTTACAATTCCATTCAGATCTTTTGTTTTGAATGAGATTCATTGTCCCCCATATCAAGGTCATAGAGGTATCATATCTACTTTACGTACATTAACTGAAGATTTTTATTGGCCGCATATGGACACTCATGTATCTAACTTTGTTTCTGAATGTTTGATTTGTCAAAGAGTTAAGAGACATCATGGTAAACAGTATGGATTACTTATGCCTTTGTCTATTCCATCTAAACCTTGGGAACAAATCTCTATGGATTTTATTACTGGTTTACCTAATACTAAATCTAACCATGATATGATTTGGATAGTCATAGATAGATTTAGTAAGTAAGCATATTTCATTCCATGTAAGAAAACTTTAACAGCATCACAAGCAGCACAATTGTTTTTGAAAACTATTTTCACTAATCATGGATTGCCAAAAGTTATTATTTCAGATCGTGATTCTAGATTTTGTAACAACTTTTGTATTACTCTGTTTGCTAACCTAGGCACAAAGATTGATTTCTCATCTGCATTTCATCCTGAAACTAATGGATAAACAGAAGCCACTAATAGCACTATTCTAGATCTCTTACGTGCATATACTATTTCTAAACCTCAGACATGGGACACACATTTGCGTTTATTACAGTTTGCATATAACAATACACCACACACATCTACAAAGAAAGCACCGTTTGAAGTGATTTATGGTTATAGATTATCTACACCTGTTGCATCTTTGTCAAATAGAATTCAGAGTGCTGATGATATTGCTAGTATGCATAATACTATTTTTGATGAGGTTAAAGACATGATTGCCAAAGCCCAGCAATCATATACCAAACAAGCAAATAAGAAAAAACAAGCAATGAATTTCAAAGTTGATGACTATGTTTGGTTGAGAATAGAAAAACGTAGACTACAAAGTGTAGATAGACACCCAGTTGTCAAATTAGCCCCTAGATTCTATGGACCATTTAGGATCATTCATAAAATTAGTGACAATGCATTCAAGTTAGAATTACCACCTCATTGGAAAATTCACAACACATTTCACATTAGTTTATTAAGACCATTTAGAGGCCAATTACCTGTACACCCTGTTTATGAAAACCCACCTTTGTTAGAGGAAGAGACTCAAATACTTGAACCTGAAGCTATCATAGACACTGACTTTATGACCACTACAAATGGCCGAAGATATTCTAGATATCTAGTTAAATTTAAGAACCATCCTGTAGAGGAAGCACAATGGATGCACGCTAGAGACTTAAATGCTTTCCCCACTCTGTTAGCTCCACATTGAGCTAATAGCAATTGAGGTCAATTGCTATCCCACCCCGGGGGTATGATGCCAGGAGGCATTTTTCATGGTGGATTCCGTGCCACGGTGGATTCCGTGAGGTTTTACAGTGGATTCCGTAAACTTTGATGACCGGGGCTCATACACAAAGTGGATTCTTTGTGCGAGAAGTTGAGGGGGACGCCTGTCCTTTTCGGGCGGTTCATTAATTTAGTGTGTACATGGGTGATTCCATAGCGGGTGATTCTGCAAAATGCATATTAAATTAATAAACGTTGATGAGTTTAGAGTGTGCACTCGTAATAAATTAAGGTTAGGATTTATTTCTAACCAGTTGATTTATTTATGTAGCTGAAGACTGCTAGGTATTCACTTTTGTCGGTTTAATTGTATTATTTTACTAACGATTGTGAATGCTTCAGTTGATGTGTAGAGATAGCACGGAAATGATCTTATAAAGATGATTCTACAACCCTCATCCTTTATAGGGTTCTCCCAAAATCTTTTTTTGAATAATATATTTTCTTCACAATTGGAAAGACCTCAATGAAGAAATTCTCATGAATGCATTTTTGCACAAAGACCTAAAAAGAAAATCCAAAAAAATGTGCAAAAGTCTAGGACGTATGCATGTGAAGTGATTAAAACAAGGTGAGTTTTATAGTGTTGGAGAAAATGAATAGGATTTTGAGGCCTAAATCTCCTAAACATATTGAAGAACTTGGATTTATTTGTGAGAGGACGAGATTATCTTCTTCAAAATCTTCATTATCATCACTCAAACCCCAAAAGAGCATTGGAAAACTAAACCTCTTGGAGAAATTGAAACTATTACAAATCTTAGTAATTGGTTTTATTGAAGTAACCAAAAAATACCTTATTAGAGAGTTCTGCCTTCAAATAAGGAGTTAAGATTTGACGAAGTGGCAAAATCTTAACCCCATATTTGAGAGTGGGACTTGGGGGGATTGCTAATATAGTGTTAGAAAAAATTTCATCTTCAAGTAAGGGGATAATATTTGACCATGTGTCCAAATAATAATCACATTAGGAATTCCCAAAATTTATAAAAATTCCCAAATTCATAAATATGTGGTAAAAATTGACTTAACATCAAAGATCTAGAAACATTTCCAAAGAGACTATGTTTTCCTTTTATCATAACCTACCTTTTGCACATAGAAAACTCTTTAGATTCATGCTCTAACCTAAATAAAAGTTGCATCTTAACCCTTATCCCCAATATTGTATTTGCTTCTCTTCACCATTGTTTTGTCTCTCATTTTTTTTAGTTTCGTAAGGATTATATAGCATTGTAATATTGAAGGAGAAATTATCCACATTAGAGATGAGATGTTCTTGTGTCTAATTATAAGACAACATTAGAAATCCTTTTCTTAAGACATTGTGATGTTTGAAGTTCAAAGCATTTGGAAAGTCATATACCCATTTCTTATACATAGTCATTTTCTTCATCAACTAATTAAGGTAGTTTTTGGTAAATCATAACAACATAGCATCCTCAAAATAAGTGGGCTCAATTGAATTTATAGCCTTCTTCATATATGCATAATGGCAAGTAACATAACCATTATATATCAACCTATTTATGAGATACCTTGCTCTAATTGATTGCAGTAGTTGCCGATAACTTTGTGATGCTTTTGCATTAATGTTGGTTTTTTCTTATACCAAGCATATAAACTTCTAGAATACCAAACCCCTCATTCATACTTTGATTTGAGCCATTAGACTCACCATTTACATGTGAATATCGTGTAAAAATATTTGACACACAAAATGACTCAACCACCTTGTATGATGCATTTTCTACACTTGAGGAGTGCTATCTGCATGTAATGTGCCACTCCATGGTCTCTCAATCAACCTATTAGTAAAGGACTCTTCTATCTAACTCACTGTTGAGATATAATGTAATCCAGATAATACTTGATTACACTTCATTAATTGGGGTTAGTAGATAATGTTATCTAGTGAAGTGCTTATAAAAGAAGACCTCTTGGAACCTTCAAGGGGGAGGGGGAGGATCACACATACTCCACTCTACTACTAACTTCATATCTCTATTCTCTTCCTCTCTTGACATTTTTAACCACAATTAATAGCATTCTCTATTATTACCTCCATTCTTTGTGCCACATCCATTATGACTCCCCTTGCTTCAAGAGTGGCCTCTACCACTTGTATGTGACTACTCTTGTGAGTCATGAGAGTGCCCCTAAAATTTTCCACAATGACCATCACCACGGCCTCTGCCACCACAATCTCTATCTCTACTTGTATTAGATTATAACACTTATATTGAAATATTCTTGCTTAGTAATAAAGATGTAGCAAGTCCCAATTTTTTTTCTTATAGTATCTACATTTATATAAGATCTGCAAAATTATGGATGGTGTCTCTTGTTTTTATGGAGGTTTGAAACTGCTTGTACTTCTTGCCCAAGCCATCTAAACATGCAATCACTATATCATTATCATCAATCTTCACTTTAGTTAATCTAAGAGCTTGAACAATTCTCTTAATCTTCAACACATAATCATTAATAGATAGATTTCCATGCTTGACATTATTTAACGTAGACTTCAACTAAAACTTTCTAGCTTTGGTATTTGTATGAAACAATTTGAGTGCAATATTCCATGCGTGTGCAAGAGTATTAGTATCCTTTATATGCACAACCATATTGCTTGAAACAGTAATGAAAAGCCAACATATAACCTTTACACTACCCTAGTTCCATTCCTTAAATACATTGGTCTCGTCAACCATGGTATTTTTTTCCGATGGTAGCTCCCCCTGATTTAACTTTACTTGCAATCTTGCTCATCAAAAACCAAGTTCTTTGTAATATTAGGAACATATAGCCCTTAACCAAACACTTAACTTTTCCATTCTACATAGACAATGGGACACTCCCAACATGAGAAATTTAAAGCGTTATATTGTCACTTATTATCACAAAATGAAGAATTTGAGGAGTTTTATTTCTCTAAAGTATTCTCCATGAGACATCATTACTACTTATGCATCTACACTTATGTATTCATCATGTAATATGCATAACAAACAACTTCTCATGATCAACTTAATTACTTGTAAATGTATAACTATCATATAATGTAATTTGAAAACATAAAATGAAGAAATAAATGTAAACAGCCTTCCCTTACTTCTCAAACTACTTCTCTTGAGCGAAGCTTTATCGTGTGAAACCCTACTCTATGTTTGAAGGCCAACTATTTTCCTATGGCTATAGCAAAGGTATCAAAAACATTCTTCTTAGTATTGCAATGATGAAAAACTATATTATCATTATGGACTCTCTTTGGTAAAGTGTTCTCTAACTTCAATATACTTGTTTCTTTGAGGCATGAGTGGATTCTTTGCTAAAGGACGAATGGAAATGTTATCACAAAGAAAAGGAGTAGGATCAAAGGATCCATAACCTATGCTCTTGTAGACATCTCTTCAACTAGATCAAGTTATTGTAGTTAAGGCCTTGTATTAAAACTCTGTACATGAGAGAGTGACTATAATTTTCTTCTTAGAGCATCATTGCTTTACTTTCAAGGAAGAAAACATTTCTATCAGTGCTTTTCTATTTATAAAATCAGTTGCATAACTAGAGTAATGGAATCCATGCAGATTTAATGTATCAATGCACAAAGATACTGCAATGCTAAATATCTTTCAAGTGTCTCAGTATCATTATATTTTCCATCCAATGAAAAACTCTTAAACTCTGCATAAATTGGGCAAGTGAGATGACTACATAATAAATACCAAGCCTTGAGATAGTGAAATAGATGAGAAAAGTGAGGAGCTATCGATATGATATAGCATCACAAGAAGTATTATTCTTATCCTTTGTTAGCTTAAGGATTGATTCCATGGGTGTAGAAATAGCTTTGGAGCTAGTCATATAAACTCTTTTAAGGATGGACTAGTTTGGACTTTACATCCTCAACCAAAGTATCATTACTTCATGTGAAAATCAAATCATCTACATAAAGCAAGACACTCATAATATCATTCTCTTTAATCTTGTAATAGAGAGTATGGTCAACGTTACTCTTTTGAAACCCTTGACATTTGATATGATCATATATTTTTATACCAGGATCTTGAAGCTTGCTTTAATCCTACATATGAAATGTGCTTTACCTACTACAACAAAGCCTTGTAGTTGTTGCATATAGGCCTCTTCCTGATCTTGTCTGTTGAGAAAGGTAATGTTTACATCAAGTCGCTATATCTTTCAATTGTGAAGAGCAACAAAAGAGAGCAATAATCTAAAGGACCTCATCTTGGCTATAGGAGCATATGTCTTTTTATAGTTAGAGGCATACTCATGAGAAAATACTTTTGCAACTAGCATAGATTTTGTTTAGTTTTCCTAGTTAAATTTCAACTTGTAGATCCCTTTACATGGTATGTCTTTCTTATTGGTTGGAGTTGACACAAATACAAAGTGTAATTCTTATGCAACTAAGTCTTTATCCATAGTATCTTTCACTATTTTTTTACAGTGTGCATCCTTGTATATTCTAGGTTCATTCTAGGTTCATAACACTATCAGACTAAGATGAAAGATTGCATTGCTCAAAATTCAAATTATTATCTCTTTGACATGATAGTCTTTGGAAATTTTCCATTTCTTATAGACCTTCATAAGGATACTTCATACCCTTGATCTTCTTCTCACAAATCTTCAATAGTATATTCTTCCATGGCTATTCATACTTGTATTTTGAGAGGTATGGAAGAGTATGTGCCAAAGTTTAAGGTTGATTCTATTTTCATATTTAATTTTCATCAAATATGGCATTATTTGATAAAAAGATTCATCCCTAAGTAGATCATAAAGTTTATAAGTTTTACTCATATCACTATGTTCAACAAACACACATTTTTTAGACTTGTCATCAAGCTTCACTATTTTTTAATTAGGAATATGAGAAAAGCTAAGCATTGAAATACTTTAATAGGAGATACTTGAGTCTTGGATACATAGAAGGTTTTGTATGGTATAATAATAGTTCTTCCTCCTAGGTAAATGGTTCATCAAGTAACAAGTACTATTGATCGCTTTAGGCAAATAGCAATTAGCTATTTCTTATCTTCCAACAAATATTTAGCTCCCTTAAATACTCTTCTTCTTCCTCTCTCCTATACCATTTTTCCAATATATGTATCTATAAGTAAGTTGTCTTCTTATCCCGTATTTTAGGATGCATTTTGCTAAGCATTCTCCTCCATTATCTTACTTAAACAACTTTATTATTCCACCTATTAGAGTTTGAACCATAATATGAAGATGCTTGAAAAATAATTCCACCTAGAATTTCATGTAGAATAGCCAAGTGTACCTATAAAATAATCAATAAAACTAACACAATATATACATCCACTTATTGAGTGTATATAGAGTGATTCACACACATTTTCATAAATTAAATGAATAGATTCTTTTGATTTACTTTCACTTATTGTGAATCTTGTTTTTATTTATTTCTAATGTAACATGTGTCATAAACCTTTTCAATCCTTTGTGGTGATGGTATGCCCCAAACCATGCCTTGAGACCTCAACATTAAAAAGCTTTTTAAGGTGAAGTATCCATATTTCTTATGCCAAAGCTAAGAAGAAGAATGAGAGGTTATGTTTTTATCTTGTACAGCTAAAAATGTTGAATATGATCCATCAAGTTTGAAGAGAATTCCATGCTTTATTGCTTTGTCCACTCATTTATAATGATCCTTTGTGTTTTGATGAGGCCTTGTTGGCCTTCAAACTCGAGATTTGAAGTCTATTTTAGTCATGAATCCAATTGAAAGTGTTTTTTTGGTCAATGAGGACACCAAGAAAATACATCTATCTTTTTTTAAAGCTTGATATGTAGTTGATTTGTAGTTTGACATGTATATCTCCTTGTAATAGCACTCATTGCATATATAGATATTATCATTGTGAGTAAAATCCAACTTATTGAAATATTTAGCATGAGATGTCATATGGCAGCTTGCCTCACTATCAACCATGGTTCTTTTTTATTCTAAAGTCTAGATTGTTGGCTTCTATAGACTCCTCAATGGAGTGACAAATGTATTGAGAGATTCCTTCTTCATCTATATAGATGGAGTTTTTTTCCTCAGATCTGCTTGCTTCTTCCTACAATCACTACAAGATATAGGCCTTATACCGACGTTTAAAGCGATGAAAATACAAACAACAAAATTTGCCCTTGTCATCGCAAAAAGCGTCGTTATTGACGACGCCATAGAAACGTCACTATTTGCGTCGCGCATATATAGCGTCGCATATAGTGACGCAACCAGTAAATTTGCGACGCTCATAGTGAGGCCAATAGCGACACGAGCAGTAAATTTGCGATGCAAATAGCGACGGTAACAGGGAAAAAAAAAATTTGGTAGGGCATTGTGCTGTATGAGAGCCATACAAAATAGTTTCTGCACTACGCATACAAAGCGTTTGCAAACAAAAAGAATGTATACTGAAATCATAAAACTGATACATGAAATAAATACATGATCGCATAAAATGCGATTGGTACAATCATGAAAGGATATCACTAATACATAGAAAATGTCTACATAGATCAAGCGACTAAGAACTAAAGGTGTGTGAGCTCCAAGGATCCAAGGGCGAGCTAGAAATCCTCGTCCCCCGAAAGCTCGTCCCGCCGCAAAGGAGCATCGAACGGATTCTGTAGAAAAAGAAACAACATATCAATCCACCATACAATAATGCATTCAAATATCTCATGGTAACTACGGACAAGAAAGATGAGTGACTTATAGGGCCACCACGTCTATACAATCGGTCGATCAATGCATTGAGACCGTGCCTCTCTGCATATCGAGTCTCAAGGCCTTGCGGATCACGATTTGTAATGGAGTGCTGCAAAGAAAACAAAATGCTAACTGTTAGAAACATTATTGTCAGTACAAAGAATATTTCAAAAAAACAAATAAGCAAAACAAAAGAGAAACTTACAAAGTCCTCCAAATATGTCCTGTGGCCGCCACTCCCAAGATGATGCACCACTCCGGCCTCGAGTCATGCCCTCGTCGCCTCCCGCTTTCTACTGACTCCAACGTCCTGGCGAATCTGTAGTCTCCTCCCTCAGTCGGTGCTAGTCGTCTGCATCTAACCACTCGGGCTTTGCAACCCCACTCTTGATTGCCTTGCGTGCGTCGGATCGTCTATGTGACATGTATGCACGCATGCAATCCATCATCCATCCCGTAGAGAATCTATCTACTGTGGCTGGCACCGGAAACTCCTCGTGCAAGGATGCTACTATGTAGTCCTTGCTCCCCTCCGGTATGTTCTTCCAATGATCCAGGACGTTGTGCTGAAAAACTTGTTGGCACAACTCCCTCATGCGAGCCATCACCCTCCTTCCCTCATCATTCATGATGATGGCTCCTGACCTACTATCAACTAGGTATCCATCACCCCTAGGAGTCTGCCTAAGATGGGTCCTCTTCCATCTCCGTCCACGCTCCTAGGCATATCCAGGAGACCCCTGTACATCCGGTGTACCGACGGGGATACCCTCTCTCGGAGTGCTACTCAAAGGGGTGCCACCAAAGGGGGTGCCACCAAAAGGAGTGCCACCAAAAGGGGTGCCACCTGCTGACGGCTGCGCAAAAGCCGGAGTAACTGGAGTAGACGTCCCCACAGGTGTGACAAATCTTGGAGGTGACACAGCTCCAGCTAAACGACGAGACGGAGACACCACGTCCGTGTCTCCACATCAGCACCCCCTGATCCCGATGCAGTCCCTCCCTCTGGCCCAAGTCGTGAGCGTCGAGATCATCTGCTCGAAGCTGAAGCATCTGATCGCGCTGAAGTAGATCTAGTAGAGCGCCCTGACAAAGAACGAGACAGCTCCTGGTCTACCATCTCTCTGAATCTCGCGAGCTGATCTGGAGACATGCGTGCCATCATGTCCTGAAACTCCTCATCGCTCATCCCTCGACTCATCCTGAAAATGTCACCTGCACAGATAAAAAATGATGTTAGAATAATCAATAGTGAGTTCAAACCGTTGTGACATAAACCATGTCGTATTACAATTAGCAAGCAAATGACTCTTTGCACCTGTTCACAATGGGCCGGCAACACAAAGGTGTTACACAAATCCGTCCATTTTTTTCGGAATCTATTTCGAGAAATCCAAATGGACCTCGTCGAACTATTGCTCCAGCTCCTCCAAGTACCACTTTGAACCACTACACATCGAATAGTATCATGGAGAAGCTACGGTAATCCACCGTAATAATACTTTGCAAGTTCCCAAAATACTCCATCTCATCCGTTGCTCGTCGCCAGCTCTCTTGCTCAAATCTTGCCATGACACCATAGTCCATTGTGGAGCGCATTTTGTCAATACGCTCCACGCGAAAATGCCGTCCGCGCGACCACGCTGCACTATATATTTTGTACTGTACATTGAAACACTCAAATTAGATGTAGCAAGAAAATTTAGATACAACACATTCTAAACCCCTCATTACCTTTGGACTACATCCCCTCGAGAACTCCCACTCCTCCATTGAGACCTCTGTCCCTTCGCTGGATACTGCGGTCAAGGCTCCATGCAACCATCGTGTTGACATAAACCACGGCATCTCCTCCATGCCTTCAGGATATCAAATCGGTCGGTGACGCATACTGCATCGGAATTCAGCTCGCACTTCCTCTCGATCTTGCCTTGCAATTTGGTACTTGGTGAGCCAGGTCTCCATGGAGGCATGGTGCAACATATAAAAGCGATTCACCTTCTCTTCCATTGAGGCATCCATTCTTTTTTCTGCCCCATTTCCAACCACTACATCTCCAGTCAGTCTATCATCGTCCTTCAGCGTCCATAGCATTTCATTGTCTGGTTCCACTGTTGGTAGCCATTGTGAGATATGCACTAACGCCTCTGACACCAACCAACCTTCCGCCATGCTACCTTCTGAATGAGCTCGTTGTCGCACAAAGCCTTTCAGGGTTTTCATGAAGCGCTCCAGGAAGAACATCCATCGCGTATGGACAAGTCCAGCAATCTCCACTTCGTCCACAAGATGCACAAGAAGGTCAACTTGTATCGTGAGCATGCTAGTGGGCAGGTATTTCTCAAAGAGACAGACCGTATCAACTGCTCCCCGCCTTGCAGATTCAATAGAGGATGTCCTAATCTCTTTCTGTGAGATCCATTGCACCAAAGTTGACAACTTGTAAATGGCCCCGCGAATTTCTGGAGTAAGGTATCCTGCGATCACGATCAGTAGGACAAACTGCCACAAATGAGAAAGCATTATGAATAATGGCCACTTTTCAAATTGCAAAATGCCCATGCTAATTACAATCCATTCTGTTCACAAACCTGACATATCTTATGCCAATCATGGGATTTTAGCCCCGACAATTGGTCATCTTTAGAAAATGCGGACCTGAGAGAACGCATTATACCCGTCGGAGTGCGGATAGACTTGATTACTTGCTTCACAATGCGCTCTTCTTTGGTAGACAAAACCTAGGGAGCGGGAGGAAGCTGCACTCCCCCTTCACCACTCAACTGCGGCCAAAGCGCCTCCATCTTACCTACCTCCTTCAAATCCATTCGTGACCCTATAATGTCTCTATTTCCTGTGATGTGGTCCCATAGCAAGCTACCCACATTCTTGAAAATATGCATGGGATCCAACAAGTGGTTGACCTGTAAGTGGGTCCAATATGGCAACTCGTAGAAAACTGAGAACCGTCGCATTCCATTTGGATCTGATTCCGGGTTTACCATTTTCAGCTCATACCAGCTTGCAGCGTTCATACGTGCTGGAGGTCGTCCAAGAAAACCTTCCCTAAGTTCATGATCCTCCGGCAAGAAAGCAGTGTGTCCTTGATATACCATCTTCTTCATGGTTCGTGACCTTCGCGAGTCTAACTGTGGCCCACACAATGGACATGCATGATAACCTGAGGTAACCAGACCTGTAAGGCGAGCCACGGCCTAGTGAATACTTGATTGAATGAAATAAAATATAGATATTACCAGCGAGAACGGAGGTCTTCTCACCTAAGCACTCTCCCAATCCCAGAAAGTCATGCATCGTCCACATGAGAATGGCTCAAATGTTGGTTGACCGCCGACCATCGCACCTGCTCATATCTTGCACAGTGACCCCCTCCTCCCACAAAATCTTAAGCTCATCGACTAATGGACGAAGATACACGTCCATATTTTTTACTTTGTAGCGGCTCGGGACGAGCAAGCTAAGGATGAGATGTCCTTTCTTCGTAGAAAGCCATGGAGGGATGTTGTAGTTGACAAGCACTATAGGCCACACACTGTAAGAAGTCGAGCGCAGACCGAATGGGTTCACACCATCCATGGCAAGACTGAGCCGAAGATTCCTTGGCTCTCGCACAAAGCCTGGGAAGGTAGAGTCAATGTGGCTCCATGCGCACGAATCCGCTGATATTCGTTGAACTCCATCCGTGGACCTATTCTGCACATGCCACGTTGTCAAGCTTGCCATGCCAGACGTGCGAAACATGTGGTTTATGCGGGGGATGAGCGGAAAGTGTCTGAGAACTTTTTGAGGGATGGTTTGCCCTTGCAAGTCCTGTCGATACCTGTGAGCACCACACTTTGGACATGTCTCCATAGTCTCGTATTCATCTCGAAACAATATGCAGTCGTTGATACATGCATGGATGTTTTTGTAGTCCATACCAAGCTTCCGTAAAACATGTCATGCATCATCACGAGACTCATGCATGGTATTTGTAGGTGATAATATATGATATTTCAATAACCTGAAAAAAAATCATAAAACACCTTGAAAAAGCACAAATGTTTGCAATAATACTGTTTTTTAAAAAAATCAATGAAGCCTATGTGCAAGGTACCTGAATAACTCAGTCACACTCGTATCACTCCAACTGTATTTTGCTTGCACACTTAAGAGTGCAAGCAATGTCTTCAACCGAGATACTCGGCACCCATCATATAATGGTATGGATGCTTCCTCTCTAAGCGGGTCAGATGTCTCAACATCCATGGGAATCAATGCATCGATCATTGCCTCCATCTCAGGCTCCAAGATTGTAGGTAGGTCGGGAAGGTTGTCTGTCTCCTCTGGTATTGACGGTATAGATGGGCCTTGCGAGTGGTGGATTGGCTCCTGCAATCCATCCATCGCATGTCCACGAACTCTTCTAATTGGCCGCAAAGGGTGCACTCCCCCTTGGGTCGAGACATCACCCCCTGGATAGAAAATTTGCCAACAAGACCCAATCTTATTGTATATGGTTTTCAATTAGCTTGTGAGTACAATGCATGATTAATATTAACTTCAAATTACCGTTTGCTGAAAATTCGCAATGGCCTGATCAATGATCTCAGATTGAAACTCGCCAGATCGTCGTATGTGTTCTATAGACAATCGGCATTTTCGTCTAATTGCCAACTTGCATTCAGAGCAAGGACATGGGACACGCTGATTAAGATACATCTCGCGGTCTTGAACAATAAGACCTTCTTCGTTTTTCATCTTATCTACATTACAGCAAACGAGGCTTAAATGGATAAGTTTATGGAGATGTACGTCAAGTTGCAAGTTGACCATAAATCTTGCATTGTACATAGTAGTTGAGAGATTTTTCGATGTTATATCTCGGCCTTGTATCATGCTCAAGGATTTGTTTGTCCCGGTAGATAATTATTCGTTATTGTTAAAAACTGCACTAGAGGGCTTTGAGTATAAGTAATCCATTTTGAGCATCATTGAGGATCTCTTAGTCTAATAATAAAATCAGTCTCAACAAAAAGCATCTTAGAAATGTGGTTTTTTTGTCCTAGGATTGCGTATTAAAATTAATGCCATCTATGAAATTTATCAACTATAGTAATAAAATTTATTTCAATCAATTCTACTCATTGTCATAAGACCTGAGAGAAAATATCCTGTACTCAATTTAAGGGATTCTTCTTCTATAACAATACTTTTGGGTTCATTTTGATGAAGTACCGTAATGACCATTAGCTAGGGTATCATTTTCTTTTAGTCCTTCCATTGACTAGTTGGCATGATTTCTAATTTGTTATGCCTATAAAGTTAATACAAAAACAATGAATTATGCATATCACAATTAGATCCCCTACTTGGACATTATGAAGGACATGACCAATTTTAAGCCATCTTAAAGAGTCACCAATGTACGTGGCCCATGGCAAAGCACATTGCATACCATTATCGATAAGTCTATTATCTTAAATTTCCTTCCCCTCCCTCTCCCTCTCTTTCTCTCTTTCTCTCTTTCTCTCTTAAACAAGCAAAAAAGAAAGTGATTCAAACATTAAACAAGCAAGAGGGAGAGTGGCAGAGAGAATGCACTCTCTCTCTCTCTCACCCTCACCCTCACCCTCTCTTTCTCTTTCTCTCCCTCTCTCATTTCCTTCCCCTCCTTCTCCCTCTCCCTCTCTTTCTCTCCCTCTCTATCTCTCTTTCTCTCTCATTTCCTAAACAAGCAAAAAATAAAGTGATTTAAACATTAAACAAGCAAAAGGGAGAGGGAGAGAGACAATGCACTCTCCCTCTCTTTCTCTTTCTCTCCCTCTCTCATTTCCTTCCCCTCCCTCTCCCTCTCCCTCTCTTTCTCTCCCTCTCTTTCTCTCTCATTTCCTCTCCTAAACAAGCAAAAAATAAAGTGATTTAAACATTAAACAAGCAAAAGGGAGAGGGAGAGAGAGAATGCACTCTCCCTCCCTCTCCCTCTCTTTCTCTTTCTCTCCCTCTCTCATTTCCTCCCCGTCCCTCTCCCTCTCTCTCTCTTTCTCTTTATCTTTCTCTTTCTCTCTCTCCCTCTCCCTCTCTTTCTCTCTTAATCTCTCGTTTCCTCTCCTAAACAAGCAAAAAAGAAAGTGATTTAAACAATAAACAAGCAAAAGGGAGAGGGAGAGAGAGAATGCACTCTCCCTCTCCCTCTCTTTCTCTTTCTCTCCCTCCCTCTCTTTCTCTTTCTCTCCCTCTCTCTCCCTCTCCCTCTCTTTCTCTTTCATTTCCTCTCCTAAACAAGCAAAAGAGAGTGATTTAAACCTTGAACAAGCAAAAGAAAGAGAGAGAGAGAGACTCACCGATGAGATATGGCGAGCGTGGGGCGGCTCCTCTTTGCGATGAAGGCTCCTCCTCTCCTTCACGAACAACGGCGGTGGCGGCGGCGGCGGCAAGTCTTCTTCCTCTGCTTCTCTCACGACGGTCGCTCTCTCCCTCGCTCTCGCTCTCAAAACTCTCAATGGAGCAAACAAGAAATGAAAACCGCGCTCGGTTTCCGTCGCGTTTTTTCCTTGCGGCCCGTCGCTATTTGCGTCGCTATTTGCATCGAATAGCGACGCTATTAGCTATGCAAATAGCGACGCCAATAGCGACGCCGCTATCCGCCGTCGCTAATCAGCGTCGCTACTAGCTCAAATCCTTGTAGTGAATCTTTCTCAAAAATTTGATATTTAAAAAAAAAGGCATTGAATTGACTTATGATAGCCTTAATCTCTTTCTTTTCTTGATTGCCTTCTTAATATAATTGATTATTATTGTGGCTAGTCTAGTTTAATTGGTATCTTCCTCTTTCTCTTGCTAAAATGAGGGATTTGTCAATTTTACTGGTAGAGAATATTTTCTAATTTATTTTAATTTACTTTTGATTTTTTCACGTTATTAAACATAATATTTACAAAATTCTTTAATGGTCATAAGTCACCATTAACATAATGTGGTTTTTTATCTTGATATATAGTAAAGTTCTTTTTAATTCAAAATTTTTAAGTTAAAATTTCAATGTGTTAATTTTATACACGTGTGTGTAAAGTTTTATGCATATGTGCATGCATGTGTGTGTACAAATACACACACACACACACACACATACACACGTGTGTGTGTGTGTGTGTGTGATGAGACCAAAAAATTGAAAATTTTATTAAAATAAGAAAAAGAAGAATAATAATTTTAAAAAATCCTTAAGGGAGCTAAGGGTGAAAGGGGGAGATGCAGTGCCCAAGTAAAAGTGACTTGTTAATCAGCTCTCCCCCTCTAGTTTAGTCATCACTGATCCCTCTTCTTCCCTCTCCCAATTTGTTTGTTGACCCCCCCTCTAGATTAGTCATTGATCCTCCCCATTTGGATTAGTTGTGTTGAAACCCTTTCTTTCCGCTCCCCCTTGTCGAATCGCTTGTCTAATGAGTTTTTGCATTTATACTCATGTCCCCTCATTATAACTTGAATTATTTTATTCACTCAAAATAATCATATAATTATTTATTGACTTAAATATAGTTTTTCTAATTTTCTTATATTTATTCTAAGTAATGACTGTTTATTACTATTTTATTGAGAACTTTTTCTAAATTTTTTATAATCACAAATTGTCAATTTACTATACATTCTATGTGTGTGTAATAAGAAGAAAAAAGAGGAAATATAATTTTCAAAATATTTTTTAAAAAAAGAGAAGTAGAAAAAGAAGCCTTGTAACAACACCTTAACAACATTAAGCGCCCTTGGGGGGGGGGGGGGGGGTCCGAGGGACATGACACCTCAGTCAATGAGCATGTGAATCCCCCCCCCCCCCCCAAAAGTTTTTTTAATCAAAAAGAACTTAGAAAACCCCCTCCCTCCACCTTTCTTTTTCAAAAGTTAAAAAAAGGTAGAAAATTATTGCATTATATCAATTAATATCTTATTTTCTTCTAAACCTACCTAAAAATGGAAACTCTTGATTAGGTAATAAAGCGAAAAGAGTCCCCCATTATTGAAACTTCATACAAAGACAAAAATATTTCCGCCCTAGAAATATGCCATATCACTTATAAGGAGGTGCACACTCTTCCACACAAAATTTTCTTGCAGTTGAGGTGAACCTTGTTAGCAAGGTTGCTTTCCTCAAGTTAGAAAAGGACCGAGAAACATGACATTCCGAAGTTGAGTCTTAGAACTGGCTAAGCATTGTTTTAGGGGGACTAATATAATGGGACAGAAATGTTGCACATGGTATGAGAGCATATAACTTAATACGCTCCATCATTAATACGATGTTAATTTAATAAATATATATTTTTGTAAGAATATTAAATTGGAAAATCAATGTATGTTAATAGTTGACTAAAGCTAGGATTTTTAAAAGGATTTCTTCAACTAACATCTCACAACTCTTTCATTCCCAATATAAAAATATCAACTCACCTTGACTATTCTCTTTTCCTCATTGATGTAAATGAAAGTCCTCCTAGTAGGTATATAGTTGAGGCTAGCAAAACCACTAGCAACTCCTCACAAGAATATAAATTTAGGTCAACCAATACTTTGTGATCAAATAAAAAAATATCAAAAATTGAGTAAAGTATGAGGCCCAATTTTTATGACCTATAACATTGTAAAAATATATGAGAATAATCTTTATAAAGTTGTGGACATTTTAAGGATCACTTCAATGTCACTAACTGAAAGGAACTTTATACTTGAACTTATAGAAAAATGTTGAGGCATTTTCTTACATTTTGATATCTTGTGTACCAGGAATTTTCTTTGATGCTTCCCCCCTGGTATACTAGGTACGCTCACAACGTAGCCTACCCTTATGGTAGCACCTTTTCAATTGATGGAATTGATCTTTGTTCCGCTCCACTACCAGTTCTTTAATTGAATTGATCTTTGTTCTACTCCACTACTAGTTCTTTCATGCTCACTAATGGATGCAGTATATGGGTTGGTATAAGACTTGTACTAAATACTCTATGTGCATGGATTATATATAAATAATGAAATGATATATTTGTTTTTGTTCTTTATGTATGAGTTATTTTGTCTTAAAAATTATTGTATTTAAATTGGCATATTTTGTCTATATAGATTCAAGCTGAGGTGGCATGATTTCTTGGTTTTCTACACTATGTACCAATCCACCCTCCGCTCCTTGGATTATACTTGGTGAGAAGACTTCATGAAGGTCTTGGAGAGTCTTGATTTCCCTCTCCTCAAATATTATGCAGAGACATGATGGACTTTTTATGGCATCTATATGCTTCATGGATACTGAATACAGTGGATAGAAGAATTGAAACTTGTGAAAATGTTTCTATTCAAGGAACCTTTAATAAAAACCATTAAATAAAATGGTCAAAACATATGCCAAGGTCAGTGTATTTATGATTCAATGACTTACATCCTACTCCCTAATAGGATAGCTCACCTAGGAAGGTTAAAGCAAAACATATATGTCATCAAAGGATTTCCCATCAGTCAAACCAATATTGTCTTCTTCAAGTTCATGATAAACCTCTTTATTTAAGGAAATGTTTGATGTTGGATTCCATCATTGAAATCGTTACTCATGTATTAAAATGTTCCTTCTAAAGCTAAAACAATATACATATTTACAGAGTAAAATTTGAGCTTTTTACAGTGTGGATAACTCTATCTCAAACTCAATTGAATCTTTCAGGTACCTCCACCACCAATCTCTTTCGTTAATCAATAGGAAAATAATTTTATATTAAACTAGGTAAAGCCACCTAAATTCAACAGTGAGGGGTTGAAAATATAAACTAATGCTAAAACATGGATTGAACAAATGGAAGATTACTTCTGCATGGCTGGGATGAGGATAGCCAATCAAGCTATGATCCTTGACTATGTCTCAATTCAAATCCATTCATGCCCCTATGATGTCTCTCTATCTTATGACGTGTTTCCATAGCAAGCTACCAACATTCTTGAAAATGAGCATGGGATCCAACAAATGGTTGATCTCTCTATTTTTCTAGCTTTTATTTTCCCCCTTTTTCCTTGTTTCTCTCTCCCCTCTTTATTTTTCTCTCTCTCCCCTCTTCCTCCGTTCGTATCTTTATTTCCCCCATCTCTCTATTTGTCTCTCCCCCTGTCTCTTTATCTCTCTCTTCCCCTCTTTCTTTGCATTTTTATTTCTACCTCCCTCCCCCTCTCTCTTTGTTTCTCTTCCCCTCCCTCTGCCTTGTCCGCGTGCCAAATTTAATTCAAAACTTGGGAGGAGGATCCATTGTAAGCATTGGACACTCATTACTCTTCTCAATGTGACTTACAAGAATCTAGCCAAATCCTTGGCATGCAAGACAAAACACTTACTTGCTCCTACACAAATTTTGGATTTGGAAGTTACACAAGGAAACTTGCAATCAGGTATTGTTAATGTGATCCTCCATTATTACTCAATGAAAAATTTCTCCTAATTAGCATTGAACTTCACAAAACTTATGATAATGTTATTTGGGATTTTTCTCTCTAAGGGCCATTAGAGACATTAGTAGTGGGTTTTGTAGTAATCTGAATGCTCTTTTCTCTAATACCTTAGCATGTTGTTGAGAGTAATGGAAACTTCAAAGATCATTTTCCTCTCAAGCATTGAATTAGATAAGGATCTCCTCTTGCAGCTCTACTAGTGTTTTCCCTTGTTATAGACCCTTTATTGCATAATGAGGATCTCCTTATTCAAAAACAAGTGTTGAAAGGTATACGCCTTTTGGATGTTTTGGTCTGGTGGGAAAATATTTGTTGATGACAACGCTAATATCATATTGGAGGAAAATGCAAACACATCTATTGTCTTTAAGATGTATGATGAGTTTTTATTTATTCCTGATTCTAAGGTCAATAGAAATAAAATTAAGGTTTTGAAGCTTGATTTCTCATAGTGCAATATGGTCTTAGACAAGTTTCATTTAAAGGATTTAGGATAAAAGATTATTTGGGTGCCTAGTAGATATTAGAAGCAAAAATTAACAAAGATTTGATTGGTTTTATAAGAAGATTGATGGTAAGTTAGTTAAATTGAAATACGTAGCTTTCTCCTTCATGGCTTGTTAATGAATTTTGTTTTGTCTACTGGGCACAAGAAATCTTAACACTCCATTAGCTGACACTAGATTATGACTATGGTGCAAAGAGAGTGGGATGGGTATACCTAGGCTTGTGGATTGTGTGATTTATTTTGCCTACAAGTGGTTTAGTGACTTGGACTCCCCATTGCCCTGGGTAGTTCTTCTCAAAGCATGGATTGAATCATGGATGGAAACCAAGTTGCACCAATGATACATGTAATATAGTTTTTCATGCTTTTCTTCTTAGTAATCACCTTTCTCATTAGATCACACATATCATGCAGAACTTCTTTATATCATATTATATACCATGTCATTGCAAACAATATTGCTAGGTACTCATTGTAATTTATAAGCCACTCATATTGGGTATTCTTGTTTATTGTCTTATATACCATGTTATTTCAGGTAATCTTGGTAGGTATTCATTGTGATATATAAGCCACTCATCTTGGGCTCTCTTGTATATAGAATGTAATGAACAAAAATATGCAATATAATACTAGGATTTGAGGAACTTGTTGTCGATTGGTGGGTCCTTCGAATGTAATATTGGCTTTATTTTGAGTTATTATTGTTAATGATTTTTTGTAACACACTTATCCAAGAGTATGGTGCAACATTTCTCAAGTTGCATATCTGTTCATGTGTTATATTCATTTGTGCATGCACCTTCCAACTCAGGGATTCCTTTGGTATAAACAATATTTTTATCCATATAATGAGTAAGGAGTATGAGAAATATCATTTAGGAAAAACAACATTATTTGCACCTTCAAATCACCCTTCCCTAGATGTTGTTTTTTGGAGAAGAAGATCAAAGCCATGAGGCCCTGTGACTGATTTTGTAGTATCTTGCTATATCTTGTCTTGCCTCCAATCAATCCCATACACTTTACTTTGCAACTTAGTTGATTCCTCCATATTGCCCACAAAGTTATCAATGGAGCTAACACATCCTTTCTTGGTACTCTTGTTTGGTATATAGTTTCTCTATCCTTAGAGCCTCCACATGTAGTGTCACCCCTGTTGGAAACTGCGAGGAAGACGAAAGACGAAAGGAAAAGAGGAGAGAAGAGAGATATGAGACACCGGAAGTGAAACCCCAGAAGTGTGTAAATTGAGCACACATAATAGGAGTGGCTCAAGAAGAAGGTGGAGATGAAGAACTCGCTTTTCTCCCCATCGTCTTGTCCTCGTCTCCAGCTTTTGCCCTCGCCTGTCTTCCCCGTTGTAGTTATAGGCTTAGGCCTCATAGGGTCGGCAGCATGCTGCCATCTCTCGCAAGCACTGCTGGGCTCTGATACCATGTTCGAAACTGCGAGGAAGATGAAAGACGAAAGGAAGAGAGGAGAGAAGAGAGATATGAGACACTAGAAGTGGAACCCCAGAAGTGTGTAAACTAAGCACACATAATAGGAATATATAGAGGGGACCTGGGGCGCTATATATAGACAGACTATATATAGCTAACGCTATATATAGCTAACAACCCCATTGTTCATGTCCTATTTCTTCCCACCCCATCAAATGAAATCTTATAAGGGTGGCTTCTTTGTTACTATGCTTAGTTTCCATGACAAATCTTGGCTTACAAAACATGTTTCTTTGTATATTCTCACTTCTTTCTCTTGTGTTGTATTATTTACTTATTTCCTTGTAAATGTATTAACTTCTCAAATGCCAAAGTTCCTAACAAATTGCTCTATTTCATAATACATGTAACTTGTCGTTCACATTGTTGGAGGGGTTTTAGTTGAAAGGTCATATCCACTAGGGCTTAGAGACACAAGAAAGTAGAGAATAGGAGATAGAAGAGAAGAAAAAAGAATAGGTAGGAGATCACATTGTTGGAGGGGTTTTATTTGAAAGGTCATATCCACTAGGGCTTAGAGACACAAGAAAGTAGAGAATATGAGATAGAAGAGAAGAAAAAAGAATAGGTAGGAGATCACATTGTTGGAGGGGTTTTAGTTGAAAGGTCATATCCACTAGGGCTTAGAGACACAAGAAAGTAGAGAATAGGAGATAGAAGAGAAGAAAAAAGAATAGGTAGGAGATTCAACTCTTTTTTATTAAATTTGTATATAAGCCCTTTAAATGAAATCCTTATATATATATAATTTCTAAAAGTGGTATTTCATAAATTTCTTATTTTGAACCCATGTGATACACATATATCTTTACAAGTGACCCCCTCTCCCCCAAAGCCATCAGCTAAGACATTCCCGATTTCTAAGCACGCGTTCCTTACATGAACCTCCTCTTAATAGGAGGTCATGAGAATAATAGTTTGAAAATAAAGGAAAAAAAAAAATTTCCCCTTTTTTCCCCGAGCGATTGTCGTGTTGGAGGGAAGGGGAATAGCAAGGATGACTGAGCATCCTTGCTGGATGCCTGAGGGGGGGGTATGGCCATGCAGGATGCCGCGTGGGGGGAGGGAGGATCCCCTCCCCTCACCTATATAACCAGGGGGGAGTCGTGGAGAAGGAAAAAAAAAAGCTGCGTGGGAGTAGAGGGGCCATGAGGCTGCTGTGCCGAGGTCGTGTTAGAGAAGCCGCCACGCTGAAAGCAAGAGTTGCTGGTGCCGTGCGAGTGATCCCGCATTCAGGCACCAACGCCGGGGTTCTGCCATCGACGGCACAGGCTGATGTTGGCCCCATGTGCTACCATCAAGCCTTTTCGAATCGTCGTCATCCATTCCATGTCACTATTATCTCCCCCCTTTTCAGTGGCTGCTACGTTGACTAGAAGCTTACTAGAAGCTTCGTTTTAGAAGATTCTAAGGGCCTTTGCTAAACCCCCTTCCCATCAATCACTCACAAACCCATCCCTAGGCCCGGTTCTTTAAGGGAAGAAGAGGGGCTTCCTTAAACCCCGTTCTCACTTGATCCCCCAATAAGCCCATCCCTAGCCGACATTTTGAAGAGAAGGAGAGGAAGCTTATAAAACCCCCTTCCCACCAATCATCCCTAGCCAAGAATTTAGGAAGAAGAAGTTCATAGGCATCCGTTTCCGCAAGGCCTTCACAAGATCCCTTCACAAAATCCCTCTTATCCCGAAAGAAAGAAGGCCCAAGCTCCGAATCCTACGGCCTTCAAAAACCAAACTTCGCAAGTCAGTACTTCTCTCAAGGAGCCGAAATTCAAAGGGAATCTCCGTGTACGAGGGGGACGGCCAAAGATGATAAGGCTCCGAACCAAGGCAAGCAATTTGAATCTCTGAAGGCAAACCAGAGGTCAAAATCATGATGGCCCCTAAAAAGTTGCAAGGCACACCTGTAGGAGGATCATCTCCTAATATTCATGTGGATATTTATACGAGAGCACAAGTCCAGGTTTTCTTCCTATTTTTGATTTACCTAGAAGTATTGAATTAGTCACGATAACTTCCTGGATTAGGAAGCACCTATGCATGCTTAAAAATCACCCAATCAAGTTAAATGTAACTGGAAATAAATCGACTATTCGAACAATGATTAGAATTAGTTCATGACAAGAAATTGGGTCATTGGTATTTTCCATATAAAGAAATTGTCTATCCATTTAACGTCCTTAATAGTATGTTGCCTTGTCGTGCATGTCAAAGTGACGCCCTAGAACACCTATTGCCTATCATTATAAGGTTGAGATTATTAAAGTGCACCTTTGACTAGGCATGGAAAGATTAATTGCACGTCGCATTTTTTTTAGACAAATCTTCATTAAATGATTCATTAGGGAAAGTCCTTAACCCCGTAGGAAATAGAAGAGCGCGGAAATGATTCTAGGAATTTGCGTGTGGCATGTGATTTTAAATTGGAATAGGTCAAGTCTAGTTTTCTTGGCATGAATTTCACTACAGGAAAGGACTGCATGTTGCACATTTGTCATATGAAAAGTTTCATTCATCAAGAATTGTATTTAGGGAAAGGCTGCATGGTTTATTGAAGCATGAAATCTTAAAAGCTTAGAAAAAGAATTGTGGGCATGATTCTTGAATGCAAGTCCTAGTAGGATCAATGGAAGTTATGCCGCAATTTAACATGCGTTTTGATCTTAACAAGAAAAGTTAGGGTTATTGTGAATTTAGGGGTACGTAGAAGCAATGAATCACGCGTTTAGGTGAATTGTGAGATGTTACAACTAGCTTTCTCCTTAAAGATCAAGTTAACATCTCTAGGGATGGTTCGTCCTTGTCGCAAGACAAGTAGATCGTATTATCTAAATCGCCTAACCCGCAAGGGATTCGCGTAGGATGGCTCAACCGATACGATAAATAACCCAAGTGCTAACTAGGGTTTAGCACGTTAAGGATTTGACCTAGTTTCACGCACTTGTTACCAAGACGAACCCGTGAACCGAAGGTCCTACCCACATTCACGGAATGTAGGGACAATTGGACGCTCATGCATAAAACGATCTAAGGTTTCTACCCTAAGGATCACTCGTTCAAATGATGAAACTCGGATTGAGTTGGAATTCCTAGGACCGATCGTTGTTGGCCTAGTGTAATTAGGAATGGGTTGGGTAAGAAGACACCCTAAACCCTGCTTCTCGTCTAGAGATAATTCCGTGACCAGAAAACGCTGTTCAATGGGTGAAATGATCCCATGGAATAGATGCGACACTTGTGTAATAAGTTGCAACGTCGCATAAACTTGTGGTTTTTTCACAAGAGAGTTTTGCCATTTCTTGAAATGAGATTGGCAAGTTCTTGCGCAAGTTTAACTTGCAAAAGGATGAGTAGTCATCCTGTTACATCACCTTTCTTGGGGAAAAATTGCCAAGTAAAGGAAAGTTAGGTATTTGCTTGGAAGCAAATGATCAATCAATAAATTGGAGCGATATGGTCGCCAGGATTTACTGTTAATAAAACCTAAGGTATTGGTTAAGTTGAGTATGGCCCTAACCCACGGACAAAAGGATGAATAAACAAACCCTTGGGGATCTTGCCAAGTCGCAATTGATCCCGGATCGAATGTTAGATGCATTCGGAGAGAAGGATTCACTCCTTAACAGTTGGCAAATTAAATGACCACTGGAATTGATTGTGCTTGTAACAGTTTAGGAAGCACTGTTTTCATTGTTTGCTCAAAGAACTAAAGGATGAAATGATATCTTATGCTTCAGGTTGAAAGCCTGAAGGGAGAGGCAGCTTCAGTTACCCCCGACTGCCTACCTAACCCTAACCAAGGGGGTTGTTGACTGCGCCGGGAATGTGGACCGAACCCGCCGCAAGAGGTCTTTCCGTTGAGCTCTACTTGGAGCAGGAGGACGCTTGGGTGCCAGGGGGGGCTCTGGCCATAAATCCCTCGCCTTCTGGGTCCTGCACAAGAGGCTAACGTGACTCGGGATTGGATCTCGAGGCTCGCATACTAGTCTGCGGGCGGAAGCTTGGAATAGTGATCCCTGGCGGATTACTAGATAGCCTTCGGGCGGATTATGGACAAGCCTACGGGCAGAACTCCTTGTATTTCAAAGATAAAGTGATGAAATGATAATAAAGAATTTGTCTGACATTGTTTTTCTATGTCACGTGATAAGATTACGTGAAGGAACCAGTGCTTAACAGGAGTAATTAAAGAAGCTGATTGTTTTATGTCAAATTAATGTGTTAGATAATTACATAACTAAAACAAACCAAGAAAAGTGCGGAGGATGGGCCATGGGTCCGTCCTACGGTTGGGTGGTCCTGGTTAGCCGGGAACTTTTCTCAAAAATCTCAAAGAACAACGAGATGATCATCATCATCAAAACGAATAACGAGAGCGATGATCTAGAGTTACATCTTACCCTATTTTATGTTGTTTTAGGGGAATGGAATGGGACTATGCCTTATGGCAGAGAGATTGAGCCTTGCATTCCTCTCGTTTCCCATTCTCCTTGAACCAAGTGCAGCGTGAATCTGCTTCGGACCTGGCGTTTCTGCGTAAAGTAGTTCGCTCGGGTCTGACGCTAGTTGCTGTTAGCTAATGACCAAATCAGGAAAACCCTAATTCAGGTCGATCCTAAGTGGAAACGGCCAGGATACTTCCGCTACGTGGCAGATGCGGGAAGACCTAGATCGCAAGTCCCGTAACATTCCATGGGAATGCCGGGCGGAGCTTTCTAGACATCCTTTCCGATGGACTGCTAAGACTTGTCCTGGATGATTCTAGTGGACACGTTACAGTTGGTATCAGAGCCAACCAACAAAGGACTTGTTTTTAGAAAATTTTAATAAGAAGAAGTAAAGCAAAATGTTACTGTCCCAAACATTTCTTTACTTTCAATGCTGTCTTGCAGAATTATGAAGCATGGAACAGGTTCTTAGTGTTTCGAGTCATGTTTATGACCGCGATGCATTCCACGAATTATCGACAAAGGGTTGAGATGATGAACATCCTAGACCGCATTTACAATCCATCGCCTGTGGAAATGGAACAAAGATGGATGGGTGTTTCAGGGATCTATTACATAACTGCCTATCGACCTGCGTACCTTCAAATTAACATGAAGAGAATCAAGTGGATGGAGGATTTAAAGATCGTGAAGCTGTTCATCTTTGTTGAGGCTCATGCAAACGTGACCCTACAGGTCGGGGGTCGAAGGGTTAACTAGAATAAGTATGTATACGGGGAAGTAATTCAAAGAATCCCTGCCGACCGAATCAAGGTTTTGGGGCGTCATGAGAAGAATGGATATCGAAGGAAAAGATACCCTAATCTTCCAATGAACTATTGATTCCTGAAAATCGATGACCCCAATCAGTATTACTACTCAGTTCCTGTAGCTGAATGCAACAACATCTTATTCTCCTCGAATTAAGTATTAACTTGTTCCATCGCCCCAAGAAAAAAATTGTAAGGGCTATGCTGATATGAATGGAATAAAACTTTTTTTGAAATCAACGATTGTCTTGACTGTGAATATTGATAAAGAAGTAAAGTGATTTGGTCACTTGGCTAAAGGAATACGCGGATATAGTTCTTGAAGAGTTAACAGAACTCCCGCTTCAAAGAGAAGTAGATCATGAGATCAAGCTAGTAATAGGAGCTGCGCCAATTGCGAAGAGACCCTATAGAATGTCTATACCGGAAGCAATTGAGCTGAAAGGAACAACTCAAGCAACTGCTAGATCAGGGCTACATCCGTCCTAGCAGTTCACCTTGGGAAGCACCAGTACTGTTCCAGAAAAAGAAAGATGGAACACTTCGACTATGTATTGATTACAGTGGGTTGAATCAATCAACAGTCAAGAACAAATATCATATTCCTAGAATAGATGAGCTTCTTGATAGTCTTCAGGGTGCCAAGAACTTCTCCAAGATTATCTTAGGTCTGGTTACTATCAGATAAGAATCAAGGAAGAAAATACCCCAAAGACGACCTTCAACACTAGATATGGACACTTTGAGTTCTAGTTATGTCATTAGGGATTACGAATGCGCCTGCCAGCCTCAATAGGTTAATGCAAGATATTTTTAGACCATATCTTGATAACTTCGTGCTCGTCTTCTTTGATGACACTCTATTCCAAACAGGAAGGAGATCATGAATCCCAACTTCGGAATTTCCTTGAGACAAGGAGGTCACACAAGCTGTATGCTAAGATGACGAAATTGTGCATTCCTCAAACATCAGATTGGTTATCTGGGATTCATCATATCGGTAGAAGGAATCTCAGTGGAGCCGGCCTAAGTCAGAAATGTTCTAGCATGGCTAAATACCAACAACTGTCAAAGAAATACGCAGCTTTCTTGGATTGACAAGATGGTATAGGGTCTTCATCAAAAACTATGCTTTGATTGCAGCACCTTTGACAGACTTACTGAAAAAGCAAACAGTCGAACAAACTAGCTTTGATAGGTTGAAGCAAAGTTTGGTATCAGCACCGATCCTAAAACTTCTAGACCACAGTAAGGAGTTTGAGGTAGTAACTAATACTAGCATGCTTGCCTTAGGATGTGTGCTCATGTAGAAAAGTCATCCTATAGCATAATCTTCAAGAAACTGAAGAGCCATGAGGAGAATTATGCTACTCATGATCTTGAACTTTTAGTTGTCAAGCTTGGAGACACTGCCTGCTCGGTAACAAGATTACACTAGTGACTGATCATAAAAAGTCTCAAGTGGAACTTTACCTAGAACAAGCTCAACATGAGGCAATGTCAGTGGATTGAAGTGCTGAAGGAGTATGACCTTAAGATCAAGTACCGAACTAGAAAAGGATAATGTAGTTGCTGATGCACTCAGTCGCAAGGCATTCCTTAATTCGCTAATCTTGCAAAATCCATCAATAGCTAGATCTCTAGCTACAGAGGTGTCCATGCCAAACAACCCAATACTTGAGCTAGCTAGAGAAGAAGCATGCCATGATTTGGCCTACCAAACAATGCTAAAGGAGATCTCTATCAAGGACCATGAATAAAAGCTATAGGCTAAGTATCATGAATTCTCTATCAATAGTGGACTTGTCTACTATAAGAACGTGATTATGTATACCGGCAAGCCAGTCACTTAAGCAGAAGATATTGTACGACGCTCATGATTGACCTTTCTCAGGACATCCTGGCTATGCCGACTCTCAATACAGTTAGGAAGAACTACTATTGGGAGAGTCTTAAAGGTGGCATTTTCAAATATGTCATTGAGTGTTTGTCTTGTCAACGTATTAAAATCGAACATGTCAAGATGCCAAGCAAGCTGCAACCACTCGACATTCCCCAAATGAAAAGGGAATTCATCAGTATGGACTTTGTTGATTGGCCTACCCCAAGTTCAGAGAGGATACCACTCCATCATGGTTGTGGTTGACATGTTGACTAAGGTTGCATACCTTATTCTGGTAAAGACAAACTATAAAGCCTCAGACATTGCAAGGTTGTTTATCAAGGAGATATTCAAGCTACATGGGTTACTCAGAAGAATCATTAGTGATCATGATTCTCTCTTCACATCACACTTCTGGAGAGCTATCTTTGAAGCTATTGGGACTCAACTTTATTTTAGCACAGCCTACCATCCCCAAACTGATGGTCAAACGGAGTGAGTCAATCAATTCATTGAGGATATGCTTAGGGCACACTGCTGCTGGGAACCAGAAAGGTGGATTCAATACTTGCCCTTGGTTGAGTTTGCCTACAATGCTTCTTACTAACAAACCATTCAGATGACCCCTTTTTAAGCATTGTATGGGCATGACTGTCGAAGTCCCCTAAGCTTCTCAAGTCCAACCTTGTGGGTTGAAGCTTCAAGGCAAATGATGGAAGAGATGGATGACCAAGTAAACTCAATAAGATAGGACATCCAAGCCACCAAGGATAGACAAAAGACATACGCTGATTTGAAGCGTCAAGGTAGCACCTTCGAGGAAAGGGACATGGTCTTCAATTGTGTACGCCCAAAGAAGAGTTTCCTATCCTTAGGAGATTGCAAGAAGCTAAGTCCAAGGTATTGTGGACCATACAAGATCCTTAAGTGCCTAGGACCTAATGCTTATAGACTGCAACTCCCTAAAAACCTAAAGGTTCATAATGTATTCCATAACAGCCTACTGAAGAAGTATGTACCTAGCCATGTACTTGACGACCAACAAATGGTAATGCGTAGCCAAGGAGTCCTTGAGCTACAGTCTGACAAGATCTTAGATGTTAGGGAGAGATAACTGAGACCCAGAACCTTGAAGGAATGCCTCGTCGAATGGAAAGATTATCCCGAGGAGGATGCCACTTGGGTGGATGAAAGCACTCTCAACCATCAATATCCCCCAGTTTATCTCGAGATGAGGACATCTCGATTCCTACAAGGGGGAGAGAATGCGACATTCCCGATTTCTAAGCACGCGTTCCTTACATGAACCTCCTCTTAATAGGAGGTCATGAGAATAATAGTTTGAAAATAAATGAATTTTTTTTTTCCCTTTTTTTCCCCCAGCGACTGTCGTGCTGGAGGGAAGGGGAATAGCAAGGATGACTGAGCATCCTTGCTGGATGCCTGAGGGGGGGTATGGCCATGCAAGATGCCGCGTGGGGGGAGGGAGGATCCCCTCCCCTCACCTATATAACCAGGGGGGAGTCGTGGAGAAGGAAAAAAAAAAGCTGCGTGGGAGTAGAGGGGCCATGAGGCTGCTGTGCCAAGGTCGTGCTGGAGAAGCCGCCTACAATCCATCGCCTGTGGACATGGAACAAAGATGGATGGGTGTTTCAGGGATCTATTACATAACTGCCTAACGACCTGTGTACCTTCAAATTAACTTGAAGAGAATCAAGTGGATGGAGGATTTAAAGATCGTGAAGCTATTCGTCTTTGTTGAGGCTCACGCAAACGCGACCCTACAGGTCGGGGGTCGAAGGGTTAACCAGAATAAGTATGTGTACGGGGAAGTAATTCAAAGAATCCCTGCCGACCGAATCAAGGTTTTGGGGTGTCATGAGAAGAATGGATATCGAAGGAAAAGATACCCTAATCTTCCAATGAACTATCGATTCCTGAAAATCGATGACCCCAATTCATATTACTACTCAGTTCCTGTATCTGAATGCAACAACATCTTATTCTCCTCGAATTAAGTATTAACTTGTTCCATCGCCCCAAGAAAAAAATTGTAAGGGCTGTGCTGATATGAATGGAATAAAACTTTTTTTGAAATCAACGATTGTCTTGACTGTGAATATTGATAAAGAAGTAAAGTGATTTGGTCACTTGGCTAAAGGAATACGCGGATGTAGTTCTTAAAGAGTTAACAGAACTCCCGCTTCAAAGAGAAGTAGATCATGAGATCAAGCTAGTAATAGGAGCTGTGCCAATTGCGAAGAGACCCTATAGAATGTCTATACCGGAAGCAATTGAGCTGAAAGGAATAACTCAAGCAACTGCTAGATCAGGGCTACATCCGTCCTAGCAGTTCACCTTGGGAAGCACCAGTACTATTCCAGAAAAAGAAAGATGGAACACTTCGACTATGTATTGATTACAGTGGGTTGAATCAATCAACAGTCAAGAACAAATATCATATTCCTAGAATAGATGAGCTTCTTGATAGTCTTCAGGGTGCCAAGAACTTCTCCAAGATTATCTTAGGTTTGGTTACTATCAGATAAGAATCAAGGAAGAAGATACCCCAAAGACGACCTTCAACACTAGATATGGACACTTTGAGTTCTAGTTATGTCATTAGGGATTACGAATGCGCCTGCCAGCCTCAATAGGTTAATGTAAGATATTTTTAGACCATATCTTGATAACTTTGTGCTCGTCTTCTTTGATGACACTCTATTCCAAACAGGAAGGAGATCATGAATCCCAACTTCGGAATTTCCTTGAGACAAGGAGGTCACACAAGCTGTATGCTAAGATGACGAAATTGTGCATTCCTCAAACATCAGATTGGTTATCTGGGATTCATCATATCGGTAGAAGGAATCTCAGTGGAGCCGGCCTAAGTCAGAAATGTTCTAGCATGGCCAAATACCAACAACTGTCAAAGAAATACACAGCTTTCTTGGATTGACAAGATGGTATAGGGTCTTCATCAAAAACTATGCTTTGATTGCAGCACCTTTGACAGACTTACTGAAAAAGCAAACAGTCGAACAAACTAGCTTTGATAGGTTGAAGCAAAGTTTGGTATCAGCACCGATCCTAAAACTTCTAGACCACAGTAAGGAGTTTGAGGTAGTAACTGATACTAGCATGCTTGCCTTAGGATGTGTGCTCATGTAGAAAAGTCATCCTATAGCATAATCTTCAAGAAACTGAAGAGCCATGAGGAGAATTATGCTACTCATGATCTTGAACTTTTAGTTGTCAAGCTTGGAGACACTGCCTGCTCGGTAACAAGATTACACTAGTGACTGATCATAAAAAGTCTCAAGTGGAACTTTACCTAGAACAAGCTCAACATGAGGCAATGTCAGTGGATTGAAGTGCTGAAGGAGTATGACCTTAAGATCAAGTACCGAACTGGAAAAGGATAATGTAGTTGCTGATGCACTCAGTCGCAAGGCATTCCTTAATTCGCTAATCTTGCAAAATCCATCAATAGCTAGATCTCTAGCTACAGAGGTGTCCATGCCAAACAACCCAATACTTGAGTTAGCTAGAGAAGAAGCATGCCATGATTTGGCCTACCAAACAATGCTAAAGGAGATCTCTATCAAGGACCATGAATAAAAGCTATAGGCTAAGTATCATGAATTCTCTATCAATAGTGGACTTGTCTACTATAAGAACGTGATTATGTATACCGGCAAGCCAGTCACTTAAGCAGAAGATATTGTACGACGCTCATGATTGACCTTTCTCAGGACATCCTGGCTATGCCAACTCTCAATACAGTTAGGAAGAACTACTATTGGGAGAGTCTTAAAGGTGGCATTTTCAAATATGTCACTGAGTGTTTGTCTTGTCAACGTATTAAAATCGAACATGTCAAGATGCCAAGGAAGCTGCAACCACTCGACATTTCTGAAATGACAAGGGAATTCATCAGTATGGACTTTTTTGATTGGCCTACCCCAAGTTCAGAGAGGATACCACTCCATCATGGTTGTGGTTGACATGTTGACTAAGGTTGCATACCTTATTCTAGTAAAGACAAACTATAAAGCCTCAGACATTGCAAGGTTGTTTATCAAGGAGATATTCAAGCTACATGGGTTACTCAAAAGAATCATTAGTGATCATGATTCTCTCTTCACATCACACTTCTGGAGAGCTATCTTTGAAGCTATTGGGACTCAACTTTATTTTAGCACAGCCTACCATCCCCAAACTGATGGTCAAACGGAGTGAGTCAATCAAGTCATCGAGGATATACTTAGGGCACACTGCTTCTGGGAACCAGAAAGGTGGATTCAATACTTGCCCTTGGTTGAGTTTGCCTACAATGCTTCTTACCAACAAACCATTCAGATGACCCCTTTTTAAGCATTGTATGGGCATGACTGTCGAAATCCCCTAAGCTTCTGAAGTCCAACCTTGTGGGTTGAAGCTTCAAGGCAAATGATGGAAGAGATGGATGACCAAGTAAAGTCAATAAGATAGGACATCCAAGCCACCAAGGATAGACAAAAGACATACGCTGATTTGAAGCGTCAAGGTAGAACCTTCGAGGAAAGGGACATGGTCTTCAATTGTGTACACCCAAAGAAGAGTTTCCTATCCTTACGAGATTGCAAGAAGCTAAGTCCAAGGTATTGTGGACCATACAAGATCCTTAAGTGCCTAGGACCTAATGCTTATAGACTGCAACTCCCTGAAAACCTGAAGGTTCATAATGTATTCCATAACAGCCTACTGAAGAAGTATGTACCTAGCCATGTACTTGATGACCAACAAATGGTAATGCCTAGCCAAGGAGTCCTTGAGCTACAGTCTGACAGGATCTTAGATGTTAGGGAGAGACAACTGAGATCCATAACCTTGAAGGAATGCCTCGTCCAGTGGAAAGATTATCCCGAGGAGGATACCACTTGGGTGGATGAAAGCACTATCAACCATCAATATCCCCCAGTTTATCTCGAGATGAGGACATCTCGATTCCTCCAAGGGGGAGAGAATGTGACATTCCCAATTTCTAAGCACGCGTTCCTTACATGAACCTCCTCTTAATAGGAGGTCATGAGAATAATAGTTTGAAAATAAAGGATTTTTTTTTTTTTCCCCTTTTTTCCCCCAGCGACTGTCGTGTTGGAGGGAAGGGGAATAGCAAGGATGACTGAGCATCCTTGCTGGATGCCTGAGGGGGGGGTATGGCCATGCAGGATGCCGCGTGGGGGGAGGGACGATCCCCTCCCCTCACCTATATAACCAGGGGGGAGTCGTGGAGAAGGGAATAAAAAAAGCTGCATGGGAGTAGAGGGGCCATGAGGCTGCTGTGCCGAGGTCGTGCTGGAGAAGCCGCCACGCTGAAAGCAAGAGCTGCTGGTGCCGTGCGAGCGATCTCACCTTCAGAAACCAACGCGGGGGTTCTGCCGCGTCAATGCCACACGCTGATGTTGGGCCCACGTGCTGCCATCAAGCCTTTTCGAATCGTCGTCATCCATTCCACGTCACTATTATCTCCCCCCTTTTCACGTGGCTGCTGCGTTGACTAGAAGCTTACTAGAAGCTTCGTTTTAGAAGATTCTAAGGGCCTTTGCTAAACCCCCTTCCCACCAATCACTCACAAACCCATCCCTAGGCCCGGTTCTTTAAGGGAAGAAGAGGGGCTTCCTTAAACCCCGTTCTCACTTGATCCCCCAATAAGCCCATCCCTAGCCGACATTTTGAAGAGAAGGAGAGGAAGCTTATAAAACCCCCTTCCCACCAATCATCCCTAGCCAAGAATTTAGGAAGAAGAAGTTCATAGGCATCCGTTTCCGCAAGGCCTTTCACAAGATCCCTTCACAAAATCCCTCTTTTCCCGAAAGAAAGAAGGCCAAAGCTTCGAATCCTACAGCCTTCAAAAACCAAACTCCGCAAGTCAGTACTTCTCTCAAGGAGCCGAAATTCAAAAGGAATCTCCGCGTACGAGGGAGACGGCCAAAGATGATAAGGCTCATTAGGGCCAAAAACGCTTCAAAAAATGCACTTTTGTTAATCACAAGATTAAGGAAAGGGCCAAAGAGAGTCTGCCACGTGTGCAAGAATATGGTATTCTTGTCTCCTCTTTTTTAGAGATAGTGGAGTCCATTTCGTGATTCTCTCTTCTTTTTTAGCCAAAACCCCTAAAGTCTGACATGTTTTGGAGTCCCAAAGACGTTATTTACTTACAAATCTGACAAAATACGTGACAAAGATGTGATGAAATTAATAATGAGTTTTTTGAAAGTCGGGAGATCTTTCAATATTGTTTTTGGCGCCCAATACATACTCATTTGTATTCTTGGCGCTACTTTTTAGCTCATTCACCCCTCTTTGAGCTTCTTTCTCTGCGCTTTCATTCTTTTCATGGCTTCCTCCAGGCGCCCTTCTCGTTTAATACACTCTTGCACAGTCTATAGCCAGGGAGCAGATGGAAATTTTGAGCCCAAAACCTTTGCTGTAAACGATTGGGTTACCATGCTGCCATCTTGCAAGGGCTCTCATAAGGTGAAAAGAAGAAAACGAGATGATATAAAACATCACTGGAAGGGGCATATCATTGCCTTCAAAATTATGCCCGAAGGCTGGTTTGTCAAGGTGCAACATGTTTACATGGCCAAGGATATGCACTTGCCTCCAAACGAATGTGTTCCCCAACAAACACATTGTAAGTTATTAGTTGAATAACATATATAATTCTTTTCCATTTATGCAAGTTCTAACAAACGGTTCGTCATTGTAGATATCTTTCCGTCAACAAGTATTGAATGGCAACCTGTGGAAAGCCTAAGTGGGACTTTCCATGCCATTCATAAGGTATTGGCAGACATTATTTATGCCGATCAAACTGTGTCTTTTTTTAGTGAATGCAAGGTTTTTATATATTATGCACAGTATGTGGTTCCCTCTAAAGCGGATAGGTATGGGAATATCGAAGATTTGCCATTGCCAAGTCTTTCATCTCTAAACTGGGAGATTCCTGACAAGGTAACGGTGCAGAGTTTCAAATTCAAAATATCTCAGGATATTAAAAAGTCCATGACAGCTGGAAGGATCTCAAGAAGAATACGTTTATCATGGTTTGTACCCCTCCATATCTTCGTGGCTTGCTTCAAAACAGCAAATTTACAAAGAACGAAGGTATCCTGGCTAAGTAGAAACTTTTCGGAAGAGGAGCCTGCCACCACTGCGAGAAAAAATGTAACAAGTTGGTAAAAAGGGGTCCCTAAAAAAACCAACAATATGAAAGAGACTTACATTCACTCCATCTATCTTGAGTATCTTTGAATCTATTGTCCTGCAGACATTTGAAAAGCACTCTTTTTCCATAAGTATATGTATGACTTTGTGACTTTGCAATGGTACTTCTTGCTAGAGAGAGTTATATGGTTTTCTAGGATCAACAATATCCTCATATGTGGTGTCCAAGAAGGTAGTCAGGAGCCTGCCAGCACTGCAAATGGAAACATGTAACTAAAATAGATAATCAAATAAAATAAATAATTAACCAAAAAGCAAGCAGTATTCCATTCAACCCACATTCTTCCTTGGCCATGGATACCAGTTAGAGAGTTCATGAGGATAATTTCTCTGGTGAGTGTATCCGATGTAATAAAAAAATTTATGGTAGTTGTGATGGAATCAAAAGCTTTGAAAGACATTGTTATATTTGAACCAAATCTAAAAAAAATACATTGTTATATTTTAACCAAATCTCAAAAAAAATTCCATTGATAACAGTGGATCAACAATACACATAATTTCAGAGATTTATTGGCTAAGAGATGCAATCAATGTCCTAAAGCTAATAGCAAAAATAAAGGAGTGTTATTTGCAATCAATAGCACAATTATTCTATATACTAAAATTTTTTAGAGTCAAAATGCCTTACCTTATGCAATAATAAACTACAGAATCTAACAATTAAATATCCTTTTTACAACTAGCATGGACTTGTCCTCATGAGATATGCTAAGATAGTCCTCTTCCTCAGAAGTGCAAGAAACATTAATAACCATTTGCCCATACACCTCACCCATTCTCTTATAATTGACAGGTCCAATTGTAATGATTTATTTTTTGTGAGATCTTAAACCTATCAAAAAAATTCAAAAAAAATTCCATGAGTTTATTAGGCTTTGAAAAATTTTTAGGAATTTTTTAAGATTTTTTTGAGCTCATTTGCTATTTTTAAAAATATTTTAAAGCAAAAAATGCCTAAAAAAGACCCCAAAAATCACAAAAAAAATAGCATATTGTGGGGTCTTTTTTAGGTTTTTTTTGTGATTTTTGGGGTCTTTTTTAGGCCTTTTTTGCTTTAAAATATTTTTAAAAATAGCAAATGAGCTCAAAAAAATCTTAAAAAATTCCTAAAATTTTTTCAAAGCCTAATAAACTCATGGAAATTTTTTTTAATTTTTTAAAGCTCTTTTGCTATTTTAAAAATATTTCTAAGCAAAAAACGGCCTAAAAGAGACCCAAAAAATCACAAAAAAACCACCCACAAATAGCATTGACGATACGGCGCGAATATGGGTATCCGAGACGCTCGGATACCCATATTCGCGCCGTATCATCAATTTAGCATTGACGATACGGCGCGAATATGGGTATCCGAGCGTCGCTAAATTGACGATACGGCGCGAATATGGGTATCCGAGACGCTCGGATACCCTTATTCGCGCCGTATCATCAATGCTATTTGTGGGTGGTTTTTTTTGTGATTTTTTGGGTCTCTTTTAGGCCGTTTTTTGCTTAGAAATATTTTTAAAATAGCAAAAGAGCTCAATGAAATGTGGAGAACTAAATTCCCTAGTTGTGTGGCCTATAATTCCATGTTATGCTATGTGCGAAACACGATTCTCGAGTTATATGACCTAGAAATCTCTAGTTTAAGTTATAGGAAATAAAACTCCCTATAAATATATAGGGAATTCATACATGCATGCCTAAGACTCCCTAGCATGAGATGTGGGGAATGTAGTTCTCTAGTTATCCATAGGAAATCCATATATACATACCTAATGAAAAATAGAGAATTTCCTACATTGCAAGAGTTTTCATATGTAGGAACTCTTAAAAAGCTCCTTGTGAACAAGCATCAATAATTGTCTTGGATGGCTTTTAGTTGAATGCAATTGTAGTGAAAGTTTGGTGTGAAGAAACCTGATGCAAGATAAAAACAAACAGGATGACCGCGGAGTAATGAACAAGCTGAAGATGGGAAACACATGTAGTCTAAGTGACTATGTGACTTTAGAGGTGATGAACAACGTCTTAGGATGACATGTCATGATGCCGTGAGCTTGCACGTTGGATGATGTCATATGTGAAGACATCTCTTCCTATGATTTGTAGCAACCTACATTGTTATTGATAGTCTTTTGTCAATGCCAATTAACATGCTTCATGGGAAAGCCAACATAGAATGAGAGGATAGGCCTTGAATGTGGAAAAAAGTCCATATTGAAGTTGACAGCTATATTGAGGTGCACTATTAGCCATAGAAAAGGCTACAGATGGAATTGGTTCTAAACAAATAAATTCATTGGTTCTTAAACTTTTCTCCATAAGCTAAAAAAATTTAATGTTGGCTTACCATAAATTATTGTTCTAATTTTTAATGATGTCTGAAAGTGGTTCTTCTATGCATAAAGAGTTTTAATGTTGGGATGTTTAATGTTTTGCAAAAATCAACTATTGTAATACTTTGGATTCAATGACTTGTATCCAAATGGAATGCCTACAATGTCACTCCTCAGTTCTCATAACATTTAGATTCTCAAACTTGCTAACAATTGCTTTCCTTCTCCCTTGTTCCTTCTTGTTTCAATTCTTTTTCTCTCCTGGATTCTGGCTAGTCATGAACCTCTTGAACAATGCAAATAAGAATCACTGCTAATATTGTGTGCCTAATGGGATGTGTGCAGTCCAATACCCATGCTTTGTGTAAGATTTCTTAAGAAGAAACCATTCCACATAGTCAAAGGCCCTTTCATGAATATTAGCCTCCAAAGTTGCCATTTTCTTTGTCTAACTTATTATGTTTTAGTCATAATCATACATATTCTTGAGTTTTTCTTCCAAGCTCTCTTTCCCTCAAATTGTATTTATTGATATCACTCTAAAAATCTAACTTTAACAAATGTGAACATATTTTTCATATTACATCTTCTATATGGAAGTACCATAGTGATATTGTGTAAGACTCACTTTTGGCTCTAGCCGCAATCCCACACTCCCTGTTCCAACTATGCAATCACAAAATTATTTGACATGGTATCTTGATCTCTATATTTCATTGTTGTGGTATAAATAGGGTTAGAATAAGAATTAGATTTATGTTATGCAAATGTCTTTGGCATGGTCTCCTAATCTCTTTATTGCAATGATAGAAATAGGGTTAGCATAAAAGTTAGATTTATATTATGTAAGTATCGTCAATTTAGCAATTGACGATACGGTGCGAATATGGGTATCCGAGACGCTCGGATACCCATATTCGCGCCGTATCGTCAATTGCTAAGTATCATCGATACGGCGCGAAGATGGGTATCCGAGACGCTCGGATACCCATCTTCGCACCGTATCGTCAATTGCTAAGTATCGTCAATTTAGCAATTGACGATACGGCGCGAAGATGGGTATCCGAGATGCTCAGATACCCATCTTCGCGCTGTATCGTCACAATGCTAAAAGAGACCCAAAAAACGACCGTTTTTTGCTTAAAAATATTTTTAAAATAGCAAACGAGCTCAAAAAAAGCTTAAAAATTTCCTAAATTTTTTTCAGAGCCTAATAAAGTTATGTAATTTTTTTTTGTGAAATGGAGACTGATTATTTTGATGGTCTTTTTTTGTGAAATTGAGATATATTACATTTGAAAAAAGATATACAAGGATAAAGCATCAATAATGTAGTGATGCTTTCAGTTATAAAATCAGTCTGCTTTAGAATCAGAGTTTTGAGAGAAAGAAATAGATTCAAGTCCTTTCTATTTCTTCTTACAAATCAAGGGAATAGATCTTAAGAGATTTGCTAGGATATGATATCATGAGTAGTATCATCCCATGACATCAAGCCACCATTTAGGTATTGAAATCTGATAGTGCTAATAAGAATCTCAATTGAAGATATTGAAACTTGAAACCCCATAGTGCTAATCATAGTTGAGGGTATGATGAGAAAAATACTCCCAAGAGCTAATATTAAGTAAGAAGTTGTATCCTTCATATTCTTCGAAGCATCCTGCACACATAAAATCATCTTAGTCCTAAAGTTGATATGATACACAATATTACTAATACTTCTATCTATTACTTGTTTAATTTTTTTATATTTTAAGAGACAAAATTGAATAATAAATATTTTTAATCTATTACTAGGTAAATATTTTTATCTCCCAAAAATCAAAGTACTTCATTTCTTCTAATTATAATATATTATCCTTGTCTTATCAATTAGTCCTTGCTAAAAAGTTGATATTACAATACTGTATAATGAAGATATTCTATTTTCAAGTGTCAAGATCAAAGTGAAAATTTTCACTTTCTATTCTATTAGCTTAAGGATTATCCTTAGTATATCTATCCCTACCAATTTGTATCAACACCATGGGACTCTTTTACCCATTTTCTTATGAATCAAATTGAAGAGATTGAAGAAAAAGCTTGGATTTAGTTGAAACAAAATCTTACAGAATGGATATCTTAGGGGTTGAAGTAAAGATGCGGCTTGGATGTCCCAACCTAGTTGGGTCTGCTGAAAACTAACAAGATGATCTCGTCTCAGGTCCATGGAGGACCATATCTCTATAGCTCAATCGGCAAGTAAGTGGTATTGATCCTCTGTGTAGAGACTCTTTTGATTGTTGATCACCTTCTCAAGATTTTGTGAAAGGAGACGAAGGGAGACGAAGGGAGACCAATGCACGCTGCTGGTAAGAACCGGACGTGATTTTGGTGAGAAATTTTACGACAGAGTAAAATCTACTTTAAGAACTAAGAAACAAAGTGAAGAGGAGAGAACGATGATTCAAATGAATGCAGGCGAAAAAAGAAGCGTGATTTTGGTGGGAAACGTGATAGTAAAATATTCAAAATGAAAGAATAATAGCCGAAAAGTGACCTCTGACATGAGTTAACGTCCTTAGGCATTTAATGGCTAACCTCTTAAATGAATAATAAATTCTCTCATTAATCACGTCTGAATGGCCAAATTTGGAGGGTTCATTATTTTAAAACCTCAACTAATTAGTAACTTAATCATTTTCTTACAAGTGCCATTTTTGAAACGTTTTTGGCCCTAATAGACTGAACCAAGGCAAGCAATTTGAATCTCTGAAGGCAAACCAGAGGTCGAAATCATGATGGCCCCTAAAAAGTTGCAAGGCACACCTGTAGGAGGATCATCTCCTAATATTCATGTGGATATTTATCCGAGAGCACAAGTCCAGGTTTTCTTCCTATTTTTGATTTACCTAGAAGTATTGAATTAGTCACGATAACTTCATGGATTAAGAAGCACCTATGCATGCTTAAAAATCACCCAGTCAAGTTAAATGTAACTGGAAATAAATCGACTATTCGAACAATGATTAGAATTAGTTCATGACAAGAAATTGGGTCATTGGTATTTTCCATATAAAGAAATTGTCTATCCATTTAACGTCCTTAATAGTATGTTGCCTTGTCGTGTATGTCAAAGTGACGGCCTAGAACACCTATTGCCTATCATTATAAGGTTGAGATTATTAAAGTGCACCTTTGACTAGGCATGGAAAGATTAATTGCACGTCGCATTTTTTTAAGACAAATCTTCATTGAATGATTCATTAGGGAAAGTCCTTAACCCCGTAGGAAATAGAAGAGCGCGGAAATGATTCTAGGAATTTGCGTGTGGCATGTGATTTTAAATTGGAATAGGTCAAGTCTAGTTTTCTTGGCATGAATTTCACTACAGGAAAGGACTGCATGTTGCACATTTGTCATATGAAAAGTTTCATTCATCAAGAATTGTATTTAGGGAAAGGTTGCATGGTTTATTGAAGCATGAAATCTTAAAAGCTTAGAAAAAGAATTGTGGGCATGATTCTTGAATGCAAGTCCTAGTAGGATCAATGGAAGTTATGCCGCAATTTAACATGCGTTTTGATCTTAACAAGAAAAGTTAGGGTTATTGTGAATTTAGGGGTACGTAGAAGCAATGAATCACACGTTTAGGTGAATTGTGAGATGTTACAACTAGCTTTCTCCTTTAAGATCAAGTTAACATCTCTAGGGATGGTTCGTCCTTGTCGCAAGACAAGTAGATCGTATTATCTAAATCGCCTAACCCGCAAGGGATTCGCATAGGATGGCTCAACCGATACGATAAATAACCCAAGTGCTAACTAGGGTTTAGCACGTTAAGGATTTGACCTAGTTTCATGCACTTGTTACCAAGACGAACCCGTGAACCGAAGGTCCTACCCACATTCACGGAATGTAGGGACAATTGGACGCTCATGCATAAAACGATCTAAGGTTTCTACCCTAAGGATCACTCGTTCAAATGATGAAACTCGGATTGAGTTGGAATTCCTAGGACCGATCGTTGTTGGCCTAGTGTAATTAGGAATGGGTTGGGTAAGAAGACACCCTAAACCCTGCTTCTCGTCTAGAGATAATTCCGTGACCAGAAAACGCCGTTCAATGGGTGAAATGATCCCATGGAATAGATGCGTCACTTGTGCAATAAGTTGCAACGTCGCATAAACTTGTGGTTTGTTCACAAGAGAGTTTTGCCATTTCTTGAAATGAGATTGGCAAGTTCTTGCGCAAGTTTAACTTGCAAAAGGATGAGTAGTCATCTTGTTACATCACCTTTCTTGGGGAAAAATTGCCAAGTAAAGGAAAGTTAGGTATTTGCTTGGAAGCAAATGATCAATCAATAAATTGGAGCGACATGGTCGCTAGGATTTACTGTTAATAAAACCTAAGGTATTGGTTAAGTTGAGTATGGCCCTAACCCAAGGACAAAAGGATGAATAAACAAACCCTTGGGGATCTTGCCAAGTCACAATTGATCCCGGATCGAATGCTAGATGCTTTCGGAGAGAAGGATTCACTCCTTAACAGTTGGCAAATTAAACGACCATTGGAATTGATTGTGCTTGTAACAGTTTAGGAAGCACTGTTTGCATTGTTTGCTCAAAGAACTAAAGGATGAAATGATATCTTATGCTTCAGGTTGAAAGCCTGAAGGGAGAGGCAGCTTCAGTTACCCCCGACTGCCTGCCTAACCCTAACCAAGGGGGTTGTTGACCGCGCCGGGAATGTGGACCGAACCCGCCGCGAGAGGTCTTTCCGTTGAGCTCTGCTTGGAGCAGGAGGACGCTTGGGTGCCGGGGGGGCTCTGGCCGTAAATCCCTCACCTTTCGGGTCCTGCACAAGAGGCTAACGTGACTCGGGATTGGATCTCGAGGCCCGCATACTAGTCTACGGGCGGAAGCTTGGAATAGTGATCCCTGGCGGATTACTGGATAGCCTTCGGGCGGATTATCGACAAGCCTACGGGCGGAACTCCTTGTATTTCAAAGATAAAGTGATGAAATGATAATAAAGAATTTGTCTGACATTGTTTTTCTATGTCACGTGATAAGATTACGTGAAGGAACCAGTGCTTAACAGGAGTAATTAAAGAAGCTGATTGTTTTATGTCAAATTAATGTGTTAGATAATTACATAACTAAAACAAACCGAGGAAAGTGCGGAGGATAGGCCATGGGTCCGTCCTACGGTTGGGTGGTCCCGATTAGCCGGGAACTTTTCTCAAAAATCTCGAAGAACAGCGGGATGATCATCATCATCAAAACGAATAACGAGAGCGATGATCTAGAGTTACGTCTTACCCTATTTTATGTTGTTTTAGGGGAACGGAATGGGACTATGCCTTATGGCAGAGATGTTGAGCCTTGCATCCCTCTCGTTTCCCATTCTCCTTGAACCAAGTGCAGCGTGAATCTGCTTCGGACCTAGTGTTTCTGCGTAAAGTAGTTCACTCGGGTCTGACGCTAGTTGCTGTTAGCTAATGACCAAATCAGGAAAACCCTAATTCAAGTCGATCCTAAGTGGGAATGGCCAGGATACTTCCGCTACGTGGCAGACGCGGGAAGACCTAGATCGCAAGTCCCGTAACATTCCATGGGAATGCTGGGCGAAGCTTTCTAGACATCCTTTCCGATGGACTGCTAAGACGTGTCCGGGATTATTCTAGTGGACAGGTTACATAAGCCCACCTTTAAAAAACCCCGAGTCTCTTGTTTTTTAATGTTTTGTAGAACTACTCTCCAATACCAATGGAAATGTTGATCATGCATAATAAATATGAAGGTTACAAATCACATTAGTCAAAATGTTCAAGCATTTATATTATAAGAGACAAGCATAACACCAAAAACATTTGCACAGAAGCTCTTGTTGCAATACAACCTACTGGCGCTCTCAGGGAGGTCACTCATGATTATATGTGTGCATCACGTGGACTCAAAATAAGGTATTTTTATATATTGTTTACATATACAAGGATGTAATATAAAAATATTATTTACAAACTAAAAAGAAAAGGGTTGTTTTTTATTTAGGAAAAATTCATAGATAAGGATATTCATAAATAGGTCTTGATGAAGGCATGTGATATAGAGGATATACATATAGTGAACCCCCTAAGCTAGAGCTGAAAATTCCAAGTGCACCATCAACATATATAGACAAAGGTGATTGTGACTCTACCAACTCTTACAACTTTTCTTTCAAGGCACTTAAAAATTAAAGAACTTGAAGCAAGCTCAAATTTTACTCTTATCCTCATAAGTTTGGAACGTTTAGTAGCATAAAATTTCTTGCCTCCTTGTTGAATCTTTCAATTTTTGAAAGTTCACTTTTTTAGAGCCCATATTTGGACTATTATGAAACAAGAAAATAATTAAGGCTAAAATATGCATTTAATACTCCCATATAAGCATAATAGAAGGAGAAAGAAAATATATTTCATATGAACATGAGTTACACCAAATAGTTAAATGAAGAGAAGAAAAAGAATAGGTGTAACTCATGTCACATTGAACGGAAGGTATTGCTCAGGATATGCTTATATACTGAGTTTAGTGTGGATGATAATGTATCTAAATTAGTAAGTTACTGATAAAAGAATATTTGTGGATTTTTTTGCATAATGTGTGAGGGATTTAATCAAATTATAAGTAACAAGCTTGACAAGCATGACTTCCATGCTTGGAAGTTCTAGCTTACCGATTTCCTTATGGGAGTAAAGGTTATTGGGACTATATTAAAGAAGATAATGCTAAGGCTTTGGAGTTACCAAAGAGAAATACCATGGCTCAGGGGAAAAAGGTATTTAAGGAATGGAACTAGGCGTTGAGAAATTTATATGGTGGCTTTCCATCAGTGTTTTAGACCATATGATTTGCATATAAATACCAAAGCTAGAAAGTTTCAGTTGAAGTCTAAGTTAAACAATGTTAAGCATGGCAATCTATCTACTAATGATTATGTGTTGAAGATTAAGAGCATTGTTGATGCTCTTAGATTTACTAAAGTGAAGATTGATGATAATGATATAGTTAGAGGTAAAGATTGTGGTGGTAGAGGCCGCGGTGATGGTCATTGTGGGAAAATCTAGGGGCAATCTCATGACTCACAAGAGCAGTCACATACACATGGTAGAGGCCCATCTTGAGGCAAGGGGAGTCATATTGGATGTGGCAGGGAAAATGGAGGTTATAATAGATAATGCTATAATTGTGGTTAAAAAGGTCATATTTCATATGATTTCTTGAAAACAAAAGTGTTGGAAATAGTAGAAATAGGAGAAGACAAGATAACAATTATGCATCTACAAGTAATCACGTTGATAATGAAATGTTATTTGTTATGGATCATATGATGAATGCATAAGTATAGATGCATCAATAGTATTAATGATTGATGATGTATGGTATGTGGATCTGGGTTCTGTGACAATTTAGCCCATCCTATTTCTCATGTTGGGAGTATCCCATTGGCTATGTAGGAGGGAAAAGTGAAGTGTTTGGTCATGTGTTGTATGTGCATAACATCACAAAGAACTTGGTTTCTATTGGAAAAATGGTTGTGTAGGGATTGTAAGTAAAGTTCAATCATAATGGCTACTTTGTATAAGATTTCAAGAACAAATATAAATTACATGACCAAGGAACGTCATTGATGGGAGATTGATCCCACAAGTTAGGTGCGACACTTGTGCAACAAGTTGCAACGTCGCATGGCTTTGTGGTTTAAGCACAAGATAAATTTGCCACTCCTTGGATTAAGGTTGGCAAGTTCTAGCACAAGTCTAACTTGCAAGAGGATGAGTAGACATCCTACTACATCACCCTTCTTGGGCTGATTTGCCAAGTTAAGGGAAGTTATGTATTGCTTAGTAAGCAAAGGATCAATCAAGTTAGAGCAACATGGTCCCCAAGATTTACTGTCTTAACTTAAGAAACCTCAAATGTTGGTTAATTTGGGTTGACAGGGTATGACCCTAACCCAAGGATAAAAGGGTAAACAAACAAACCCTTGGGGATCTTACCAAGTCGCAATTGATCCCGGATCGAATGCTGGATGCATTCGGAGAGAAGGATTCACTCCTTAGTAGTTGGCCAAATAAACAACCACTGGATTGTTTGTGATTATATAAGTTAGGAGCACTGTTTGTATTGCTTTGCTCAATGAACTAAGGATGGAAAGATAATTAATGCTTCAGGTTGAAGGCCTGAAGGGAGAGGCTGCATTAGTTACCCCGACTGTCTGCCTGACCCTAACCAAGGGAGTTGTTAGCTGCGGTGGGAATGTGGACCGAACCCGCCGCGAGAGGCCTCTTCATTGGGCACTACTTGGAGCAAGAGGACACTTGGGTGCCAAGGGGGGCTCTGGCCATAAATCCCTTGCCTTCCGAGCCCTACACAAGAGGCCGATGTGACTCGGGATTGGATCTCAAGGCCCGCATACTAGTCTATGGGTAGAATCTTGGATTAGTAATCCTTGTGGATTGATGGATTGCCTTCGGGAGGATTATGGATAGCCTTTGGGCGGATTATGGATTAGCCTATGGGATGGATTATTATGATGTATTCCAAAGACTGATTAATAAGATAACCTGTTGAAAAGGAACTTGTTTGACACTGTTTTTCTATGTCAAGTGCTAAGATTACGTGAAGGAACCAGTGACTAATTGGCTAATTAAGAAATCTATTTTATGTGTGTCCAACTAAATGTGGTAGGTAATTAGATAACTAAAGCAAGCCTGAGGAAAGTGCGCTGGATGTGGCCATGGAGCCGTCCTACGGATGGGTGGTCCCGGTTGGCCGGGAACTTTTCTCAAACGAAATCGATAGCAAGGAATGATGACTTAGAATCTGGGGTATTAGAGTCCCGATTTATGCTGTTTTAGGGGAACAGAATGGGACTATGCCTTATGGGCAGAGAGGTCGAGCTTTGCATCCCTCTCATTTCCCATTCTCCTTGAACCAACTGCAGCATGAATCCGCTTCGATCTTGACGTTTCTGTGTAAAGTAGTTCGGGGCCGTTCCATCCTTAGGGTAAACACCCTAGATTGTTATTGCATGGGTGTTCAATAAACCCAAACATTTCGTGAATGTGGGTAGGACCTTTGGGTTTGAGGGTCTCGACGTGGCGACCAAGTGCAATACTAGGCAGAATTTCTAACATGCTAAACCCTACCTACTAGCACTTTGAGGTGCTCATTGTACCATCTAGTCATGATCTCATGAATCCCTAGAGGGTTATAGCATTACAAGTGATAAAGTTGCAAGACGTCACATTATGTGTAAATATGCGATTCATTACCTCTATGTACTATAAGTTTTGCAATAACCCTTTCGTTTCTTGCTAAAGTCATGACGAATGAAAAATTGGAGAATAACTTGCATAAAATCTACAAAGATTTACATCAAGGAACTATGCCTACAACCTTTCATTTAATGCAATTGAATTTCATGCTTTGATATGACATGCAACCTTTTCTAAATGCAACTTCGAATATGTAACATGCAACCCACTTCTAGATACAACATTGTTAATGAAGTTCATGCAAAATGAATAATATAAGACTAATGTTGACTTAATTCTTTCCACAAGCATCTTCGCATGCAACTTTCAAGTCCATGGTTTCATTTCCATGCTATGCAATTTTTTGGACAACATCTAACGGATGTTAACGATGTTTCCTCATGCGAATCTCAACAAGGAAGTTATTGTCTAAATGCAATATACGCTTATTCTTTCCACGGCCAATCAAAGATGCACTTAACAATTTTGTATTTTAACCCTAAGCAATATGCGTTTAGGCTTGTTACTTTCGAAATGCACGAAAAGGCAACATGCAACTAGCTCGTAAGATGAATAAGTAGCTTATATTTATAAATTTCCTATAAATTTTTAAGCATGCCCAACGCGGAATTTAACTTCCAAGAACCTGGTTTTGAGGACTTGCGGTGATGTCCACGTGTAAACTTGGGTCCGAGACTTCTGCGTGTGTGCCTTGCGACATTGGCTTTGGATCCATCATAGACGTAGAGGATTTGGACTCCGGGGTTTGTCCTTGCCCTTTACGCGCTCTCTAAATTCCCTCCAATCTTTGGCAAACAGCCTCAAAATCTGTTTACATCTTCCTTATGCAGGAATACCCCTTTACAGGGTATGGGTTTTAAGACATCATGAAAGCTCGTGGAAACGGGGCTTATGGGATCCCAACCTTAGAAGCTTCTGCTTCAACAGATTATGTGGGAGGAGGGATTTAATGATTGGAAAGGGGGAAAGATTGATGATGAGGGGGGAGATTATGATGATGATGGCGGGGGATGGGCGGCAGCAGCAGGCGTTGTAGGCAGTCCTCACGGCGGCGTCGATGGCGGGCAGCGTGGCGTTATAAGGCGGCACGGCGGCTGCAGCACGTCCAGCAAGGCCTCCTTTCTCTCTGATTGTGCCTCCCCCCCAAGGCTAAGGGGGAGGTTATATAGTGTAAGGGAGGGGGGGAAGATCCACCACGTGGAGGCATTCGTGCCTCCCCTCCCTCATGCATCCACACCACACTCCTCCTTAACTCACTCCTCCACACACTCCCTCTCCCTCTGCCATGCATTCACTGAGGGGAGGGGAAATTAATTAAAAAAATTGCCTAATTTTTACCCATTATCCAATTGCCCCTTTTTTCCAAGAATGGTGTTCTCATGCGGCTTTGTGGTCTTCAAGCTCGGCCTTAGTTCGCACAATGCGGAGTCGGATTTTAACATGGTGCGCGGAGGGAACACTTGGCCACCAACATTATTTGACACGGGGGATTATTTTATACTACTTTTGCGTAAGATGTGTGGGTTTTATAGTCGACTTAATATTTCGAGTGAAAATATTACATTCTCTCCCCCTTAGAGGAATCGAGATGTCCTCATCTCGAGAAAAACTGGGGATATTGTTGGTTGAGAGTACTTTCATCCATCCAAGTGGCATCCTCCTCGGGATAATCTTTCAACTGGACGAGACATTCTCTCAAGGTTCTGGATCTTAAATGTCTCTCCCTCACATCTTAGATCCTGTCAGGTCGTAGCTCAAGGACTCCTTGGCTAGGCATTACAACTTGTTGATCATCAAGTACATGGCTAGGGTTAGGTACATACTTCTTCACTAGACTGATATGGAATACATTATGAACCTTTAGGTTCTCAGGGAGTTGAAGTCTATAAGCACTAGGCCCTAAGCACTTGATAATCTTGTAGGGTCCACAATACCTTGGAATTAGCTTCTTGCATTCACCCAAGGATAGGGAACTCTTCTTTGGGCATACGCAGATGAAGACCATATCTCCTTCAGCGAAGGCTCTATCTTGACGTTTCAAATCCGCGTATGCCTTCTGTCTATCCTTGGCGGCTTAGATGTCCTGTCTTATTGACTTTATTTGGTCATCCATATCTTCCAGCATCTGCTTTGAAGCTTCAACTCTCAAGGTTGGATCCGAAAAGTTTAAAGGACTACAACAATCATGCCCATACAATGCTTGAAAAGGGGTCATCTGAATGCTTTGTTGATAAGAGGCATTGTATGCAAACTCAACCAGTGGCAAGTATTGAATCCACCTTTTTGATTCACAGTAGTAGTGTGCCCTTAGTATATCCTCAATGACTTGGTTCATTCACTCTGTTTGACCCTTGGTTTGGGGATGGTAAGCTGTACTGAAACAGAGTTGAGTCCTAATGGCTTCGAAGATAGCCTTCTAGAAGTGTGATGTGAAGAGAGAGTCATGAACACTAATGATTTTTCTAGGTAGCCCATACAGTTTGATATATCTCCTTGATAAATAACCTTGCGATGTCCGAGGATTTATAGTTTGTCTTAACAGGGATAAGATGTGCAACCTTGGTGAGCATATCCACCACAACCATAATAGATTTGTATCCTCCCTGAACTTGGGGTAGGCCAACAACAAAATCCATACTAATGAATTCCCATTTCATTTGGGGAATGTCAAGTGGTTGCAATTTCCTTGGCATTCTGACATGTTCAGCCTTAATGTGTTGACAAGACAAACATTCAGTGACATATTTGAGAACATCACCTTTAAGCCTTTCCCAATAATAGCTTTTTCTGACTGCATTGATGGTCTTGGCATAGCCACGATGTCCTGAAAAAGGGGAGTCATGAGCTTCCAAAAGTATTTTCTGTTTGAGTGACTGGCTTGCTGGTATACACAATCTTGTTCTATAGTAGACAAGTCCATTATCGATAGAGAATTCTTGATACTTAACCTGTAGCTTCGGGTCACGATCCTTGATAGCGATCTCCCTTAGCATCTTCTGATAGGTTGGATCATGGCATGCTTATTCTCTAGCTAGCTCAAGTATTGGGTTGTTTGGCATGGATACCTTTGTGGCTAGAGCTCTAACTATTGATGGATCTTGCAAGATTAGAAAATTTAGAAATGCCTTGCGACTGAGTGCATCGACAACTACATTCTCCTTTCTAGGCCGGTATCTGACTTCAAAATCATATTCCTCTACCACTTCAATCCATCAACGTTGCCTCATGTTGGGCTCATTTTGGGTAAAGATCCATTTGAGACTTTTATGATCTGTCACTAGGGTAAACTTGTTACCCAGCAGGTAGTGTCTCTAAAGCTTAAGAGCATGGATGACAGCTAACAACTCCAGATCGTGGGTAGCATAATTCTTCTCATGGCACTTCAGTTTCCTTGAAGAGTATGCTACAGGATGACCTTCTTGCGTAAGCACACATCCTAAAGCAAGTTTGCTAGCATCAGTTATTACTTCGAACTCCTTGCTAAGGTCCAGAAGTTTCAGGATAGGCGAACTCCTTGCTAAGGTCCAGAAGTTTCAGGATAGGTGCTGATACCAAACTTTGCTTTAGTTTATCAAAGCTAGATTTTTCAGCAGTTGACCATACAATCGATGTTTGCTTCTTCAGTAGGTCCGTCAGTGGCACTGCAATCAAAGCATAGTTTTTGATAAAGACCATGTACCACCCTGTCAATCCAAGAAAACTACGTATTTCTTTGACAGTTGTTGGTGTTGGCCATTCCAAAATATCTCTGACTTTGGCCGAGTCTATTGAAATTCCTTCCACTGATACGAAGAATCCCAGATATCAATCTGTCGCTTGAAGAGTGCACGCTTCTTCTTCTTAGCATAAAGCTTGTGTGCCCTCATTGTCTCAAGGGCAATGCAAAGTTGGGGTTCATGATCTTCTTCCTGTTTGGAGTAGACTAAGGTGTCGTCAAAGAAGATGAGTACGAAGTCATCAAGATATGGCCTAAAAATATCCTGCATTAACCTGTTGAAGGTGGCAGGTGGATTTGTCAGGCCAAATGACATGACCAAGAACTCAAAATGTCCATATCTTGTGCTGAATGCCGTCTTTGGGATATCTTCTTCCTTGATCCTTATCTGATAGTATCGAGAATTAAGATCAATCTTGGAAAAGATCTATGCACCTTGAAGACGGTCAAGAAGTTCATCTATTCTTGTAATAGGATACTTGTTCTTAATGGTTGATTGATTCAACCCTCTGTAATCAATATATAGCGAAAGCGTTCCATCCTTCTTTTTCTGGAACAGCAATGGAGCTCCCCATGGCAAACTGCTAGGATGAATGTAGCCTTGGTCTAACAATTGCTTGAGTTGCTCCTTCAACTCAATTGCTTCCGGGATGGACATTCTATATGGCCTCTTTGCAATTGGTGCAGCTCCTGGCACTAGCTTGATTTCATGATCAACTTCCCTTTGAGGCAGAAGTTCGGTCAGCTCTTCTGCGTACTCCTTTAGCCAAGAAGGTTCTTCACTTGACTCCTGATTCTGATCTAGCTTATTAAGCTTAATCAAATAGACAAGTAGTCCTTTTCTAACTCCCTTTATTATTCGAGATGCTTTGGCCAATTGAATTTTCGGCTTCCTAGCCTCTCCTTGAGTTGTGACCAATTCCCCTTTAGAATTTTGAAAGGAAACTTGACCCTTTCCACAATGAACATGGGCATCATTAGGTTTAAGCCAATCCATTTCGAGAAAACACTCATGGATACCTAGGTTCACAACCCTGAATCTGACTGAAGTCACTTTCCTCCTAGCAAGAATTCCACTTGAGGATGTGCTTGGGCGATAAGTTTCTTTACATTAAAACTTGCTAAGCGTTCCTCAGATTACACTTCATGCCCAATTCAGCTTTTAGCCAAGTGACCTAATCACTTAACTTCTTTATCAATACTCACAGTCAAGATAATCATTGATAAAGATAAGTCTTATTTCATTCATATGGGCATAGCCCTTTCAAAGTACAATTATTCTTGGGCAGATGGAACAAGTTGATACATTAATTCGAGGAGAATAAGATTGTGTTACATGGAATTGAGTAATAGTATGGATTGGAGTCATAGATTTTCAGGAATCGATAGATCATTGGGAGATTAGGGTATCCTTTTCTTTGATACTTGTTCTTCTCGTAACGTTCCAACACCTTGATTCTGTCGGCAGGGATTATTCGGGTCACTTCCTCGTATACATACATGTTCAGCTTGACCTTCCAACCTCCGACATGTAGGGTTATGTTTGTGTGAGCCTCAACAAAGATGAACAGCTTCACGATCTTCAGGTCCTCCAACCACTTGATTCTCTTTAGGTTGGTTCGAAGATATGCCAATCGCTGGGGAGCTATGTAATAGATTCCTGAATCACCCATCCATCTCCATTCCACGTACAGAGGCGATGGATTGTAGATGAAGTCTAGGATATTCATCATATTGATCCTCCTTCGATAATCCGAAGCACGCATCACGGTCATAAACATGACCTAGAACACCAAGAATCTGTTCCATGCTTCATGACTCTGCAAGTCAGCATTGATAAGTAAGGAACGAGACGATCTTAATAGCAATATTTGCTCTACTTTTTCTTATTAAGTTTTCTTGAAAACATTAGTTTCTCATTGGTTCGCTATGATACCAACTTTAATGTGTCCACCTGTTTGCTCGCAGGACACGTCTTAGCAGCCCATCGGGAAGAGAGTCCAAAAAGCGCCGCTCAGCACTCCCACCGAATGTCACAGGGTTTGCGATCTAGGTCTTTCCGAGTCTACCACGAAGCAAAATCATTCCGACCGTTTCCACTTAGGACCGACTTGAATAAGGGTTCTCCTAGTGGTCAAATTCCTAGAACAACAGCTAGCATCGAACCCCAGGCGAACTACTTTACGTAGAAACGTCAGGATTGAAGCGGATTCATACTGCACTTGGTTGAAGGAGAATGGCAAACGAGAGGTATGCAAAGCTCAACCTCTCTGCCCATAAGGCATAGTCCCATTCTGTTCCCCTAAAATAGCATACCCTTCTTTCTCTTCTTAGTCTTTGTTAATATGCTCACCTTCCACTAGGTTGTCCACTACACTAGTCTCTTTTGCATCTCTTTTCTTGCATATACCAATCATCTTCCCTACCATGGGTAGCCTCAAGGCAGTCTCAATAAACTGTATCAAAGCATAATTCACATGCAATAATTTAAATCCATTTGACTCATTTTCTCTCAGTTTAGAAAATTGTCCTACAGAACCACCCTGTAGAGAACAATACATATCTTTTGATGCTTAAATGGGATCTCCAAGGTTTAAAAAGAAAAAATGTAGCCCCCTTGCATTTACAACATTGCTAAAGGAATCATGACCAAGCTCTAAAAATTTAAGCCTCTAAGTTTTTCTAGGCAACCTACAACAATTCGCTACTACATGTAGTCTCAGTCACGTCAGGCATCAACCTTCTTGACCTTGTAACTTTTGCATACGTATTAGCATGACAAAAAACTTTTTTAGGCCTTTTCCCTTTATACCAAACCCATTTTGGGTGCATCAATCACTATTAGTACTCTTCCAGTTAGAATAATTTTTGACAAATTCAGATCTTCCTTGCATATCCACTACAATAACCTATAGTCATATTGTCTTCTTGGATCTAATGTACTCGAGGGTTTTTCACACTATGTCCACATAGTGAGACAACATCCATCCCCTCTGAACTTGCACAGCCTTTGATATGTGCCACCAATGCATCCACCTAGGTCAAAATACCCATATCATCAACTTTTTGCTAGTCATGCACATAAGTAGGCATCCATCTAGATCATATATCAAAATGACTAGCGTTTGCACAACTCTAACAGCATAACAAGTACCCCCTCTAACAAAACGTCTGAAATTTTTTTTGCTATGGAGACTCACACAAAATATCCTCTATTTGCATAGCCTCTAGCTCATGAATTTTCTCCAAGATAGCAACCATGTGACAGGAAAGAGAAAGAGTTGAGAAGACATAGCTTATTATAGCATAATTATGGGATATCATATATAAATACTACAAATATTTTAACTAAACTAAAATCAGAACTACAGACATGTTCAAATTTTGTGTAGATTTATTCCTTAGATATGTACAATGAGATTATTGATTCTATGTAGCAATAAGAGTTTGGATGTTGAGTTTTCTTGCCAAAAAGAGTTGTTGGTTGATTGAATCTGGCAAAAAGAAAAGAGAGCTTAATTATTTCCACTAAAAGAGTTGTAGAGGGCTTATATATTTTAGCCAATAGGATCATAAGAGGATTCAGCTCACCAAAAAGAATTTAGGATTGCTTTTATACAACAAAAATGGAAGAAGATTTAATTATTTCATACAAATGTATTGCAGGGGGATTGATTTATTTCAATCCAAAGAATTGAAGGCTGATTAAGATAAACAAAAAAAGTGGTTTGTTGATTTATTTCAACAAGTAGGGAAGAAAGCTCATTTATTATAGTTAACAGAGTTGAGTGATGATTAGTCATAGAAAAAATAGTTATCTCTCATTGCGAAAGACATGATAAATCTAGTGATCGAGGAGGATGGTTTGCTTGAAGAGCATATGCTAGCCATTAGTGTTTTGAATAAAGAGTCTACTAAGCCTATTGAGGTAGAGTCAAGAGAAGAACATGAATAGTGGAAAGAGAAGAAAGAAGAGCAAGGGAATGCCACTTTGAATGTGGATCATACTTTCATTGAGGTTGTCCATATGTAGGATGTAGAGAAGCTGGATGATGTAGAGTTTGTGGATGTGGATGCTCAAAGTTTTCGGGTGCAGATGATATCCTAACAAAGGGTTCAAATGATACTTATGTCTTATCTGATGCTCTACTAGTACAAGCAAAGATTATATTAAACTAGAATTTCAAAATATAGGATGCAAATTATAGAGAAGAGTGTAAAGAAGACATTTGGCAAACTTCTCCACTTATGCTTGTGCTAGAGACTTTCAAAGGTATCTTCTACAACTCACAGACAAATATATATGTTGTGGATTTAATTGCAATTTGAAAATCTGGAGAGGTTGACATTACTGTTTTTTAATTACAATCTTGAATATTAAACCAAGGGAAAGTGTGCTTTTATGTACGCGTTGTATATGCATTATAAGAATTTGAGTACATTGCCAAAGTGATGTTGGAATCCTTGAAATTATCTTATGATCCAAGGGCATCTATAGGGTATAATATGATTGATGGGTTACCCCTACCATTTGATCTAAGAGGGCCTATGGATTCCATTGAGTAGGATGTAGGTACATACATATTACTTGGACTTGATCTTTTGATACCCAATGATCCAAGTTGACAATATGACTATAGGTTATTGTAGTGGATATGCAAGGCGATCTGAATTTGTCAAAACGTATTTTAATAGAAAGAGTACTAATAGTGATTGATGGACTCAAAATGGGCTTGGTATCAAGGGAAAAGACATAATTTTTTTGGTTGTCATGTTGATCTGTATGCGAAAGTTACAGGGTCAGAAAGGTTGATGACTCACGAGTGAGACTACATGTAGTATAGCGAATAGTTAAAACTTTAGAGGTTCAAATTTTAAGAATTTAGTCATGATTTCTTTAGCAAAGTTGTAAATGTGAGGGGGCTACATGTTTTCTTTTTAAACCTTGGCGATCCGATCTAAGCATCAAAAGATATGTATCCTTTTTTGCAAGGTGGTCCTGTGTAGGACAATTTTCTAAACTAAGAGAAATTGAGTCAAATAGATTTAAATTATTGCATTTGACATATGCATTAATAGAGATGATTGAAGCTACCTTGAGGCTACCCATGGTAGGGAAGATGATTATTATATGCAAGAAAAGAGATGCATTGATAGAGATGATTGAGGCTGACTTGAGGCTACCCATGGTAGGGAAGATGATTGGTACATGCAAGAAAAGAGATGCAAAAGAGACCAATGCAGTGGAGAACCTAGTGGAAGATGAGTAGATTAACAAAGATGAGGAAGAGGAAGAAGGGTATGAGTCGACATATGAACTAAGGATGTTATATGATGTAGGAGTATTTATAGGGATTGTGATGTTTTAAAAGTTTGATTACCTCTCATTGTTAGGATTGAATGCAATGTATATATGACAAGCATGCATGTTCAACCCATAAGAAAAACTTAAATTAAAAAAAAGTGAGATATTTTATTTAATGCATAATGATATGTGTAGGCGTTTGTCTTTCAAATCTATGGGGCATCCTATTTTATCACAATCATTGATGATGTGACTAAGAAAGTGTGGGCTTTCATTCTAAATAGGACATATGAGGCTGTCATGTTTTAAAATGTACTTATAGAAAATTAGTTTGGTAAGAGATTTAAGTGCCTCAGAGTTGATAATGGTGAAGAATATATCTATTATAAGTTCAAAAATATTTGTGAAGCATATGGGATGAAAAGGAGACTCAATGCAGCTAGCAATCTTGGAAAATCATTAAAGCATGATCTCAAATACTATTTTGAAGGAATGAGATAGGAGGCTACGTGCACAAGTATTATTATTAATTAATTTAAAAAATAAATGGCTTTAAATGATAGTGTAAACTCAATAGTAAATGAAAGGCTACTAAGTATATTATCTAATGCTTCTCTTACTCAAGGATTTTGAGATAAGACTATGAAGATTTTTGTACATTTGAAAAACATGTCACTTAATACTACCTTAGATGGTATCATTTCTAAACAGGCATTGTTGGGTAAGAATCCCTCTCATGATACCTTAAGAGTATTTAGCTAATATAAGGCTTATGTATATTTACTAGGTAGGCTCTCAGTCTCAATAGAGATCGCTATTTTGCACTTTCCTAGCAGTGACTAGGACTTTCCTCCAAATGGATTGAGTTTAGTATTGGGTGGCTGCAATTGGGGATAACCAATGAGGGTCCAATGATCATGGCGTGTAATGTGTCCACTAGTATCATCCAGGACATGTCTTTAGCACTCCATCGGAAAGGATGTCTAGAAAGCTCCGCCGGCACTCCCATGGAATGTTATGGGGTTTGTGATCTAGGGCTTTCCGCATTTGCCATGTAGCGGAAGTATTCAGGACGTTCCCACTTAGGATCGACCTAAATTATGGTTTTTTCTGATTGGTCATTTCTTAACAGCCACTAGCGTCATACCCAAGTGAACTACTTTACGCAGAAATGCCAAGTCCGAAGCGGATTCACACTGCACTTGGTTCAAGGAGAATGGGAAACGAGAGGGATGCAAAGCTCAACCTCTCTGCCATAAGGCATAGTCCCATTCTGTTCCCCTAAAACAGCGTAAATTGGGTTAAGTCATAACTCTAGGTCAACGCTTTTGTTGTTCGTGTCCTTTGATGATCATCTTGTTGTTCCTCATGATTTGAGAAAAGTTCCCGACCAATCGGGACCACCCATCTGTAGGAGCGGACCTATGGCCCATCCTCCGCACTTTCCTCGAGTTGTTTTAGTTATTTACTTATCTAACACATTAGTTGGACATGTAACAACGAGCTTCTTTAATTAACCCATTAGACACTGGTTCCTTCACGTAATCTTATTACTTGACATAGAAAAACAATATCAGATAAGTTCTTTATTAACAGGTCATCATATTTATCTTTGAAATATAAAGAATTCCGCCCGTAGGCTTATCCACAATCCGCCCGAAGGCTATCCAGCAATCCACAGGGATCACTATTCCAAGTTTCCGCCCATAGACTAGTATGCGGGCCTCGCGATCCAATCCCGAGTCACATTAGCCTCTTGTGCACGACCCAGAAGGCGAGGGATTTATGGCCATAGCCCCCACTGGCACCCAAGGGTCCTCCTGCTCCAAGTAGCGCTCAACGGAGAGACTTCTCGCAGCGGGTTAGGTCCACGTTCCCGACGCAGTCAACAACCCCCTTGATTAGGGTCACGCAGGCAATCAGGGGTAACTAAAGTTGCCTCTCCCTTCAGGCCTTCAACTTGAAGTATAGATATTCATTTATCTTTTAATTCATTGGTCAAACAAGTCAAACAGTGCTCTAAAATTTATAGCAAGCACAAACATTTCCATTGATCGTTTTTATTGGCAAACTGCTAAGGAATGAATCCTTCCTTTCAAATGCATCCAGCATTCGATCCGGGATGACTTGCAACTTGGGAAGATCCCCTATATCCTATTAACCCAACTTGGTCAAACCTTAAGGTTCATTGGGTACTTCAGTTTCTTGGTCTTTAATCTTCAATTAATCTTCCTTACTCAAGAAGGATATCAAAGTATACATCCTCTTGCAAGATAACTTGCATAAGGATCTGCCATCCTTGTTGCGAGAATTTGGCCTTTTTTCTTGTGATCCAATCAAAAGACCAGATGACTCCGTACTTGTTGTGCAAGTTCCGCATCGTACTATGCGATAATGGAGTCACGAAACAATCTGTTTCAGGTTCTTTAAGCTGACATCGTTAGACCTAGGGTTTCCTAGCTTCATTTTTATAAGATTCTCAGGGTCAAACCCTAGATCCTTTTACGATTGCAATTCACTGTCCCTACATTCAGTGAATGTGGGCAAGTATTTAAGGTATAGATATTACTTGGAATTTAACTTATTCCCAATGAGTATTTTGCATCATAGGTGTTTTAAGTTTATATCAATTTGGTTAACTCTAGAAGATAATTTCGAGATTACTTCCACTTGATTCGTTGTCTATGCGTAACCCTAACTTATCGATTTGAGGTTAGGCATAGGTTAGGTTAATTTCAACTAATCTTCCCTTTTCTTTGCGAACACAACTCATGCTAAATCAGCAACCTTTTTCTTGCTAAGTTATGCAGTTAACAATGATAATTTCATAGAGTTTATGCATCGTAAGAGTCATTTCATGATTTGCACTTTCCATGATGATTCATTGTAAAAGAATAGGGTTAATAGTGCAAGATGTAGTTTTATACCTTTAGGCTTAACCAAAGTATACTATTTTAATGGGTAATAATCTAGCTCATAATTCATTTCAATGCATAAAGCTATTTGCAAAAAAAAATACGTTTATACTTTATTTATTTTGCATGTTCCATTAGATGTATTAATGACTAAATTCATTCGTTGTGAACAACTAGGACAAAATATATCCTATTTCTAACAACTAACCTTGCATGACTGAATTACAACAATATAAAATAAAAATAAAGAAGGAAAACTTGGTTTTGGGGTGAGATATCCACATGGATACCGGGGGATGACCCTCCCGTGGTTGTGCCTTGGACTTTCTTAGGAGGCATCACAATTGTAGTCCTTCGGACGTGGAAGTAGCTTTACACTCCTTTTTGGAATTCCACCGTTGCTCCCTTGCACCTCAATACTTTTCTTCTCTTTTTTTCGAGTAGGGGAAAAAAAATCAAAGTCCCAAGGGTATTTTGAAAAGGGTAAGGAACGGCTAAGGGTTTTAACCACGGGAGAAATGGAGAGTAATCCCTAAGTCCAAGAGAAAGGCTTAAGGAATTTTATAAAGCACGCGGTTTTTAAAGCCCACGGGAAACATGGGAAGGCTAAGGAAAAAAAAGAAACCTTATGAGCTTTAAACATGAGGGGGTCTTCAATATGTCACAAGGGAAGGGAGATAAGGGATTTTACACACGGGGGTTTTCAATATGTCACGGACAGGGGCTTAAGAGTTTAGACACGGGGTTCCACCACCCATGAAAGAAGGGCAAATAATGCTTTAGACACGGGGGGTGTTTTTGGCTTAAGGGATAAGAGGGGTGATAAGACCTTTAAAGCCTAAAGTTTTAGAGGATAAGGGGGATGATAAGACACGGGGGGGGGGGGGGGGGGGGGTGAAAGGTTTTCGAAAGGCACAATAGGAGGTGAAAGGGGTTTATACGGCCCAAGACAAAGGGTTATTGAGTTTAGCACCGGGGGGGGTAGGGAGAATTTGGTAAGGCTCAAGAAGGGATGAAAGGCCCTTAAGATAATTAAAACCGGAGGGGGGGGGGGGGGGTGAAAGGAAAGGTTTACAAGCCCATATACAAGCCCATAAGAAAAGGGGCTTAAGGGGAGTTTAAAACCCGGGGGCAGGGGGTGTGGTTTCAAATTGCACAAAAAAGGGGGCCTTGGGAAATTTTGGGGCACAGGGGTGAAATTTCCAAGCCCACAGGAAGGGGGGGCTTGGAGAAGATTCTTAGAAGCTTCTAAGAATCTTCTTAGAAGCTTCTGGGGGAAAAGGGGTAGGAGCCTACGTGACACCATGTGGAGGGAGGTGGCTCCCTTTCACAATGTGGCGACGTGTAGAAACCTCCTCGCCCTTCAGCCTCGTGGCGACTCCCCTTGCACCTCCTCGGCAGCAGATGACGTCCGATTCCTGGCAGTGTCCTACCTTTTGCCATCCTCCCCTATCTCCCTTGAGTGGGGGTTTTTATAGGGAGAGGGAAGGGAATCCTCCCTCTCTTCGTGTCGTTGTGCATGGTAGCTGGAAGCGCCGAGCTCCACTAAGGAGCTTTGTTATTCATTCTATTCCCCTCGCCTTCCAGCACGACAGTTGGCTGGGGAGGGGAATAATAATTTTTTTTTCCATTATTTCTTTTAAAGGAATTATCCCCATAATTATCCTACCCTTAAGAGGGTTTCCTATGTGAATGGTATTTTCATCCATTTTGGAGTTGTTACATTCTCTCCCCCTTAGAGGAATCGAGATGTCCTCATCTCGAGATAAACTGGGGATATTGACAACTGAGTGTGCCTTCATCTATCCAAGTGGCATCCTCTTCAGGATAATCCTTCCATTGGACGAGGCATTCTCTTAGGGTTCTGGATCTTAATTGTCTCTCCCTAACATCTAAGATCCTATTAGGCCTTAGTTCAAGGACTCCTTGACTAGGCATTACAATTTGTTGATCGTCAAGTACATGGTTAGGATTAGGTACATACTTTTTCAATAGGCTAATGTGGAATACATTGTGAACCTTTAGGTTCTCAGGAAGTTGCAATTTATAAACATTAGGTCCTAGGCATTTGAGGATTTTGTACGGCCCACAATACCTTGGACTTAGCTTCTTGCAATCTCCTAAGGATAGGGAACTCTTTTTAGGGCGTACGTGAATGAAGACCATGTCTCCTTCTTTGAAGACTCTATCTTGACGCTTCAAATCTGCGTATGCCTTTTGTCTATCCTTGGCCGCTTGGATGTCTTGTCTTATTGACTTTATTTGGTCATCCATCTCTTCCAACATCTGCCTTGAAGCTTCAACCCTTAAGGTTGGATCTGAGAAGTTTAGGGGACTTCGACAGTCATGACCATACAATGCTTGGAAAGAGGTCATCTGAATGCTTTGCTGGTAAGAAGCATTGTACGCAAATTCAACCAAAGGTAAGTATTGAATCCACCACTTTGGCTCACGACAGCAGTATGCCCTAAGCATATCCTCGATGACTTGATTTACTCACTCTGTTTGGCCATCCGTTTGGGATGGTAGGCGGTGCTAAAACAAAGTTGAGTCCCAATATCTTCAAAGATATCTCTCCAGAAGTGTGATGTGAAGAGAGAATCACGATCACTAATGATTCTTCTGGGTAAACCATGTAGCTTGAATATCTCCTTGATAAACAATCTTGCAATGTCTGAGGCTTTATAGTTTGTCTTTACTAGAATAAGATGTGCAACGTTAGTAAGCATGTCAACCAAAACCATGATGGAGTTGTATCCTCCCTGGACTTGGGGTAGGCCTACAACAAAATCCATACTGATGATATCGCATTTCATTTGGGGGATGTCAAGCGGTTGTAGTTTCCCTGGCATCATGACATGTTCGGCTTTGATACATTGGCAAGACAAACACTCGGTGACATATTTGAGAACGTCACCTTTGAGCCTCTCCCAATGGTAGCTTTTCCTAACTGCATTAAGAGTCTTAGCATAGCCAGGATGTCCTGCAAAAGGAGAATCATGAGCTTCCCACAATATCTTCTGCTTAAGTGACTGGCTTGCTGGTATACACAGCCTTGTTCTATAGTAGACAAGTCCATTATTAATAGAAAATTTGTGATACTTAGCCTACAACTTTTGGTTATGATCCTTGATAGAGATCTCCTTTAGCATTGTTTGGTAGGCGAATCATGGCATGCTTCCTCTCTAGCTAACTCAAGTATAGGGTTGTTTGGCATAGATACTTTTGTACCTAGAGATCTAGCTGTTGATGGATTCTGTAGGATTAGAGAATTAAGGAATGCCTTGCGACTAAGTGCATCGGCAACTACATTCTCATTCCTTGGTTGGTACTTGATTTCAAAGTCATACTCCTCCAACACTTCAATCCACCGATGTTGCCTCATGTTGAGCTCGTTCTGGGTAAAGATCCATTTGAGACTCTTATGGTCAGTTACTAGAGTAAACTTGTTACCCAACATGTATTGTCTCCAAAGCTTTAGAGCATGGATGATAGTTAGCAATTCCAGATCATGCGTAGGATAATTCTTTTCATGACTCTTCAATTTCCTTGAAGAGTATACTACTGGATGACCTTCCTGCATAAGTACACACCCCAAGGCAAGAATGCTAGCATCAGTTACTACCTCGAACTCCTTATTGAGGTCTGGAAGTTTTAGAATAGGTGCTGATACCAAACTTTGCTTCAATCTGTCGAAGCTATTTTGTTCGGGAGTTGACCATGCAATGGAAGTTTGCTTCTTCAGTAAGTCCGTCAGAGGTGCTGCAATCAAAGAATAGTTTTTTATGAAGACCCTATACCATCCTGTCAATCCAAGAAAGCTACGTATCTCTTTGACGGATACTGGTATTGGCCACTCAAGCACATCTCTGACCTTGGCTAGGTCCACTGATATTCCTTCTACTAATACTATGAATCCCAGATATTCAATCTGACACTTGAAGAATGCACACTTCTTCATTTTAGCATATAGATTATGTGACCTCATTATCTCAAGGACAATCCAAAGTTGGGGTTCATGATCTTCTTCCTGTTTAGAATAGACTAAAGTATCATCGAAGAAGACAAGCACGAAATCATCAACATATGGCCTAAAGATATCCTGTATTAACCTATTGAAGGTGGCAGGTGCATTCGTAAGCCCAAATGATATAATTAGCAACTCAAAGTGCCCATATCTTGTATTGAAGGCCGTCTTTGGGATATCTTCTTCCTTGATCCTTATCTGATAGTAACCTGACCTGAGATCAATCTTGGAGAAGATCTTTGCATCCTGAAGACGATCAAGAAGCTCATCTATTCTAGGAATAGGATACTTGTTATTGACCGTTGATTGATTCAATCCTCGGTAATCAATACATAGTCAGAGTGTCCCATCTTTCTTTTTCTGGAATAGTACTGGAGCTCCCCAGGGTGAACTGCTAGGATGGATGTAGCCTTGATCTAGCAGTTTCTTGAGTTGTTTCTTTAGCTCAATTTCTTCTGGTATGGACATTCTATAAGGTATCTTTGCAATTGGTGCAGCTCCTGGTACTAACCTAATTTCATGATCCACTTCTCTTTGAGGTGAAAGTTCAGTCAACTCTTCAGGGAATACGTCTGCGTATTCCTTTAGCCAAGAAGGTCCTTCATGAGACTCTTGCTTTTGATCTAATTTGTTGAGTTTGATCAAGTAGACAGGTAATCCTTTTCTGACTCCTTTTATGATTCGAGATACTTTGGCCAATTGGATTCTTGGCACTCCAGCCTCACCTTGAGTTGTGACTAATTCCCTTTCGGAGTTTCGAAAAGAAACTTGACCATTTCCATAGTGAATGTGGGCGTCGTTGGGCTTCAGCCAATCCATTCCAAGTAGACACTCATGGATACCTAAATTCATGACTCTGAATTTGACCAAAGTCTTCTTTCCTCCTAGAAGGAATTCCACCTTAGCCGTTTGCCTGGTACAAGTAACCTCACGACCATTTGCCAATTCCACAAGCAGGGTAGGTGCTTCTACTGTGGCTATTCCTAATCTTTTTGCGCAAGCTGGTGAGATAAAGGAATGTGTACTGCCACAATCAATCAAGGTCTTGAAATTTTTTCCTTGATAGTCTGACGGTGTCTGAATCACCGAGAACTGGCGATTCGGCCCTTTCTTGTGTAGGGCGGCATGGACTATTGCCCTTTCAAACTCTGCTTCCATGGTCGGATCTTCTTCTTCTTCTTCTTCGCACATTTGCCTATTGGCAATGCAGGCAGTTCTTCCTCTTCCTCGGGTAGTGGCTCCTTGACCACAGCCTAATCCTTGGAAAGGCGCTTGGCGATATCCTCCACCAAGCTTGGGACATTGCCTCTTGAAGTGACCGAGTTCGTTGGAATGGAAACAACGGAGGCTTCGACGATTACTTTGAGTAGGAACAAAGTTGTTGACATTATTCGTCCTTGCTTTCTTTCTTTGTCCCTGATTATGACCTTGAACTCTCTTCATTTGAGGTCTGAATGCTCCTCAGTTCGGGTCATTATAAGACCAAGTTTTGTTACCCCTTGGTCTAGCTTGTACCTCCTGAATTATAGGCACCGCTCGAATGAGTGCATCCTAGAGATCTGATGGACGCATAGATTCGAGACAGGTATTGACTGGTGGATTTAATCCCGCACAAAATTTAGACACCTACTATGTCATGTTCATCTGCAGTGAATACTTAAGAAGTGAGACAAATTTAGAGTAGTATGCATCAAGCATGAGCCCCAACTATTTTAGTTCGTAGAATTCATTCATTTTTTGCGTGTGATAAGCAAGTGATAAATATCTTTCTTGCACAGCTTTCTTCAGCTTCTCCCAGGTAACGGATCCCTCTATGATCCCTTGATCCCTGCACCATTACTTTCACCAAAGCCTGGCTTTGCCGGTGAGCTTTAGCTTGGTGAGCATAGCCTGATTGGCAGGTGCAGTACCGGCTGCTTCAAAGTAGTCCTCCATGGATTCAATCCAAATTTCAGCATCAGCTTGGACGAATCTGCCTCTCCCGTCAAACTCGAGTGGCTTAATCTGCTTGAGAAGGAAGTTCTTCTCCTAGATCACAGCAGTACTTGATGTAGGAGGTGAATTAGGAACCTGTACCTGGGGTTGTGCCTAAATAAAGGTTTTCTTAACGTTATTATACAATAATCGTCGTTAATTTATATTAGATCTTCAATTCTGCTATCATGTAACCAATGTAGCTACTTAACTTTTTATCAACTCTTATGCACAATCAGACATTGATAAAAATAAGTCTTTTTTTGTATTTATATGGCCATAGCCCTTTCGAATACAACATTTCATGCGATGATAAGCCAACTGTTACATTTAGTTTGGGGAGAACAACGTTGTATTACATTTATCTACAGGAACTATATAATAGTAAGGTTTCGGGTCATGGATCTTCAGGAATCGGTAAGTCATTGGAAGTTCAGGATATCCTTTCCGTTGGAATCCATACTTCTCATGGCGGCCCAACACTTTAATCCTGTCGGCGGGGATTACACGGGTTACTTCCTCATATACATATGAGTTCATCTCAACCCTCCGACCTCGAATATGTAAAGTTGAGTTTACATGAGCTTCCACAAAAATGAACAGCTTCACGACTTTCAGGTCTTCCAACCACTTGATCCTATTTAGGTTGTTTTGAAGGTATGCAAACTGGTGGGCAGCTATATAGTAGATTCCTGAGGCACCTGTCCATCTTCGTTCCATGTACAAAGGCGATGTATTATAGATTCGCTCTAAGATGTTCATTCTAACTGTGCTTTGTATGATTTAAATTGATTATTCTAACATCATTTTTTGTCTGTGCAAGTGACATTTTTAGGATGAGTCAAGGGATGAGCGATGAGGAGTTATAGGACATCTTCGCACGCATGTCTCTAGACCAGATCGCCGGATTCACAGAGATGGCACACCAAGAGCTTTCTCGTTCTTCGTCAAGGCGCTCTGCTAGATCTACTTCAGCGCGATCGGATGCTTCAGCTTCGAGCAGAGGATCTTGACGCTCTCGACTTGAGCTAGAGGGAGGGAGGGAGTGCATCGGGATTGGCTTCGAGCAGACGATCTCGACGCTCACGACTTGGGCCAGAGGGAGGGAGTGTATCGGGATCAGGGGGATGTTGCAGAGATACAGAGGTAGTGAGCCCGCAGTCGACAGGGAATACAGGTGTGACTCCTCACTCTTGTGGCTCAGGTGGATGCTATGGAGACACGAACGCGGTGTCTCCGTCTCATTGTTCAGCTAGAGCTACGTCACCTCTAGAATTTTTCACATCTATGGGGACGTCTACTCCAGTTACTCTGGCTTTTGCACAGCTGTTAGCAGATGGCACCCCTGTGGGTGCCACTCTAAGAGAGATTACCCCCGTCAGTACACCGGATGCAGAGCGGTCTCTTGGATATGCCCAGGAGCGTGGACACAGATGGGAGAGGACCCATCTTAGGCAGACTCCTAGGGACTATGGATATCTAGTCGATAGTAGGTCAGGAGCCATCATCATGAATGATGAGGGGAGGAGGGTGATGGCTCGCATGAGAGAGTTGTGCCAACAAGTTTTTCGGCACAACGTCTTAGATCATTGGAAGAACATACCGGAGGGGAGCAAGGACTACATAGTAGCACCCTTGCATGAGGAGTTTCCGGTGCCAGCCGTAGTAGATTGATTCTCTATGGGCTGGATGATGGATTGCATGCGTGCATACATGTCACATAGATGATCCGACACACACAAGGCAATCAAGAGTGGGGCTGCAAAGCCCAAGTGGTTAGATGCAAATGACTGGCGTCGACTGAGGGAGGAGGCTACAGATTCTCCAGGACATTGGAGTCAGGAGCGCGAGGCGGCGAGGGCACGACTCGAGGTCGGAGTGGTCCATCATCTTGGGAGTGGCAGCCACAGGACATATTTGGAGGACTTTGTAAGTTTTTCTTTTGTTTTGCTTGTTTATTTTTTTGAAATATTCTTTGTACTAACAATCATGTTTCTAACAGTTAGCATTTGGTTTTCTTTGCAGCGCTCCATTACAAATCGCAATCTGACTAGCTTTGAGATGCAGAGAGGCATGGTCTCAGGGCATTGATCGACCGATTGTATAGACACGGCGGCCCTGTAAGTCACTCATCTTTTTTGTCCGTAGTTACCATGAGATATTTGAATGCATTATTGTATGGTGGATTGATGTGTTGTTTCTTTTTCTACAGAGTCCGTTTGATACTCCTTTGCGACGGGATGAGCTTTCGGGGGACGACGATGCTCGCCCTTGGATCCCTAGAGCTCACACACCTTTATTTTTGAGTCGCCTGATCTATGTAGACATGTTCTATGTATTAGTGATATCCTGTCATGATTGTACCAATCACTTTTTATGTGATCATGTATTTATTTTATGTATCAGTTTTATGATTTCAGTATACATTGTTTTTGTTTGCAAGCGCATTGTACACAGTACTGTAGAAACTATTTTGTATGGTTATCATAAAGCACACAGTGCTATATGTGGCAGGGCAACTTGCTGCCCTGCCACAAATTTTTTTTTTCCCTATTACCATCGCTATTAGCGTCGTAAATTTTACTACTCGTATTGCTATTGGCGTCGCTATGCACGTCGCAAACCGTCGCTATCAGCGTCGGTATTGGCATCGCTATCAGTGTCGCATTTATAGCGACATTGATAGTGATGCAAATATTGACTATTCTATGGCATCATTAATAACGACGCTTTTTGCGACAATGGGTGCAAATTTTTCTGTTTGTATTTTCGTCGCTTTAAACGTCGGTATAAGGCCTATATCTTGTAGTGACTTCGGCATGCACCATCAGGCTGGCTCCAACTTAATGCGCTTTTGGAGCCCCAAGAGGAACACCAAGGAAAAGGGAATTCTCTTGTAAGAAAATCTATCTTGTAACATCAACAAGCTTGTTTATTATGTTTCATATGATCACAATGAAGAAAAGAACACCAGGCACAACAAATCTTCATGCAACATCATGTAAATCTCCCACGGATTTGATAGAATCAACCATATTCTTCAATATCTTCACAAAATCCATCAATAGAACAAAGAAAGCAAAGGAATACACCATCTTTGAATGGAAATACATCACATAGTATTCATCTTCAATATCTTCATAGTCTTCTCCCTCAATCTCTCATATACAATTACTCTGTTTTGACTATCTCTGACTCTCTCTCTCTCTCTCTCCATCAATAATACATCATATCCTCACTACAATCTCTCATAATCACTCTCAATAATCCTTCTTAGGTCGTGGATACCCCTCCCAAGAGGTATGTCTGATATGAAGAGTCACCAGAGCCACTATAGTGTCCTTTCATAGCTCACTATTGTCACTTCACTTCAGTTTTCACTTGAGTCTTCAACAGCTACTTCTTTCACTTCTTTAAGCTCTTTTGCACTTGTATTCACCTCTTTCCAAGGCTAGAAAACTTTCCCAAGCTACACTCTCATCCAACAAAACACATACAGAAGCATACACAACAGTCACAGTATAGTACTAGAACAGCTATAGTACAGAACAGAACAGAGACAGAAGCTCTACAGAAGACCTACAGAAGGTTACAGAAGGTCATCAAAACCACATAACTCATACTCAAACCATTCCATACTCTCAAAAACTATTCAATAAGCTTTCACAAGATCTCAATCTTCATCAATCAATACTCCATCCCTCCTTACAGAAGACAATCAGAACAAAACAGAACAAAACAGAAACTATACAGAAGGTATACAGAACCAATCAGAACCTATCAGAACATCACATCTCCACTAATAAACATCATGAACTTCCAAAACCCAATCAATATCATCCAAAACACTCTCAAACCACTTCCAAGCCAATCAATCATCTCATAAAATCAACCATTCAGCTCTCAAAAACAACAAAAATCAGCCAAAAAAATAGGTCATTTCAACACTCAACATACGGATTATGTTTTGAAAGATAAGCTAAGAGATCCACCCTCAGTTGATTAGTACTCTGGGCATAAGTAGGGGCTGTGTTTTGTCTTTGATTCAGGACCACAGAATCAATCATGGTATGCCAGGAATTATCAGGACAATTAGCCACTTTGGAGGAGTAACTCTGGAACATGTCATCTATGCGCAACTCCAAATGGTTGACATACAAAACATCTTGTAGAACTACGTCTCCCACATACCATGCCATATCCACCTCATTTGGAATCAACAAGTCTCCTCGTAGATACATGTAGGACATCAACATGGTATCTGTCGTGATAGAATCTTCAAACACCATCCTTACCACCTCTGTCAGCAATTCAGCAGACCAAGCCCCACTCCATCCATCTTCAGGAAGAGGTAAATCCATCGTGGAAAGCTTCATGTAGAAGGCCAACTTTTGTAATTGGCAGTGGACAAAGAAAGAATGGTCTGGTGGAACATATTCTTGAAACTGCTCAAATGTAGACCATAGCAAATCCATTCTGGACTGCAATCTTTCCACTTTATCTTGGAAGAGAGGACACAAGGTAGCCTGTCTTTGAAGAGCAACCAAGTCCTGCTGTGAGAGAGAAGGGATCAAGGGAACAGTAGGGCTTGGAGGAACATACCGTGACTTTGCCAGTTGATCTTGCAACTGCTTGATTTGGGAAGTGTGCGATTCCACTGTGTCATTAGCAGTCTGTAAGGCTAAAAGTTTGTCATCTAAGAGAGTTTGGAACTCCTGCGCTTCTCTGGACATCCTCTCCTTCTCCTCTGAAAGGCTAGTAACCTCGGATTGAGCCTCTAGTAACTGGATCTTCAAAGAAGAGATCTCATCTCGTTGGGTTGCAACCAGTTGGGTTTGTTGTTCCATCTGCTTAAACAAATCTGCTAGGGTAACCTTAGTAGAGGCTAACTCGGATGTTGCCTTATGCAACAGGTCCTTAGACTGCATCAGCTCTTCATAAAAGGAAGCATACAGCTGTTGAACACAGGCTGTCACTGACAATTCAATGGAACTCTGAATGTCTTTACAAAGGAAAGGAATTGCATCTCCCGAGACTAGACTGTTCAGTGAGGGGACTGATATGTCCAATGAACCTTCTCGATGTGCTCTGAACAGGTTATTACAAGTGAGATACCCAGGGAGATCACTGCCAGAGGTAGCAGGAATGGGCACTGAAGGAAGAACTGAAGGAGCTTTATCAGCTACCCTCTTCAAGCGTTTGCGCTGTATGACTAGGGGAGGCGGAGAATCATCATCCTCTATATCAATGGGTTCTGACTCATCTGAAGGTGGAGGAGGAGGTACTGGATCTGATGGAGGAGGTGGAGACACACTCTTCTGTAAACCTGAGTAGGTCAAGAAGGCAGACAAATACGATCCATAGATGAGATTGGTAACATTGCCCCTAGTGACTTTGACGAAATGTTGATCCATCTTAGTGAGGAGGTAAGTGCTCCAATCAATAGCGACTCCTTTCAACACCATCCTTGAAGCTGTGAAAAGCTCTTTGGGCAAGTACTGGGATGGCGTTTTGGCAGGCATAAACCTGTCCTGGAGAAACTGACAGACCATCTTCCACACGGGATAAATGATCATGGAAAAGGAAACTCCTGAAGAGTTGATCACCTTCTTAACATCCAGCAATTCCCTTGTCTGTTTTTGTAACAGCTTCAAAATCTCTTCATTAGAGAAAAGCTGACGAGTGGTAACAAAGGGTTCACCTTTGGAGGGGGGAGAAAGAGCCTTCCCTAGGCCTCGAGGTGTCAAAGTCATAGAAATACCCTGGAACAGTCCCGACTTCTTGCTGTAGGAGGCTAGAAACTCATCACACATCGATGGATCCTCTGGAAGCAATGGAAAGGAGGTAGCCACAAAAGCAGCGAGTCCTGCCTTCGTGAGAGGCTCAAAAGTGAGTAGGGAAGAGTAATCCCTACTGACTAGTGGGACATACTGGATAGGGGGAGGAGCGTGAGAAGGCGCCATTCAAATGGTTACACACACACCACAAACACAGATAATCAAGGAGAATGCCTGCAAAGCAACATATAAAAAACCAAGGATAAGAGAACAACCAAAACGATAAAATGTGACTCGACCAACTATCCCCAAGCAAACCACAGCCTAGAAAAAAAATTCAACATGACCTTGAGACATATGCGACCGAAAGCTTCATGCTATGCATCATACAAACACCCAAATCCCCGTATCAGGCAATAAAGAAAAAACTACACACCGTACCCTTAACCGTAACAAAGACACTAAACTAAAACATAACCATAACCTACACACATCAAGACCACATCTTGGATAAACCGGTGTTTGACCTTGGAAATAACTCCAATGATTGCGCATATCCATCCCACGAAACTGGGTTCGTTAAAAAAGGGAAATTTAAGTGCAATGAGGGGGAATTAATTTAATGAAATGTGCATTTTAATAAATTATTAAGAAATGGGTGAAGTTTTATTAAGTGATAAACCTTAGCAAGAAAATGGCGGTTCCTTCTTAAAAATTTAATTACCAATTATTAGGTTAAAGCGGTGCTTTAATTCGAATCTCGGACTTCGATACCCAGACTGGGTCTCTAAATGCAAGTTCATTTATTACAATTAAGGTGATGTGGAGCGTTTTTTTGCCAGCGCCGCGTGCTCTTGTGACGGCTGGTTCATTTTAATTAAAAATATTAAAGTGTCTCTTTAATGCACTTTGCGCGTGCTAAGTGAATGGTGGGTTTATTTTTAGTTTTAAAAAAATGGTGTGTTTAGCGCGAATGCGCGTGCCATGGTGGTGTTGAGGGTTCATTTGTTTTAGTATTTGTTTGTTTGTTTTTGTTTGGTTTTTTTTTCTTGTTTATTTTTTATTTTTATATTAACCGTGGGTTTTGGGGTAGCTAAAAAAAATAACAAATAAAAGGAAAAATACCTGGTAGTGGGTGTAGGTAAATGCAAAGAATGCGCTCTCCTCAATCCAAAAATATCTGGATTTTTTTTCTAGATGTTTAGTTTGTGTTTGGATAAAAAAGATTTTTTTTTGTATTTATTTTGATGAATTGAGGTGTTTCATGAAGTATTGTGACAGCTTAGAAAAATAAGCCACAAATAACTAAAAATGTTAATGAAAGTGTTAGGAATTTGTCAAAAATTAATTGGGAATTTTTAAGCATTTTTAATGATTTTTTTTTCATTTTTTGGGTATTTTTAAAAGATTGGGGAATTTTAAAATGGTCGAAAATGTTTTTTCTGAAATTTACAGGTGTAGAAAAATATGGCCATGGGTTGCAGAAATAATGAGAATTTTTCTAGATTTTTATGTATTTTTTTTCAGAATTTTTAAATGAGGTTGTGTAATTTTTCAATGTTTTTTGTTTTTTGTTTTTTTTTGTGTTTTTAAAAGGGGTTTGCGGATTGTTGAATGAAAAATCTGGGAAAATATCCAGAAATAGGCTACGTGGCAGCTGCGTGTCAGCAACCGACTAACTAGCTCTCGCACCCGCGCACGATCACGAGCAATCGATCGCAAGCTCCCATGCGCGCGTACACACCTACACGTGTGTCGAGGCCACAAGGGTGTCGACGGGTGGGACGGGGGCCTTGTGTAGGGGAGTGTGTTAGTGGGGGGGAAAGGTAGGTGATGGGGGGGAATGGGGGTTTAAAAGGGGGGGTAGGCTAGTGGGGGGAATGGGGGTTTAAAAGGGGGGGTAGGCTAGTGGGGGGAATGGAGGCTAGTGGAGGGTAAGTGTGGTTGGATAGGGGGAAGGTGGGAAAGGGGGGTAGTGGAGGGTAATGGGGGGAAACTGTGGGGGGCACGTGGCAAGGAGGCGGGAGGCGGGAGACACAGACGCAGGAGGCAGGTGGGGCAGTTGGGAGGGCGGGTGGAGCGCAGTCGGCGACGAGGGCGACCAGAGGGCGGGGGGCGGCCTGGAGGACGGCGCGGGGCGCTACGCCACAACGCGGCGGCGGTACAGGCGCAGGCGGGCGTCCAGGGCACTGGTGACGTGGCGGCGAGGTGGGCACTGGCGACCTGGAGGGCAAGCACTTGCGACGTGGCAGAGGGAGGCCACTGGCGACGTGGCGGCGGCCCACGGGGTGTCGTGGCGGGGCAGGCGGCCGTGTCAAGGAGCGGGCGCAGTCGAGCAAAGGGCGAGGGGCACTTCAGACGCGGCAGAGGGCGGGGGGCGCTGCAGACGCGGGCGGCCTAAGGCCACACGGCGGGAGGCAAGGGAGGAGGGGAGAAAGAGGAGGAGGAGGGTAGGTTGAAGAGGAGGGAGGCACAAGAGGATGGAGGAGAGGGAAGGGAGGGGCAGGACAGGTAGGGAGAAGAAGATGGGGGAGAGGGAGAACGGGAGGGAGGTGGTTGGAGGGGAAGGGGTCGTGAGAGGGGAGGGGGGATAGGGAAAGGTAGGGGTGGGAAGGGCAATGGGCAGGGTAGGGGTAGGGGTTGGGGGTGCCCGGGAAAGGGTAGGGGTAGGGTAGGTCATAGGGGGGGTGCCCAAGGGGTGGGGTAGGGGTTGGGGGTAGGGTAGGTGCCCAAGGGGTGGAGTAGGGTAGGGTCCAAAAAGGAGGCGTACCCCCCGTCTCGCGCATGTGCGCGGGGCGGGGTAAAAAAATTTGCCGTGACGGGATTGAAAGGGTGCTCGAATGCTGGGATGAGGCACGCGGATGCGACCGGGACGCGTTAAGATGCATACAATTGAAAACGGGCGTGTTCAAGCGCGGGACGGGGCGCGCAAAAACACATAAAAAGAAAAAAAAATTAATAACTCCCAATCCGATCGTCAAAATGAAATGGCGTAAAAACAAAAAGTGGGCAAGACGACAGGGGGAAGACAGGAAAAATGTGCAACTAAGGTTCCGGGGTGAGTAAAGGACGGTCACGTGCAAAAAACACAAAAAATGAATAAAAAACGCAATTAAAAATTAATATCAGGAGATCCGTGCATCGGAACGAGGTTCAGGAAAAAGGAAAAATGTGCAAAAAGACGTGCCTCACAATCCTATCACATCAAAACATAGTTCTGACTGAGATAAGACGCGTTCACATGGAAAAAATCCAAAAAAAAACCCAAAAATGGGATTGGAAATTAATATTGGACGAACCGTTCACCGGAATGACATGCAGTAAGAAGGAAAAATGTCTGTAGGAAGGGGGGATACAAGGCGGTCATGTTAAAACACAGTTCCGGTGGAAGGAGGAGGGGTTCACATGCGAAAAACACCAAAAATACGGTAAAAAACACATTTAAAAATTAATAATAATAAATCCAAAAGGCGAAAGAGGGGGGAGGAAAAAGAAAAAAGGTGGGGGAAGGCACGAAGGACACGGCTATCAAATCAAATTGGAATTTCGATGCAAACAGGGCAGGTTCACATGGAAAAATATCAAAAAGACGCACGAAAAAGTCTTAAAGAACCGGAAAATTAATATTGGAGAAACCGTGAATCGGAATGACTCGGAGTAAAAAGAAAAAATGTCAGGGGAAAAGTGTTTGTTAGGGATATGATGTCAGATCACAGTTCCGAAGCAAGAAAAGCGCGTTCATATGGAAAACTGGCTAATTTACACAAAATGCTTCAAAAATTAATAACTCCAAAACCGTGCATCAGAACAGGGATATGTAAAAAGGAAAAATGGTCAGTTAAAAGGGAGGAACATGGCTATAAGGTTGGATTTGGACTTCAGTGAATGTAGGGTGCATTCACATGGTAGGACCGCAAAATCAGGGAATGAAGGAAAACTGCAAGGGAACAGCCCCGAGGGTGGGGGAAAAATGAACGAGTGGGTGGGAAGGGACCCCATCAGGGTAAAAGCAAGTCATGGCATAGAGGCATTAGCAAGTTGAGGCATATACAGAAGGGTATGCAATGTAGACGCGCAGGGACGCGTCCCCACACTTAAGATCTTAACGGATAGGGTTAACCAAACAACAGGGACCTAGGACCACGCCACAGACCATCCACTAATGTCCCCACACTTAAAACATGAACGTCACTGAGAAACAAAAGTTGTAGGGTTAGAAAAACTTGGCCCATTTTGTAGAGAATCAAGGTTGATTGTCAATGGCCCGTCCTGTGTTGTTGTCAGCTGCAGGAGGTACCAAGGCATCTTCATAGCACACATCTGTCATGGCAGGGACCACGCAGCAACACCTAGGGAGGTAACTGGTAGAAGGAATCGCAAGAAATGCGTCGATGATAAGGGATGTTGCACTCAACTCACAGTCACTCAAATGAAATGAAAGAATTGACACTCGTCCCAGGACTAATATCACTCGAGGAATAAGGATTGAAACCCATATTGCATACCCGGTTTAGAAATCAACAGGGGAATGGTGCAGAGGGAGTATGCCAGGGTGTACAGTTGATGGTGCATTAGTGCGTCGAACCCATCTGGCATAAGTGCAAGGAGGAAGGCAAGGGAGCCTTACAGTGTAGTGTATAGAACAGGGTGACGTGTCCTGTGATGACGACAGAGACCCATCCCGTGGGTGCATAGGGAAACGGAAACATACCTGACTCCAAGTGTCGTAACTTCCCTCAATCTCACCTCTCGGTAATTGATTGAAGAAACTCCAGTCATACTCAGCCCACCCTCTGTCTCACGCTTTGTTGATAGATACAGGAGGGCATTTCTTGAAAACCCATTAATGTAATCCTCATGATCACTTGTGCAAGGGTTGTATGCCTTGTGCGCATTTAATGGTGCAACTGTGCATCCTGCCCTGTGCCGGCATACGGTGCGAGAAGGAAGGCCAGGGAGCCTTATGGTGCAGTGCACAGAAACAAATTGTGCTTTGTGCATTGAGAGGCCCATCCCGTGCGTGCAACACTTCATTCACACTTCCTATCTCTCATTTGATTTGAAGGGAAAAAGACCAGTCTCTTGCCCCACCCTTTGTCCCACACTCTCTTGATAGATACAAAGGGCAACCCATACTCAAGTCCCCATCTGGTTAGGATGAAAGCTCGCATCACTCGATTGTTTGTCGATGAAGATCGCATCATCAGTTGTGTTGAAGAGGCGTACCCAGGGAGGTAGCCATCAAATCGAACGTTGTGTTGAATAGGACATGTCGTCTGCTAGAGGACAGTTAGACGCTCTGCAGAGAGGCCCAGGACACAGCGTACCAAGGGAGGTAGCTTCGGAACTGGATCTTGGGAATATCAATTAATGAATCCACTTTCTAGAATGCTGGGTGTTGCCACCTTTTCCACAGCCAGCTTCTCGCCCAAGGGTGTTTACCACCTTGTCTTGGAACGAGGCCTGCTATGACAGGGAATTGCTTCCTTTTCTCCCATAACAGATTTGTTTTTTCTTTTTTTTCTTTCTTTTTCTCCTACTCCCGAGGGTGTTTCCACCTTTTCTCGAAGAATAGGTCGGCATGTCAGGGACCAAAGTCCTTTTCTCCCATGACCGATATGTATATTTTTTTCTTTTTTCTTTTTTTTTTCTCGAATTAAGCAAGGGAATGGTAGAAAGACCATGTATCAGAACCAACCTCGCCACTGTCACTGGTGGAAAATAGAGAATAAGAGATCAAGGCTGGAAGGTAGAGTTGAGGGGACAGAGGGTTGCGTCCACCTCATCAGGAGTGGCTGAAGAACGGCTATCAGAAATAGAATCATAGGAAGTACAGTGCCATGCCAACGAGGTAAAGGATCAGGTGACCGTGATTGTCAAGATCCCCAAGGAGGGAAGTACTTCTTCAGGCGATATCCATTGATCAAGAAGGGATCATCAGAGGCATCAAGGTCTGCGCTTGGACAAAGCCATCAGGGTTGACAGCAAGTACCTTATATGGGCCCATCCACCACTGTTGAAGCTTGCCAGGAAACTTGCCAAATCGTGAATCATAGGCTAGGACCAAATCACCTTCTTTGAACTCCTTGTGCTTGATGAAGCTGTCATGGTAAGCCTTACGTCGAGCTTGCGTGGCTTCCATGCACTGTAGAGCCATCCTGCGAGTTTCGTCCAAACATTCCAGGTGTAGGAGACGGCATTGTAGTGAATCATCGTCCCCCAAATGCTCTTTGATAGTCACTCTCAAAGAGGGTAATTCTAGTTCCAGCAGATTGGCAATGTCTGCATACCAGGGAGTTATGGTTTCTACTAAGAATAGGGAAGCATCAGGGAGGTCTGGATCATCCTGCTCCTCGTCTACAGTTTGTGGGATACACGATAGATGATCAGCCAGAACATGGGAACGACCAGGTTTGGTAATTACCTCAAAGTCGAACTCCTAGAATAGAAGGAGCCATCTCATCATTCGTCCTTTCACGTCTGCTTTGTTCATTAGGAAGGACAGGGCCTCATGATCCACATAAAATTTAAAGTGGGTGGATAGGAGGTAGTGGCGGAACTTCTCTAGGGCAAACACCATTGCGAAGCACTCAAGCTCTGTCACTGTATAGTTCCTTTCCCTATCAATGACTTTTCGGCTTGCGTAATAGATGGGTTGATCCAGCTTTGAGGAGCCCTTTTGGCATAGAACTGCGCCTAAGCCTTCAATGGATGCATCAGTGTGTACATGAAACTCCTTCGTCCAATCCGGAGGTTGCAGAATGGGTGCCTCAATCAGACACTGCTTCAGAGTGTTGAAGGCTTTTTCACATTCTTCCGTCCAAGTAAACTCTACATCTTTCCTCAGAAGCTTGTGCAAAGAGGTTGCCTTTGTTGCAAAATGGGCTATGAACCTTCTGTAGTAACCCACATGGCCTAGGAATCTCCTCAACTGTTTGAGGTTGGTGGGTACTGTCAGAGCTGCGATCTTTTCGATTTTTGCAGGGTATGTTGATCCCTTGTGTAGAGACAATGTGGCCCAACAGAACTCCAAAAGAGACCCCAAAGATGCATTTGTCGGGGTTGAGGGAAATCCCATACTCCCGGCATCGGTCAAAGCATTGTTCTAGGTGTCCCCAGTGTTCACGGATCAAACTATAGACACAGAAGTCATCCAACTATACCTCAATAAAATCGTGCAGATGATTTTGGAATGCGGCCATGATGACTCGCTGGAAAGTAGCAAGGGCATTGCAGAGCCCAAATGGCATCACTCGGTAAGCGTAGGTCCCCCATTCTGTGATAAAGGTTGTTTTGGACTGGTCCTCTTCTGCGATTTAGACTTGGTTATATCTGCTGAATCCATCCAGAAGGGAGTAAAGCTCATGTCCTGCCACTGTGTCCAACAGTTGGTCTGTGAAAGGGATAGGAAAGTGATCCTTCTTCATCTTGGAATTCAACTTGTGGAAATCCACACAGATTCGCAATTTGCCATTCTTCTTGGGTACCACCACGATGAGTGAAACCCATTCACTATTTGCCACTGGATAGATGAACTCAGCTTCCAGAAGCTTCAGCAGCTCTGCTTTCACCAATGTGAAATAATTTGGGTTCATTCGCCTCTGTCGTTGCCGTACTGGCTTGGCATCAGGCTCCAAGTCAATATGATGCTGACATATTGTGGGATCAATCCCCTTTAGATCTTTATAGGACCACGCAAACACGTCCAAATTCTCTTTCAACAAGTTGTACAAGGTTGACAACTCTTCTTCTGGTAGGCTGCTACCCACCTTCAAGTGGCGTTCAGTGCCATCTGCATCCACAAAAGTTAACTGCCTTTCACCTTCTACTTCACGGATGAAGGTCCCATGGACTGCTTCTGGGTACATATCCGACTCCTTCAAGGGAGCGGTGTCCTCTTTTGATATCCCACTAGAACCAACTTCTTCTTTTGGTGGAGACTTAGGGTGCTCCTTGAGATGTTGAAATGGGATTAGAGCCGTTTCGGGTTTGGTTTCAAAATTAGTTACCTCTTGGCTTGAAGACTCCTCTTCTGATGACACATCTAGGAACGTCACATAACAGGGACCCTCTGATGCCTGTTGGGTTTGTGAGACTGGTGCTTGTTGGCACGGTGCATCATCATCATCATTCTTTGGCAAGGGTGGGTGAGGGCGGCAAGAGCCACAGCTGAAAGATGGCTTGTTCTTCTTCAACCATCTCTTATCAAGATTTTGCATATGAGAAGATCCATTTACCAGACCAAATGGTACCATCGCCATTCTGTCCCATACCATGAGCTCGTCTGCTTCTGATACTTCTGGAACTTCTTCTTCATATGTATCCTCTGCAGGTGGGATGGATTCTTCCGTCTCGCTTTCATAACCTTCTTCGTCCATATCATCTCCATCCTCTTCTGTCTCTATCTATGTCTCTCTCTCTGCTTCTGTCTCTGTCTCTGCTTCTGTCTCTGTAGGAGCTCTATAGGAGAAGAACAGGTTCTCTGTTTCATCTTCTGCCTCTGTCTCTGGCTCTACTATGGCCATATAACAAGGAGAGTAGTACATCCATGCTTCTATCTCACTATCAGAAGTGATTTCAGAAGTCATTCCTGGTTCAGGCAGGAAGTATTCACCCATTGATAATGGCATTGCATCTTTTGGAAGTCGGCTTACAGTATCCACTGTTAAGGAACGTGCCACTGTTTTCTTGGGAAGGATCTATTTGACAGCATCTTCGTCTGCTGATGTTCCATCTGTAGCCTCATTAGGGGAGTCAGAAGATAATTCCAAGGAGGTGGATCCATGTCCTTTTTGAGAACCATACAGTTTCAGCACCACTTTGTTGGGCCCTCTACCCAAGGTCAAGGTTCCTTTGAACCAATCCGTCCTTGCGCTTGCTTCAAAAAGCCATGGTCTACCTAGTAACAGAGGGTAGGATGTACCATAAGAGTTTGGCTTCACCACCAGATAGGTTAGCCAATAATCTTTTCCAGCCACTGTAGTCTTCACATATGGGAGAATGCCCAAAGGCTTGATTCTGCTCTGATCCGCCAGTCTGATGAGCCATTGGGTGGGTTGCACACCTTGTAGGCCTAGATCCTTCATTGTCACATCCGTCATAATGTTCACTAATGAACCACCATCAATTAGTGCATTTGCAATGAAGCAACCTTCTATCCACACGCCAGTCTCTGCGGTACCCGGATCTAGGAAGGCGTTAGCCACATCCACTTCTTTTATAGGCTCTGGAGCTTTATTGGACTTTGTTGATGTTGTAAAATATTACACGGCGCAGCGAACAGAATCTGAGAAAGAGATAGAGAGTACACAACAGATAAGAGGAGAATCAGTAAAATTCTTTAACTCCAAACAACTGATACAAAGATGGCTCTGTCCACCCGTGCGCTTCCAATGAATGAAGCTTAGATGGCGATCTAGACAGAAGATAGGTGAAGAGCTTAAGGCTAGCTGGAACAACAACTCTGACTGGGTGAAAGATGAGTGTAAGATGGCTGCGAAGGGGTTTAGCTTTTATAGCCCGCGAAGGTCGTTAGGTCGGCCTGCTGACCGACCTACCATATGAGCCTCCACTAGTCGGCCAGGGAATATTCCAGGGAATATTCCCTTTACCATCGGGCCGGGGGCGCTGCCCCCGGACCCCCGCCAGGGGGGCCGCTGGCCCCCCTGGGACCCCCCAGCCAGGGGCCGCTTCCGCGGCCCCCGGACCCCACAATAGGGGCCCCTTTTAACTCCCTTACCACGCAACTCAATGCAATGTGCCTCGAGTTGCTACCAGCTTAACCACTCCGTCTAACCCAAAGATTAGACCCACAATGGTCACCTTTTTTGCCATCCGGTCACATAGACCTCATCTGATATACAAGTCAGGACTCCACCAATGTCCGGGCTCACACTTGGCTTCTCCTCATAATGGGGGCCTTACAACTTTGAGCACCATGGATCATTGGTAGTACCTAATGAGGGTGGGGCATTGATCATATCTAACACCCCCCCTCAATGTCCACCCATAGGTGAACTATCTCCTCGGCCCAATGCCGAGTCTCTGAAGATGAACTTGAAGCAGATCCTTCGTAAGTGCTTTGGTGAAGATATCTGCTCCATTCTCCTCTGTTGGACAGTAGACCAATTCCACTATCCCATCCTCCATCAAATCACGCACATAGTGATACTGGATCTCTATATGTTTGGTGCGTGCATGAAACACTGGATTTTTGGCAATGGCGATGCAACTCTGATTGTCACATCTCAGCACAGTTGGTTCTTCATCCTGCACTCCCATATGCCATAGAATCCTTCTCAACCATACGGCCTCACATGCAGCAAAACAAGCTGCCTTGTACTCTGCTTCGGTAGAAGACAATGCCACTGTTGGTTGCTTCTTACTAATCCAAGAGAAAATTCCTGAACCCAAAGAGAAACAATAACCAGAAACTGACTTCCTGGAATCAATGTCTCCTGCCCAATCTGAGTCACAGTTCCCCACAAGAGAAGTTCCGAAACTGTATGTGATACCATAGTCAAGAGTTTTCTTCAAGTATCTGAGCACCCGCATCCCAGCCTTCCAATGACTCTCATGAGGTTTGTTTGAGAACCTGCTCAAAACACCAACAGCAAAACTGATATCTGGTCTGGTGTTACACAAGTAGATTAGACTGCCGACCAACCTCCTATACCTCCCAATGTCTGCTAGTGCTGATGTATCCTCAACGGATAACTTTACATTCACCTCCATAGGTGTAGCTATCTCCTTGCACTCGGTCATGCCAAATGCCTTCAAGATCTCCCATGCATACTTCTTTTGAGAGATGAAGATCTTTCCTGGCTCTTGCCAGACTTCAATCCCCAAACAATAGTGCAGCAAGCCCAAGTCTGTCATTTCAAACTCAAAACTCAAAGCCTTTCGAGTTTGGTTGATCATATCTTCATAGTCACCTGTAATAAGAAGGTCGTCCACATATAGGACAATCACTACAGACTTTTTACCATCCCTGTAAACATACAAGTTAGCATCTGAGGCACATCTTTTGAAGTTTAGGTTTAAAAAGAACCTATCTATCCGCTGGTACCATGCTCTGGGGGCTTGTTTCAGCCCATACAATGCCTTCTTCAGTTTACACACTTTGTTCTCAGAATGGGGGGCCTCAAACCCTGGTGGCTGAGCCACGTACACCTCCTCCTTGAGGTCACCATTTAAGAACGCTGACTTAACATCCATTTGGTACACTGGCCACTTCTTGTGGGCAGCCACTGCAAGTACCGTGCGAATAGTGGTCATTCTGGCAGTTGGGGCAAATGACTCTTGAAAATCAAACCCTTCAACTTGTGAAAATCCTTGGGCAACCAGTCTAGCTTTGTACTTTTCTAAGGTACCATCAGCCTTGTACTTTACCTTCCAGATCCACTTGGTGCCAATAATCTTCCGCTTTGCTGGCCGATCCACTAGCACCCAAGTGTCATTCTTCATTATGCTGTCATACTCCGCCTGCATAGCAGCCTTCCATGATGGATCTGCAAGTGCTTCTTCTAAGTCAGTTGGCTCCTTTACTTCTCTCATAATCTCAACCATCAAGGCCATGTTGACTATGTGAGCAGAAGCCCTCCTTTGCTCCTCTATTCTCTGAGACCTCCTTGGTCCGTCTGCCTTCTCCTCAACAGATGCAGGCATAGGATTATTGTGGTCATAGAGCTGCTTCACCCAGCGCGGCAATGGCTTTTCCGGTGGGGTGATGTCAGTTTGGTGAACTTTTTCCTCATCATCTGAAGATGATGCTTCCTCCTCCTTAAGGATAGGGATAGCTCTCGGGACAGGTTCATAGTGGACTACTTCTTCGCTTGATGATAAAGTGGAAGACCTTGCCTTCTCCTCCTCCACTGTATGCGGCTCCTCCTTGAACACCACATCACGGCTCGCGATGATCTTCTTTGCCTCTTGGTCATATAACTTGTAAGCCTTCTGCTCATCACTATAACCCAAGAAGATACATTTTCTGCTTTTTGGTTGTAACTTGTTTCTCTTCTCATCTGGAACATGTGCATAACATTCACATCCAAAAATTCTGAAATGTGAAACAGATGGTTTCTTACCAGTGTAAGCCTCATGAGGTGTTTTTCCCTTGAGAGCCTTTGTGTAGCTCCGATTTAGAATGTAGACTGCAGTATTAACAGCTTCAGCCCAAAAATGGTTAGGCAATCCCTTGCCCTTTAGCATGCATCTTGCCATCTCCACAATGGTACGATTCCTGCGTTCCACAACACCATTCTGCTGAGGTGTGTGAGGCGTCGTCAATTGACGCTTGATCCCTTTGCTCTTGCAAAAGCCTTCAAACTCCTTTGAGTTGAACTCACCACCACCATCTGTTCTAAATTTCTTCACACTTTTCCCTGTTTCATTCTCAACAAGTATTAGCCATTCTTTAAACTTACCAAAAGCTTGAGCCTTATCACGAAGGAAGTACACCCACATCTTCCTACTGTAGTCGTCGACAATCAACATAAAATAAGAAGATCCCCCCAAGGCCTGTGTAGGCATCTTACCACACAAGTCAGCATGCACCAACTCTAGAGGAGCATGTGCTCTATTCTTGCTTTCTTGTGGAAATGCCTTTCTCTGTTGCTTGCCCATCATACAAGCTTCACATGGTTCCTTCAATTCAGTTATTGTAGGTAGGTGAGCAACCATACCTTGCTTTTGCATCTCCTTCAATACTGCAAATCCGATGTGTCCAAACCTTTCATGCCAAAGCTTACTTGTGCCCACTCCAGCGGTGGCTGTAAGAGCACTTAGCTCATACAGGTTGTTCCTCCTTTCTCCTTTGCCAACAATTGTGCCAGCACTATCAATAATTTCTGCACCTGTCTTCTTGAACCTCACTTCATGACCAAGATCAGTTATGGCAGCAACTGATAAGAGATTTCTTCTGATTTCGGGAACATACAACACATTTGAAAGCTTTTTGACTTCACCATTTGCAGCAACAAAAGAAATAGTACCTGTGCCCGCAGCAGGGCATTTAGCATCATTTCCAACCGTCACCGTGATGGATTCTTGTAGAGGCTGCATAGAACTGTATAGACCTTTCTTGTTGGTCATGTGACGGGAGGCCCCACTATCCAACACCCAAGAGTCAGTGGTAGATTCTTCTTGCGCCGAGGAGCACACTTCCTCAATGGTCGCCATGAATAATTCCAACTCTGCTTCAGCCGTATTGGCTGTCTCTTTCCCTTTAGTTTTAAGGGTACCATTCTTTTCATCTGCCTTCTTGACACGACAATCTGCAATTGCATGTCCTTTCTTCTTACAGTAGAAGCACTCTCCTTGAAACTTCTTCTTGCCGCCCTTTTTCTTTTTGTCACCATCATTTTTGGTGGAGGAAACACCTTTGCCTTTTGCATTGGCAGAGAATGCAGCATCTCCATTGTTGCTTCCTTCTCGGGCTTTCAGCCTCAACTCCTCCTCCATTAATAATGCACAAAACTCCTCAAAAGTCAAAGCTTGAGGTCTCACCTGAGTATTAAGGGCAGTTACTAGTCCATCAAACTTTTGTGGACAAATCCGAAGACACCTCCGAGCTAGCTCTTCGCTAGTCTTTTGTATCCCAGCGCCAGCCATCTGGTCGCGCAGATTCTTAATCCGAGTGATGAATGCTTCAACCGTCTCTCCTTCAGCAAACTTCTCCGCTGCTAGTTGATTCTCCAAGTTTTGAATCCTTGTTTGGTTTCGTGTTTCATACTGACTCCTTAGTACATTCCAAGCCTCTGACGCTTTGGTTGTATGCTGAATCAGAGTCAAAACACTGTCAGAACAGCTTGTAACTAAGGCACACAATGCATCTGCATTCCTTCGTTTCCAAGCTCGTAGAAGATCTGCATTCGGAGGAATCATCACACTAGGATTTGATGGGTCGGGGGTAGGCTGTGGTTCTGCGTCAGTCCCCAGCACAGTCTCCAGAAGCTCATAAGAATCAAGGATAGTAGTAATTTTGAACTTCCACAAGGTGTAGTTTGTACCATCTAACTTGCCTTCGCTGAAGGTTGGTGGACGAATCCTCAGTGTTTGAATAGCCGGTACAGCAGCACCACCTCCTGCACCGCTTCCTGATGCGCCAGAACTGCTTCCCGGAGTCGACATCGTTTCTCTTTGCTGTTGAAGCCTTTGCCTCTTGCACTCTCTCCGATCTCTAGAGCCCCCTGGGCTCTGATACCATGTAAAATATTACACGGCGCAGCGAACAGAATCTGAGAAAGAGATAGAGAGTACACAACAGATAAGAGGAGAATCAGTAAAATTCTTTAACTCCAAACAACTGATACAAAGATGGCTCTGTCCACCCGTGCGCTTCCAATGAATGAAGCTTAGATGGCGATCTAGACAGAAGATAGGTGAAGAGCTTAAGGCTAGCTGGAACAACAACTCTGACTGGGTGAAAGATGAGTGTAAGATGGCTGCGAAGGGGTTTAGCTTTTATAGCCCGCGAAGGTCGTTAGGTCGGCCTGCTGACCGACCTACCATATGAGCCTCCACTAGTCGGCCAGGGAATATTCCAGGGAATATTCCCTTTACCATCGGGCCGGGGGCGCTGCCCCCGGACCCCCGCCAGGGGGGCCGCTGGCCCCCCTGGGACCCCCCAGCCAGGGGCCGCTTCCGCGGCCCCCGGACCCCACAATAGGGGCCCCTTTTAACTCCCTTACCACGCAACTCAATGCAATGTGCCTCGAGTTGCTACCAGCTTAACCACTCCGTCTAACCCAAAGATTAGACCCACAATGGTCACCTTTTTTGCCATCCGGTCACATAGACCTCATCTGATATACAAGTCAGGACTCCACCAATGTCCGGGCTCACACTTGGCTTCTCCTCATAATGGGGGCCTTACAACTTTGAGCACCATGGATCATTGGTAGTACCTAATGAGGGTGGGGCATTGATCATATCTAACAGATGTTGAGGGAGCAATCCTTAAGCCACGTCATCTTGTCAGTATACTTTTGAACCTTTTTCGGCAACTGGGAGACAGCATCAATAATTGTCGGAATGTGAGGTTTGGTTTAAAGGTATCTAGATCTCTGACCAGATCGTATTCCTTAATAGGATCCACTGGCTTCTCTAACCGGTTAGGGAATGGGGCAACACCCATTTTCATTTTCCCTCTTTCTTCCAACAGAGGCATCATGGGAACTTCTTATGCCATTTGTGGCACCTCCTCCTCTTCTATCTCTTGGACCTCTGGTCCTGTCTCTGTAATTGTCTCTGTAACTCTCTGTGGCACTGTAGTGCTCTGTACGACACTGTCAAGCTTTGTTCTGTTCTGTTCTTTTGGTGGAAGATTGAACTTCACTGTTCTGGAAGGAGGATTATTTTCTTTCTGGATAGGTGGTTCCTTCTTCTTTGCATGCGTGATGGCAGCAACTTCCAATTCCACTAAATTGGAGGTAGGCTCTTGGGCCTTGGCCGGACTATCAGTAGCACTGTTTTTCACTGTTGCTGGGCTTGGATAGTCTTTTGCAGTGTGGCCTTCTCCTTTGCATCGACTGCATAAGGGCTTGTAATCCACTGACCTTCTGGGATTTGGATAATTTGGTGAAATGTGTCCCTTTTCTCCACATCTGTAACACTCCACTTCTGATCTCTGACCACCGCCAGACTGTCTTCCTCTGTAACTTTGGGATGGAAATCTTCTGGGTCCGAAATTAGGACCAAAATCTCTAGGCTTGGGTCCAATATCTTGTGTTGTCATTTTGGATTCCAGCAAGTTGAATCTTGCATCTTCTTCCTTTCTTCTCCTATCATGCATCTCTTTCAGAGAGCAAATGTCCTCTGTATGGTTCTTCCGCAAACAGTAGGAATAGAAAGCTCCAGGAATGGTTGGTTTTCGTGTACATTCAGTGGCTAAATGGCCTGCTTGATGACACTTACCACACCAAGTATTTGACCGCATCACATCTCTTCCTGCTCCTGCAACGTTGGATATGCTGGCAGTATTCACTTTCAGCGTCTGTAGCTGCTCTGTAATCACATCCATCAACTCCTTTTTGATATTTGCAACTGAGTTGGATAAGTAATCCTTCAAGCTTTCTCCTCCTGAGGTACTGGCAGTAGGGTTTTGAGGAGTCTCTGTAATCACTGCATAAACAGGTTGGGCTGGTGCAGAAAAGTCTCTGTTTTGATTCTGATTCAGAGCTCCTGTTTGAACTGTTGGCTGTTGGCTCCAGTTGGTAGGGTTCCACTGTTGCTGCTGATTTGGCATTGAGGAAATTGGTTGGGACCATTGTTGTTGTGGTTGAACCATCATTTGAGGCATTGATTGTGGCCACTGTGGATTTGGTGCACTGTACTGTGATACTGAGGGCATCTGTTGGTAAGGGTAGGGGACTGTTCCTGGGACTGCGTTTGGTGGGTACATCATTCCTGGCATCAGAGGAGGTAGGACTCCTCTTCTTGGATTCATCGCTAATCTAGCTTCCACTTCATCGTACAGTCTTGCACCTTCTTTTGCAGCTTGCAATGTAGCTGGTCTTTGCAGCTCCACAAACTTACAGACTTCTGGTTGTAATCCTCTGAGAAACACCCCCTTCTAAATATCATCATCTAGATTATGGTTAGTCCATCTCTTCTGTAATATTTCCGCACACTGCGTACCGTAAATATTGACTTTTCGCACGCCGTGAAAATCCTGTGCAAGGTTATCCCCTACATCGTATTATTGGGAGCATAATCCATACCATGCACGCTAAAAAATGAGGCCTCCACATTGTAAATAAGAGGCTGAGGTTGAAGACCGTAAAAGCCGTGAGGGAACACCCTTCTTGAAGGGGCAATTTGGAGATTTTTAGGCAAATTTTTTAATTATTATCCCTTCCCCCAGCCGATGCATGGCTGGAGGAGAGGAAGTGTGGGGAGGAATGGCCAAGGAGGAGTGAGTCGGATTGCATGAGGAGGAGTCCTCCACGTGTGTGGAGGCCCTCTATCTCCCCCCCCTTGCCTATATGAACTCCCGTTAGGGAGAGAAGGAAAAAGGGGGACGGGACTGTGAGGAAGAGGAGAGGACGCTGCTGCCGCCGTTGGGGAAACCAGGCCGTCGCCGTCGTGAAGCCGCCGCGCTGCCGCCCCAGTCCGCCAACCGCCAGCCGCCATAGCCGCCGCCACGGCCGCCAGACTGCCACAGTCCGCCGCCCGCCTGGTTCACGACCTCCCCCCCCCCCCCCCCCCCCCCGCCGACGTTGCTGCAGAAGCTTGGAAGCTTCTTAAGAAGCTTCTAAGGGGGCTTTCTTAAGCCCCCTTCCCACTAGGTCCCATAAGCCCCGTTTCCACGAGCTTTCCGGGATCTTAAAACCCATACCCTATAAAGGGGTACTCCTACATAAGGGAGAAGTAAACATATTTTGAGACTACTTGCCAAGACTCGGAGGGAATTTAGAGAGCCATAAAGGGTAAGGACAAAACCCGGAGCCCAAATCCTCCACGCCTACGATGGCCCCTAAAAGGACACAAGGTGCGACTGCGGGAGGTTCATCTCCGAGCATACAAGTGGATATCTCCCCGAGCCCACAAGTCCAGGTTCTTTCAAGTTTATTTTCGCATAAAGAAATGATTAGGTACGCTTAGTTCCATAAGGGAGAATGCATTTTACGCTTATTTTTAATGCATGTGGCAATGGTAAAAATACATTTGATAAAGTATCTCTTGAAACATTAGGCAAGGTTGAAGCATGACATGAAATTGAAACGAGTTGTCCGCCTTAGAAGACTAGCTGCATGTAGCTATTTTGGTACATTATCAAAGTAATGAGTCTAAATATATATTACTTAGGGCAAAGAAATAAAATTGATAAGTGCATTTTTCTTCCTAGACATGGTAGGAATAAGCGTGTGCCGCATGTTAGGCAACATCCTCCTCGTAAGGATTTCATGAGGAAAAGTTAACACCCATAAGATATTATCCGAAAAGAAATAGAAGAGTACGGAAATGATCTTATGGACTTGCAAGTGGCATGTAAAATGGAACAAATTATCACTAGCTTTAGTTTTGTATGAGCTTCATTGTAGCTAGGAGAACGTTGCGTATTGCATAGTCATCATGAAAAAAATGTCATTCATCAGGAGCCGCATCTAGGAAAGGTTGCATGGTTCGTCAAAGCATAAGATTCTAAAGTATAGACAACAAGGTTGTAGGCATGATTATGTGATGTAAGTCCTAGTAGGTCCTAGGAAAAGTTAGTATCCAGATTATCATGCATTTTTACTACACCAAGGAAAGATAAAGTTATCGTGAACCATGTGATGCGTAGAAGCAATAAATCGCATGTCTACGGGTATTGGTGTAGTTGTAACTATTTATCCTCCTTTAGATCTAGTTTATTATCTCTAGGAAAGGTTCATCCTTGTCGCAGGACAAGTATATTGAGTTGCCTAAATCACCTAACCCCAAGGGATTCATATGGGCATGGTTCAGTCGATACGACAAATATCCCAAGGTGCTAACTAAGGTAGCACGATAAGGAGTCGACCTAGTTTACACTTGTTGCCAAGTCAAAACCCTCAAACCCAAAGATCATACCCACATTCCCGAAAAATGTTGAGCTAATTGGATGCTCATGTAAACAATAAGCTAGGATTCCTACCTTATGGGACCAAGCGTCCAAAATGATGAAACCGAAATTGAGTTGGAACCCTAGGACTAAACGTTGTCGACTTAGGGAGTTAGGGATGGGTTGGGCAAAAAGACACCCTAAACCCTCCTTCTCACCTGAAGTTAATTCCGTGACCTGGATACGCCATTCATTAGGTGAAATGATCCCTTGGAATGGAGGCGACACTTGTGCAATAAATTGCAACGTCCCTTAGCCTTGCGGGCTGATCATAGGAAGTTTTACCATTCCGTGGTTTAAGGTTGGCAGGTTCTTGTGCAAGTTAACTTACAAGGGAAAAGGGTAGTCATCCTCTTACTCTATCCTCATTAGGGAAAATTTGTCAAGTTAAGGGAAGCTAGGTATTTGCTTAAACGCAAATGATTAGTCAATAAACTAAAGCGACATGGTCACCGGAATTTACCATAAACCAAACCTAAAAGTATTGACAGGGTATGATCCTAGCCAAGGACGATAGGAATCTTGCCAAGTTGCAATTGATTTCGGATCGAATGCGGTCGCATTCGGAGAAAAGGAGTCGCTCCTTAACAGTTTGCCAGCTAAAAACAACCACTGGAATTGATTGTGCTTGTAACAGTTTAGAAAGCACTGTTTGCATTGTTTGCTCAATGAACTAAAGGATGAAACAATATCTAAATACTTCAGGTTGAAGGCCTGAAGGGAGAGGCAGCTTCAGTTACCCCCGACTGCCTGCCTGACCCTAACCAAGGGGGTTGTTAACCGCGCCGGGAACGTGGACCGAACCCGCCGTGAGAGGTCTCTCCGTTGAGTTCTACTTGGAGCAGGAGGACGCTTGGGTGCCAGAGGGGGCTCTGGCCGTAAATCCCTCGCCTTCCGGGCCCTGCACAAGAGGCTAACGTGACTCGGGATTGGATCTCGAGGCCTGCATACTAGTCTATGGGCGGAAACTTGGATTAGTGATCCCTGGTGGATTACTGGATAGCCTTCGGGCGGATTATGAACAAGCCTACGGGCGGAACTCCTTGTATTTCAAAGATAAAAGGATAAAATGATAATAAAGAAGTTGTTTGGCATTGTTTTCTTTATGTCCTGTGATAAGATTACGTGAAGGAACCAGTGCTTAACAGGGTTAATCAAAGAAGCTGTTTGTTATATGTCAAACTAATGTGGTAGGTAATTACATAACTAAAACAAACCGAGGAAAGTGCGGAGGATGGACCATGGGTCCGTCCTATGGATGGGTGGTCCCGGTTAGCCGGGAACTTTTCTCAAAGTCTTCGAGAACAGAGGATGATCGTCATCACGGAAACAAGTAACGAGAACGATGACTTAGAATTAACTATTACCCGATTCATGTTGTTTTAGGGGAACGGAATGGGACTATGCCTTATGGCAGAGAGGTCGAGCCTTGCATCCCTCTCGTTTCCCATTCTCCTTGAACCAAGTGCAGCGTGAATCCGCTTCGGACTTGGCGTTTCTGCGTAAAGTAGTTCGCTCGGGTCTGATGCTAGTTACTGCTAGCTAATGACCAAACAGGAAAACCTTAATTCCGGTCGATCCTAAGTGGGAAACGGCCAGGACACTTCCGCTACGTGGCAGACGCGGAAAGACCTAGATTGCAAAACCCGTAACATTCCATGGGAGTTCCGGGCGGAGTTCTCTAGACAACATTTCCGATGGACTGTCAAGACGTGTCCTAGAGGATTCTAGCGGACACGTTACATCTTCAGGATGGATTCCATTCGTGAGACATAAGCTTCTACTCTTTCTCCAGAGGACTTACTTAAATTCATAAATTCCTCTCGCATCCGTTCTTCAAAACCTTCACGCCTGAATTTAGTGAGGAAGGCCAACTTCAGGTCGTCCCATGTGCCAAAAGTTCCTGCTGCTTGTCTCTCATACCATTGAAACGCCACGCCCTTGAAAGTGGCGGGGAATATTGCTAACCAATGCTCAAGGGTTCTGGCATTGTTAGCTACACATGCTACCATAAACTCTGCTACATCAAGATCGGGGTCTTCATTGTACTCTCCCTTAAAAACTGGCAATGGGACTACATTCGCAGGCCTGTCATCAATATTTCCAGGACGGATCTGGCTTGGAAGTGGACCTCCAGCAGGAGGAGGAAGGGCTTGATGTGCCATTGGGGCTTCTGTAAAGAGTTCCGCAAGGGCGTCAAAGGCGGCTTCTGCTGCGAGCTCGTTCTCGGCTCTGATTTTTGCTTTCTCTCTTCTCACGTACCTCTGGACTCGTTCTAACGCTTGCCTCTTTATTGCGTCATTCATCAGGGGGTTGGCTCCACTATGTTGTTAGTGCTCCACAGAGGGTTAACAGAAGGCTTAAGTCTCTGGAGGACTCTCTTGCTAACATTTCTTCTACTTCTTCCTTTTCAATGTCTCTGAATTCTGCTTTCATGCCACTGCACAGAGGAAGGTATTCGGTTCTGAAGGTGTCAAAATGCATACGTCTAAGCATTGTGGTGGTGCCATCATCATAGTAATGCCAGCTTCTGATGGCTTCAACAATGTATGTTGTGAAGAACACTCTGTCTACCAACTTCCAGTGAGTTGCCAATTGGACAAACAGAAGATTATCAGTACACCAAGCATCCCACGTATCTTGCTATTGAGCATCCACGAACAAATTCCAACTCTTTTCCTTCTTGTCTTTGTGAACCTCTACAGACCAAGACTCCTGAAGCTTCTTCACAATCTCCCACTTGATAATGTTTGGAAACTTCTCAATGAATGCCAAATCTTCCATGTATGGTCATTCTCTCTGTTTCTCCTCTTCAGTTTATTCCCAAACAGTTTGCCACCAAGATGCAAGTTTCTGCTGCTTCAACAGGAAGAGGAAACTGTCCACCAAATAGAGCATGCATCATGATGGTGATGTGTTTCCGCCATTGTGGGATGAAGTTCTTGTGGAAGTGGCTTTGATTATGAGAAACTCCAACTCTTCAGTGGAAGAAGGAACTTTACAAACATCCATTGAATTCTTCTCTTCTTGGCAATGCCATTTCCTTCATTTTTAGCCTCTTCTGGTGCTTGATGGCAAGTTTCCCCGGCTGCGGACTAAAAACATGGAGCCCCAAGAGGAAAACCAAGGAAAAGGGAATTCTCTTGCAAGAAAATCTATCTTGTAACATCAACAAGCTTGTTTATTATGTTTCATATGATCACAATGAAGAAAAGAACACCAGGCACAACAAATCTTCATGCAAACATCATGTAGATCTCCCACGGATTTGATAGAATCAACCATATTCTTCAATATCTTCACAAAATCCATCAATAGAACAAAGAAAGCAAAGGAATACACCATATTTGAATGGAAATACATCACATAGTATTCATCTTCAATATCTTCATAGTCTTCTCTCTCAATCTCTCATATACAATTACTTTGTTTTGACTATCTCTGACTCTCTCTCTCTCTCTCTCTCCATCAATAATACATCATATCCTCACTACAATCTCTCATAATCACTCTCAATAATCCTTCTTAGGTCTTGGATACCCCTCCCAAGAGGTATGTCTGATATGAAGAGTCACCAGAGCCACTACAGTGTCCTTTCATAGCTCACTACTGTCACTTTACTTCAGTCTTCACTTGAGTCTTCAGCAGCTACTTCTTTCACTTCTTTCAACTCTTTTACACTTGTATTCACCTCTTTCCAAGGCTAGAAAATTTTTCCAAGCTACAATCTCATCCAACAGAACACATACAGAAGCATACAAAACAATCACAGTACAGTACCAGAACAGCTACAGTACAGAACAGAACAGAGACAGAAGCTCTACAGAAGTCTTACAGAAGGTCATCAAAACCACATAACTCATACTCAAACCATTCCAAACTCCCAAAAACTATTCAATAAGCTTTCACAAGATCTCAATCTTCATCAATCAATACTCCATCCCTCCTTACAGAAGACAATCAGAACAAAACAGAACAAAACAGAAACTATACAGAAGGTATACAGAACCAATCAGAACCTATTAGAACATCACATCTCCACTAATAAACATCATGAACTTCCAAAACCCAATCAATATCATCCAAAACACTCTCAAACCACTTCGAAACCAATCAATCATCTCATAAAATGAACCATTCAACTCTCAAAAACAACAAAAATCAGCCAAAAAAACAGGTCATTTCAACACTCAATAGCTTTCCAGCTATGTCACTTCTGTTCAGTGCTCTCAAGGCTGCTTCAGCAGCTCTCACATCATAATACTCAATAAACTTGTGATGCTGCTTATGTGGGGTCTTCCAAATGTGGAGGGGATTTTGCCACAGGAGGACTTCATTCCTGCCAAAACAAGTGAGCTTCCTCTTCCAATTCTCTTAATGGCATCTTCAACGGGCTTAGCTTCTGGAAAAGACTCTTTGACCATACCACTTGAGCCCAAACCTGATAAGATGACTTCCTTCCAATTGACCTGAGTGAGAGAGAGCCAACACCTACTGCAATTACAGGAATAGCTGTGCTTTCCTTCACTATGTTGTCACCTAAATCAATTTCTTCGCGGTCAAGTCCTGATTTCAACTCACAAGAAGGACCAACTACTTGCTCCAAAGAAGAAACTGATCCCTTGAGCTCACTGGGCATCCAGAAATAACTCTAACCTATTTGAGTCCTAGTACATTTGAAGCCACTCTAGATGTCTGTACTTCTGGAGAAACCCAATGAGAAGTTTGTGTAGAGTCACTCTTTCTCTCCCATCGACTCTTAACTTCTAAAACAGCTAGCTCATGCCTTCTTTGAAGCTCTCTCAGCTCCTGTTCCTGTTTCAGGGTCAATAGCTTCAGCTCTTCATCCCATTCCACATCTCCATCAGCAGCATCAGCCAAATTTCCATTTGGCCATACTGTTTGGGAAAAGTGACCTTCAGAGAGCCCTCCTGCATTTGGAATATCACCAATCGAACCCACAACTGCTCTGTTCTGTAAATCTCATCAACGAGAGATTGATTGAACTTAGGCTTTGAGTCACCCTTCAAGGTGACAGGCCAATTCTCTAGAGCAATCCTAGTGAGCTGGTCCCTTTGAATCTCTGTGAGGGTAATGGTTTTTCCCGTGCCCAAATTTCTTGCTTCAATCTGAGCAGCTGCATCCTTCTGAATGCTAGGAGTGAAACCATTCTTGGAATTTTGTTTTCATGCAATGTGCCCTAGCAGAAATATGATTTGAAAGGAACTTCGTGCACAATCATTCATGATTTGATAAAACATGCAATTGATCTATGATATGCAATTAATCAATCCATGCTACACACAAAATAATGTATGTATTGAAGAATCATGCCTAGCCTATCTAGATGTGATCGTGAGTCATGCAAAATGCAAACAAATTTCCTTATTAATTTTAAATTCCTTATTCTCACCTCTCAAAATCTCATAAAGAAGATATGATATACTCTGCTCCACCCATCCAACAATCTCACAATCACTCTAGAAAATAGTGGTCCTCAAGATGTTGACCAAATATGAACAACCCTTCTCACAATTGATGGCGTCCTTCACGACCCTCTATCTCACCCAACCACCTCACACTCTCAACCAGAGGTTCCTAACTTTGTGATGAGCATCGCAAATGGTGCATGCAAGAAATGTGCGTGCTCAATGATAGGTGCTCTCTCATGTGCGTGTGCATCTAAGATTTACTACATATAGTTGCAGCGGACCTCATGCTATGCTAGTGCTCAATGATGGTGCAAAATGTGCATAATCCCAACCCATGGCATGGAAGTATTTGATAGAAACAGGAGATGACCCCCGAGTGCAGTGCATCAACAAGTGCAACGTGAAGTGCTCGTGAACCCATAATCCCTGTGATGTGCAAGAGTCTCGACAAGAATACATACCTAGCTCCTCAATGTTTAGTAGCTAATAGCAAACTCCAAATTCATTCTATTCAAAAAAATACCAACCTCAACCAAGGCTATCAAGTTTCACACTCAACAAATCAAACAAAATGACAGAAACAAAACCTAGGTTAAACAAACACAAGAAATCCAACTACGAAAGAACAAAACAAACTATCACACAAACAACTAAGCTAGCAAAAATAAAACCTAACTACAATTTGACTAGGGGATTTTAGTTTTCAGAAAAATGCTTGACAATGTCATTGTGAATATTCAATCAAAGATATACAAGATTGATCAAAGTTGATCCCATCTTTGTTACATAATATGGTAAAAATATTATCATAAAGAGGATCATTTACAATGTCAAGAAGTTTTGTTATGAATTGCTTTTATGGAATAGCATCATCAACCATAGCAAGTTGATTGATAATGTTCTTAAATGATTCAATATGTGCTGTCATAGAAGTTTCAATGTTGTATTGTAACTCAGTGAGATGACAACGAAGATAGAGTATTTTTGTAATTGATTTCTTCTCAAAAATTGCTATCAAATACTCCCATATAGCTTGTGAGGTTGAAAGATTACATACATAAAGCATAAGAGATTCTTGAAGAGCAAAAATAATATGTCGACTGGTTGAGGTGGACATTCACAATTACCCAAGGATTTTCCTTCAAGAATTAGCAACATCTATATTTTCCACCCAAGGAATCTTTTTCCTTGAGTGATGAACAAAATGTGGTCCAGAAGTAAATCCATTGATGATTATAGAATTTGACATATCTGGATGAGAGAATACATACAATATGAGATAACATAATATGCACACCATGTATGAAACAATGATGAAAGCACAACACAACAAATCATACAAAGAAGCTATGCTGTAAGCAAAGACATTTAGTTTAAAAAGCATACTCCAAAAGAAAGAGACCCAAGATAGATGAAATGTGGGCAAGAATAAAGTGACCCAAAATAGACAAAACATGTGAGAGAAGAGATCAGTCCAACAGAGATGAGAAATATGAACAACGCTCAAAACATTTTTGCTTTACTTAGCCAAGAATAGATGATGAGCTGGCTAATTTTTGCAAAAATGCACAAACACAACTGTGAGTAATTGTGACAAAAGTTGTGTCGTAGAAGTCTGCACGAATAGTTATTATCCTATTTGTTTTCCTATTTCAATTCTAGTTTACCTGAACTGACATAACTTTTGAAACAGACCTCCAAATTGAGCAAGGATTTGATATAAAAAAATATTATGAATCGTAGCACATCACAAAAATTGGTTTCCTTGAGAAAGGAATTTCCTTAAGAGTATCCCAAATAGAAGCCAGGAGCGTTTGTTGAGGGATACACTATCCTAAACACTAATCACTGCGCATTTATAGTCTGTAATCCAACGAATATTCCCTTTCTCGTCTCCTTAGAGGGAGATTATACACATATCGGAAATAAATTCCACATATCACAGACACAGGGGCACCCCATTAGTTGATTGTCGTGGCCCTACTGCAGCTCTTCTACATCTTGGGGATTGGTCTCTCGATACGCTACTTCCACATATAGATACATTCGAAACAAACTCCCCTCTTGGTGCCAATATATTTATCGTTCCAGGAATGCACTAATCCTCACTTATCTGTCCCCTTGGACCCACCCTCTAGACCTACAGCCGTGTTACTCTCTCTTTACGTGGGTCAAGTCCTGAAGAAGCCAAGTGATATGCATCTAGGAGCTTGTAATTGATACCATTTAACGATGCTTGATGCAAATTTGTATATGATTAAGTGCTCAAACAATTGAAAAATAGCCTCGTGCATTGTACAAATCCATTCTTTGCATGTTTCCATACACTAACGTGTAATTGCTGCGATGAGAGAAGACACCAAGCCTTACACTCGTGCTGCACTTCTCTTTATTTAACTTAACCTCATTCTATATGAATAATGCAACAAATGCACAAGGTTTTATATTATATTTCAGCACTCAAACTTCCCTCCTCCCCTACCATTTAAGGTTTTGCCTTACTGCATAGGTAAAGGGGTGATTTCATGTGTATTTCGCACGAAATAAGTAGTAAATACTCACAAAAATATATAAATGGGGATAACCTAAGGCAAACCCTCATGATTTATCCTCATTATACACTCATAGATACATCCATAATTTTTCATCATTTTCGTCATCCATTCCCTATTTTTTTCCCTTTTAAAAATCATTTTTTTATTTTTTTATTTTTTCTTATTTTTTTTCTTATTTATTATCAATAAAAATGAAAGAAATTTAGCATTATTTCAGAGATATGGCTCTTGATTCTTTGAACAGCAAACATGTAGATCTTATTGGTGTTTTGTTTCATGCTTTTTGGACTTTAAGCCCAAAAAACTCCATTTTTCCCTTAAAAACCATGCTTTTCGGGTTTTTTCCATTTATTTCCCACACGTTAAGTATATGTTTTTTGATTTTTTTATTATACAAACAAGAAACCATTAGCGAACAACATGTCCATCAATTTTTAGCCCATAAGAACATTGTTAACCCCATCAAATGCAAAAAAAGAGCCATTTTCTTTGTAAAAATGCTATTATCACGTATTTCTTTATTATTTCGGGTTTTGAAACTTGTTGCGGGTCTACAAACCAGGCCCCGTTTGATTCTCAACGTGCCTCCACAACTGCCATCTTCAGCCCACCTTCGATTTGGAGGCGATCCGGTACCCCGCCGAACGAGCATTTACCAACCGGGCTTCATTCTTCTTTACACGCACTAACTGCCCCTTGCTGCAAAAGAGAGAGGAAGGAGAGAGAAAGTCTGAAATCTGATCTCCACAACCAGGTAGTCATTTGACATGCAGCAAGCATGAAGAAGTATGGCATCCATAGCCCATCCATCAAGCATGAAGAAGTATGGCGCCTTCTTTTTTAGCATCCTGAAAGAAACGGTGCCCCCGTCCCCCACAAATTCATTTTTTTTGGTTGGGGCTCTCAAAGGGAGTCCCCAAGGGTCATAAATTTTGGGACTTCTTAAGTCCATTCCCACTTGCCTTTTATTCTTAGCCTCCCGGACATCCTATCTCATGCGTGCGGTACCCAATTTGCAGTCCAAAAAATCTTGGGCGTCCGTCTTGAAGTCCTCCACTGCTAGGCATCTCACGTCTGACATGCCCAAAAAGTATGAAAATTCATCCACTATCATCAAGTGGGTCTTTTAAGCCTTTTCCGGGCATTGCCGCTTAGAATCGTACTAATTACCACCACCGCCTTCGATGAAGTCTATTTTTCTCCCAAAATTCAAAATTTTTGGCTATTTTTAAGCACTTATCGGCATCAAAAATCATATGTCATTGGCGATCATGGAATAGGGCGACTCAGCCCGTCGAATGCTATGAAAAAATCTGCACATAAACACAATCGTAAAGAGCATCGCGCTGATACAAAATAGATACACAACAAAACACATCACAGCTCTCACCCTACCCCCTTGTCAAAATCAAGGCATGAAATCCATGAGGATACGTCTAGCATAATCTTACAGAAAACCTAAAGCTAGTCACTAACCAACTGCTCCAACACAACCAAGCTAACAAGAACCATCAAAGAGGTCTTCCTCAGTGGTGGTCTGAACTACCTACCGAGCTAAGGACAACTCAATTAGGAGCTCCTACTAGATGAGGACTCCTATAGCATGATCAGAAAATATTATCTCTTAGCACATTGGGTCTTTAGCCTCTTATTTTCCATACTCGGGAGTGTAAAAAGGAGGGAGCTGAGCATAGTGACCCAAGGAGAACAAGGCATCAGCCTTAGGTCTTGTCTCGGTACCCAAGAACCTACCAAGCCCGCACAAGGCGACAATTAATCATTTTCTAATGCTCACTTTTATTTTTGCTCCAACATTCCTTTATTCTAGTGTTAGCTAAATGCCACCCCTAGGAAGACAAGGCATTGGCCCTGGGTCTGACTCATCCCCAAGAGCCTACCAAGCCTTTGCAAGGCGATAAACAACAGCTCGAGGATTTTTCTTTCTTTCCATTTCTATTTTTATAGGGACTAGAACCCCTTTTTACACACCTCCGTATATTCATATATTGTCTTTCACATATTTAGGGTTTTGTTTCTTTCCATCATTATTTTAGTAGGCTTCTCTAATTGCCTCACAACTAATAGGAACTCCTAGAACGGCTGCCTAATAGGTCGGCAGAACAAGGCCACTAGAATTCCCATCTAAAACAGGTCGTACAATGCCTGACAATGCCTTGCAAGAGGCCATGACTACTTAGACCTCCCCAGACATATAGAGCCTAATCCTAGGACTTCATGCCTTGAGTGCCAGTCCCCACCAAACAAAAGAAAGTAACCCTTACACGCACATATATCATTAATTGCTTAAGGGAAAAGACTCAAAAAGGGGATGAAACCACCTGGAATGGCCACAAGAAGCTCCTTCGCAGCAAAGGCTCCCACCACCGACTTCATCAACTTGTATGATGCAATCACTACAACAAAAAACCATTAACTATACCCACACCAAACAGACATAGGGCCCTCTTCGCCTAAAGAAATAGCACATTGCACTACAAACTAGTTGGCCCTCTTGACTAAAGGAAATAGATGATTAAAACCTGAAAACAACTGGCCCTCTTGGCCTAAAGAAATCAAGCAAACCTGCTCATATAGATCCCTCCTTGGAAGGAGGCAAATATACAAACATATGCTCCACTCCAAGGGGAAAGACAGGGTGCTCAGCCCTGAACTAAATGCATCAAGTTATAACCCATACCTCCTGCATATACAGCAAGAGGCGTACGCATAACATGTCCTCGAATCAACCTATGGGTCCAAGAGTGGGTCTCGGCTACTCTTCTCATTACCCATATCAACCATCGCCTGTCATATAATGCGTGGTCTGATAACATTCCCCACAAGCGACCAGGTCCCGTCTCATTATCAATAACAACATCCGCACTAGGACCACAGTTGAAAAAGAGATCATCCTCATAAGCAGAATCAGCTAATTAATCCACAAATTGATTTCAATAACGTGAAATGAGCTGAAGAGATATGCTCTCAAATTCATCAAGTAGGGTTATAGCAGTTCGATGATACATATGAAGGATAGGATTCCCAATTGTATATGTCCCATTAAATTGATTTAAGATCAGCTGGGAATCCCCTTTTACTAACAACCGCCTAATGCCACCTTTCTTGGCAATATTCAATCCCATAATCAGGGCTTTATACTCCACCATGTTGTTAGTGAATCTCACCCAAAGATAAGCAGCTAATTTCATTGTAACTCCACATCGGGGATCTCGAATAACTACTCCAACACTCCCTTTTCTATTAGGCCCCCTAGACGCTCCATCAAAGTATAACGTGTATGTCCACAATGGGTTTAGATAGCCAGCCATCAGGAACTCCTCTATTTATAATTATGATAATCAAAATTCAACATATTTAGAGGATGAACTGATGGCTCCATCCCACCTTCTTTATTAAACTCAACAGGGATGCTTGTCCAGATTTGTAAACAGTGATGGTAGAAAACTTTAATCTCCCATACAAAGGTACCGTCTTCTTGCTCAACCACTTTGTATCCCTTGCTCCACCAGATAAGCCTCCCCTGACGATATCTTTGCTCTAGATATGGGTGCTCCAAATAAGGGATTAACTGCTCCATCGACCAGTTTAAGCTCTCTTGTAGGTCTCAAATCAGCCCCAACATGGACCTGCAATGCATTTAGCGCGTTAGAATATTTAGAAATAATAAGGTTTAATCTTATTAAGATTAACCTTATTCTTAAATTCCACTCCTTGTATATCGTCTAATAAAACCATGGACTTATTTTTACCTATCTGAACTATCTTGTAAGGGCCATCCCATCGAGGTTCGAGCTTTCCTGGAAATAACTCCCTACGCATATCATAATACAGAACTAATTTCCCTTTTTTAAGGGTATACTTCTTCGCCTTTAGATCATGCAACCGCTTCATCCGACGTTTAGCTACCTCCTGGTGCAAGAAAATGTGCAATTTGAGCTCGTCCAAGTGGGCTATAGTCGTAAACCACTCAAATAAGGCATCTTCATCACCTAAAGAATGATTGATTGTAAATCTTATGGTCAGCAACTCAATTTCTAAGGGCAAGACACACTCCTCATAAACTAATTTGAATGGGGTGTGGCCAGTGGCTCATTTAAACGTCGTATTATACGCCCAAACTGTCATATATAATTTTGTATCCCAGTTCCGTTTCTTTTCAGAGACTATCTTCTATAGAATACCCACAAGCTGATTATTGGTACTTTCAACCTATCCATTGGCTTGAGGATTATAGGGGCTTGTCTTGTTATGCTTAATGCTCCATACTTCAGTCAGGCTTCTAATTACCTTATTCAAAAAGTGAGTTCCTTGGTTCGATACTATTTCCTTGGGGGACCAAAACGGCAGATAATCTGCTCAAGTAGAAAACTAGAAGTCTCTTTTGCATTGTCCTACCTTGTCGCCCATTCTTCCGACCACTTTGTAAAGTAATCAGTTGCTACTATAATGTATCTTTTCTAAGTAGTAGACGATGGGGTAGTAGGTTCCACAAAATCGATGCCCCACTTCTCAAATGGAAGGATAACCATAATAGGCGTAAGTGGATGCTTCCTATTCTCTCGATTATCATGTCTTTGACATGTATCACAACTCTTAACATAGTCAAATGAATCCTGGAAGATGGATAGCCACCAATAATGAGCTTGTAAAGCCTTCTGTGTCGTCAACTGCTCAGCAAAGTGCCCTCCATAAGCGGAGTCATGACACTCTTCCAAAATAAAGGGAACCTCGTAAGGCATCACACATCGGCGATAGATATCATCAACACCTTGCCGATATAATGTCCCTGCGATCAAGGAAAATTTCAATGCCTGTTGTTTAATCTTCCTCTTCTTGGGTTTTGATAGAGTAGCTCCAATCTCTCCCGTAGAAAGATAGTGCGTTATAGGAGCATACCAAGAGGGAATAGATGCGCTGTCAATATCATCATACCATGGAACTTGCGCCTCCACAGTAAAAAGTGATGCATTTGGTAAATTGTCCTCCACACCTTCTTGCTTATCAGATACTAATAATTGTGAAAGATGATCTACTAGAACATGATCTCTACCAGGATGAGTAACTATTCCAAAATCAAATTCTTGAAATAACAACATCCAACGGATCACACGTCCCGAAATTTTTGCTTTATTAAGCAAATACTTTAGCGCTTCGTGATAAACATAAATAGTAAATTTATCCCTAATAAATAATGAAGAAAAATTTTCACTGCAAATACCATTGATAAGCATTCTTTCTCAGTGGTAGTATAATTTCTTTCTGCATCACTTCAAGTATGGCTTGCATAATAAATTGGATGATCCACCTTATTATCATTTGTTTGACATAAAAATCCTCCCACCACATTCATAGATGCATCTGCATGGATATGAAATTCCTTCATCCAATCTCAAGGTGCCAATATAGGCCCCTTAACTAATTTTTATTTAAGAAATTCAATTGCTTCTTAACAAGAAGCAACCCAATTAAAAGGAGTATTCTTTCGTGGCAAATTTGTTAATGGCGAGGCCACCTTTGTAAAATTGAAAATGAATCATCGATAATAATATAGATGCCTCAAAAATCCATGCAATTGTTTAAGGTTTGTTGGAGTTGGAAGTGCAAAAATCTTAGAAATTTTGGTTGGATCCATAGCAATGCCTTGTTTAGAAGCGATATGCCCGAACAACATTCCTTTTGGAACTCCAAAAACGCATTTATGAGGGTTCAAGTAGATACCTACTTTCTCTCTATGTTCAAATACTTGCGCCAATTGATCACGCATTTCTTTTGCTGTCCCAAAGATGCAAATGTATCCCATTTAGAAGTGAAAGTAGTTTTGGATTGATCTTTCATATGAATTAGCACTTGATTGTAGTAGCTAAACCCATCCATGAAAGAATATATCTCAGGGCCTGCAACTTTATCAAGTACTTATTTTGTAAATAGCAAGGAAAATGATCTTTGTGTTTTGCTATTTAGCTTTCTATAATCAACACAAATGTAAATTTTCTTACTATTCTTCATTGGTATTACCACAATAGGGGAAAACCATTCACTATATGCAACATGATAAATAAATCAAACATTAAGAAGCTTAGTAATCTCAGCTTTGACCAATTCTGCATACACAAGATTTGTTCATCGCTGGCATTGACATACAGGTTCTATGCCTTGTTCTAGATCAATATAATGCTGATAAAATTCAGTTTTAATACCTTTAAGGTCAGTATGAGACTAATAAAATTTCCCGACATGTGCTCGTAAATTCCCCGACATGTGCTCGTAATACTTCCTCAAACCTCTCTCGATCTTGGAATTCCAATTGAGCTCCTACATTTAAATATTTACCTTCTGCCATTTTTATCTTAACTACTCCCACTTCAGGCTCTTCAATGAACAAAGAGGCTATTTTCATAGGCTTGACCATAGGCACATCTTCTAATATTCCCATTGATACATTTTCAAGGAAACTACTCCTGGCACTCGATTTTGGTTCTTTTTCCCTCGCATTCATAGAGTATACCAAGGGTAAATCCCTATAAGGAACAATCACTAGATCATCCTGAATACCCTCAGTCATTTCTATCATATGAACATCCAATATACACTACAAGATATAGACCTTATAGCGACGTTTAAAGCGACGAAAATACAAACAACAAAATTTTCCCCCGTCGTCGCAAAAAGCGTCGTTATTGACGACGCCATAGAACCGTCACTATATGCGTCGCTATGTGCGTCGCTATATGCGTCGCAAATGCGACGCATATAGCGTCGCTATATTTTTGCGACGCACATAGCGACGGTTACAGAGAATTTACGACGCTGATAGCGACAGAAATAGCGACGCGTGCAGTGATTTTGCGATGCAAATAGCGACGGTAACAGAGAAATTTTTTTTTTTGTGGTAGGGCAGCAAGCTGCCCTGCCACATATAGCACTGTGTGCTGTATGAGAGCCATACAAAATAGTTTCTGCACTGCTTCATACAAAGCGTTTGCAAACAAAAAGAATGTATACTGAAATCATAAAACTGATGGATGAAATAAATACATGATATCGCATAGAATGCGATTGGTACAATCATAAAACAATATCACTAATACATAGAAAATGTCTACATAGATCGGGCGACTAAAAACTAAAGGTATGTGAGCTCTAAGGATCCAAGGGCGAGCTACAAATCCTCGTCCCCCGAAAGCTCGTCCCGCCGTAAAGGAGCATCAAACGGATTCTGCAGAAAAAGAAACAACATATCAATCCACCATACAATAATGCATTCAAATATCTCATGGTAACTACGGACAAGAAAGATGAGTGACTTACTGGGCTGCCGCGTCTATACAATCGGTCGATCAATGATTTGAGACCGTGCTTCTCCGCATATCGAGTCTCAAGGCCTTGCGAATCGCGATTTGTAATGGAGTGCTGCAAAGAAAACAAAATGCTAACTGTTAGAAACATGATTGTCAGTACAAAGAATATCTCAAAAAAACAAATAAGAAAAACAAAAGAGAATCTTACAAAGTCCTCCAAATATGTCCTGTGGCCGCCACTCCCAAGATGATGTACCGATCCGGCCTCGATTCGTGCCCTCGCCGCCTCCCGCTGCTGACTCCAACGTCCTGGCGAATTTGTAGCCTCCTCCCTCAGTCGGTGCCAGTCGTCTGCATCTAACCACTCGGGCTTTGGAGCCCCACTCTTGATTGCCTTGCGTGCGTCGGATCGTCTATGTGACATGTATGCACGCATGCAATCCATCATCCAGCCCGTAGAGAATCTATCCACTGCGGCTGGCACCGGGAACTCCTCGTGCAAGGATGCTACTATGTACTCCTTGCTCCCCTCCGGTATGTTCCTCCAATGATCCAGGACGTTGTGCTGAAAAACTTGTTGGCACAACTCCCTCATGCGAGCCATCACCCTCCTCCCCTCATCATTCATGATGATGGTTCCTGACCTGCCATCCACTAGGTATCCATAATCCCTAGGAGTGTACCGTGTATGGGCCCTCTCCCATCTCCGTCCACGCTCCTGAGCATATCCAGGAGATCCCTGAACATCCGGTGTACCGACGGGGGTACCCTCTCCCGGAGTGCCACACAAAGGGGTGCCGCCAGAGGGTGTGCCACCAAAAGGAGTGCCACCAGAGGGGGTGCCACCAAAAGGAGTGCCACCAAAAGGCGTGACATCTGCCGACGGCTGCGCAAAAGCCGGAGTAACTGGAGTGGACGTCCCCACAGGTGTGACAAATCCTGGCGGTGACCGAGCTCCAGCTGAACGATGAGACGGAGACACCGCGTCCATGTCTCCACAGCAGCACCCCCCTGATCCTCCTGCAGTCGCAGTCCCTCCCTCTGGCCCAAGTCGCGAGCGTCGAGATCGTCTACTCGAAACTGAAGCATCTGATCGCGCCGAAGCTGATCTAGCAGAGCGTCCTGACGAAGAACGAGACAGCTCCTGATCTGCTATCTCTCTGAATCTCGCGAGCTGATCTGGAGACATACGTGCCATCATCTCCTGAAACTCCTCATCGCTCATCCCTCGACTCATCCTGAAAATGTCGATACCTGCACAGATAAAAAATAATGTTAGAATAATCAATTTAAACTATACAAAGCACATTAATAAAATCATTTTTGAAAAATCCCTCTTAAAATGCATATCTTATTTACCTTTATGGAAGATCTAAACAACGAATTGAGTAATACAATTCTCCAAGAATGAAGTATTCTATGGTCCCATGTTAATCTCCTGACACAACTCTGCATACACTGGAAGGTCGATAGACATGTCACCACAAAACAACGAGTCTGTCTCGTTCTCAAAAAATTCTACGACTTCTGTATTTCCATCATTGTTAGCCGATGCAGGCTCCAAGCTTGCGGTGGCCTCCACCCCTTGTAATTTCGATTCCTCTATTTGCATATTTTCTTCATCTATGCCTGGAACATCGCTTTGATCGTATACTCTCGCACCTCGAGGAGTTGAAGGTATAACATACCACCATCGAGGTTGTCGGGGATTTGGATAGAAGATTACCTGTTCACAAACACTTACAAACCGTCTTCAAACCATTGTGACATAAACCATGTCGTATTACAATTAGCAAGCAAATGCCTAGTTGCACTTGTTCACAATGGGCCGGCAACACAAAGGTGTCGCGTAAATCCATCCATTTTTTTTCGGAATCTATTTCGAGAAATCCAGATGGACCTCGTCGAACTGTTGCGCCAGCTCCTCCAAGTACCACTTTGAACCACTGCACGTCGAATATTATCATGGAGAAGCTACGGTAATCCACCGTAATAATACTTTGCAAATTCCCAAAATACTCCATCTCATCCACAACCGTGTTCGGATCCGTTGCTCGTCGCCGGCTCTCTTGCTCAAACCTTGCCATGACACCACAGTCCATTGTGGAGCGCATTTTGTCAATACGCTCCACCCAAAAATGCCGTCCGCGCGACCACGCTGCACTATATATTTTGTACTGCACATTGAAACACTCAAGTTAGATGTAGCAAGCAAATTTAGATACGACACATTCTAAACCCCTCCATGCCTTCGGGATATCGAATCGGTCGGTGACGCGTACTGCGTCGGAATTCGGCTCGTGCTTCCTCTCGATCTTGCCTTGCAATCTGGTACTTGGCGAGCCACGTCTCCACGGAGGCATGGTGCAACATACAAAAGCGATTCACCTTCTCTTCCATTGAGGCATCCATTCTTTTTTCTACCCCATTTCCAACCACCACATCTCCAGTCAGCCTGTCATCGTCCTTCAGCGTCCATAGCATTTCATTGTCTGGTTCCACCGTTGGTAGCCATTGTGAGATATGCACTAACGCCTCTGACACCAACCAACCTTCCGCCATGCTACCTTCCGGACGAGCTCGTTGTCGCACAAAGCCTTTCAGGGTTTTCATGAAGCGCTCCAGGAAGAACATCCATCGCGTATGGACAGGTCCAGCAATCTCCACTTCATCCACAAGATGCACAAGAAGGTGAACTTGTATCGTGAGCATGCTAGTGGGCAGGTATTTCTCAAAGAGACAGACCGTCTCAACTGCTCCCCGCCTTGCGGATTCAATAGAGGACGTCTTAATCTCTTTCTGTGAGATCCATTGCACCAAAGTCGACAGCTTGTAAATGGCCCCGCGAATTTCTGGAGTTAGGCATCCCGCGATCGCGATCGGTAGGACAAACTACCAAAAATGAGAAAGCATTAAGAATAATGGTCACTTTTCAAATTTCAAAATGTCCACGCTAATTAAAATCCATTCTGTTCACAAACCTGACATATCTTATGCCAATCATGGGATTTTAGCCCAGAAATCAGGTCATCTTTAGAAAATGCGGACCTGAGAGAACGCATCATACCCGTCGGAGTGCGGATAGACTTGATTACTTGCTTCACAATGCGCTCTTCTTTGGTAGACAAAACCCAGGGAGCGCGAGGAAGCTGCACTCCCCCTTCAGCACTCGACTGCGGTCAAAGCGCCTCCATCTTACCTACCTCCTTTAAATCCATTCGTGCCCCTATAGTGTCTCTCTTTCCTGTGGTGTGGTCCCATAGCAAGCTGCCCACATTTTTGAAAATATGCATGGGATCCAACAAGTGGTTGACCTGTAAGTGGGTCCAATATGGCAACTCGTAGAAAACTGAGAACCGCCGCATTCCATTTGGATGTGAATCCGGGTTTACCATTTTCAGCTCGTACCAGCTTGCAGCGTTCATACGTGCTGGAGGTCGTCCAAGAAAACCTTCCCTGAGTTCATGATCCTCCGGCAAGAAAGCGGCGTGTCCTTGGTATACCATCTTCTTCATGGTTCGTGACCTTCGGGAGTCTAACTGTGGTCCACACAATGGACATGCATGATAACCTGAGGTAACGAGACCTGCAAGGCGATCCACGACCTAGTGAATACTTGATTGAATGAAATAAAATATAGATATTACCGGCGAGAACAAAGGTCTGCTCACCTGAGCACTCTCCCAATCCCGGAAAGTCATGCATCGTCCACATGAGAATGGCTTGAATGTTGGCTGACCGCCGACCATCGCGCCTGCTCATATCTTGCACCGTGACCCCCTCCTCCCACAAAATCTTAAGCTCATCGACTAATGGACGAAGATACACGTCTATATTTTTTACTTTGTAGCGGCCCGGGACGAGCAAGCTAAGGATGAGATGTCCTTTCTTCGTAGAAAGCCATGGAGGAATGTTGTAGTTGACAAGCACTATAGGCCACACACTGTAAGAAGTCGAGCGCATACCGAATGGGTTCACACCATCCATGGCGAGACCGAGCCGAAGATTCCTTGGCTCTCGCACAAAGCCTGGGAAGGTAGAGTCAATGTGGCTCCATGCGCGCGAATCTGCTGATATTCGTTGAACTCCATCCGTGGACCTATTCTGCACATGCCACGTTGTCAAGCTTGCCATGGCAGACGTGCGAAACATGTGGTTTATGCGGGGGATGAGCGGAAAGTGTCTGAGGACTTTTTGAGGGATGGTTTGCCCTTGCAAGTCCTGTCGATACCTGTGAGCACCACACTTTGGGCATGTCTCCATACTCTCGTATTCATCTCGAAACAATATGCAGTCGTTGATACATGCATGGATGTTATTGTAGTCCATGCCAAGCTTCCGTAAAACATGTCGCGCATCATCACGAGACTCAGGCATGGTGTTTGCAGGTGGCAATATATGATATTTCAATAACCTGAAAAAATCATAAAACACCTTGAAAAATCTATCCACGTTTGCAATAATACTGTTTAAAAAAAAAAACAATGAAGTCTGTGTGCAAGGTACCTGAATAACTCAGTCACACTCGTATCGCTCCAACCGTATTTTGCTTGCACACTTAAGAGTGCAAGCAATGTCTTCAACCGAGATACTCGGCACCCATCATATAATGGTATGGATGCTTCCTCTCTGAGCGGGTCAGATGTCTCAACATCCATGGGAATCAATGCATCGATCATTGCCTCCATCTCAGGCTCCAAGATTGTAGGCAAGTCGGGAAGGTTGTCTGTCTCCTCTGGCATTGACGGTATAGATGGGCCTTGCGAGTGGTCGATTGGCTCCTGCAATCCATCCATCGCACGTCCACGAACTCTTCTAATTGGCCGCAAAGGGTGCACTCCCCCTTGGGTCGAGACATCACCCCCCTGGATACAAAATTTACCAACAAGATCCAATCTTATTGTGTATGGTTTTCAATTAGCTTGAGAGTACAATGCATGAAAAATGCTAACTTCAAATTACCGTACCGTTTGCTGAAAGTCTGCAATCGCCTGATCAATGATCTCAGATTGAAACTCGCCAAATCGTCGTACGTGTTCTATAGACAATCGACGTTTTCGTCTAATTGCAAACTTGCATTGAGAGCAAGGACATGGGACACGCTGATTAAGATACGACTCGCGGTCTTGAACAATAGGACCTTCTTCGTTTGCCATCTTATCTGCATTACAGCAAACAAGGCTTAAATGGATAGCTTTATGGAGATGTACGTCAAGTTGCAAGTTGACCATAAACCTTGCATTGTATATAGTAGTCGAGAGATTATCCGATGTTATATCTCGGCCTTGTATCATGCTCAATGATTTGTTTGTCCCGGTAGATAATTTTTTGTTATATCTTGGCTTTGAGTATAAGTAATCCATTTTAAAATTAATGCGCGCCATCTATGAAATTTTATAACTATAGTAATAAAATTTATTTCAATCAATTCTACTCATAGTCATAAGACCTGAGAGAAATTACCCTATACTCAATTTAAGGGTTTCTTTTTCTATAACAATAATTTTGGGTTCATTTTGATGAAGTACGCGGCCGTATGCAAAGCACATTGCATACCATTATCAATACGTATATTATCTTAAATTTTCTTCCCTTCCCTCTCCCTCTCTTTCTCTCCCTCTCCCTCTCTTTCTCTCCCTCTCCCTCTCCCTCTCTCATTTCCCTCTCCCTCTCTTTCTCTCACCCTCTCTTCCTCTCCCTCTCCCTCTCCCTCTCCCTCTCCCTCTCCCTCTCTTTCTCTCTTCTCTTTCTCTCCCTCTCCCTCTCCCTCTCCCTCTCTCATTTCCCTCTCCCTCTCTTTCTCTCTTCCTCTCTTTCTCTCACCCTCACCCTCTCCCTCTCCCTCTCGTTCTCTTTCTCTCCCTCTCTCATTTCCTCCCTCCCCCTCCCTCTCCCTCTCCCTCCCTCTCCCTCTCTCTCCCTCATTTCCTTCCCCTCCCCCTCCCTCTTCCTCTCCCTCTCCCTCTCTTTCTCTTTTTTTCCCTCTCCCTCTCTATCTCTCTTTCTCTCTCATTTCCTAAACAAGCAAAAAATATTCTCTTTCTCTCCCTCTCCCTCTCTTCCTCTCTTTCTCTCACCCTTACCCTCACCCTCTCCCTCTCGTTCTCTTTCTCTCCCTCTCTCATTTCCTCCCTCCCCCTCTCTCTCCCTCTCCCTCCCTCTTTCTCCCTCTCCCTCTCTCTCCCTCATTTCCTTCCCCTCCCCCTCCCTCTCCCTCTTCCTCTCCCTCTCCCTCTCTCTCCCTCATTTCCTTCCCCTCCCCCTCCCTCTCCCTCTTCCTCTCCCTCTCCCTCTCTTTCTCTTTTTTTCCCTCTCCCTCTCTATCTCTCTTTCTCCCTCATTTCCTTCCCCTCCCCCTCCCTCTCCCTCTTCCTCTCCCTCTCCCTCTCTTTCTCTTTTTTTCCCTCTCCCTCTCTATCTCTCTTTCTCTCTCATTTCCTAAACAAGCAAAAAATATTCTCTTTCTCTCCCTCTCCCTCTCTTCCTCTCTTTCTCTCACCCTCACCCTCACCCTCTCCCTCTCGTTCTCTTTCTCTCCCTCTCTCATTTCCTCCCTCCCCCTCTCTCTCCCTCTCCCTCCCTCTTTCTCCCTCTCCCTCTCCCTCTCCCTCTCTCTCTCTCTCCCTCATTTCCTTCCCCTCCCCCTCCCTCTTCCTCCTCCTCTCCCTCTCCCTCTCTTTCTCTTTTTTTCCCTCTCCCTCTCTATCTCTCTTTCTCTCTCATTTCCTAAACAAGCAAAAAATAAAGTGATTTAAACATCCTCCAAGCAAAAGGGAGAGGGAGAGATACAATGCACTCTCCCTCTCTTTCTCTTTCTATCCCTCTCTCATTTCCTTTCCCTTCCTCTCCCTCTCACTCTCTTTCTCTCTCATTTCCTCTCCTAAACAAGTTAAAAAAAAGGTGATTCAAACATTAAACAAGCAAAAGGGAGAGGGAGGGAGAGAGAGAATGCATTCTCCCTCCTTCTCCCTCTCTTTCTCTCCCTCTCCTATTTCCTCCCCCTCCCTCTCCCTCTCCCTCTATTTCTCTTTCTCTTTCTTTCCCTCTCCCTCTCCCTCTCTCTTACTCTCTCGTTTCCTCTCCTAAACAAGCAAAGAAGAAAGTAATTTAAACATTAAACAAGCAAAAGGGAGAGAGAGAGAATGCACTCTCCCTCTCTTTCTCTCCCTCTCCCTCTCTTTCTCTCACTCTCTCTCCCTCTCCTTGTCCTTCTCTTTCATTTCTTCTCCTAAACAAACAAAAGAGAACGATTTAAACCTTCAACAAGTAAAAGAAAGAGAGAGGGAGACTCACCAATGAGATATGGCGAGCGTGGGCGGCTTCTCTTTGCAACGAGGGCTCCTCCTCTCCTTCACGAACAACGACGGTGGCGGCGGCGGCGGCGGCGGCGGTAAGTCTCTTCCTCCTCTTCTCCCACAAAGCCTTGGCTCTCTCCCTCGCTCTCTCCCTCGCTCTCGCTCTCAAAAGGCGAAGAAAACAAAATGAAAACGGCGCTCTGGTTTCGGCCGCGCTTTTTTTCCCTGCGGCGTCGCTATATGCGTCGCTATATGCGTCGCTATATGCGTCGCATTTGCGACGCAATTATGGGCGTCGTATAGCGACGCATATAGCGACGCCGATATCCGCCGTCGCTAATCGGCGTCGCTATTGCCCCATTCCCTTGTAGTGATATTTGGAAATAGCTTACCCATTTAACTTTCTTGTCCTTTACTCAAGCCATGCAAAATAGGCTTCAAATTTATATTATGCTTTGTTGTAAACATGGTATTTATAGTGCCTATTATCTGAAAAATCTACTCTTGATCACATGGAAATTGGTCATGTAATGTTCGATGATAACGATGTAAAATTCTATTTTGCTTTTCCAAACATTTTTGGTCATTCAAATCCCAAGACCACTAAGTATTGCTAAGCTTAAGGATTAATTTGAATCTAACACCCTTAATAGTGTATGACCCGTTTTAGCTCCAGAAAGTCCTTAGGAGCCAGAGATAGTAAGATCCATCACTCTCTCTTTGAGATGAGGTAATACGGCCTCACATTAACTTGGCAGGCAAGCTTTGCTTGCTTTCAATTGCGTCCTATGATATCCCCTTAGTTGCCCTTTAGAATAATGATACGGCTTTTGCATATTGCTCATAGAGTGCTTAAGGGGTTGATATAACCAAGGAGCAGTAGTGGAGTTTCTTTTTGGTAGTCCAATGTTGGAAGTAGACAGAGATTTACTTCTTTTATAATACTCATTTGTTTGCTCACATCCAATTGAGCATTTCCTAGGAATAGGTGATATTTGTTCCATTTGTTGCACATCATTATTAATTTTAGATTCTTGCTTTTCTAAATACAATTCTAGAAGGGAAATTTCTTCTAGATATCGCCTCTCCCTAAATTGGAATTCTGACTTTTATTTTTGTAACCAGCAATTTTCTTCGTTGCTCCATTCACAACTGTCACTATTACCTCACGTTCTATTTCCAAAGCCTCATTTAATTCTTTGATTATCCTATCATAATTACCATAACCTTCATTAAAAGTCTTTGCAGATCTATTTAAAGCCGAAGATGAGTCATCTCTATCATCATGTAATATCAGCTATTATAAGGGTTTGAAACCATCCTTGTTTTTTCTCTCTCTTTTTTTCTTTTCTAGCTAATAATAATAAGGTCTTTCAACAACCACTAGAAGGTGTTCACCCAAAAGGTAGATTATCTACCTCGTAAAGGGAATGTTGTAACTAAACTTTTCTCAGGTTGTCTATGATCATTCTCAATAGTATCTACTTCCTCCATAGTTATTAAGAAGCTTATTAAATTTTCATCTAGGTTAGATGTTCTTACCTCATCCTCCTCTCCCTCTAAATCATTAGGTGAAAAGATTTCAAATCTGTTATATGCAAAAAATACATCCTTTAGATTATCTTCTTCCTTATCTTTACAAAATCCATGATATGTTTCAAGAAATAAACCATTCAAATCATTGACTTTAAATAATTGGCACAACTCAAAAATTGACTCTAAATCCCAATCAAAGGGTGGTTGAGTACTCCCTATTGTAGCATTAGCTTCACTCTCTCTACTTTTGCTACTTTGTCTACTTATTTCCCTAGTAACACTACTAGTGCCTAAGGCCACTCAATCTGTAACATTCCTGAATCTAAAACACACATTATTTATATGAATCTCCTTTTAGGAGTCCAAAAGGTTAGGATAATGGCAAACTTTAGGATAATGGCAAATTTTTTTAATTAGTTATCCCTCTCTCCTCCAGCCGACTGTCGTGTTGGAGGAGAAGGGAATAGCAAGGCCAACTAAGCTCCTTGCTGGAGCTCGCAAGGGGGTAGAGGCCATGCATAATGGCACGTGGAGGGAGGGAAGTACCTCTCCCTCTCCCATATAAACTCCCTGTGGGGAAGGAGAAAGGGTAGACCACCTAATCATTGTCGTGGAAGAGGAGCCGACTCTGCTCACGCTGTCACCGAGAGTGAAGGGAGGAGCCATAAAACGCCGCCTGTGGGCCAAGTGCCGCTGCCTTCCATCAGTCGCCATCATACACCACCGCCTGCGCGTATTGGCCGCCATCCTCAATCTGGCCATGTGCTAGGCTGCAAACCATTGGAAGCTTCTAAAGCTTCTTAAAAGTTCTAAGGGGGAGGGTTCTTTAAGCTCCTTTTCCCCCCCCATACAAATTCCCCTCTTAAGGGTCTTTCACACCCTTTTTTTCCCCCCCACACAAAATCCCCTGTTAAGGGTCTTTTACACCCTTTTTTCCCCCATGCAAAATTCCCTCGTAAGGGTCTTTTACACCTTTTTTCCACCTTTCCTGTGGGTCTTTAAAAGGCCATTAAGCCCTTTCTCGTGGCTTTACTAAGCCTTACCCTCGAAAGATTTTAAAACCCCCTCCCCGAGATTTAAACCCCATTCCCGTGGGTTTTTCCCCTCCGCAAAAATTCTTCTCCTAAGTTCTTTTTCACCCTTTGCCCCTTTTCCCAATCTGCTAAAGTCCATTTAGCACCCCCATTCTCGTGGAGTCCTATCCGAGGCCTTTAAAAAGGCTCGTCAAGCCTTTTCCCCTCTTGGATTTCCTACAATCTCCCAATTAGCCCAAGTGCTAAACCCCTTCCCGTGTAGACAATTTACACCCCGGAGCTTCTACGGAAGGAAGGAGAAATTAATAAGTTCCATTTCTAAGGTTCAATTATGAAGGATGGTGGAATCATAAAGGGAGTTTCGTGTGCAAAGGAGTCGGCCAAACATCATAAATCTACATCCAAGGAAGAAAGGTCGAATTTGCAATGGCTCCTAAGAAAGCACAAGGCGCAACCGCTGGAGGATCGTCTCCTAACATCCATGTGGACATTTCACCACAAGCCCAAGTTCTTCTTCCTAAATTTGATTGAATGTCGTAATATTTCAATTATGCATGGATCATTTTTGGAGATAGGATGCATTTTTCGTTTTAAATACTTAGAACTAATTTGAAAGAGATAGCTCATGATGGAAGAATTCGATCATTAGTATTTTTTAGTAAAACGAACAAAATAAAGTGAGCATAAATGCATTTCTAGCAAGTGGTTTTTATGCATTGCAAAGAAATGAAATTATATTAATTAATGTCCATTTTTACAAAACGGAATTATGATAGTACACTTCAGCATATCACATTATTGAACTTATTTTCTTCGAAATGATTCGTTATAGAAAGTTGCTAGCAACCGTAGGAAATTGCTAGGGCTGCATGGAAAATATTTAACTCTAGGCAAGCAACCTAAAAACTTAAATCAATGAAAGAGTGTGTAAGTTTAGGATATGACAAATTCATTCGGAAATGAAAGTAGAAAAAGGCTGCATGTTTAAGCATGAATCTTGTTTGCATGTTATAGGATGATCAATTGGAATAAGGCTATAACTTAACTTATGCTTTGACCTTAAACAATACAATATTAGTGAGTTTGGGAATCTCCTGATTCCCATTTTTTGAATACTAAAAAGGTGGCACACGGATAACATGCCCATAAGTTTCTCAAAACCATATGATGTGACCTATCATTGGAAAGCGCTTGAAAAATGGAATCTATAGAGCTATAGAGTGCTTGATTTGGAGTTATAGTGTTCAAGTTATGACAAATCCAAAGATTTGACCATGTATCCCAAACTTATGGAAAATTCCCATATTCCCCAATATAGTGTTAAACCGAAAAGTTAGAGTTTGTAAATCAACTTACATGTAGACAATGAATCATGTGGTGATGGAAATGATAGTGTAATTATCTTCAAGAATAGACAAGTTAAATTGGTTCAAACCTAAACACCTAAAACCATGAAGTACTCATTTATAAAGGGTTAATTCAATGCAACATATCCTACAGAGCTAACTAGGCTCCTATTCCCTAAAGACTTGCCCACATTCATGGAATGTAGGAATATTGGAACATACTTGTGAGAAGTGATCTAGGGTTTTCTTTTTCCTAAGAATCTCTCGCTAAAAAGATGAAACTCGAAACCCTAGGACCGACAATGTCGACCTAATGCAATCGGGAACGGATTGTTAGATCTAATCATAATGCCGTGATTAGAAGACACTGTTGATGGGTAGAATAGTCCCATAGTTTGATGCAACACTTGTGCAACAAGTTGCAGAGTCACATGATCTTGTGATTTGATCACAAGGGAATGGCCAATTCCTTGAAATGAGATTGGCAAATTCTTACGCAAGTTATCTTGCAAGAGGATGAATAATCGTCCTGATATAGTACCTTTCTTGGGTAAGTGACCAAGAATATGGGGATTAGTTATTTGTTGGAAGCAAAGGACCAATCAATAAATTGAAATAACATATTTAATGCTAATAGCACTTAAGGTTATGATTAAGTTGGGCTAATAGGGTACGACCCTAGCCCAAGAATATAGGGTTAACAAACAAACCCTTGGGGATCTTGCCAAGTCGCAATTAATCCCGGATCAAGTGCTGGATGCATTCCGAAAGAAGGATTCACTTCTTAGCAGTTGGCCAAAAATATAACGACCACTAGAAATGATTGTGCTTGTAACAGTTTTAAGAGCACTGTTTTGCCTTGTTTGCTCAAAGAAATAAAATGTAAATGGATATCTAATGTTTCAGGTTGAAGGCCTGAAGGGAGAGACAGCTTGAGTTACCCCCGACTGCCTGCCTGACCCTAACCAAGGGGATTGTTAACCGCGCCGGGAAGGTTGACCAAACCCACCGTGAGAGGTCTCTCCATTGAGCGCTACTTGGAGGAGGAGGACGCTTGGGTGCCAGGGGGGGCTCTGGCCGTAAATCTCTCGCCTTCTGGGCCCTGCTCAAGAGGCCAACGTGACTTAGGATTGGATCTCAAGGCCCGCATACTAGTCTACGGGCGGAATCTTGGATTAATAATCCCTGTGGATTGCTAGATAGCCTTCGGGTGGATTATGGATAAGCCTACGGGCTGGACTTTTTGTATTTCAAAGATAAATATGATAACTTGTTGAAAAGGAACTTGTTTGACATTACTTTTCTATGTCAAGTGCTATGATTATGTGAAGGAACCGGTGCCTAATGGGCTAATTAAGGAAGCTGATTGATACATGTCCAACTAAATGTGTTAGGTAATTAAATAACTAAAACAACCTGAGGAAGGTGCGAAGGATGTGGCAATAGGTCCATCCTATGGATGGGTGGTCCCGGTTGGCCAGGAACTTTTCTCAACCGTGATGGATAGTGAGAAGATCATTTCAAAGGATACGAACAAAAAAAGGGCGCTGACCTAGAGTCTAAGTTATAAAGGATCCCGATTTACGCTCTTTTAGGGGAACTGAGTGGGACTATGTCTTATGGCAGAGAGGTTGAGCTTCGCATCCCTCTCATTTCCCATTCTCCTTGAACCAAGTGCAGCGTGAATCCGCTTCGAACCTAGCGTTTCTATATAAAGTAGTTCGCTCGAGTTCGACGCTAGTTGCCATTAGGAAATGATCAATAGGAGAAACCCTAATTCAGGTCAATCCTAAGTGGAAATGACCGAAATACTTCCGCTACGTGGCAGACGTAGAAAGTCCTAGATCGCAAACCCCGTAACATTCCATGGGAGTGTCGAACGGAGCTTTCTAGACATCCTTTCCGATGGACTGCTAAGACGTGTCCTAAAGATAACAGGTGGACACGTTACAGTTGGTATCAGAGCGAACCAATGAAGGATTTGTTTTTTTTATGAAATGTGAATAAGATGAAGTGAAGCAAATGTTGCTGTTCCAAACATTTCCTTACTCTTGATGCTGTCTTACAGAATTACGAAGCATGGAACAAGTTCTTTGTGTTCCGAGTCATGTTTATGACTGCAATGCATTCCTCGGATTATCAACAAAGGGTTGGGATGATGAACATCTTAGAGCATATCTACAATCCATCGCCTTTGTACATGGAACGAAGATGGACAGGTGCCTCAGGAATCTACTATATAACTGCCCACCGGTTTGCATATCTTCAAACCAACCTAAAGAGGATCAAGTGGTTGGAAGATCTGAAAGTCATGAAGCTGTTTATTTTTGTGGAAGCTCACGTAAACTTAACTTTATATATTCGAGGTCGGAGGGTTGAGCTAAACTCATATGTATATGAGGAAGTGACACATGTAATCCCCGCCAAAACAGGATCAAAGTGTTGGGGCGCCATGAGAAGAATGGGTTCCAAAGGAAAGGATGCCCTGATCTTCCAATGACTTACCAATTCTTGAGGATCCATGATCTGAAACCATACTATTATCCAGTTATTGTAGATAAATGTAATACAACATTATTCTCCCCAAACTAAATGTAAACAGTTGGCTTATCATCGCAACAAATGTTGTATTCCGAAAGGGCTATACCCATATAAATACAATAATACTTCTTTTTATCAATGCCTGTTTGTGCATGAGAATCGATAAGAAGTAAGTGGTTAGATTGCTTGGTTGATAGTTGAAATGAAGATGTAATATAAATTATAACGATTAACAAGTAATAACGTTAGGAATCCTTTATCCAGGCACAACCCTAGGTACAGATACCCAGTTCGCCTCCTACATCTAGTACTGTTGTAATCCAGGAGAAGAAGTTTCTTCTCAAGCAGATTAAGCCACCCGAATTTGACGAGAGAGGCAGGTCCGTCCAAGCAGATGTTGAAATTTGGATTGAATCCATGGAGAATTACTTTGAAGCAGCCGGTACTGCACCCGCCAACCAGGCTATGCTCACCAAGCTAAAGCTCACCGGCAAAGCTAGGCTTTGGTGGAAGAAATGGTGCAGAGATCAAGGGATCGCAGAAGGATCCGTTACCTGGGAGAAGCTGAAGAAAGCCATGCAAGGAAGATACTTACCACTTATGTATCACACGCAGAAAATGAATGAGTTCTACGAGCTAAAACAGCTGGGACTCACTCTTGACGCATACTACTCCAAATTTGTCTCACTTCTTAAGTATGCGCCACAGATGGACATGACCCAACAGGTGTCAAAATTTTATGCTGGTTTAAACCTGCTAGTGAATACTCGTCTCAAATCTATGCACCCATCGGATCTACACGACACACTCATTCGAGTTGCCCCTATAATTCAGGAGGTGCAGGCTAGACCAAGAGGTAACAAAAACTTAGTTTTATAATGACCCGAACAGAGGAGCATTTAGGCCTCAAATGAAGAGAGTTCAAGGTCAAAATCAGGGACAAAGAAAGAAAGCAAGGACTAATAATGTCAACAACTTTGTTCCTACTCAAAGCAATGGCCGAAACCTTTGTTGTTTCCACTACAACGAGCCCGGTCATTTCAAGAGGTAATGTCCCAAGCTTGGAGGAGGACATTGCCAAGCACCTTTCCAAGGAATTGGCCGTGGTCAGGGAGCCACTACCCGAGGCAGAGGAAGAACCGCCTGTGTTGCCAACAGGGAGATGTGCGAAGAAGAAAAAGATCCGACCATGAAAGAAGAGTTTGAAAGGGCGAGTGTCCATGCCGCTCTTCACAAGAAAGGGCCGAATCGCCAATTCTTGGTGATTAAAGGTTTTAAAACCTTGATTGATTATGGAAATACACATTCCTTTATCTCACCAGCTTGTGTAAAAAGATTAGGAATAGCCACAATAGAAGCACCTATCTTGCTTGTGGAATTGGCAAATGGTCATGAGGTTACTTGTACCAGGCAAACTACTAAGGTGGAATTCTTTCTGGGAGGAAAGATGACTTCGGTCAAATTCAGAGTCATGAATTTAGGTATCCATGAATATCTACTCGAAATGGATTGGCTTAAACCTAATGACGCCCACATTCATTATCGAAAGGGTAAAATTTCCTTTCGAAACTCTGAAGGGATTTAGTCACAACTCAAGGTGAGGTTGGAGTGCCAAAAATTCAGTTGGCCAAAGCATCTTGGATTATAAAGGGAGTTAGAAAGGGACTACCTATCTACTTGATTAACCTCAATAAGTTAGATCAAAAGCAGGAGTCTAGCGAAGGACCTTCTTGGCTAAAGGAATACATGGATATATTTCCTGAAGAGTTGACAGAACTCTTGCCTCAAAGAGAAGTGGATGATGAGATCAAGCTAGTACCAGGAGCTGCGCCAATTGCAAAGAGACCTTATAGAATGTCCATCCCGGAAGCAATTGAGCTGAAGGAACAACTCAAGCAACTGCTAGATCAGGGCTACATCCGTCCTAGTAGTTTACCATGGGGAGCTCCCGTACTGTTCCAGAAAAAGAAAGATGGAACACTTCGACTATGTATTGATTATCGAGGGTTGAATCAATCAACTGTCAAGAACAAGTACCCTATTCCTAGAATAGATGAGCTTCTTGATCGTCTTCAGGGTGCGAAGATCTTCTCCAAGATTGATCTCAGGTCTGGTTACTATCAGATAAGAATCAAGGATGAAGATATTCCAAAGACGGCCTTCAACACAAGATATGGACACTTTGAGTTCCTAGTTATGTCATTCGGGCTTACGAATGCGCCTGCCACCTTCAACAGGTTAATGCAGGATATCTTTAGGCCATATCTTGATGACTTTGTACTCGTCTTCTTCGACGACACTTTAGTCTATTCCAAACTGGAAGAAGATCATGAGACCTAACTTCAGATTATCCTTGAGACAATGAGGGCACATAAGCTGTATGCTAAGATGAAGAAGTGTGCATTCTTCAAAGTCAGATTGAATATCTGGGATTTATCGTATCAGTGGAAGGAATCTTAGTGGATATAGCCAATGTTTGGGATGTGTTAGAATGGCCAATACCAACAACTGTCAAAGAAATACGTAGTTTTCTTGGATTGACAGGATGGTATAGGGTCTTCATTAAAAACTATGCTTTGATTACAACACCTCTGATGGACTTACTGAAAAAGCAAACATCCATTGCATGGTCAACTCCCGAACAAACTAGCTTTGATAGATTGAAGCAAAGTTTGGTATCAGCACCTATCCTAAAACTTCCAAACCTCAATAAGGAGTTTGAGGTAGTAACAGATGCTAGCACGCTTGCCTTAGGTTGTGTGCTCATGCAGGAAGGTCATCTTGTAGCATACTCTTCAAGGAAACTGAAGAGTCATGAGAAGAATTATGCTACCCATGATCTGGAATTGTTAGCTGTCATCCATGCTCTAAAGCTTTGGAGACACTACATGTTGGGTAACAAGTTTAATCTAGTGACTAATCATAAGAGTCTCAAGTGGATCGTTACCCAGAACGAGATCAACATGAGGCAACGTTGGTGGATTGAAGTGCTGGAGGAGTATGACTTTAAAATCAAGTACCGACCTGGAAAGGAGAATGTACTTGCCAATGCACTCAGTCGCAAGGCATTCCTTAATTCTCTAATCTTGCAAAATCCATCAAGAGCTAGATCTCTAGCCACAAAGATGTCCATGCCAAACAATCCAATACTTGAGTTAGCTGGAGAGAAAGCATGCCATGATCCAGTCTATCAAAAGATGCCAAGGGAGATCTCTATCAAGGATCAAGACCAAAAGCTAAAGGCTAAGTATCATGAATTCTTTATCAATAGTGGACTTGTCTACTATAGAACGAGGCTGTGTATACCGGCAAGCCAATCACTTAAGCAGAAGATATTGTGGGAAGCTCATGATTCCCCTTTCTCAGGACATCCTGGCTATGAGAAGACTCTCAATGCAGTTAGAAAGAGCTACCATTGGGAGAGGCTTAAAGGTGACGTTTTCAAATATGTCATCGAGTGTTTGTCTTATCAACGTATCAAAGCCGAACATGTCAAGATGCCAGGGAAGTTGCAACCACTTGACATTCCCCAAATGAAATGGGAATTCATCAGTATGGACTTTGTTGTTGGCCTACCCCAAGTTCAGGGGGGATACAACTCCATCATGGTTGTGGTTGACATGCTTACTAAGGTTGCACACCTTATTCCAGTAAAGACAAACTATAAAGCCTCAGACATTACAAGGTTGTTTATTAAGGAGATATTCAAGCTACATGGGTCACCCAGAAGAATCATTAGTGATCCTGATTCTCTCTTCACATCACACTTA